>NC_056627.2:350186616-350826616 GCF_002870075.4 Lactuca sativa | reverse complement strand
ACTTAATCCAGTGAATATTACTGTTTTTTTATCAACAATCTTTAGTTAATAAAACGAGGTGCCTTTATAAGGTTTAGTGCCTAAGTTTAGATGAGGTTGTAATGTGTGTGTACATAATCAGTACATATAGTTTTTGTGTATGTCAATATACGAGTTTATCTTTGGGCATCATTACCACAATTAAAAGATAATGAGATACCGAAAAAAGGAAAATGTATTGTTGGACCTTGAGAAAATGATTTTGTTGAACTTTCAAAAAATTTAGTTATCAATATGCAAAACAATTGGTAGTTTTTTTCTTTTTAATATTTTAAAGACATGACAAGAAAAAAACTATATATGTATATAGCACATCAGCACCTCCTATCGAAACTGCTAAAATGAAGAAGCAAAATGGTGATTCGAAAAAAAACACCAAGAAGGTCAAGACCCAATCCCAATCTGTGTTGGAGAAGATAAGCGGCTTTACGAAGCGGAAGAGGACACCCGTCAAGAGGAGGAAATTATCTGACATCTTCGCATCTCTCGATAGACAAGCTACCATCAATCAGCAATCCGTCGTCCTCCCACCAAAGGTACGTAATACTTCAGCTCTACATTCATCTTCACATTCATCTTCTGTTTTGCGTGACAGCTTGTATGTATATATACCGGTTTAACTCATTAGTGAGATAAGTTTCTTTTATGTCTGCAGAGCAATGGAAAAGAGCCAAAAAAGCGACGAGGACGCCCCAACAAGTCAGCACTTAAGCAAAGTAGGATCAAGAAAACTTCGAGCTTGACATGCGAAGGAAGACTTGATTATGGTAAAAATAAATTTTACTAAGTACGCTTTGATTCTTCGAAATTGTACAAAAATGTTGAATACAATACTTGTTGGTAATTTGACTTGATCGATCAGGTGTGGATCAAACTAAAGAAACTTCTCCTGATGGTGGAGGTGGATCAAATAGATCTGATCAGCTCCGGCCACTATTATCCTTGTTGCCTCAACGACGGCGAGCGAAGTCCCCACCATCCATAAATATGGGGAGTTGCATCACAAATCACAAAGGGAAAGAGATTGCCGATGATGAGACTGATAATGGTAAAATAAATGTTGTTTTGAAAACAATATATATATACAGGATCATGATTTGTGACACTAAATTAAATTTACAGATGACAATGTTGCAGTTGCTGATGACCACATAAATTCATCTGAAGAAGATGTAGTCATTTGGGATTTGTATTTTGGAGAAAGGAACAACCTGTCGACGCATAGGACGAGCTGTAACTCGACGTGGATGATGCAGGGTGGTGCCACCACATTACCACCACAACCACGTAATGATAAGGTGGTTAAGATCCAAGAGCCACCCAAATTACTGCTAACTTCGAATGCACTTGATGAAATGCAGCAGCAGCTCCAACCATCGTCAGAGGGTGGTCACGGTCATCTGCCGTCGGCGGCAGTCCATGATCCATCAGAGTTCCGACTTGAGAATTGTGTAGAATCTTTATATGGGAAAGAGTTTTTCTTGAAGAGAGAACCACCGGTTATTGGTCTACATACAGCAATGATGGTTATTGCCCAGAATCCACATTGCCATGATGCCCTTAAAGCTTTAATCAACACTACTACACGGTTGCAATCACCGTTGCCGACGGACCCTACAACCATGATCACCACCAACCCTACTCATAACCACCAGCTTCTGTCACCACCTCCAGCTGATGAAGTAGGACTCAACCCGAATCTCTTATTCCAGAGCTACTCATGGGCTCCGACCAACGCCAACCCAAACCTGTTTGTCTGGCCAGACATATACGGGAGAGTTCAAGATCCGCCGGCTGACGCAATGCTACCCCAGCAGCACCACCAAGTCCCGCCACAGATGTTCATGCCGATGACAGTGCTGCCACAGGTCCCACATCAGATGATGATGTTCGGATTCCCTAACTTTACTGGACAGTATCTACAGGGTGACCCCGGATCATCTAGCAATGGTGCTTCCATGTCCGGGAATAGTGGATACCGTGGTGCTCCACCATCAGGCGTTTGAATGTTTGATCAAGATATATATAACAAATAAGTGCAAATGCGCCTTTTAAACTAGTCGTTTCTTTTTAGACATTAATTTGTTCAGTTTTAGTTTATTTTCTAAAACATGGTTTTACAAGACAATGTCTTTACTTAAAGAACATCTCCCTTTCTTGAAAACACATATCTTCCATCATTTGTTTATAGGCACTTAGGTTGATATATCGCTTTATATCTACTACTAAGAACAACTAAAAATCTTACAAAAATCACTTTTAACTCCAATCACACACCGTACAGTAACACTAAAAACATATTTTAATATTATAATTATAGTACAGTAACACTAAAAACATATTTTAATATTATAATTATATAAGTAATGCTTTCTTATTATTAAAAAAATGATAAAATTAAATATATGTAATATTATCATATGTATATATGTTTAGTGGTGATGAATAGTTCCGCACAAAATTGATGACTTCCTGTGGCACTACACAAAAATACCGGCAAATATAGAGGTCCATTGGAGGAATTTAGGCCTCCAAAACACAAATTTACAGGTCTATTGCAGTTGCTCTAACCATTATAATGATGAATGTCACATCAACACCACTAACTACTATTAAACCTATGAGAGCACATGTTATGGGCCTCAACGAGAAGAAACGAGGGTGAGGTGGCACGGCTCAACACCGTCTTAACGAGGGGAACACCCCCCCCCCCCCCCCCCCCCCAAGCCTAGCTCGGGCCTCAACGAGAAGAAACGAGGGTGAGGTGGCACGGCTCAACACCGTCTTAACGAGGGGAACACCCCCCTCCCCCCCCCCCCCCCCCCCCCCCCCAACCTAGCTCGTTGCATCTCGTCGGTTGAATCTCATGGCCACGAAAACGAGTTGAAACGGGAAAAAAAAGAACCGTTGCTTATGACCGTTTGCAACGGTCAATTTTCAAATAATTTTTTTTTTACCATTTTACCTATAAATATTACTTTTAAACAATTTTTTTAAACCTTTCTCTCATTCTCTCTATATCTTATACACATATTTTCTTACAATTTCAAAAAATGGAGCAAAACCCAAACACCCCCCCTCCATCATCAAACCCAAACACAACTTCGCCTCTCGGATTTGCGGGGTATGAAACTTATTTCAACCTTTTTTCGTCTCAAGGCTCACCACAAATCCCATACCAAGGCGCCACTTTCAACCCCGCTTCACCGCTACTGCAATTTCCTAACTCACCTTACGTTCAACAAAATCAATTTGGTCAAAACCCAAATTTACAACAAAATCTTTTCTCTACTTTTGGTTCGATGCAACAAACAACCAACCAACCATCGCCTACAACACAACCATCAGTTCAAGTGGAAGCGGGATGTAGTAAGAAAGGGAAAGGGAATTAAGGAAAATTGAAAGGGAAATCAATAGCGGTAGAAACAGAAAATGCAGACGTTCCACAATGGTGGACACCGGAGGAGGAATACGCTTTGATGGTGGCTTGGTGTGCTACTTCAAAAAACGAACTTCGCGGAAATGGAATGAAAAAGGAGCTTATTAGGGGGTGGTGCTCGACAAGTTTCACACTATTTTAAAGAAAAATATGTATCGCAACAATGACATGTTGAACAGCAAATGGGGTATGATAACTAAGCGGTGCAGCAAATTCAATGGTATTTGCAACCGGCTTGAGGCGCAACAACAAAGCGGAACCTACGACTTCGATTTGTTCAAATCTGCTAAGGAACAATATCGGGTTGAAATAGGTCATTTTTTCGACTTTGAAAAATCATGGGAATTGTTGCGAGCGGATCCAAAGTGGAATAAAACACCTACATCGTTGGAGGTTCAATCCAAAAGGTCTCGCAATTCTAGCTTGGTCGACGTGTCAGACACACGGACTAACATCAACCTAAACGCCGACGACGATGAGATCCCGGATGATATCTAAGAGATATTCCCTCCACGACGACCGCCCGGACGCAACAAAGCGAGGCGCGTTGCAAGACATGCGAAGAAGGTGGAGACGAGAGCAAAAGAGGCGGCAGAAATGAGAGCGAAATTCGACGAGCACAATTTATTAATAAAAGAAAAAAATGAGTTGAAACGTCGTCATTTGGAGTTCCTGGAAAGGCAGGTACGGGAGAAGAAGGAGCAAAAATAGAGGGAACTAATGACACATCAGTTGTCAATTCTTCGGACGAGTGAGGAGGGTTTGGCGCCTGCTAATCTAGCGGTGCTACAAGCGATGAATGAACAAATTAGGAAGAAATATTTGGGTTAATTAGGATTGTTATGTGGTTTTAGTAGTAATTTGAATGATATTTTAGTTATAATATTAAGTTTAAAATTATGTTTTTTTTAATTGTAATCGTAATTTTAGATTTTAAATATTATGCCTTTTGTAACACCCATAAAATTTGATCCAAATTAAAACATTTTATCTCATTCAAAAACCATTAGGTTCATCCATCTTGTTTTCAAAATAGTTTAAACATCAGAGTATCCCCCAGAACCATATCACATAAATCATAAAACATGAGGAGCAGTACGATCACCCCCTTCGCCTTGCCACTATCTCCAGAAGTACCTGAAACAATACACTGAATTGTAAGCCCGAAAGCTTAGTGAGTTACACCCAAAATACCAACCACACATAAACATACTCATAACATATCAAAAATAGAACAACCATGCACATCGGGTCTACTGTGTGACTGGTCCGCCTGCACCGGGCCTTCTCCCTACCTGGTCCACCCTCCGAGTCTAGTCATGTACATCGAGTCTATAGTGTGATTGGTCCGCCCGCACCGGGCCTTCAATCCACCTAGTCCACTCTCTGAGTCTACAGTATGACTGGTCCGCCCACACCGGGCCTTCAGTCAGCCTGGTCCACTCTTCGAGCCTCGACACGTCTGGTCTGCCCTCTTGGGGCCTTCAGCCTATCCGGACCGCTCGCTGGGCCTTCAGAATATCCGGTCCGCCTTGGGTATGTTGGCCTACAACACAAAGCAGGACCCGCCTCAACCCAACCCTCGTCAAACAACCATGTGCACATACAACAATTAATCACATAACAAATCCTTAACCAGACAAACAGCCTAACAGATCACATAACATATCAACATCTTAACCAGGATTGCGACCTAAGCGGTTACTAACATAACATTACCCTATATACCGAGTATCGACCTTAACCAGGTCACTAACATAGCATTACCCTAAATGTCGGGTACCGACCTTAACCAGGTCACTAACATAACACCATCCTAAATACCAGGATGCAAATCTATTAGAGCAATAACATAACAAACAATACCCGGATTTCCATCCGATAAAGTGTGACAACCGTCAATTTCCGGTCAATTCAAAGTCAACTGAAGTCAACAAGTCAAACCGTTCGAATCAATTTGCCCGTAGGTACTAGAGTCACGCTATGTAATTTCTAAACAACTCGCTATTCTAATGAGAGATCATAAATCGAAAATTGCATACATATAGATCTCCTTAACCTAAGACTGTGGTACGTGGCGAGCCAAACCAATAAATCAATGTTGCATACTCATCGGGAGTGTGTAAGATCCTTAAACAAGGCTTAACAGGGTTTACGGACCTTGCATTGCGAAGCCGGACACTCAAAAAGGTCACAAACGAAACCTCTCTCAATCGTTTTCACTCTATCTCTTTGTATGAAAAATCTCTCCAAGAATGTCAAATCTCTCCCAAATCTCTCTAAGTATGTGAAATCTCTCCCAAATATCTCTTTGTATGAGAAATCTCTCCAAGAATGTCAAATCTCTCCCAAATCTCTCTAAGTATGTGAAATCTCTCCCAAATATCTCTTTGTATGAGAAATCTCTCCAAGAATGTCAAATCCCTCCCAAATCTCTCTAAGTATGTGAAATCTCTCCCAAATATCTCTTTGTATGAGAAATCTCTCCAAGAATGTCAAATCTCTCCCAAATCTCTCTAAGTATGCGAAATCTCTCCCAAATATCTCTTTGTATGTGAAATCTCTCCAAGAATGTCAAATCTCTCCCAAATCTCTCTAAGTATGTGGAATCTCTCCCAAATCTCTCTCAACATTTTATAATCACTTGGGGCATCCCGACCCTCGAATTTGGCGAAAACAGCCCAAAAACGGAAGTCTACGCGAAAAACGGACTTAAGGAGCCGAAACTCCTCTTAGGAACCGAAACCCCTCTCAAGGAACCGAAACCCTCTCAGGAACCGAAACCTCTTAGGAGCCGAGACCCTCTCAACCGAAATGGACCGAGTGCTCTGTTTATTTCGGTCCCCTGATCATTCCCAAACCGAGCCTGACCTTCTGCTCTTCCCTTCTCACTTTCGGTCCGAGAGGACTACACCTTCGGTCTAAGGAGCTGACCTTTGGTCCGAGGGCTTGAGCTTCTGTCCGAGGAGCAAGCCTGCGCAGCCGAACCCCTCCACTCTCGGTTCCTCTTCTACTCTCGGTTCCCATGCACAACCAATCCTCACCTTCGGTTCTAAGCTCCTAAGGAGCCGAACCTTCGCATCCTCGGCCCAAATTTCGGAATTTAGCAGTTTTTGACTGGTTTTCAATATTTTTAGCGTTTTGAGCCCGTTTTTCGAGATTTTGACGGGGGATTTTCACCCAAACTCGTATTTTAACATATAAGACCCTAAATAATCACAATTTAAATATATTTTTATGAAAATCTTTATTTAATAAATAAAATCTAGTGGGTGAATAATTGAGGTGGAGTGTTGACTTTGCTTTACCTTATGACACAAGCAACCACCCCCACACCTACTCTATGACCAGCCACACCTCCCCACCTTACCTAGGTCACTTCAATGTCCTTTCCACTCAATTATCAGCCCTCCCCACGTCCTTAGGGCTGGAACATTCATCCTCTCTCCTCACATTTCTTTCATTTCATCTCATTCTTCCATCAAGAACAAACTCCATTTTCTCTCAAATTCTCTCCCTCAAATTCGAGATTAAAGGGTTGATCATCAAGCTTTCTCTCATTTGTGGTAAGATTTATCACCTCTCTCATGATTAATACATTTCCTTGTACTCAAATCATTGATTCTTACACAAATTTCCATCATAAATTGTGCTAGATTCTTGAATCTTCAAGCAATCTTCAAGTGTTCTTGAGTTGAACACTTCTCATCTACAACACTCATCTTCTGAAACCACTCAAGGTGAGTTCATACCCCTACATTTTCATGTTTTCTCAAGTTTTTAGGGGGGGGGGGGGGGGGGAGGGGGATACAAGTAAAACACCAAGAACAAAACTAAACCTTTCTAACAGCCTTCATCAGAAAAGTTCAACTCCATTCACGGACTGTTTTGGACAAATTAAACATTTTTGTTTGAAAAAATGTTTTAGGTGTAAGTAGTTCCAGTTATTATCTTGAAAATGACTACTTTCACATCTCCATACGATTTTTCTACAGTTTATGGTGATTTTTACAAAACTGCCTATCATTTCAAACACCAATCCAGACCAGTCTGTGATTATGGACTATTTCACCCAAGTTGGAGGTTATTAAAAATCATGATAAAAATTATGAGTAAACTAGACACATTTTGGGAACTCTCAGAATTTATGGATTTAGTTTTCGACTTCGTATGATCTTTCTATGACATTATATAACTTTCATAACACTTTGTATTATGTTGAGCAAAGTGTATAATAATAAGTTCTAAGTATTGAATGTGTTTCTTTGTTAATTTTATCATCATAAACTGAAAATTTGTCATTCATAATAAGAATATTCATTCATTCGGAACACGTATATTAAGCTATAACAAGCATAGTTTATGGATTCATAGCACAAATGCGTTTCATCAAAGAGTTCTTATACATTACAAACGTTATAGATAAACTATTATAGGTATAGTTTATGTATCATTTACTTCTCAAACTTTTTACCAAAGGTTTTCAGTTTAGATCACGTAAATATGTTAATGAACAAATTAGTGAGTCATTCGCTTCGGGTTACTTCCAAAGTAACCAAATCAAAAATTCCTGTAAATTGTAACCAGAGTCTCTTGTAGGGAGAACGTGATAGTTGTGTATAGATCTATATTGGGTTTGACAAACCCACACCAGAGCTGCTTGCAACAGCTAGACCGGCAGGTCTGTGGTGACAAGTGTCATTTCAGTTTCGCGACGCCTGAAGAACGTCGCAATTACGAGGCCGTCTAAGTCAAGTATGGTTATGATAGCTCACATGTGGTATTAACAAATCATAAGATTTACGGGTTCTAACTTTAAATTAGTGAGTTATGTCGATTTAGCTCTCAGAAATTACTTTAAGTATGGAAAAATACTTGTACGTCTTCATATTAAAAAGGGTTTTATGTTTATTTAAAAATCACTTTTTATATCAATTACAAATATCGCTGTATATTTTCAGTCTTAGTATTTAAGACTACACACCATTCATTACGAGAGTTTTTCTCAAATCAGAAAGGGTTTTACGCCAATTTGAAACCACTTTTATAACTTTAAGTATGACAAATACTAGTTCGATTTCGGTCTTGGTATTAGGACCACATAACTTATGTAAGGAAAATATTGGATTTTTCTTGGTAACATACATCTCTTTACAAAGATCGATTTTCAAACTCTTACCGTCAAAAGCTTATGAACTCACCAACCTTTGTGTTGACACTTTTCAAAAATACTTGTATTCTCAGGAATTCAGTGAAATAGGAAATCAACCACGTCTTGAGGATGGGACGTTAAATCGTCAAACAGTTCATTTTGTATCATAATGTAATTGATTTGAATCATGTAAACATATACTTTGGTGTAACTTTTTTTTTTTTTTTTATTTATGATGGTTGTATTTACTTTGAGCACTATTATACTCGTTGTTGTGATACTCTACATGAAGTCCTCCACCCCCGGACGTTTCTGCCATCCTTGGTTTGGGGGTGTGACAAATTGGTATCAGAGCATTGTTTATAGTGAACTCAGTATATCGAACCACATAAGATATACAAACTATAAATGCATTGGGACTAAGGTCTCTGATTAAAGTTTTTAAAACAACTATACTTTTAGAAATAAATAATTTCTTATTAAAAGTATACATGAATGCATACATACTAAGGTCAACATCATTCTAGAACAAAACAAAAGTAATGATTGTTGGATATCACAGGTAAGCTCGGGGATGTATGGTCAGTCTTGGGAGTGGCATAGCCTGATCAGCTATGCTAGTCCGAGGAGTGATTAGCACATGCCCAAGAATGGTTGTGATATGGCAACAAGTCTAAATACTTACCAACACTACCACAATGAGAACATTAGAACAGAACACGAGTTTAAAATACTATAGGAGTATTTTGTGATATCATAATTTATATGAAAACTAAATAGATCCTTAATAATAGGTCTATAGTCCCTAAGTGGATACCCTAAGGTATTATATAACTTAGAAATCATAGAATTAGAAATTGTGGTCATTGCCTTACTTCCTTTTCCTTGTTTGGATGTGGATCTAGGGTAGGATCACTTATTCGAAGGTCTATCATATCTTGCTATATGTAATTAGTATGCACTATGTCATTATAGAAGTAACTAATAAGGATCACCCCTATAAGTAATTAATTATAGAGTTAGACGCCTAGTAATTATCTCTTCCACTCTTATTCTCATAAGTACAACATAACAAGATCCTACTTGCCGGACGACCCCTACTTTCCCAATCCGAACCCGAGAAATGGTGAATGGTTATGAGGAGAATCAGAAGCGGAACCGGAGGTAATCAATCCTCCATGCATAGCAAGGGTTTCCGCGAACCGTTTCGACTACATCGAACCTGTGCCCCGTTGGGCAATCGTGATCGAGGGTTGAATGTCGACATCAATGACAACAACCACCATGTGGAGATCAACGAGGGTGCTATGACCTCAACCACGGGGGACCGACTGACAGAGCCCTCCCGGCGAAGACCCGGCAGATCGCGAACATCGGGGATTAAAGCAGGTAGACTACAACCCGAGTTCGGAAACTGCACGCTACTACATGCCCTATTGTCTCACGTACCCGAGACTTGGAAAGAGACTACTATTTGGAAGACCAACTCTCTGTTTAGGACCTTATCACCACTCAGGCAGAGGCAAGAGAGTAACGGGGTAGACACACAACATTCAAAGAGAGGAGGATTGCAACCAAGCATCGATTTTGCCTCATGCATCGCAAGGGACAGATCGTCGTAAGTAAAGTTCATACCGCTCACAAGACCTTGTAAATTAGGTTCGTGAGTATGCATTGGTGCTACTCTATTCTAGGCGTAAGCATGACACTGTGATTTAAGTGGTTATACTAAACAAGAGATCTAGTTGCTATCAAAACTTTTGCATGCACAGATGTGAGGTAAACCTACATCTAGGTCAAAAAATTTCACCAAAACCCGAATTACTACAGTCATATTAACAAGATGGGCTTAGGACATACCTAACAGACTCGAAGGTCTACTTAGCCTTAATTATATAACTAAGCATACATCAATTGGTCATAATAAGGACCTAGCTTGGGTCAAGTATAAGGGTTCACTTGGATACAGAACTACTAAAAATTCATGGGTTTACCATATAAAGACTCCCGTTATGAATTGTTTTCAGAATTCCCTTAACGACCGAATTACGTTACAAATCGATATAAGATAAAACTTAGTTAGAAACTCGCGACGTATAGCCATTCTAAAAACTCATTATCATCTCACCCTTAAACATTTTGTTGAGAAGTTCCTTCTTCATAGACTTATGGGTGCGATCATACCAACACTAATACACCGGGTCCCATCAAAACTCCTCAGCCAAGCGTGTTTGGACACACATGATTCTAAGATGAGTAAAGCTTAACGCCCGTATGAAACCTACTCCTACCCACTGCTGTAACTCCATTTCAAGAATGTTAGCGGAAACACTAGGAATAGTACATAATGTGCAAAAATTTATATGCGTAAATATAAATCGTAAGGATGCACATAAGATAATCATTTCCACTAACAAAGACGTTTTTCATCGTGAAACAGAGCTATGTCTTCACCAAGAGGCAACCAACCAACTAGTAAGGCGCCAACTCTGCAGATAGATGCTGCTACTTTTCAGGCTGCAGTCACGGCAGCCGTGACAGCCGTCATGGCCCAATTTGACGCTAACAACGCCAGCAGGAGTGGAAGCGGTACTGACAATACAGATTGTGGTAACAATCAGGAGCACCAACAAGTGCCTGCCAGCGAAAATACCTCGGGCCACAAACCTACGAGCAAGAAGCGAAAGTTCTGGACCAAAAAGAAGTGTAACCTATCTCAAAAACTTGCTGGAAGAAAGCAATCTGTAGCTGCACCGGCTACTATAACGGCAGTCACGACGAACGCCGAGACACTAGCCATGGGGTCTACCACCCATACGTCGGCCATACCATATGAGGGATCACTCCCAAAGTGTGTCAAGTGTGGTTTCCATCACCATGGGGCTTGCCGAGAGATGCACTGTAAAAACTGCTACAGGAAAGGGCACACCGCCCGTTTCTGTAGGACCCCGACTCAGTACATCACTTCAACACCCATTACCAAAGTAATTCCAGTGTGCTTCCTATGTGGCGAAGTGGGACACTTCAAGAGAAACTGTCCAACTGAGAGGAATGACGGGGAAACCAGAGGAGTATAGCAAACGAACCAGCAAGGGTAATAGGGAACCATATTAGGACTTTTGTAATGTTCCAACGACAAAAACGTTTAAGTACCATATATTTGTAATGAATTTGGTATGCTTGCTAAAGTCACCGTCTTTGTAAAAGTAGTTAAATTACTCTCTCGTTCAAATCGAACCAAAGACATTCATATATGATCTTAGGATCATTACCTGTAAGATGTGATGACTTTGTACATACATCGGTGTTAATTATAATCAAAATACTGAAGTCTTGAAACAAATAATTCCATCCTGACTCCTATTTCGTGTCTAGTAGTAAGAATTGAGTGGGGCCACCCACTCGACAATTTCACAAACATCAACTTACATACGACGTTCATATACCGCTCGATCGTAGGGAGACCTGTCAGGGATCATGATATCAAGTATCATTACTGGCTATCAAAACACACCCACTACCAGTGCTAGACACTATGGTATGAATCATCTACAGTAATGATAACATCAAACAAAATGGATCACCCTAAAAAGAAACACAAGATACTCTATCACTCTAGTGATCTCTTCTTGCGAATACAGCTTAACACATGTTATCTAAAAAGATATTGTTGTCATCATCCAATTTTCATTGATATAGCCCTCATCTTCCCGATTTAATGTCTACAAAAGGACCCTTCACCTAACTCACCAAATATCGGAATCTTTGTCTCCCATAAACGCGTCCAGCACGGACCTCCGGGTCATCTCTCACTGCGAAACTCCAAAACACGCACCAGAAGGGTGTTATACTTCCCGAAACCTTATCACATGTAGTGACAGGAGACCTTCGGGAATGTCACGCATGTAGCAGACAAGGATCAAGCACAGAAGCTTGGGACGGATACGGTTAGTCTACCACTACTACGTGTATACGCGAAGATAATGTATAATTAAGATTGTACGGAAATTGGATGTGTGCTTCCGCCCTAATTCCTGTTCCATGTCTGGTTGTGGATTTGAGGCAGAGTCCCCCATCCAAATGTATTGCCAATCTTAAGCACATACGGCCTATATGCGCAAGTTAATGATAGATGGACCACGTACGAGTCCTGCCATGAACTTCGGGCCAAGGTTGCCCAGGAGGGCGAGTGAATGTTCTACTATCCAAAAAGGTCTAGTCGCGAAAACCAAACCCACATGCTTCCTACCGAGCTACAAGAACTGTCAGGTCAAACCTGTCGAACTACTCAACAATGAAATTGAAGAACCAAGCTTCTCACCCTGGAAAACTCCGGTCTTATTCTTTAAATAGAGAGGCAAATTGCTCGTAGTTCCATCGACTTCTGAGGCCCGACAATATCTCCAATAGAAACCTTTACTATCTACCTCGCATAGACGAATATGCTGACCAACCGCGAGGAACGGAGTACCCTTCAGGAATTGGACCTGAGATCTAAATATCACCAGTCGCGAGTATTGGAGAAGGATGTCCGAGGACAATCCTCCAAATTCGATGCGGACGCTGCAAGTCCGTAGTGATACCCCTCGGATAGGACCAACCTGCTCGCAGTATTCATAGGATATGCCATTCTTACTAGGATTCGTTAGTCACTGTCATTGTAAATGACTTGCTTATCTACCTTCATAGTAAGAAGGAAACCAAGGAGAGCAGCTGCAACAAACCGCGAAAGCAATACGATTAGAGAAGCTTTACCCGAAGTTCTCTAGATACGAGTTTTGGAATTGAGGACTCGAATTCCTAAGACATATCATTATCAATGTGGAAATCCTTAAGGACCCTTTCAATTGATCAAAACTGTTAAGAAACAGTCAGCACCAAAGGCGTCAGCAGGAATACGCCAAAATTCTGGGTCTCGCTGACCTACCGTCTTAGTTCCTTTAGAACTTCTCGTAAATTACAGAACCCCCTTACGACTTTGACCCTGAAGGGAGCAACCCTTGACTGGGAAGAGAAGCAAGAGGAGAGAAACCTTTAGAAATCCAGAATAAGAGACCAAATTCCTCTGGAAGCCTCACTCTGGGAAGGCTTAGTACGCTTCGGAAAGCGTGGAAAGCCAAAACCCCAGATAATTATGCCTTTTGAGATTCTTGTAAGAATCAGCCCTGTAATCGCAACTTCAATCTACTCCCGCAAGCTTGGTAAAGTACATTTTACCCAACACGTCCCGAACATGCAGAAGTATCTATCCGACGAGACTCTTGTAATCCCCCTCGACGAGATCGAGTTCCACAAGAGCCTCACCTTCATGGAAGAATCGTAGTGACCATGGACCGAGAGGTCAGGCGGACGAAGCAACGCCGCTTCCCATTAGTGAAGGTTCGCTGGAATACTAACCAAGAACCTGGAGTCACTTGGGAGCGCGAGAATCAGTCGATTAGGAAGTATCCCCACTTCTTGGCTCGATTGTTCACGCCTACTCCATTCCTAAATTCAAATTTCGGGACGAAATTCCCTCTAACGGGGGGATGATGTGACAACCGTCAATTTCCGGTCAATTCAAAGTCAACTGAAGTCAACAAGTCAAACCGTTCGACTCAATTTGCCCGTAGGTACTAGAGTCACGCTATGTAATTTCTAAACAACTCGCTATTCTAATGAGAGATCATAAATTGAAAAGTGCGTACATCTAGATCTCCTTAACCTAAGACTATGGTACGTGGCGAGCCAAACCGATAAATCAATGTTGCATACTCATCGGGAGTGTGTAAGATCCTTAAACAAGGCTTAACAGGGTTTACGGACCTTGCATTGCGAAGCCGGACACTCAAAAAGGTCACAAATGAAACCTCTCTCAATCGTTTTCACTCTATCTCTTTGTATGAGAAATCTCTCCAAGAATGTCAAATCTCTCCCAAATCTCTCTAAGTATGTGAAATCTCTCCCAAATATCTCTTTGTATGAGAAATCTCTCCAAGAATGTCAAATCTCTCCCAAATCTCTCTAAGTATGCGAAATCTCTCCTAAATATCTCTTTGTATGTGAAATCTCTCCAAGAATGTCAAATCTCTCCCAAATCTCTCTAAGTATGTGGAATCTCTCCCAAATCTCTCTCAACATTTTATAATCACTTGGGGCATCCCGACCCTCGAATTTGGCGAAAACAGCCCAAAAACGGAAGTCTACGCGAAAAACGGACTTAAGGAGCCGAAACTCCTCTTAGGAACCGAAACCCCTCTCAAGGAACCGAAACCCTCTCAGGAACCGAAACCTCTTAGGAGCCGAGACCCTCTCAACCGAAATGGACCGAGTGCTCTGTTTATTTCGGTCCCCTGATCATTCCCAAACCGAGCCTGACCTTCTGCTCTTCCCTTCTCACTTTCGGTCCGAGAGGACTACACCTTCGGTCTAAGGAGCTGACCTTCGGTCCGAGGGCTTGAGCTTCTGTCCGAGGAGCAAGCCTGCGCAGCCGAACCCCTCCACTCTCGGTTCCTCTTCTACTCTCGGTTCTCATGCACAACCAAGCCTCACCTTCGGTTCTAAGCTCCTAAGGAGCCGAACCTTCGCATCCTCGGCCCAAATTTCGGAATTTAGCAGTTTTTGCCCGGTTTTCAATATTTTTAGCGTTTTGAGCCTGTTTTTCGAGATTTTGATGGGGGATTTTCACCCAAACTCGTATTTTAACATATAAGACCCTAAATAATCACAATTTAAATATATTTTTATGAAAATCTTTATTTAATAAATAAAATCTAGTGGGTGAATAATTGAGGTGGAGTGTTGACTTTGCTTTACCTTATGACACAAGCAACCACCCCCACACCTACTTTATGACCAGCCACACCTCCCCACCTTACCTAGGTCACTTCAATGTCCTTTCCACTCAATTATCAGCCCTCCCCACGTCCTTAGGGATGGAACATTCATCCTCTCTCTTCACATTTCTTTCATTTCCTCTCATTCTTCCATCAAGAACAAACTCCATTTTCTCTCAAATTCTCTCCCTCAAATTCGAGATTAAAGGGCTGACCATCAAGCTTTCTCTCATTTGTGGTAAGATTTATCACCTCTCTCATGATTAATACATTTCCTTGTACTCAAATCATTGATTCTTACACAAATTTCCATCATAAATTGTGCTAGATTCTTGAATCTTCAAGCAATCTTCAAGTGTTCTTGAGTTGAACACTTCTCATCTACAACACTCATCTTCTGAAACCACTCAAGGTGAGTTCATACCCCTACATTTTCATGTTTTCTCAAGTTTTTAGGGGGGGGGGGGGGGGAGGGGGATACAAGTAAAACACCAAGAACAAAACTAAACCTTTCTAACAGCCTTCATCAGAAAAGTTCAACTCCATTCACGGACTGTTTTGGACAAATTAAACATTTTTGTTTGAAAAAATGTTTTAGGTGTAAGTAGTTCCAGTTATTATCTTGAAAATGACTACTTTCACATCTCCATACGATTTTTCTACAGTTTATGGTGATTTTTACAAAACTGCCTATCATTTCAAACACCAATCCAGACCAGTCTGTGATTATGGACTATTTCACCCAAGTTGGAGGTTATTAAAAATCATGATAAAAATTATGAGTAAACTAGACACATTTTGGGAACTCTCAGAATTTATGGATTTAGTTTTCGACTTCGTATGATCTTTCTATGACATTATATAACTTTCATAACACTTTGTATTATGTTGAGCAAAGTGTATAATAATAAGTTCTAAGTATTGAATGTGTTTCTTTGTTAATTTTATCATCATAAACTGAAAATTTGTCATTCATAATAAGAATATTCATTCATTCGGAACACGTATATTAAGCTATAACAAGCATAGTTTATGGATTCATAGCACAAATGCGTTTCATCAAAGAGTTCTTATACATTACAAACGTTATAGATAAACTATTATAGGTATAGTTTATGTATCATTTACTTCTCAAACTTTTTACCAAAGGTTTTCAGTTTAGATCACGTAAATATGTTAATGAACAAATTAGTGAGTCATTCGCTTCGGGTTACTTCCAAAGTAACCAAATCAAAAATTCCTGTAAATTGTAACCAGAGTCTCTTGTAGGGAGAACGTGATAGTTGTGTATAGATCTATATTGGGTTTGACAAACCCACACCAGAGCTGCTTGCAACAGCTAGACCGGCAGGTCTGTGGTGACAAGTGTCATTTCAGTTTCGCGACGCCTGAAGAACGTCGCAATTACGAGGCCGTCTAAGTCAAGTATGGTTATGATAGCTCACATGTGGTATTAACAAATCATAAGATTTACGGGTTCTAACTTTAAATTAGTGAGTTATGTCGATTTAGCTCTCAGAAATTACTTTAAGTATGGAAAAATACTTGTACGTCTTCATATTAAAAAGGGTTTTATGTTTATTTAAAAATCACTTTTTATATCAATTACAAATATCGCTGTATATTTTCAGTCTTAGTATTTAAGACTACACACCATTCATTACGAGAGTTTTTCTCAAATCAGAAAGGGTTTTACGCCAATTTGAAACCACTTTTATAACTTTAAGTATGACAAATACTAGTTCGATTTCGGTCTTGGTATTAGGACCACATAACTTATGTAAGGAAAATATTGGATTTTTCTTGGTAACATACATCTCTTTACAAAGATCGATTTTCAAACTCTTACCGTCAAAAGCTTATGAACTCACCAACCTTTGTGTTGACACTTTTCAAAAATACTTGTATTCTCAGGAATTCAGTGAAATAGGAAATCAACCACGTCTTGAGGATGGGACGTTAAATCGTCAAACAGTTCATTTTGTATCATAATGTAATTGATTTGAATCATGTAAACATATACTTTGGTGTAACTTTTTTTTTTTTTTTATTTATGATGGTTGTATTTACTTTGAGCACTATTATACTCGTTGTTGTGATACTCTACATGAAGTCCTCCACCCCCGGACGTTTCTGCCATCCTTGGTTTGGGGGTGTGACAAATTGGTATCAGAGCATTGTTTATAGTGAACTCAGTATATCGAACCACATAAGATATACAAACTATAAATGCATTGGGACTAAGGTCTCTGATTAAAGTTTTTAAAACAACTATACTTTTAGAAATAAATAATTTCTTATTAAAAGTATACATGAATGCATACATACTAAGGTCAACATCATTCTAGAACAAAACAAAAGTAATGATTGTTGGATATCACAGGTAAGCTCGGGGATGTATGGTCAGTCTTGGGAGTGGCATAGCCTGATCAGCTATGCTAGTCCGAGGAGTGATTAGCACATGCCCAAGAATGGTTGTGATATGGCAACAAGTCTAAATACTTACCAACACTACCACAATGAGAACATTAGAACAGAACACGAGTTTAAAATACTATAGGAGTATTTTGTGATATCATAATTTATATGAAAACTAAATAGATCCTTAATAATAGGTCTATAGTCCCTAAGTGGATACCCTAAGGTATTATATAACTTAGAAATCATAGAATTAGAAATTGTGGTCATTGCCTTACTTCCTTTTCCTTGTTTGGATGTGGATCTAGGGTAGGATCACTTATTCGAAGGTCTATCATATCTTGCTATATGTAATTAGTATGCACTATGTCATTATAGAAGTAACTAATAAGGATCACCCCTATAAGTAATTAATTATAGAGTTAGACGCCTAGTAATTATCTCTTCCACTCTTATTCTCATAAGTACAACATAACAAGATCCTACTTGCCGGACGACCCCTACTTTCCCAATCCGAACCCGAGAAATGGTGAATGGTTATGAGGAGAATCAGAAGCGGAACCGGAGGTAATCAATCCTCCATGCATAGCAAGGGTTTCCGCGAACCGTTTCGACTACATCGAACCTGTGCCCCGTTGGGCAATCGTGATCGAGGGTTGAATGTCGACATCAATGACAACAACCACCATGTGGAGATCAACGAGGGTGCTATGACCTCAACCACGGGGGACCGACTGACAGAGCCCTCCCGGCGAAGACCCGGCAGATCGCGAACATCGGGGATTAAAGCAGGTAGACTACAACCCGAGTTCGGAAACTGCACGCTACTACATGCCCTATTGTCTCACGTACCCGAGACTTGGAAAGAGACTACTATTTGGAAGACCAACTCTCTGTTTAGGACCTTATCACCACTCAGGCAGAGGCAAGAGAGTAACGGGGTAGACACACAACATTCAAAGAGAGGAGGATTGCAACCAAGCATCGATTTTGCCTCATGCATCGCAAGGGACAGATCGTCGTAAGTAAAGTTCATACCGCTCACAAGACCTTGTAAATTAGGTTCGTGAGTATGCATTGGTGCTACTCTATTCTAGGCGTAAGCATGACACTGTGATTTAAGTGGTTATACTAAACAAGAGATCTAGTTGCTATCAAAACTTTTGCATGCACAGATGTGAGGTAAACCTACATCTAGGTCAAAAAATTTCACCAAAACCCGAATTACTACAGTCATATTAACAAGATGGGCTTAGGACATACCTAACAGACTCGAAGGTCTACTTAGCCTTAATTATATAACTAAGCATACATCAATTGGTCATAATAAGGACCTAGCTTGGGTCAAGTATAAGGGTTCACTTGGATACAGAACTACTAAAAATTCATGGGTTTACCATATAAAGACTCCCGTTATGAATTGTTTTCAGAATTCCCTTAACGACCGAATTACGTTACAAATCGATATAAGATAAAACTTAGTTAGAAACTCGCGACGTATAGCCATTCTAAAAACTCATTATCATCTCACCCTTAAACATTTTGTTGAGAAGTTCCTTCTTCATAGACTTATGGGTGCGATCATACCAACACTAATACACCGGGTCCCATCAAAACTCCTCAGCCAAGCGTGTTTGGACACACATGATTCTAAGATGAGTAAAGCTTAACGCCCGTATGAAACCTACTCCTACCCACTGCTGTAACTCCATTTCAAGAATGTTAGCGGAAACACTAGGAATAGTACATAATGTGCAAAAATTTATATGCGTAAATATAAATCGTAAGGATGCACATAAGATAATCATTTCCACTAACAAAGACGTTTTTCATCGTGAAACAGAGCTATGTCTTCACCAAGAGGCAACCAACCAACTAGTAAGGCGCCAACTCTGCAGATAGATGCTGCTACTTTTCAGGCTGCAGTCACGGCAGCCGTGACAGCCGTCATGGCCCAATTTGACGCTAACAACGCCAGCAGGAGTGGAAGCGGTACTGACAATACAGATTGTGGTAACAATCAGGAGCACCAACAAGTGCCTGCCAGCGAAAATACCTCGGGCCACAAACCTACGAGCAAGAAGCGAAAGTTCTGGACCAAAAAGAAGTGTAACCTATCTCAAAAACTTGCTGGAAGAAAGCAATCTGTAGCTGCACCGGCTACTATAACGGCAGTCACGACGAACGCCGAGACACTAGCCATGGGGTCTACCACCCATACGTCGGCCATACCATATGAGGGATCACTCCCAAAGTGTGTCAAGTGTGGTTTCCATCACCATGGGGCTTGCCGAGAGATGCACTGTAAAAACTGCTACAGGAAAGGGCACACCGCCCGTTTCTGTAGGACCCCGACTCAGTACATCACTTCAACACCCATTACCAAAGTAATTCCAGTGTGCTTCCTATGTGGCGAAGTGGGACACTTCAAGAGAAACTGTCCAACTGAGAGGAATGACGGGGAAACCAGAGGAGTATAGCAAACGAACCAGCAAGGGTAATAGGGAACCATATTAGGACTTTTGTAATGTTCCAACGACAAAAACGTTTAAGTACCATATATTTGTAATGAATTTGGTATGCTTGCTAAAGTCACCGTCTTTGTAAAAGTAGTTAAATTACTCTCTCGTTCAAATCGAACCAAAGACATTCATATATGATCTTAGGATCATTACCTGTAAGATGTGATGACTTTGTACATACATCGGTGTTAATTATAATCAAAATACTGAAGTCTTGAAACAAATAATTCCATCCTGACTCCTATTTCGTGTCTAGTAGTAAGAATTGAGTGGGGCCACCCACTCGACAATTTCACAAACATCAACTTACATACGACGTTCATATACCGCTCGATCGTAGGGAGACCTGTCAGGGATCATGATATCAAGTATCATTACTGGCTATCAAAACACACCCACTACCAGTGCTAGACACTATGGTATGAATCATCTACAGTAATGATAACATCAAACAAAATGGATCACCCTAAAAAGAAACACAAGATACTCTATCACTCTAGTGATCTCTTCTTGCGAATACAGCTTAACACATGTTATCTAAAAAGATATTGTTGTCATCATCCAATTTTCATTGATATAGCCCTCATCTTCCCGATTTAATGTCTACAAAAGGACCCTTCACCTAACTCACCAAATATCGGAATCTTTGTCTCCCATAAACGCGTCCAGCACGGACCTCCGGGTCATCTCTCACTGCGAAACTCCAAAACACGCACCAGAAGGGTGTTATACTTCCCGAAACCTTATCACATGTAGTGACAGGAGACCTTCGGGAATGTCACGCATGTAGCAGACAAGGATCAAGCACAGAAGCTTGGGACGGATACGGTTAGTCTACCACTACTACGTGTATACGCGAAGATAATGTATAATTAAGATTGTACGGAAATTGGATGTGTGCTTCCGCCCTAATTCCTGTTCCATGTCTGGTTGTGGATTTGAGGCAGAGTCCCCCATCCAAATGTATTGCCAATCTTAAGCACATACGGCCTATATGCGCAAGTTAATGATAGATGGACCACGTACGAGTCCTGCCATGAACTTCGGGCCAAGGTTGCCCAGGAGGGCGAGTGAATGTTCTACTATCCAAAAAGGTCTAGTCGCGAAAACCAAACCCACATGCTTCCTACCGAGCTACAAGAACTGTCAGGTCAAACCTGTCGAACTACTCAACAATGAAATTGAAGAACCAAGCTTCTCACCCTGGAAAACTCCGGTCTTATTCTTTAAATAGAGAGGCAAATTGCTCGTAGTTCCATCGACTTCTGAGGCCCGACAATATCTCCAATAGAAACCTTTACTATCTACCTCGCATAGACGAATATGCTGACCAACCGCGAGGAACGGAGTACCCTTCAGGAATTGGACCTGAGATCTAAATATCACCAGTCGCGAGTATTGGAGAAGGATGTCCGAGGACAATCCTCCAAATTCGATGCGGACGCTGCAAGTCCGTAGTGATACCCCTCGGATAGGACCAACCTGCTCGCAGTATTCATAGGATATGCCATTCTTACTAGGATTCGTTAGTCACTGTCATTGTAAATGACTTGCTTATCTACCTTCATAGTAAGAAGGAAACCAAGGAGAGCAGCTGCAACAAACCGCGAAAGCAATACGATTAGAGAAGCTTTACCCGAAGTTCTCTAGATACGAGTTTTGGAATTGAGGACTCGAATTCCTAAGACATATCATTATCAATGTGGAAATCCTTAAGGACCCTTTCAATTGATCAAAACTGTTAAGAAACAGTCAGCACCAAAGGCGTCAGCAGGAATACGCCAAAATTCTGGGTCTCGCTGACCTACCGTCTTAGTTCCTTTAGAACTTCTCGTAAATTACAGAACCCCCTTACGACTTTGACCCTGAAGGGAGCAACCCTTGACTGGGAAGAGAAGCAAGAGGAGAGAAACCTTTAGAAATCCAGAATAAGAGACCAAATTCCTCTGGAAGCCTCACTCTGGGAAGGCTTAGTACGCTTCGGAAAGCGTGGAAAGCCAAAACCCCAGATAATTATGCCTTTTGAGATTCTTGTAAGAATCAGCCCTGTAATCGCAACTTCAATCTACTCCCGCAAGCTTGGTAAAGTACATTTTACCCAACACGTCCCGAACATGCAGAAGTATCTATCCGACGAGACTCTTGTAATCCCCCTCGACGAGATCGAGTTCCACAAGAGCCTCACCTTCATGGAAGAATCGTAGTGACCATGGACCGAGAGGTCAGGCGGACGAAGCAACGCCGCTTCCCATTAGTGAAGGTTCGCTGGAATACTAACCAAGAACCTGGAGTCACTTGGGAGCGCGAGAATCAGTCGATTAGGAAGTATCCCCACTTCTTGGCTCGATTGTTCACGCCTACTCCATTCCTAAATTCAAATTTCGGGACGAAATTCCCTCTAACGGGGGGATGATGTGACAACCGTCAATTTCCGGTCAATTCAAAGTCAACTGAAGTCAACAAGTCAAACCGTTCGACTCAATTTGCCCGTAGGTACTAGAGTCACGCTATGTAATTTCTAAACAACTCGCTATTCTAATGAGAGATCATAAATTGAAAAGTGCGTACATCTAGATCTCCTTAACCTAAGACTATGGTACGTGGCGAGCCAAACCGATAAATCAATGTTGCATACTCATCGGGAGTGTGTAAGATCCTTAAACAAGGCTTAACAGGGTTTACGGACCTTGCATTGCGAAGCCGGACACTCAAAAAGGTCACAAATGAAACCTCTCTCAATCGTTTTCACTCTATCTCTTTGTATGAGAAATCTCTCCAAGAATGTCAAATCTCTCCCAAATCTCTCAAAGTATGTGAAATCTCTCCCAAATATCTCTTTGTATGAGAAATCTCTCCAAGAATGTCAAATCTCTCCCAAATCTCTCTAAGTATGCGAAATCTCTCCTAAATATCTCTTTGTATGTGAAATCTCTCCAAGAATGTCAAATCTCTCCCAAATCTCTCTAAGTATGTGGAATCTCTCCCAAATCTCTCTCAACATTTTATAATCACTTGGGGCATCCCGACCCTCGAATTTGGCGAAAACAGCCCAAAAACGGAAGTCTACGCGAAAAACGGACTTAAGGAGCCGAAACTCCTCTTAGGAACCGAAACCCCTCTCAAGGAACCGAAACCCTCTCAGGAACCGAAACCTCTTAGGAGCCGAGACCCTCTCAACCGAAATGGACCGAGTGCTCTGTTTATTTCGGTCCCCTGATCATTCCCAAACCGAGCCTGACCTTCTGCTCTTCCCTTCTCACTTTCGGTCCGAGAGGACTACACCTTCGGTCTAAGGAGCTGACCTTCGGTCCGAGGGCTTGAGCTTCTGTCCGAGGAGCAAGCCTGCGCAGCCGAACCCCTCCACTCTCGGTTCCTCTTCTACTCTCGGTTCCCATGCACAACCAATCCTCACCTTCGGTTCTAAGCTCCTAAGGAGCCGAACCTTCGCATCCTCGGCCCAAATTTCGGAATTTAGCAGTTTTTGACTGGTTTTCAATATTTTTAGCGTTTTGAGCCCGTTTTTCGAGATTTTGACGGGGGATTTTCACCCAAACTCGTATTTTAACATATAAGACCCTAAATAATCACAATTTAAATATATTTTTATGAAAATCTTTATTTAATAAATAAAATCTAGTGGGTGAATAATTGAGGTGGAGTGTTGACTTTGCTTTACCTTATGACACAAGCAACCACCCCCACACCTACTCTATGACCAGCCACACCTCCCCACCTTACCTAGGTCACTTCAATGTCCTTTCCACTCAATTATCAGCCCTCCCCACGTCCTTAGGGCTGGAACATTCATCCTCTCTCCTCACATTTCTTTCATTTCATCTCATTCTTCCATCAAGAACAAACTCCATTTTCTCTCAAATTCTCTCCCTCAAATTCGAGATTAAAGGGTTGATCATCAAGCTTTCTCTCATTTGTGGTAAGATTTATCACCTCTCTCATGATTAATACATTTCCTTGTACTCAAATCATTGATTCTTACACAAATTTCCATCATAAATTGTGCTAGATTCTTGAATCTTCAAGCAATCTTCAAGTGTTCTTGAGTTGAACACTTCTCATCTACAACACTCATCTTCTGAAACCACTCAAGGTGAGTTCATACCCCTACATTTTCATGTTTTCTCAAGTTTTTTTTTTGGGGGGGGGGGGGGGGATACAAGTAAAACATTAAGAACAACACTAAACCTTTCTAGCAGCCTTCATCAGAAAAGTTCAACTCCATTCACGGACTGTTTTGGACAAATTAAACATTTTTGTTTGAAAAAATGTTTTAGGTGTAAGTAGTTCCAGTTATTATCTTTAAAATGACTACTTGCACATCTCCATATGATTTTTCTACAGTTTATGGTGATTTTTACAAAACTGCCTATCATTTCAAACACCAATCCGGACCAGTCTGTGATTATGGAATATTTCACCCAAGTTGGAGGTTATCAAAAATCATGATAAAAATTATGAGTAAACTAGACACATTTTGGGAAATCTCAGAATTTACGGATTTAGTTTTCGACTTCGTATGATCTTTCTATGACTTTTCTAAAACAGTGCAGAAAGGTTTAATTTAGTTAACATTATATAACTTTCATAACACTTTGTATTATGTTGAGCAAAGTGTATAATAATAAGTTCTAAGTATTGAATGTGTTTCTTTGTTAATTTTATCATCATAAACTGAAAATTTGTCATTCATAATAAGAATATTCATTCATTCGGAACACGTATATTAAGCTATAACAAGCATAGCTTATGGATTCATAGCACAAATGCGTTTCATCAAAGAGTTCTTATACATTACAAACATTTTGGATAAAATATTATAGGTATAGTTTATGTATCATTTACTTCTCAAACTTTTTACCAAAGGTTTTCAGTTTAGATCACATAAATCTGTTAATGAATAAATTTGTGAGTCATTCGCTTCGGGTTACTTCCAAAGTAACCAAATCAAAAAGTTCTGTAAATTGTAACCAGAGTCTCTTGTAGGGAGAACGTGATAGTTGTGTATAGATCTATATTGGGTTTGACAAACCCACACCAGAGCTGCTTGCAACAGCTAGACCGGCAGGTCTGTGGTGACAAGTGTCATTTCAGTTTCGCGACGCCTGAAGAACGTCGCAATTACGAGGCTGTCTAAGTCAAGTATGGTTATGATAGCTCACATGTGGTATTAACAAATCATAAGATTTACGGGTTCTAACTTTAAATTAGTGAGTTATGTCGCCAAATGACTCACTAAACCAAAACTTTAACCATAAGAGGCTGGTTTCTGCGACCAGACTCACCGAGTCCAAGAATAGGCTCGCCGAGTCCAAGGCAATCTTCAACAGACTCACCGAGTTGTTCTTCCTACTCGCCGAGTCCATGCACATGTTCATACAACTCGTCGAGTACACCCATGTGACTCGCCGAGTCTCTTCAGTTCTCAATCCATACAGAGGCTTTTCGAGCCATGAAGGGGCTCCAATCCATATATCCACTCTTCTACAGCCTAACCCTCATATAAAGTTGCAAGCTTTACGTGAAACCAAGGAGATATAGGCCCAAAACACACTAGGGCTTGGGTTTTAGACAAAAGGGCTTCACCAACAACTCAATGACTGGAACTTTATGACATTATGGACCATCACAAGCCTAGATCTGAAGTAGCAACCTCAGATCTAAATCTCTAACTCAAAATAGCTCTTAATCATACCAAAAATGCCCCAAATCTCACATGATAATAGATCTAGATGCAAAAGAGCCCAAGCAACAAATTATTACCTCCAATATAAGTTCCAACTGAAGTAGATCCCGAATCTACACCCCTCCTTTGCAGCAAACCTCTTGATCTTCAAGCCCCTTTCCACCAAAATCACTTATCAAGGCTCCAAATTGCTTCTAAGGGCTCTCACTCACGATTTAGGGTTTCTGGATCTCAAAAGGGTAGCAAAGAGGCTGAGGGTGGGTTATAATGTGCTTTATATAGGGCACAACCCCCGGGATTAGGGTTTTCTCTCTTCAGCACCAACTCGTTGAGTCCAAGCCGCCGACTCGGCGAGTTGGCCACTTAAACCATGACAAAATCCCGCTCCGACTCGGCGAGTAAGCGGACCTACTCGTCGAGTCCCTTTCCTAAATTTACACTTTTGACCCTTCATTGAACATTAGAAATTTGGGGTGTTACACCTTTTTTTTGTTTTTAAAATTTTATGTTTTATAAAAAATATATTCATGTTTGTGATTAAAAAAAATACAAAAATGAAAAAGAAAAAAAAAGTAAAAAAAAAAAACGAAAAAGAAATATAACTTGTTAAATGTTAATTCCGTAATATTCGGAGTCGTCAAATAAATAAATATCTATTTATTCATATTTCATGTCATTATTATTTTAGTATAAACAAATATAACTTGTTAAATGTTAATCCCGTTTAACAAAATAAAGTTATATTACTTTTCAATCACTTCACCCGGGTAAAAAGTTTAAACCCCGTTAAACTTGAGCATCGGGTAGTCGTGTACCGGGTGCAATACCCGATGCATATTTAAGGAAAATGGATGCCACTTTGCACCCTTTACCACCCCAAACATACACTCTCTCACTACTTTCTCTCTCTAGACCCGATTCCGACTCCAAAACCACGAATTCCGGCTTCCAAACGTAAGATTTTCTTTCCTAACTTGTTCTAAACATACATCAAAGTGTTTATAACTAGAAAATCATATGATTGAGGGGTAAACAAGGAGTTTACGGCCTAAGAAGCTCCTTAGGCTGTAAACACCCCAAAACATGGCCAAACTTCAACTTTTCCTTCCTTTAGGCTTGTATGCTAATTAGGGAATTTACCTAGATGAGTTTGGACATCAAAACACAAGTTTTTAAGGCCTAAAAGAGGGTTTACGGCCCAAGCATATGCTTAGGCCGTAAACAACCTTTTTCCTTGTTAAAATGTCCCAAAAACCCATCCAATGCATATTAGAATTAAGATATTATTTTAGGAAATGCTTAGGGCCATTTAACAACACATTTTGAGGGATAATATAGAGTTTACGGCCCAAGCATAAGCTAGGACCATAAACTCCCCCAAACAACACCAAATGAAGGTTTAAAACCCCCAAATTGGTCCTAGACATTCACTAGAAATATAGGGGATTGATTTAGGGCCTTAGCATCCATTTTTGGGAGGAGAACAAGAGTTCACGGCCAAGCCTAGGGGCTTACGGCCGTAAAATCCCAAGGAGTGGCCTTTGGGCCGTAAACTACAAGGGAGTAAACTCTTGGACTCCCCCATAACCCCTTTTTGGCCTTGTACAACCCCCGAGAACCACTTCTAAGCCCTAAGACCCCGAATCAATGCTAGAATATCTAAATGTCTTAATAAAAAGCATAAAATGACTAATTTCCTGCAAAACACATATTCCATATGCTAATAGGGTCTTAAAAGGTGTACAAGTCCTTATTTGGTACTAAACGCTCAACCGACACTTTCACCCGATTTACCCGATTTACTCGGTTTCAGGTGAGTTCATACCCCTTAAATGAACCTTTCAAATGTTTTTTTTATATGTTTTAGGGGGGGGGGGGGGATACAAGTCAAATATACATGTTTATGAAAATTAATCACATGTGATTCATTATCCGTAGTTCAAATCACATGTGATTTATCACTATGCCTTATAAAAGAACTTTGCGTTTTCAAAACTATTTTGGATGAATAAACAATTTTCAAAATGTTCCTTTTTGACAAGATTTTTAATAAATAACTTTTCTTATAAAATGTAACCACACAAATATATTTATATAAGTAAGACTTGAAGGACTTAGGACCGATAGCTCGCCTTATTTCCTGTTCTTGTTTGATTGTGGGCTTAGGGTAGTTGTTATCCGTCCGACTGTCATTGATTTCTTAGTTATATATCATGTATATTGGTGTTGGTTACGAGTATTTTCATTCCATTCGATGCTTAACCTACTAAATTGACAAGAACCATACACACTAAGTTAACTATAATAGGTATAGTTAAGGCCACTACTAACCGCTACTGTCACTACTCTATATACTATAATACACACTATTACGAGACTATACAAGAACGAGAGAACATACTACGAAGTATATAAAAGACTACTACACTATAATACAAGAGAAAGCACTAATCAGGAAGATACACACTAATTCACTACAAGATACTCTACTCGCTACATACTATGCCCAGAGTTTTCCGATAGGAAGACGACGCTACATGTATAGATCTATACAGGGCAGACACTATTACATCCCGACTGTTAACTTCAGTCCGAGCTGTGCAAGCCCAGGGATGACACTACTTCACTACACTGTGCATGACCGGGAAGGTCATGGGGTTCTCTATTACTCACACTATCAGTCGCATACAAGGAATACACTAACTCCACACTAAAATACTAAAACTAAAGTATAAGTTAATATCCCGAAGTAAATAAGTATCTATCACTAATGGGAGCCTGCACCACTATTCCTAATAACAGGCATAACTTTTCTTATTACACTACCTATTGGAGATTCATCAATATACTTTTACAACAAACGGTTTTCAATGATGAAAATTTCATACAACTTAAAGGTTTTCACATACGCTGTATTTTCTGGAAAAAATAGGATTTTCTAGGGTTTTCTACTACTTATGAACGTGAATTGCAGTTTTTCATACTATCTGTTCTAATGCATTTTATACAAAACTCACACTAAACTCTTATGAACTCACCAGCTTTATGCTGATACTCGTTTTCAAAATAACTTGTATCCTCAGGTCAAAGATAGACAGGTACAGATGCGGCATTTTGGAGAAGGTGGAGCATACAAGATCCACCTCTTATTTTTGTATTACTTTTGGTGTTTGTTGAACTTTACAGAACACACTTGTAATTAAACTTACTATGAAATGAAATGGTTGTATGTTTCTTGTTTTTACTATTATGCAATTGTGATGTACATAACGTCCTCCACCCCGAAACGTATTCCGCCGTTATCGGTTTTGGGGTGTGACAGCTTATATAACTCTTTACGAGTTCGAGCCGAGCTCAGTAAAAGAAAGCTCGAATCGAGACGAGCTCGAGCTCGAGCCTCATATAACTTAAACGAGCCCGAGCCGAGCATGGCCAGGCTCGGGCTCGGCTCGGCTTGTCTGCACCCCTAGACTTGCACCTTGTTGCCCACACCTAATACTCTGATTGGTCGAAATCTCAAAGCTTTGGGCCAACAAAATCTAAAAGTGGGGCAAACACATGATGAACCATCATTCATAACCCCTTTGTGTGATGGCAAAGCGCGGTCTAATCCTAACCCTAATCCACTTGAGCAAACTTTCAGACAAATCACATCTTACATCCACTAACTCTAACATATTTGCTTTGTTATACCCTCTTCACGAAAAAGATGCTTCGAAAAATCAAAAAAGTTGTTGCAAAATTTTTAAATTCACTTGTATTTTACAATATAAAGGATAATTTTAAGGCATACATATAAAATATGAAAATAAAGTTAGATTCCATTAAGATAATATATCCTATAATTGTTAAATTGTATTATAAGGTTTCAAATAACTATCTAACTAAAAAATGTCTAGATTTAGAAGCTAGTATAGACAGATATTCAGTCAAATATATCGGAACGGAAACCAATAGTTATAAACAGGTTCGACTCAAGCTATGGGAGGCTATAGGCAACTTGAGTGACGGCCAAAATCAACAAAGTTATGAGGGGGCATTAATTTTAGTCCAAATACACGTAAAATGATACTATTAGTTAGACCCGATTTTCATATCTATTCCAAATGGAAGATAATTGTTACACTTAATAAATTGATTTATCCACATAAAAAACATCATATTTTAAAATATCGCACAAGTGAGTAGAACATATATTTTATATGAATAAATCATTTTTTTAGGTGGAAGAATAGCTCTTATTCCAAATCGACACAACACAAAGAGAAGGTAAAATGAAAATCAAACAAGGGCTACACATAGAAGACCAAGAGATGATTGTTATATCCAAGCTCGGCCCTCACATGGGGGGAGGGGGGGACGGGGAGGGTGCAGGCTGTGCGACCAAACAAAGACCCGTAAAAATAGTCAAACTATATAGTTAGTATGTTAATATATATCATTTTACATAACTATTTTTTAAAATAATTCATAGTTTAATTGGCCAAGAGCATCACCTTTACTCCTTCCTTCTAAATGACGAAGGTTTGAATCATGCTTCCTCCACCTACCTACTGTGTTTTTTTATTAATCAGTTTGTCATTAATATATATCATTTTACGTAAAGAATTTCAAAAACACTTGTAGTATTGTTGGCCAAGAACGTCACATTTACACCCTTCATTTTAGATGATCAATGTTCAATTTTGGACGCCCCCACTTTCGACATTTTTATTAATTGTTATATATATATATATATATATATATATATATATATATATATATATATATAATTTAACAAGCTTCATTTCTTTTAAAAAATAATCCACTCGTACCCACCTTAATCGATTACTAGAACCCACTAGTAGTATTAATGAATTTTGCTTATACACAGAAAAATTATATTTAGAGGATCGTTTTTATTTCTCGCATAATGCCCTCAAATCCAATGAACCTGCCTTGATTATAGCCGATAATCATGCTTTAGGAGGTTGCACTGTCTTAGACGATTGACAACTCCAAGAAGATGGATGTAAGATCCACAAAATCCCATGAAAACTACTGATTTTATTCTTTCTTTTTGCATCATAATTATTTAACCAATCCCATGAAAACAATTTTCTTTTTGATATGTGAGTTTATGCTCTTTGATATGTTTGGTAAGACGTGGATTAAGTTAGACTTTCCCACTTAAATGCGATTTTAATGATTTTTTGTGGTTGTGTTTACGGGTTGTCATGTGTTAGGATCAGTTTTAAGGTCCAACAATTATGACAAATGAAATGCGAAATAAGTAAATAACATCTAAGTAAACAAATTAACTAAAGTAAAACATTAAAAGCATATAGATGGAGAACAAGATATCAAAAGATTGGTGTCTTAACAAGACGTTACAAGGTGCCTTTTAAAGGCAAACAAAATACAACATGTCCTATCATATTTTAAAAGCATGGGTCTAATAAAATACAAAAGTAAACAAAATAAGGTAAAAAGTACAATCAGTTATGCATAATTTGGACATATCATAAATAAACAAATAATAAAGTGTGATAGAATATGGTCTAACTATAAGAAGCATTGTTGGTGTGTTTCTAGACTACTGATGACTTGGTCTGCTGATGAGAAGATACTTATGAGAAGATGACTGCAAATTATATGCTATCGATTCGCATTCAGTTATTGTCACTTCTTGTGTTTCAACATCATGTGTAGTTATTGGTTGGTTTAAGAACAAAACTGAACAAGCTTCGAGCTAATATGATGTAAAAGCTATCGTTTTGGCTAGTAATTCATTGAATAAGTATTTTCTTTAATTGAATATTATTTTTGCTTTGATATAATTATCTGCAAGTTAGAATGCACATAAACTATTTGATGTTTTGCTTAAACAAAATTACAATTCGATAGTAGAAGTTGGAATAAACTGGTATTTTCTTCTTATCTTTTCATGTATCATGTATGCATCGTTTCTCTTATTTCTTCTAACATATTAATATGTTGATACCACTAACATTGCTTTTGTAATCAAAGAACTATAAGCATTTTAACCTTCATACTTTTCTTTCTGATGAGAAATCTAAACGATGTGTTTCCACTTCTCACCAAAATCATGATGCTTATAAAGATAAGTTTCTTTGGATAATACATTTTACTTCTCCAATCTACTACATATTATCTAATTGAGGTATAATAAATGAAAATTAAAGGGTGTTTGCTTGCATAACAACTTCTCAACTATCAATCCTAAAGTAAAATTATGCTATTGATATGTGTTGGGTTCAAGATGTTCAAGAATCTCATTTTGTGACGGTCTATATTAATTTATCCATGTTGTGTGGTACGCTGTTGTAGTGAGTTTGTTAAGTGTTGTTTCTATTTGATCTTCGTTTTTTGTTCTATTTCTATTTCTATGTACTCTTCCCAACTACTTGTTTGTTCTTTCTATTTGTTCGTAATATATATAGATATTAAAAAAAAACATTGAATTATGCGATGTTTGTATGTTTTAGTTTATGTGGATAAAACTTTTTTGAAAAAAACTCGTGTTGAACTTTTCTTCTATTGAATTATGTTATATATGGGTTAGGTGTATCGTACAATATAAACATAGGAGCATTACTAAGGGGTCGTTTGTTTACCTCTTAATTGAAAAATTAAGAGGCAATCTCTTAAAATTTCAGATATGATGTGTTTGGTAGCCTCTTATTTTTTGTCTCTTAAATTAAAAAAAGCCTCTTAATTTATCAGACTTGAGGTTGTATCTGAAAAAAAATAAAGCATGCGTGTTTCTGGTTTTGCCCAAAAACGTATTCACTCTTCCCTGTTCTATTTCACTAGGCGACTTCTTTCTCCCTCCCAACAATCTTCGACGACTTGCTACCCTCCGTTATTGCTTTTACCACCGTCTGGTCACCGCCTCCACCTCCACCAGAGCTGTCGCCTGCGCCGCCCTCCACCCCCTCAAACTCGTCGACAACAACATCAGGTAATAGCTCTCTGAAACCTATTTGTCTATCTAAAATCGATTATAGGGTTAATTTCTAAAACCAATTTCTGAAATCGATTTCTAGGGTTTATTTCTGAAACCTGTTTGTGCATCAAATAATGGTTCTCGGTGTGCTCTTGTTGCTCGGCTTTTATGTTTTTTATTATGATGTTGTTTTCGGTATTAATCTTTTTTCATCTGATGGTATTGAAGATTTAAAGTCAGCTCTATTATTTATTATAGGTAGATTTGTGTTCGTTTGCAGTTTGATCAGTTTTTTTCCTCATAAACTTGATTAGTTCTCCTGTATTTGAAATTAGAAGCTAGTTATCCATGGTTATTCATCGTTACCATCATTGCTCTTGTTATTTAAGGAAGATAATCCCCTTCCAAGAGCAATCAACAGTTGAAAAGATATCGGGACTATACTGCAATGACTTCAAATGATAATGGTGGAGTTGGAGAAGAAAATTCAAACTGATGTAGAGTCAAACATATTGTGAATCTTCATTGACATATTTGTCCCTGGTGTATATTTGAAGGTTATGGAGATATCACTCATGTGGAACACACAAAAACATGGTTGTATACATGTAATGTAAGCATATAAGCATATAGCTCAGGTTATTTTTGTAAGCTTGTTTAAGAGTGTGTTTATAGTAATATACTTTTATTGATTTATAGTAATGTGATTCTATTTTGTTATAGCAATGTTATCCAAAACAAAGCAATTTTGATTGCTATAGTTGATAGATTTGTGTCTAATTTTGATTTAAGTTTAATTTGCATTTTATATAGTGTTTGTATATATTTTTTTTATGATTATTCAAGAAGTTAGTTCGTTATTTTATAAACAAAAATATTGAATTCAACAAAAAGTAATACAGAAGGGTAAAATGGTCATTTTTATAATTCAACACAACAATTAAGAAATTCCAACCAAACAACACGTTAAAAATTCAGATCTTAAAAGTTCAGACCCTCTTAGAAATTTAGATCTCTTAAAAATTCAGATCTTAAAAATTCAGATCCTGCCAAACAGCCCCTAAGTATGAAAGAGTAAATTTTAAAACCATTACACTAACCGCATGAAAGAAACGTAATTTTTCAAAAATATGATTTCGTTTTTGAAAATATGAAAAACTTCATGAGGTAGTGTGGAACATTTTAGAGGCATTTTTGTCATGCTGGAGACGGCATGCGACAGACACGCAAAACTCATTTACTTTTTTTTTGTCATAACTTAAAAAAATGGAAAAACCAACATTCTCAAAATGTTATTCTTAGGGTTGGAAGATTATGGTAGTTTTGTGATGTAGATAGAAGACAACAAATTTCTATTGTTAGAAGAGTGGAGACGATTACAGTCGACGGTGCAAGGAAAAGAAGTCGAACAAGAATGAAATGGGAAGATAATACCATGTTTGACTTGAAGGAGTTAGCACTTAACAAGGATACAAGTTCATATAAGAGAATGTGGAGTCTTAGAATTAGGATATCGAAGTAGTATTGACACAGTGTACGAACTAGATTCTCCCTTTTTGTTTGTGCTTGTCCAACAATATTCTCCTATCGTCATCTAAATGATTATTTTGGTATCTATTTCTACTAGTTCTATATTATGCATAATATATTGCTAACCTTTAACCCTAATCATGTGTAGACTATCGTGGCTTTAGTCTTTTTTCTTCGACACACCTTTTTTTAATTTATCTCGGACTAACTGTTTTTATTCGTAGATCTTTATGTAGGGCCACTTAGGGTGGGCGTGATTATAACATTTCATTATTTATATACTTTTTTTGCGGGAGTCTTCTACGAAAACAACTTTTCCAACCATATGGTAGGAGCTGCCAACCATTTTAACTCTTACCTCCTCATTACTTCTCGTATATGAGATTGATGTAATGTTGTTGCTGTTAATATTCTTTAATCGTCTATTTATTTGTTATAGTAGTATATTCTTGAGAAAAAGACACATGTCTAATCTCATCAACCATGTTCCAAAAAATAGTCAAAAATTAATCTAATTACAAGATAACCATCAATTTTGCATATGACATCTCCAAAATGATGACATCATTTAACAAATTATGATGTGCCAACCAAAGCAAGGTTAGTTTGAAAGATAAGAATTCTAAAAAATATGTAGATGCCATTTGTGAATCATATGTTTTAGGGTAAATTACACCAATCGTCCCTTGTGCAGGTGCCAAAAAGCATGTTTGGTCCCTATTTTCAAAAGTCAACTCGGATCGTCCCTTATATGGTAAAAAGATGCACGTTTCGTCCCTCATTAGTTTAAATTTGCATGCTTCATCCCTTATGAGCATGGAATGACTAAAATACCTTTTACAATTTATTTTTCATTTATTCTTGATTTTTCTAATTAATTATTAAACCGAATATTTATATCTATCTATTTCATTTCGTTGAAGAAGACTTAAGCACCACCACAATCACCAGAAAGCACAACTATCACCACCGGAATACACAGCCACCACTGGAATGCATAATCGCCACCGAAATTCAGTTCAACCACCACCTATTTCCCTAGAAAATAGCCACGAATCACCACCTCATTCACCATCGCCGCGCTCTTTGTACAACAACCGATAATCAACCTTTTTGAACACCACCTGTCATCGTTCCATCATCGGTACCGTCAAAGGATCTAGCTTCTTGTTGGAGTGCATATTTAAATGGCAAGGTAGAAGCTTTGGGAGGATGCAGATTCGCTACCCTCTCGTAAGAAAAACAAGCGGCGACTAAGGTTTATGTGCCACCATCAACGTCGGCTAGGGTTTTGACAGATCGAGTTCCGCCTCCATTGATGTCAGCTAGGGTTTCGTCACAGATGTCATCGATCTCTTAGGTTTTGAGATCAAGCTCCTCCTCCGCCGCCTATATGCTTATATAACAACATCACATCTTTCTTGAATTTCATAGGTTTCAGTGAGTCGTAGATCGAATATTCACACCAATATGTATATGTAAATCTGCAAATGCGCCTTCAAGAACTACAACCATCTGCAAATCGAACCCTTTAGAACGAAATCCTTCAAGTACTTGTGTAGATTTGGAAAACTTCAAATCAGTGTTCATCATCCCAGAAACAAACATGAACACAAATACATACATATGTGTGTGTTTATCAGCAAATCGGTGTTTATCTGCAACTCTGTTCTAGGGTTTGTTTTTCAGACAAAAAAGCTTAAATCGTTGATCTTTTTGAACACCGTGATTATGGATATGAGATCGTCGAAGCAGCTGATTACAGGTGGTTGTTGGAAGTATTGGGTGGTGGTTGTCATTGGTATTGGTTGTTGCTTGTCGGATGGGTTTTTCCAGGGGTGATATAAGGACCAATTGATTTTTTAAAGAATTATAATTAATAAAATAAATTATAAGCCTGAAAAATAAATGAAAATAAAAAGAAAAGAGCAAGATAGTCATTTTATGTCTGTGGGGATCAAACGTGCATCTTTTAATCAAATGAGGGATGGTCCGAATTAAATTTTAAAAATAGGGACTAAACGTACTTTTTGACACCTGCACGATGAACGATTGGTGTAATTTACCTTATGTTTTATCTACAAAAATGCAAAAAAATATGAAGTTATTTTTTGTTAGAAAAAAGCTAGGGATGCCAACCAAAATGATGACATCATTATAAGCACGGTACAAGTTAAACAAAAAAAAAGTTAAGGATTCAACATGCAAATTACCTCAAACCACAGGGACCATCCGTAATTTACTCAAATATTCAAATACCATTTCCACAACAAAAGAAAACTTTGGATTTCTAACTAAAAAAATAAACTTCAAAAAATTGATTCTTTTTTGTATTTTTATTGAAAAAACTACGATTTCATAGATGGCATTTGCGCTTTTTTTCTTCAAAATAAAGATGTTTTTGTTCACATCACTGTTTCTCAAATGGCGTCATCATCACAGATGTTATCTGTGGTATTGATTTTTATTTGGTGATTGACCTAATTTTTTATTATGTTTTAGAAAATAATTTTATAAAAAATATAATTAAAAAATATTTGTTAAGTAGATCAAAATATCACAAGTAGTATTTTTTTTTTTTTTTTTTGTTTTTAAACACTATATTTATAAAAATAATTACAATGTTTGTGAAGTATGAGGTACCTTCTTTTTTTTTTTTTTTTTTTTTTTTTAATAGAGATACATACGATGTTGGTAGCTTTTGTCCCACGCTAGGAATCACGCACTCTGTCATTCTAACACCTTCCACCGTCTTCACCATGGAAACTAAAACCAATTCAAACAGCACCACAATTTCCCTCTTCGTGGCGTTTAATCAAACACTTGATCTCCATTCATGTGAACGAAAGAAGCAATTGAAGGAATGTGGTAGCTGTTCAAAGGCATAACATCATCATCATCTGAAGTTGAATTAGCGAAAAACTTTCAGCAGATATGCCCAATCAAAATTCTTCTTCATTTCAATCGAATCAGACAACGTCTTCGTCGCCTGACTTCAATTTGAGTTTATCAGAAAGGGCGTTCGCCGCCGCTGGAGCCGCTTTTCTATCTGCAGTTATAGTAAATCCTCTCGATGTGGCAAAGGTCCTCTTCTTCCTCGATTATTTTCGTTACACATGTTAGTTCCAATTTCATTCTCGACCTCTACAATACTCTGGTTGTGGATCTCGATGCCAATTGTATTAGTTTCCCTCATTTGATCGGGAAAATTGATTGGCTTCGTGTATTGCCTGATTATGCAGACTAGATTGCAAGCTCAGGCTGCTGGTGTTCCATATCAGAACCTCCACTCCACATGTCGCTTTGAACCGAACACAGTACATTAAACCTTCTTCTTCGTCCTGATCAAACTTTTTTGCGTGATCCAAGTGTCTAATTTTGAATTTAATCGGTGTTAATTTGGTTATCAGATGTTACACGATACAAAATGTTTCCCACAATATAAAGGCACTGTAGATGTGTTCCAGAAAGTAATTCATGAGGAAGGATTTTCCCGACTTTGGAGAGGCACAAACGCAAGTTTAGCATTGGCAGTACCCACGGTAATAAGTGTTTTTTGTGAAAGATTGATTGTTTTAGAGTTTTTGTATAATTGTTGTATGGTTGTTATTTAATATTAGGTGGGTATCTACATGCCTTGTTATGATATATTGAGAAACTATATGGAAGCATATACATCACAAAATGCTCCAAGTGTGACACCTTATGTCCCCTTAGTTGCAGGCTCTGTTGCCCGTTCATTGGCTTGTGTTACTTGTTACCCTGTTGAACTTGCAAGAACTCGTATGCAGGTAATAATATTAGCATGTGTTTTGGTTTTATACCAACATCTTCTGTAAAGAACTTTTCCATTGTTTTATTTATAATAGGCATTTAAAGATGGCCAACATGGTACAAAGCTTCCTGGAGTATGGAAGACGCTAGTTGGGGTTGTTTCTGCAGACACAAACACAAACATGAAGAACCTTAATAGCTGTGAGTTACTTCTGTTCAATGCAAGAGATAACAATATACTTTCATAAACTATTGAATCAAAGTTATTTTTGGTAATACGTCAAAAGGTGGTTAATCTAGGTCTCAATGTATTGGGTTAACCTTCCAATGCTTTTTTTTTTTTTAATATCATAGATCACAAATATTTTGAGGATTAAATGCAAGAAATAGCATTGTACTTCCATTGATTTGTTTATTATATTTAGCATATTCTACTTTCATTGCTTCCTATGGCAACATTAAGGAATCTACGCAGTCTGTTATAGCAATGTCATCCAAATACAAAGCAACTTTCACTGCTATATTTAGGTAGTAATTGAAAGTACAATGGTATAGTTATTAGTTGGGTAGAAAAATGTTTTAATAAGAAAAAGAAATAAAAGTCAACGCTGGAACCTGGAATAGATAGTACCTTGCTATTTCTTGCATTCAGCCCATGTATTAACAAAAGTTAAAAAAAACTGTACATAAAGTATTAATCCACTCTTAAGGAAGTTAAGAGGTTGTAAACTGTACATATGTATCTATTGAAGATTTCAGCTGAATTTGAATAAATTATATTAGCATTTCGTAGCTTTCGATTCTTATGGACGGGTCTCGGGGCACAACTATCTCGTGATGTTCCATTTTCTGCGGTTTGCTGGGCTACCCTGGAACCAGTAAGAAAGACTTTTAAGAGTTTTTTTGTTTTTTTTATATGGGTGATTTAAAACCTTAAAGCTTCCTTTGTGTTTGTGCAGGTGAGGAGACGGATACTAGGAATGTGGGGGGGCCATGAAACTTGTGGTGTCGGTGTTGTTGTTGGTGCAAACTTTGCTGCTGGTTTTGTTGCTGGAGTCGTTGCGGGTGCCTCAACATGTCCGTTAGATGTTGCAAAGACTCGCCGTCAAATAGAGGTATATGTTATGTTATGTAAGCATTAAAAAAAGAAAAAAACATGTTTGTATATATGTAGCTAGTGGTTATGTTGGTAATACTAATGTGTATGTAGTTCAACTGACATTTTCAGAAGGATAGAGTCCGAGCATTGAGGATGACGACAAGACAGACACTATTGGAAATATGGAGGTATGTAACTATCTTATCTTAGTATGTTTAGTTTTGATTTTGTTGATTAGAAATGTTTGATTTAATAATGGAACAGGGATGGAGGAATGAAGGGACTTTTCACAGGAGTTGGTCCTCGTGTTGGACGCACGGGTCCTTCTGTTGGGATTGTCGTGTCCTTTTATGAAGTTGTCAAGTATGCTCTACACACCTACACAACACAAGACTAGAAAGAAAACCATGCCATCTTTCCTGTGTATTTCAACATGTGTTTCTTGGATAATTTACATATAAGGAAATGAAATGCCTGCAACTCTAAATCAGACCCACAATCTCTTGGGTTTGATTCATTGTAGTAAAGTATAATCCTTGATTGCTGATTTCTTAATATATATATATATATGTAAATTTGTTCCATTAGAATGGACAGATTCATGAAAATAAACAATTTCATTCATCTATCTAGTATATATTATCGAAATGGAACCTAGTGTTTTTCTTCACCTGGTTCAAAGCCTATATATATATAGTTTGATGCTGGTCCTTCCAAATCCAAATAGTTAGGGTCAACAACTAACTATTACCAATTTTCTTTTTAAAAAGTGATATTATAATATTGTTACTATACAACAATTTTTGGTTTCATTTGACAGCTATAGTAAGTAATAGCAGCACATTAGTACCTGAAACCAATTTTGAAGCCTCCATCCTAGCAAATTTTTATCGATCAAGCGGAAATGACATGTACACCTTTTTGTTATGTTTTAACTTCTTTAAAGTTTAAACTAAATAGAATATAAAGAAAAAGAATTTTAAATTATAACAACAACAAAATAAATTTAATTTCTTTAAATCATAACTAAAAAATAAAAAATATAAATAAATAAGAATTTTAAAATTTGATGTAAAGCTATAACTAACCAAAAGTCTACACACATGTCAATGTCATCAACAATTGTTGAATGTGGACTTCGCATAGACATGAAAATAACAATAGCCAAATGAAAATTGTTCTTCTGTGACAATGATATCACTTCAGAACTAATTTAATTTGATCCCGAGTTATGTGGTTTTTGCTTTAAGTTTTGCATTTTTCAGTTTTCAACATTCATTCCAACAGCCATGTTGTTGGTCCACCAAATCCATAAAAATAAAACCACACATACCAAGCAAGATTTAGTGAATGATCAAGAATAAAACTAGATGATTGGATTTGTCATAGTAATAACTAGAAAAGAGCCCCGGCATAGCGGGGGTTAGATTTGGATCAAATCATCAATAACAGTAGGCAATCAAATCATCAAATAACATATTATTTAAAACACTCTTCATCCAAATGCTGAAAAAAGAAAATCAACAAAAATGAACATCCCTAACATCTCCATTTGGATCTTCTCTCATAAACTCCAAGAACTCTCAGTTCTATCTTGCCATCGCCATCATGGTCCATTGCACCAAAGAAGTGTGGAGCCAACTTGTGAAGATACTCAAAATTTAGTTGGTAATAAGCCATTGCCATCTTAGAAAGTTCTTTCATTGTATAATTAATGCCCTTTTGCTTCTGATTACGGCATATGGTGCAGGGATTTAAAACCATTTTGTACCTAAAAATAGTACCAAATTGAACTATTACGAACAAATGTGAGATAATTTAGCCGTACTGAATAGAAGCCATTCATAATAAGGCGGATCAAAAATCCCTTAGACCTGAGACTTACCATTATATGGAGGCGACATATCAGGGAATAAGAAGTGGATTCCTTTAAAAATCAAAACAAAGTTGTTAATTGATTTATCTGTGTCCGTATCTGTATAAAAAAAATAGATTTTTAGTTAATAAAAGTAACGAAAATGGGATAAATATGATTGTTGTTTGAATTGTGCTTGTCAAATTATCTCAACAGGTAATAAGTTTACCTTTGCACAATGTAAGTACAACCTCAATGCCAATTCAGGTGCCGAAACATATTAAAGGGCCTCAATTGTCTAAAACTGAACCCAAGGGTAAATCCATAAATGTACAATACTGCTAGCTTTCCATAAACCCATAAGAGGTATATGCTGGTCCACCTAATGAAGCTGACAATAAGCAGGTATATACGTATATGATGGTCTACCTACTGAATTTACATGTTTTACTAACTCTACTCTGTGTATCTTTCCTAACGTCAATATATTTTGACTCTCTATTATAGGGTTCCTGGTTAGATATATTAACTGGTGTTAAAGGGTAAAAATGGAAATATAGAAAGATAGAGCCAGTAAAGCAATAAGATAAAAGATTCAAATGAAATTATAGATAGAGTAGGTGGAACTATATGGTACATTACCAACATAACAGGGCTGTGAACTGAACCTCTTGTATTCCACCCATACACACATACACTGGAAAAAAAAAAGACCATTCAAACAGCAAGAGTAAGGTTTCTGAGACAAAGGAACAAAAAGAAATTGAAGAAATAGGTAGATGAAGAACAAAATTGACAATTACTTCAAAAACTAAACTTTACAAACTTCAGCATGTCTATTCAAATTGAAAAGTAAAAGGAACAGAACAGGAAGCAGTAGAGGTGGCAAAAATTGACACGACACGAAACCCGACGCGAAATAAACGGGTTTGGGTAAGATATTTCAACCTGTTTAAATAAACGGGTTGACACGACACGACACGAAAATTAATTGGGTAAGGTTAGGGTTGAGAATTCCAACTCGAAAATGACCTGTTTATTTATATGCAAGTATTTTGAATTATTTAAATAAACTAGAGAGATACAAAATCAAAACCATAAGTAAAAGAAATCCTTCGAATTGAATTGTTTTGTAATGTTGAAATGACTTAGCCATCTAGATCAAGACTTCATTTCAATTTTTCCATTCTCTCCCAAAATACCCAGTCTCTTTCACCACTCTCGCATCCTCATGACCTTTGTCATCCGCCTCCCCAACTCCCACTCTTTTAATTTTGCCATCTGAACTTGTTATGACTTCATCTATTCTGCAACAAAACTATTAGTTTTTCCTTTCTGCCTACCTAACTCCTACTCTGTCAACATGCTCGATCTTTTAACCTCACAAGACACGACATATTTTGAGGTATAGCCCTAACCCGAAACCCGACACGAACTCGACACGAAAATAAACGGGTTGACACGACACGTTAATTAAATGGGTCGGGTTGGGTTAGGGTCAAACACTTTTAACCCGTTTAGTGTTTCGACATGAACCGACACTATTGCCACCTCTAGGAAGCAGTGAATCCGTGTTCCACTCCCTTGTTTCCAAAAATCTATCAACAGAGCATAAATAAAAGAAAATGGGAAAACAGAAAATCCACAAAGAAGAAGATGGCACGTATTACCCATCCCAAGAGAAATCACCCTTTTCATGGATTGAGATATCAGCTCATGAGTGGTGAGGTTATTGAACCGTAAATGTCGGACACCACATAATAAACCGTCTGAAATATACCAGCCAGATTCAATGATCTTCAAGCTATTGGATAAAAAGTCCAAAATTTTTAATATAACTCATCTTGACATTATATCAAACAGTTGGTGGACAGAAAATGATGTATATGTTTCTGTACCATTGAATCCTTCCTAAATCGAGAGGGAACATAAGGAGGGTATGTCGATAAACATGATTAGTCGGAAAATTGAAATCGAGAAACCATGGAATCAGAAATTTTGAGGGCTAAAGAAGAGAAAGCATAAAAATAAACGTAAGAAAAGAGAGCAAAGAATAGAGAATGGGGTTTACCTGAAGAAGGTCAAAACAGAGGGAACGAAGATGACAATGGAGGAGGAAGTGAATAACTAACAACAGAAGCCTAACACGTTCAACCGCACAAACGGTGGAGAAGCGTTTATCGATTGTGAGGGACGCGCGATGGCGTCAGAGTGGGGTTTGTGTAGCTGTTGAGGCCGGTCCAACCCAGACAGCCGATGGAAGACTGGAGAGAGATAGATAAGCAGAGAACGAAAAAAAAAACGGTGGGAAGCTTTAGTGGGTTTTGTTTTCATCCAAGGAATGAAGCGGTGCAGACTGAAGGAATAAGAGAAAGAAGAAGCGGTGGACATAAATCTAATCCCTATTACTCAGTCGATTGACATTGGAACGGAGAAGGTGGAATGATCCGGCAATAACACGTAGAAGGTAGTTGGGGACTTCAAAGGTTTGCAGGGTAAAAGCAAATTAATGAGAAAGAAAAAAAATCAGAAAAATTACTAATTATGTCAAAAAGGGAAATTTAGAAATTGAACATATAGAAAAAACAGAGGACCATTTATTTCAATCTCTTAGCCATTTTATTGTAGCTAAGGTAGACAATTTTAATAGACAAAATTTCAAAAATAGTCCCTGTGGTTTTCAGAAATATTAAGTTTAGTCCCTAAGTTCAAAAAACCTTACAGATGGTCCCTGTGGTTTCAAAACTTTTAACAAATGGTTCTTCCGGCTCACTCCGTTAGCATTTCACCGTTAACTCATTTTTTAATAAAATATTGCAGGGGTAATTTCGTCATTTCAGTTGTAACCTCCTCTCTTTAAAAGAAATTGCATGTCCGATTTTTGGGCAAATCCTTTAGCTTCATCAGTCGATCATCTCTCCTCCTTTCCACTGTTGCTCGACCGTTGCACCCTTCACGACATCCAATCGCTTCTGATTCAAAGATGGTGACTTGCAGATGTGGGAATGAAGCAACGAAGATCACTTCATGGACGGATCGTAACCCTGGAAGTCAATTTTGGAACTGTAAAAGATGTGGTTTCATTCGATGGTCTGATCCCCCTATGTGTGCTAGGGCATTGGTGGTGATTCCAGGTTTGATAAGATCAATGAATCGATTGGAGGAGAGGGTCGTCATTGTAACTGCAGAATTGTGGAACTACCAGCTGATGTTGTTTTGTTCATGGGTGTTTTTTTTTGGTATTATTTTAATCTCTAAGTATCTTCTGAAGGTTTGGATGGTAATGGAGTTTTGGTTTTTGGTTTGTAACCATTGCAGGGTTTTTTTTATTTTAATTGGATAGGGGTTTTTTTGCTTTCAGTTTATGTAGGTGGTTTTGGAATTGGTGTTGTTGTATTTGGTTTATGTATCAGATTAATGTGTAATGCAGTGGTAATGGTAATGGTAATGGAATGTAGTTTGTTATAGTTCATTGTTCAATTTCTTGAATGTTTTTGAAATGTAATTGTTAAGTGTATTGTAATTGCATCTTGAAGATGGTTTTCATTTGCAATTGAAATGTACATTGTTATTAATTGATCTGTGAAGTGAAGGGTAGTACACAAAACATATTAATTCATCACCAAAAAGTGCATACACACCATTACATTCAAAGTTATAAAGTTCTTAACACAACCATGATGCAAATTTTTAAAAAGACCTACAACACAAGCATTACATGCAAAGTTTTCAAGTTCTTAACTCATCTTCAAACAAGTACACATTACATAAGTTTCTAAATACCTACAACACCAACATCCTAATAACCACTAAAAAGTCAATTTTCAGCCTCCTCTAACTTCACCACTGCCTCCCTGCCCTTTACATGTTCTGGAATTGTGCCCTTTGTTATGACACTTTGAACAAGTGACTGCCAAATATTTCCTGCTCAATCTACCAGCTTGGCTGTTTGGCTCATCAACACCCCTTCTTCTCTTCTTCTTAGGCCTCCCAACCTACACATGTTGATATACTATAGTTAAAATTGAATTCATTCCATGTTCACATGTATACTATATACTTTGTGTACTTTAAATACAAACCTGTGTCTTATGTTTTGGTGGAAGTAAAGTGAATGGGCAGTCACTTTTAGGCCACATTGTACGTCCATTCAATGGATCAATTTTGTTGAAATACATGGCTTTCCATGTTGATAACCTATAGCAAGGATGGACCCATTCATCAACATGTGGGGCATTTTCACCATTTTCAATTTTGTCCCATATAGCACAAACAACATGTCTACATGGGAAACCTGTAATCTCCCAAAACCTACAACTGCAACTGTGATCATTCAAATTTACCACATATTGGTCTTGCCATGTGCTTGCCACTTGGTACTTCCCTGCCCCATTGTATTTAGCCACATACTTTGATGCATCAGCCTTAATCTTTTCAAACAGTGTAGTTGCAGTAGGGGTTAGAAGTCCTTCACACTTATCTATTTCCTTTTGCACCACACATAACCTCTTCATGAGATACTCTCTAATATACTCTAAGCAAGTGATAATAGGTTTATCCCTACCTTCATCTAGCTTTGAATTGAATACCTCACAAAGGTTATTCAACAAACAATCAGTATGTGCCCTTCCTGAATAATATATATTAACAGAAGACAATTACACATATAGTAAACACACAAAAGGGAAGATTAACAATTCTCAATAAATTTCTAGAAACTTACCACTAAAGTGAGATTTAGCCCAAGTGTTTGTTGGGATCTTAGACACCCAAGCATGAGCCTCTGCATTGATCTTCTTCAACTCATCCATTGCTCTGTTAAAATGATTGACTGTTGTTGCTCTACCACACTCCCAAAGCTGGTCACTTAAGTCTTTTCCTTTCCATTGCTTCTTCATGTTTTCCTGGATATGCCTCAAACAGAACCTGTGTTCTGCACTAGGGAATACTTTCTCCATTGCTGGTATTATTCCCTAAACAAAAGTCAATGTAATCAACATTAGTTAACCAAATGTATTTAGTAAAGGTAATAAAAAAGTTAGGTGGTACACACCTTTTGTCTATCTGAAATGAAGGTAAAGTTTGAATTTGGTCCCAGATCCAGATCTTCTCCTAACAGTTCCAAGAACCAGGTCCAGCTACTTGTTGATTCTGTCTCTACCACTGCATATGCTACAGGGTATATGCCATTGTTTGAGTCCAACCCTACAGCAGTTAACACTTGCCCAGGGTAAGGGCCCTTCATGAAAGTACCATCCAGACCTAGAAAATCTCTTAATCCAGATTTGAATCCTAACTTCAATGCACCTAAACAGACATATATTCTTCTAAAAGTTCTTGTGGTAACAGACAGGGAGGTTTCTGGATACACATCAATCCGAACTGTTGTACCAGGATTAGTGTTGAGTAGCTCCAACACATAATCCCTCAAAAATCCATACTGTACTTGGTAGTCCCCACTAATGATACGCTCAGCCATTGACTTTGCCCTAGCGACCTTTTGCAATGACATTCCTACCTCCAGTTTCTTGCACAACTCTTCGTGTAAATCTTTCACTGGAATTTTAGGGTTACTCTGTATTTGTTGAACAATTAAGTTTGCTACGTATCTGGAAGTGCAAGCTTTAACCGCCCTTGTTTGCAAACATTTATGCTCATCCTGTACTGTTTACCAACCAATCCTGATTTTCATTAGCCCTCGATATTTGGACTGCCCATGGACATGTACCTTTATTGGCAATTACATCTTTACCCTTGCACTTTGCCCTACTTCTGGTTGAGGGCCCACCACTATTAACTCCTGTAGAAGGCTTACTTACAACACCTTTACATTTCACCCTAATCCGGATTTTGTCATTTTTGGCTAGGTATAAAGACCTCCTTGTTGCTACAGCATGTGAGTTCATGTAGTTTTTAACATCAACCTTGGTTTTGAAGACCTGACCAATCTGAAATGGTTTAACATGAACCTCTCCATGTGAGCATGTACTTGACTTACTCAACTCTTTTAGCAGTCTCTTCCTATCATCTTCATGAAATCCTGCAAATTGATAATCATCAGTGGCAATAACTTCCAACTCATTATCAAAGTCAACCACTCCAATCCCATCATCTTTTGAATGATTGTTCAAGATTCCATGTTCATCTACATCAACAGCATTATGGAATTCACTCATGTCTACATCTACATCAAATTGTATGTTAGACTCATCCACATTGTATTCACTGTCATCAGAATCATCGCCACTATCCTCAGAACCATGGCCACTCTCAGAGTAGAAAGCATCTCCACTATCATCACTCACCATACCCTCTAGATAATCCACTTCTGGTTGTTTTTCAAATGAAGTTTGAACATTAAACTCAGCATCATAATCAGCATAAAGTGAGTAATCCTCTACAAATGGTTCATAGTCATCAACTGTTGTAGTATTAGCTCCATTATCAGCTTGGCAGCTTGGTTCCTGTACATGGTAAGTTCCCAATTGTTCTTCAGTTTCAACTGCACTAGTGATCACTTCTTCTTGAGTTTCAATTTCATGATTCACCACTTCCTTTTGAATGACATGACTTTGTTTACCTTGTGACCTTATAAATGGTAGAATACTCTTTGAGTAATCATGGCCTTCATCAACATCTAACACTTGTGACTGCTCATAATCAGGGTTCATAGACTTGTTTAGATCAAGCTTTCTACTACATGAGCCTGCTTCTCTCCTACAAGGTTTCTTTCTATTCATTTCAGGTGACACACTATCAGGCTCCAACTCTTCAATAACAACTTTAGAAGGAGACTTGTAATAACTACCTACCCTTGTCTGACCAGTTTCAATATACACCCTAATAAGTCTGTGTTTAGGGACATATGATACCATTTTAAGTACATCTTGATCATTACCTAAAGGCATTAAGCCATAGTCCAAAAGGTATTCAGGGATACATAAATGGTAGTAAAGGGTTTGCTCAGTTTTGTACCCACTTCTCGAACCATGTCGTCAAGCTCATGAACTGAAAATAAATCAGTGTCAACATAATCTACATATGCTACAACACCATCAACGTATTTCCTTCCAGGTGCTTTGGTGAAGACACCACTGTAGTGTATCTTCAACGTGAAATAGTTCTCATAACATTCTGTAAACACAAAAAAAAGAAAGAGTAAAATCAATGATTTCCTTACGTCAACACAATAGACCAAGAAAAAACAAGTTTTGTTGTAGTATTGTACCGTATGTTTTTCCTAAGTCCTCCACGGTTACAAATTTTTCTCGAAAACACCATATTGATAGCACCATTGCAATTTCTGCAGCTTAAAACCCTAAATCCCAATTTATGTTCTTGCTTCTACGATGGGAATGAACCCGATGACTAAACCTGTAACTGGTTATCTTCTTGGGAGAGGGACGGGTAGTGATGTGCAAGCAAGTAATCATTTCATATTAAAGAGAGGAGGTTACAACTGAAATGACGAAATTACCCATGCAATATTTTATTAAAAAATGAGTTAACGGTGAAATGCTAACGGAGTGAGCCGGAAGGACCATTTGTTAAAAGTTTTGAAACCATAGGGACCATCTGTGAGGTTTTTTGAACTTAAGGACTAAACTTGATATTTCTGGAAACCACAGGGACCATTTTTGAAGTTTTGTCGTTTTAATATATATATATATATATATATATATATATATATATATATATATCCTAATTCTAATAAATAAGTAGAATTCTGCCACGTGTCACTCTCTAAGGAGCCCCAAAATCGAGTTTTCCCGCTCATTTATTCATCTATATTTACGTAAATGCCATTGAATCCAAATTGAATCAAAGTTCAAACTGATGCAATAAATCCGGAAATTTTAGCTGTCAACTGCAATTTCGTGCGTGATTTGAGGAGATTAGATTAGTAATTTGAAAAATCCTAATTCTAATAAATAAGTAGAACTCTGCCACGTGTCACTCTCTAAGGACCCCCAAAATCGAGTTTTCCCGCTCATTTATTCATTTATATTTACGTAAATGCCATTGAATCCAAATTGAATCAAAGTTCGCAATAAATCCGAAAATTTTAGCTGTCAACTGCAATTTCGTGCTTGATTTGAGGAGATTAGATTAGTAATTTGAAAAATTCAGTTATAACTCTCCTTATCTTCACGCTCTTCTTCTACAAATTTGTATTTATATTCTTCAATTTATCCAATGCTATTTCTTTCTCTCTGTCTCTCTCGATGGTTAGCCTTCATCTTCTTTATGTTACTCCTCCACCCTGATTCTCTCTACTAAACTCATGTCCGATCTCTTCATTTAACTGTATATCCCTTCCAATTATTCAGAATATTTTTGATTTTAATAGCTCAAGGATCTTCAAGGTGATTTGATCCTCTTTCGATCTTACTATTTTGTATTTTATCCGATGTTTATTTATAGATATTATATACGCAAGTTAATTGTGAGAAAGTTTGATCGTGGTCTTCGTATTTTTTTTGTGAACGGCTAACATGTTAATTTTTGAATTTAAACGATCGTATGAATTCAATCTCAGTAATTGTTCAAGGTTGGTGGACATGTACTTGGTAATTGCAAGTGTGACATTCTTTCGGTATAACATTATGTGACTTCAGTGTTGGAGAAGCGCATAGATTTAATCTTGCATTTCTTGCCCGCCAATTGTTTGCTAAAATGCTAGAATGAAATATGAAATATCGGGTAGTGGACTTTTTTGGTTTTCTGGTATTAGTTTGAAATATTTATTGTAATCTTCTTTGATTCATTTCCAGTTTTACTTTTTACTTGGAATTAATAGCTTAAGTAATCCATACAAAGGAAAAGGTTGAAAATGATGAAACTCAAATGTTTTTTGTTTGATTTCCAGGTTCATCTAATCTTGATACTTATGTGGTCTTTTTAGAAACCAAAAACTCATAACCATGTGAAAGGTTGATGCGTCCGTGGGACATATTATCATAAAAAGTTTGTATTTCATGTATCTAGAAACAAGGTAATTTCTTGTGTAATTATGTTCTTTTATTTTGTTTTAAAAGTTTTAAACTCCTCTTTGATTCCGCGATTTGGGTATTTGAAACTAATATTCATGTTTTTGGAATCAGAGAAAAGACTTGGGTACCTTTGAGCTAACAGAAGGAAAATATCTCAACCAAAGAGACATTCATTGTTATTATTCAAAACATTAATTTCATAATGAATCAACTTAATTTCTTATAGAGTGTTTGGGATTCTACATTTGGAAGTGGCTTTTTTACACTAGAAGCTTAAATATTGGGACATGTGTGGAATTTTATCTGCTAATTGTCATCATATGATGTGATTATGATTTTTTTCATACATGAGATCGTATGACAACTTTCTTGGAAAGTAGTATAAAGGAAATTAAAACATATGAGATTATACAGTATTGAGTTCAATCATTTATGTAGGTCATTAAATGTTGAATTCTTATTGGACTTCCTGGTTACATGGTCTATCTTTCATGCATTGATTAGTTTTTTTTTCTCTTTTGATTGATAACATTTTTTACGAGAAAATTTTATGTTAGTCCAAAGTGCAAGAGCCCTCAGTATGCAGATGAGCATAATGTAAGTGTATTGCTTTTATGGGTAAGGTGTTGTAAATACTTTGCCATTGTGTAAAATTCTACGATTTTGAACAATTTAATGTAACGATTTCATTAGGTACTATTAATTAGAACGAGATCGTTCCTTCGAAGATTTGATTTTATTAAAGGATTCGGGATTGATATTCCTTGTGTGTGGCTGTAGCCATTTGAATTAAAATTCACACATAAGAGTTTACTTTTGAATGTTTGTGGCTAATTAGTTTATTCATCGTCGAATTTAGAAGATTTTATTTAACATTTAAATTTAATTACACTGAGTGCAACTTTCCAACTATTTAAGCCTTTTCTTTTGATAGTAAATATCTAAATAAATTTTTATAATTGTTAAAAAGGAAAGAGTGTGTTATTTTCATATAACTTTTTTTTTACTTACAAACAAATGCTCATAATTACAAAGTACAAATAAAAGATAATGTGCTTTGTAAGAATGGACAATTTATAAAAAAAATTTGTGTTAATTTGATGGTTGTGTCTAATCTGTTTATTAAAGGTCGTTTCATAAATATGGGTTAAGAATGTTAGTGTATTAATTTTTATTTTTTTCATGTAAACACATGGAACGTTTGCTCATATATTCAAAATATGCAAAAGTAATTTAAACTAATAATTATATAGTTACGGATAAAACATTGAAGCCTCTAAAAATAATTGTAGCAAATATATTATTAATTATTACGCCTAATAACTTTCAACATTGTTTTACGTTATCTCCATGTAGTACACGGGTGATGGTTTCTTTTAAAATACTATTTGGTGACTTCATATGGATTACATTTGAACCACAGAGGAGGAGGAGGAAGTAATATGGATTACATTTGAACTAGGAAGTAGTATGAATTTTTTATGACACATAACTTTATTTTTTGTAGAAACAATCTTATAAAGAAGATGAATCAAGAAACAATTGCCCTAAAAAAAAGACTAAAAGTTTAAGTAGTTAATTAGAAATTAATCAAATTATAGGATACAGATCGTTGAAATGGGAAGATAAAAATTCATAGGGAAATGAATCAAGTGAAAACGTGGATTCTATATCTTTTGGCAAAATTGAAGAAGACTAGGGGTGAAACTACTCACCTAATTGTTGATTTCAGATAATTAATATCACTGATATGATATTAGTTTATTATGACTTTTTATTTTGTTTTGGTTTTTACTTTCTTTTTGTTCGTTAATTGGTTTTCCTTTTTTATAACGTTTTAGATTTTTTAATATTATTTTGATGGTTCTTAATGTGAAGTTATTTTAATAAAAATCTAAACAAAATTTATAGCTTATTACTTTAATAAAATTTTACAAATCTTTTGCCTCGTGGTTTCCACGGGTTGTAACCTAGTATATATATATATATATATATATATATATATATATATATATATATATATATATATATATATATATATATATATATATATATATATATATATAATCTGAAGCAAAGCCACCTCAAAATCTACTACATGAATCGGAAATTATTAAAACAGACCATAGAGATATTCACCAGTACAACTCCATTTCACTCCACATCATTTTTTTTAATTTTCTTTTATAATTCAAAAATACAATAAAAATATAATTTAAATTTTTTAAAAATAACATAGATTTTTTAACTAGTTTTTCGTTCAGTAACAAACAAAAATCACATTAATATTAAAAACTACATTACTTAAATAACTTAGAATTAAAAAAAACAAACATAAAAAACATTAATCTTCGTTTATGTTAAATTGGTACAAATGCTCTGCGACATCTTCTCGAAGATTGAAACTCGTTTCACTGTTATGAATTTCAACAATTCGTGCTAAAAATCTAGTCGTTCTGGGTACAAACTCTTCAATCGAGATGACAACGTCGTCCGGATCATACGTACAAATCGCTCGACCTTCATCTTCAATAATCATATTATGCATTATAATACATGCTACGAGCATCCATTTAATTATATCTTTTATCCTAGAGTCATGTAGTGTATTTCACTACATGTCATGTCTGTTTGATGACTCCAAATGCCCTCTTGATATCCTTTCTCGTTGATTCCTGCATTTTTGTAAACAACTTTGCCTTTTCACTTCGAGGAACCGAGTATGCCTTCATAAATGTAGAATAATCAGGGTATATCCCATCACAAAGGTAGTAATCGTATTTGTACAAATGTCTGTTCACGGTGAACGACATATAAGGTGCTTTGTCGGTCCGAATATCGTAGAAAAGCGGAGGTTGGCCAAGAACATTAATGTCGTTGTTAGACCCCACAACTCCAAAAAACAAATGCCATATCCACAAATCCTGAGATGCAACAGCTTCAAGTATTATAGTTGGCTCACATATATCACCTCGCATAAATTGACCGTGCCACGAATTTGGACATATTTCCCAAGCTACATGTGTACAATCTAGACTACCAAGCATACCTGAAAATCCATGCCTCTCTTCATGAGCCAAATATAATCTTTCAATATCACATGGAGTAGGTTTACGAAAATATTCTTTGTGAAAAACCTCATACACATATGCATAAAACTAATCTACACACTCAACATCGGTCCTTTCAAATACTTTCAAGTACTCGTCAGATGCATCAAAGGATATACCGTATCCCAAATACCTAAGTGTAACCCCACATTTTTGTATACTACTAATGTAACAACCAAAAATATGGTCCCAAAAATTTTGTTTTTATATTAAGTAACATAGTATTTTCCAATGTCATCCATACATCTCAACAAAACCAATGTATCAAATATGAAATAAGATCAGAGTAAAACATCATATGCGGAATTCCTATGGTGTGTGCGATGCAGTCAACCCGAGCTCTTCCCTTTCCAACTGGAAGTACCTGAAACATAAACTGAAAACCGTAAGCACAAAGCTTAGTGAGTTCCCCAACATACCCCATACCACACATAATAAAACACACACTGAACTCCTGCCCGACCTCGGGCCTTGCCTGGCATCAAGCCCCGCCCGACATGAGCCCCGCTTGGTATACATATCTATTATTCTCAGGCCTCGCTTGTCATTGGGCCTCACCCACTATACACATGCAATCACTATCACATAATCATGCTAATACTCATAATGATCATAAACTCTAACATATGTTCTAGTCTTTAGGCCTCGCCTGGCATCGAGCCCCACCCGATAGACATAACAACACATAATACATACAAGAGTCACACAGACTCCTAGCATCTTAGCATAACTAATAAGGGTTGACATCGGTGCCTTAGACCCATTATAACCCAGTGAGGAAACTCACCTCAAATGCTGAACGATAGCTAAATAGATTCTGGCTCCGAATATTCGCTCTTCCCAACCGCTAAACAGAAACATTTCCTTAGATACAACTCAAAACGCCCCATTACCCCTTATAGGTCAAAATTGGTCAAAGATAAAGGCAAAAGTCAAGGTCAACCACCCGAGTTGACCCAACACGCCGAGTTGTCCTTCAACTCGCCGTGTTTCTCCATTAACTGCAAAGTTGGGAAAAACTGAGCCAACTTTCCGTGCTTATCAATAAACATGTCGAGTTCTCTAGTAACCCAACATCTTAATACATTAAGCTAACATTAATGAATCTAAGAGCTTCAAAACTCAGATCTCAATTAAAATAGCATCTAGAAGGGTAAAGTTTCCAACTTTACCCCTACGAACCACCAAAATGGGTCCAAAACCGAAACCCTAGGCGTAAAAGGGTGAGGATTTAATCATTAAGCATTTAATAATCAAAGACATAGCCCCGAAATGCAGATTTGGTCCCTTAAAGCTGAATGGCCACGTAAAGTTTCCAAATTTACGCTCATGCATGACTATGAGAGGCTCCAATGCTCAAAAGAGTACAAAAGAAGGACTTAATGAATGCATGAAGCACTTAAGACCATAAAGTTGGCACCTTTATGCCAAAAGAGTTCATGTAGATCTTAGATTTGAAAGAATAAACATTTGGGACGTCCTAATCCCCTATCATCCACCCAACCATGGCTTAAAGCATACAATCCAACCCAAGAAGATATCTAAGCAACTAATAAGCAAGGTGAGAACTTGAGACCTCAAAAACTTGGCAAATGAGATAATGATTTTGGATCCAAGACCTCTTCTTCAAGCCAAGCAACTCCTAGTTCCTTAGCTCCTTCAAAATGCACCAAAAATGAACACTCAAGGATCTCCACAAGCTCACACATTCAAAAATGGAAAACGATGCTCGATTTTACGGTTTATGGACAGAGGAGGCTGGTAGGGAGGCCATCTAAGGGACTTAAGGCCTTTAAATAGGGTGAAATACCCTAAAAAATAGGGTTTCCTTCCCAGCTGCCAACACACCGAGTTGAGGTACCTCAACTCGCCGTGTTGCTTCATTAAACCTCACGGCCAAAAACATCTCAACACGTCGTGTTGAGGCTCCCACACACCGAGTCCAAAAAGAAAACTTAAACAATTGGAAAAATAAGTTCATACCGGAAACCAAACGTTACAATTCTCCCCCACTTGAATCAGAATTTGTCCTTGAAGTCCGCTGCCCCGAACAATTCTGGATAATGCTCTCTCATTTCCTCCCCAGACTCCCAAGTCCACTCTGACCCCTTGTGGTGCAGCCACTGCACCTTCACTAGCTCCACAACCTTGTTCCTCAAGGTTTTCATCTTCCGATCTAATATTGTCACCGATCGCTCAACATAATTCAGGTGGTTGTCCATTTCAATATCCTCCAAAAGTACAACTGCCGAATCATCCACTAAACACTTCCACAGCTGAGAGACATGAAATGTACTATGAATATGACTGAGCTCGGCTGGAAGATCTAGAAAATACGCAACCTGACCCACCCGAGCCAAAACCCTGAAGGGGCCAATATATATGGGGCCCAACTTGCCCCGTTTCTGAAACCTGATGACACCTTTCCAAGGTGACACCTTCAGGAGAACCATATCTCCTACCTGAAACTCCAAGTTTGAACGACGTTTGTCGGCAAAACTCTTCTGCCGACTCTAAGCTGTTTGGAGCCTACTCCAAACCTGTTGAATCAGCTCGAGAGCCTTAAGTACCACCTCGGTACTCCCCATAACTCACTGACTGATCTCGCCCCAAAAAATCAGGGTCCTGCATTTCCTCCCGTAGAGCATCTCAAAAGGAGGTCGATCGATGCTAGCGTGATAACTGTTGTTATACGAAAAATCCGCTAACGAAAGATACGTATCCCAACTCCCACTAAATTCCAACACGCACACACGTAACATATCCTCAAGATTTTGGATAGTCCGCTCACTCTGACCATCAATATGTGGATGAAATGTTGTACTGAAATGAGACGAGTGCCCATCTCGTCATGGAACCGCTTCCAAAATCTGGAAGTGAAACGAACATCCCTGTCTGAAACCACTGATACTGGTACCCCATGACGTGCCACCACTTACCGGAAATAAATCTCGGCCAATTTCTTTGCAGAAATACTCCCCTGGATCGGAATGAAATGCACGCTCTTGGGCAATCAATCCACGATGAACCAAATAGAATCTACTCCGTGTGCTGTCCTGGGAAGCTTCGTGATAAAATACATAGTGATGTCTTCCCATTTCCATAAAGGAATCTCCAATGGCTGCATCTTTACGTGAGGTCGCTGATGTTCGGCCTTGACTTTCCTGCAAGTCAAGCACTACTCCACGTACTATGCTACATCATGCTCCATGCATGGCCACCAATAAATAGGACAAAGATCCCTATACATCTTCATCTCCCCTGGATAAATGCAGAATCTCGACTTGTGAGCCACCTCCATCAAAACTTGGCGCACCGCCTCAATACGGAACCCAGACTCTCTGATGTGTAGTCAACAAACCGTGACTATCATAATCGAGGGAAGCCACCTGGCTCACAATACTCTCGCTCTTCCGGTGCTCTTCCTTCATTGCCTCTACCTGTGCCTCACGAATCCTCTCCAATAACGGAGTAATAACGATCATCCTCAAACATAGGTCTCTTATTGGAGTCGCGACCACCTTGCGACTGAGAGCATCGACCACCACATTGGCCTTCCCTAGGTGGTATAGGAGCTCACAATCATAATATTTCACCACATCTAACCATCGACACTGCCTCACATGCAGATTTGGCTAATCCATAAAGTACCTCAGGCTCTTGTGATCTGTGTAGATCGTATACCAGACCCCATAAAGGAAATGCTGCCAAATCTTGAGAGCGAAAACCACCACCCCCAGCTCTAAATCATGTGTCGGATAATTCGCCTCATGAGGCTTCAGTTGCATCAATACTCCCCCCAAACTCGTGATCGATTCATCACAATAAACCACAAAGTCATCAACACCCTCTGGCACGGTCAGAATCAGCGCCTCACACAACCGTTGTCTGAGAGTCTCGAAAGTTGCCTGATGCTCAGGCCCCTAGCGAAAAGTCACCGACTTCTTAGTCAACCGGGTCAATGGAACAACGATCTTGGAGAAGTCCTGAATGGATCTCCGATAGTAACCAGTCAAACCAATAAAGCTCCGAATCTCAGATGGAGACCTTGGAACCTCCCACTGCATCATGACCTCGACCTTGGCTGGATCGACTAGAATACCTTTCTGGTTGACAAGGTGCCCCAGAAATTGCACCTCACGCAACCAGAACTCGCACTTGGAGAACTTTGTGAAAAGTCTCTCCCTCCTCAAGGCCTCCAGCACCTCCCTCAAGTGCTCCTCGTGCTGCTCTTGAGTTTTGGAATAAACCAAGATATCATCAATAAAGACTATCATAGACCGATCCAGCATCGGTCTGCACACGCGGTTCATGAGATCCATGAACGCGGCAGGAGAATTGGTGAGCCTAAATGGCATCACCACGAACTCATAATGCCCATATTGAGTCCGAAAATCCGTCTTTTGCACATCCTCATCCCGGACCCACATCTGATGATAACCCGATCTCAAATCAATCTCGGAGAACCAAGATGCGCCCTGAAGCTAGTCGAAAAGATCATCAATCCTCGGGAGGGGATAAAGGTTCCTCACCGTTACCTTATTCAACTCCCAGTAGTCGATACACATCCGATGAGACCCGTCTTTCTTCTTCACAAACAGGATCGGGGCTCCCCAAGGCGAACTAATCAACCTAATAAATCCCTTATCCAACAGCTTCTGCAGTTGTGTAGACAAATCTTGCATCTCGAGAGGAGCCAGCCAATATGTTGCTTTGGCTATCAGAGCCGCACCTAGAACCAAATCAATCTTGAAATCCACCTACCTCTTCGCAGGTACCCCAGGAAAATCCTCCGAGACACATCCAAATACTCCCGCACAATCAGCACATTATCCACGGTCGCCTTACCCTCAACCCAGGTATCCATGACATAGGTGACAAAACCCGAACAACCCTGATGAAGACAACGTCTAGCCCTCGCTGCTGAACACATAATCGGCCCACACTGCGGTCTCTCACCCTGAATCACCAGCTCTCCCTCACTTGGGGTCCGAACCCGAACTAACTACTTCTCGCGGTTGATCATTGCTACATTAGGGCTCAACTAATCCATTCCCAAGATAACCTTGTTCCAACGCAGAGGAATGTGAACCAAATCAACCGGAAACTGCTTGCTGAACAACTGGAGAGTACAACCTCGATGAACCCTAGCAACCCGAGTGGACCTATCATCATCACTCTCCACATCTAGAGGACAATCTAGCTCCCCCGAAGCTCCAGCAAATCTCTTGCTAAGCGCAAGAGATACAAACGATCGGGTAGCACTCGAATCAAATAATACCAAAGCAGAGATACCATTCATAAGGAACGATGCTATAATAAACACATAAACATAAGCAAACAATTCAATATGGATAAAGAGATAAGAAGAATATACATACCCGTCACAACATCGGGAGCTGCACGCGCCTCCTCTGCCGTCAGTAATCCTCAAAGTCGCAGGAGCGGGTGCTAACACTGGTCCTGTTGCAACCAAAATCGGATACTGGGCCTTTTTGTGGCCCCGCTGATTGCAATGAAAGCAACTCAGATCTGATCCCTGGGTGGTGGTAGCAGTACAATCCTTACTATAATGGCCGGTCCAACCACACTTAAAGCAGACAAAACCACCACCACTACCACTCTTGCACGCACCCTTGTGCGTCCTTCCGCACTTGCCACAACGGTTATGACCCTGATGGCCCATCGATCTGGAATCCGATACCTTGGGCCTCTTTCCCGAACCCCCTGGTGTCTGAACCTCATTTGGCTTCCTCTTCCTTTCAATCTCCAAGTCAATCTCTCTCCCTAGCTCGAGCAATCATATCCTCCAACGTCTTGCAGCTGGATTGGCACACAAATTGTCGGATGTCGCTCCTCAACATCTCATAGTATCGAGCCTTCTTCTCCTCGTCCGCCACATACTGCAGAACCTGAATCATCCTCTCCCTGAACATAGTGATGATCTTGGCCACCATCTCAGTCGTTTGGTGGAGATCCTGGAACTCCCGTGCTAGTTGTTGCACCTCGATAACAGGTTTAAACTTAGCTCAAAACCTGGTCTAAAAATCATCCCAGGTCATCCCATCCATGAAATCATCACCCACAACATTACCGACCTCCTCCCACCAGTCCTGCACCGTGTCCTTCAAGAGATAGGAGGCCAATCTGACATTGTCCCCCTCGAGACAACGACTGGTGCAGAAGGCGTTAGCAACATCTGCTAACCAACGCCTTCTTGCAATAGGGGTGATATGTGCATAATTAGTCATATATTTTATGTTAAATCTTAATACTTTTTGGCTATTTTACTGGAAATTATGAACAAAAGGTACTTAAATATGTTTAGAATGTATTTGTTAGGGGCGGAACACGAACAATAAGGGCTAGGGGCCGAAACTAATATTTACAAAACATTATATATATATATATATATATATATATATATATTGAATTTATCATTGTAAATATATATCTAAAATCATAATTACTCCAACTTTATTGACTCCAATTTTATTACCCATACATATGTACGACGTTTTTTATTTTTGTGTAGACCTTTTTTTATGTTGTACTTATTACCCCTATACATACATTTTATCATCCATGTTCATCACCAGTGCCTTATATATCTATGATATACCTACTACATCTTTATTACCCCTATACATCCATCTACATCTGTGACTAAACATTTATAATATAAATATATAAATGAGATACTTATCAGTATCTACAAACGAGAGATGGAGAGAGTAGTAAGAGACTCATAGTCTTAAGTGCTATGAAGTTACACAAAGAGGAAATGTGTACCTGTGCTGTGGAGTTGGCTGAGAGGAAAGCAGTGGTGGTCTGGCACCGGCGACTCGAGGAGGAGAGAGAATAAAGAGCTGACGGAGAAGAGTCGACTGAAGCTGAAAAAGGGAGATAACAAGAAGTCTTGTGAGTTGTAACTTGCACGAGTGCGGAAGAACCAGTTATTGTTTCAAACCAAGGAAAAGCGATCCAACATCTTCTAGTTTCAGTGTGATCCAACAAAAAGCGGAGGCGATCGTATTTTTAGGGTTTATTGATTTGAAGATGTAAGTAAATAATTGATTTCATAGAATTTTTATATGGTTAATTTGTAAGTCTCCAGCTTTTTATGCGATTATTGTGTATATTTTCTACTTTCTAGTCAAATTAGTTTTCCTTGGATAAGTTTGATAATATATGGTTACTTTTGATTTTCTAAAAATCTTAAGTTTAATTACTGATATTCGGTAGAAAAAAGGTGAGGGGCCAGTGTTTTGATTTCTTAGAATACTAACTTATATAATCACGATTCTATAGTTGTTGCTATTTAGTAGATAAAAAAGCAGGGGGCCATGGCCCCCCTAGCCCCTTCTATGTTCCGCCTCTGGTATTTGTAGCCTAAAAGATGAGCTCGGAAGCAAAAGGAAGTAGAAAAAGCGATAGGAAGCACGTGAGTTGAAGAAAGAAAAAAAAACTGAAGAACTCGGCGAGTTAGGTGCCTACTCGCCGAGTAGGTTCGAAGATTTGTGAACAAATAAGATTCCTTAATGCAAACGGATTTTAAGTGGGGGACTCGCCGAGTCAGTCTATGGACTCGACGAGTAGCCCCTGTTTTCAGAAACTATATAAACGGCTTTAATTCATTAATTTAGGACTTCTCTATGGAAACCTTGAAGGTTAATTTGCGATTCAAGTTACTACTGGAGCTCTGGAACTTGAAGATCGAGTCTAAACATTCGATTTTAGAGAGATCAAGGCAATTCAAGTGTACTCTTTACTTAATCTTTTGTTTAAACTATGTTTGCATCAATTGATTTCGTTTTTGAGTTGTTTTCTGCTTTAATTATGAGCTAAAAACTCATAACTTTTGTTTAGGATATATGACTTTATGAATATGGTTTGATTTTATGATTGTATTAATTTGGTAATTTTGTTTTGTTAAGCTTGTTAAAGAACCTTATGTGTTAATCACAACTATTTTCTGTTAATTAACTAGCATATTAAGTTGCATTAACATCTATTAATTGCTAATATCATATGATTTATGTGAAAACATTGTTATAAGCTTGGGAATAGCGAACGTGAATGTTGGGTCTAAAATATTGGTTTATACTTTACTTTTTTAGGAATATATATTTTTCAGTCTAGGACCATAAACAGCTTGTTGTTTATGGTTGTATGTGTGTTTACAGTCGTGAACCTGTTCACGGCCCATGTCTCATATATATAGGGTGAGGAGTGCATGAGAGTGTAGGGCTGAGAGAAGAGAGGAGCTTAAGTGTGTGTGATCCAAGGTGTTTTAAAGAGTGAAGAACTAGTGTGTTTGTACTATGTGTATGGAGCATCATTCTATTCATTGAATACATCATAAATTCACTTGTTCTTATTCTCATTCTCTTCTATTTTGATGTGGCATCATCCGTATGATTGGAATTCCGCATCATCAAACGAATCTGATTGATACACAAGTAGATTTGGGACTTACAAGTGGTATCAGAGCTTGGATTGTATCAATCAAATTTTGCAGATCTGGAGCGTATTTGATCTTATTTTTGAAGTATTTTTGTGTTTTTGGATAGATCTTTGAAAATTAGGGGGGGTTTGTTCTTTGTGTTTTTGATAAATACGAGTTTTTGATCGAGTTTTGGAGCAAAAAAGGATGAAAAATGTCGTTTTTTTAACCATTGAAAGGTTCTCGGTCGTAATCAGTTTGCGGCTAGGGTTTCTCAGCGGCGGTGTTTGCGGCTAGGGTTTCTCGGAGTTTATGGCCCGAAGTTCATTTACGGCTCGGGGTTTGCGGTCCGCGGTTCACGGCCAGCCTCGCCTCGGGTTCACGGCTTAGCGGCTTCGGACGATCTCGGCCAGCTTCCTCGCACGCGTGCAAGTGTTGTCCTCGCAGCATCTTATTAAAAAAAGGAAATTGAGGTTGCCGGGTTTCAAACCCTGGTCACCTGCTTCAGGCAATCTAGCGTCTTACCAGTTGGACTAGCCAACACGCGTTCTACTCCTCCCGAATTTAATTCAAAACGATTCAATTTCGAACCAATTTCGCATTTTTAACATATTTTGCCCAAAAATCAGTTTCTTTTATTTTTAAATTTCATTTTCAACCAGAAAGTTTAGTTTTTAATTTTTGACTTTTGATCTTAAAATTTTGACTTTGACTTTCGAGTTTGACCTTTGACTTTAAACTTTGACTTTCTCGTTTAACTTTAAAAATTTTCAAACTTAGCTTTTCGGTTTGACTTTTAAGTTTGACTTTTAAGTTTGATTTTTTAAATTTGACTTTTAAGGTTGACTTTTGAGTTTTACGTCAAATGGCATATTTTTAAGCAATGAGTTCCTCAAACATTCCAGTCAATAAAGTTTCATGCTCTCAAACTTGCATTAAAACTATCAACTTTTTACGTGAACAAGTTGATTTGATGCGTAGAGAGATAGAGGAACTAAAATATGAAGGATATCAACTTAGGAAAGGCCAGAAACCATTGAAAGATCAATTAGAGGTCAAGACAAATGACTATAAGAAATTACAAGCAGACTATAGTGACAATTGTGTTCATTATAGATATCTTAAGAAATATTTTGATGTTGTGATTGCGGAACTTGATGCATTAAAAGCAAAATATAAAGATGATGAATTCAACTTTAAGAAATTTGATGTGTCAAGTGAGGTAGTTGCATCGATGATTGAAAAACAATTAACATTCATAGATAATCAAAATAAGGGGTTAGGGTATCATAGTGTACCACCTCCCTTCAATGACAACTATAACCCACCCCTTGAGACAAATGAAGAAGAAATTCCTACTCAGTTTGGCCAAACCCCTAAACCCGCTTCAGTTAAGACTGAACAATCTGGGCCAACTGAGAGTGTTGAGATGAAAGATTCTAATGTTTCTACTTAATGTGCAGGTAAAGTAGCGGAAGATGAGAATAAGGAGAAAACTATTGAACAATCCAATGACTCCTTGAAATTTGAATCTGCTGCTTCTAACTTGGTTACTTCTAAACCTGGTCTTGGAAAATACAAGCCACCAAAACAAGCGAAACAGACGACTTGCTGCAAGTGTGCTTGTGGGAACAATAAGAAATGAGGCAAGTACACGCCACCAGGGGCAGGAAGAAACAATTATCCAGTGAAGAAAAAGACATGTTTTCACTGTGTAACACCTGGACACATTGCCCGAAATTGTCAAAATCGCGCATACGTTCCCTACTATGCACAAGGGTGGCAGAACGCGCCAAGAGGGAGATTTTCCAAAAGAAACCCCTCAAGGTCACGTTCAGACAATGGCGAATGGAATGCCACGAAGGGCAAGAGTTCAACTCCCAAGGCCAAGAAATCAACTCCCAACAACAACAAGGGAATGCCGACCAAGAAGCCAAATTCAAGAGATGCTCCAACGAAACCAAGACCAACTAAGTCAAAGTCATCTCAACGGCCGACATCAAGCTTAAAAGCAAGTACCGAGGCATCCATCGGATCGAAAAAGAAATGGGTTAAACCCAACTATAGATGGGTACCAAAGGTTCAATCTCCCAAATCACGTAATGACTCTAACGTTTCTACATCTTCTGTTTGTGATCAGCAGGATATGTCGTGGGAGAAAGTTCCTTGCATAAATGACAAAGGTCAACCTAGTTTCAAAATGGATTGTGTTCCAAAGACCAACTGATCCCGCTCTGCGTCGGAACAACTATGGAAGCATATCATTAGACTTCGGTTTGTTGATAGTTGTTGTTCCAGGCACATGATAAGAGGCATCTCTCAACTGTAGAACATTGAGAACTTTGTTTGAGAGTATGTGTCCTTTGTGATAAAGGAAGTAAGGAAGGAGATGATCACAAATGGGGTTATGTGCTTAATGACGTGAAGAATTTTCGGATCTGTTATGAGATTATGTGTGTTGTTCTCAAACCTTCCGGATGCAAATTCAATCGGTGACTTACGATTTGATTTTTCTTCTCGATACTCTTGAGTTTATCTTATACTGATTCATTTTGAAGACAATATTTTATTTCTTATAGTTTTTCGTATTGGGAAGTGATATCAAGTGAGTGATAATGGGTAGTCTAAACAAGTGTAAGGTACCGAGTTTGAATTGTCTAGACTTTGTGTTCAATGTGCTGGTAGGCACGAAGGATTTGACAGTGTGGATTTAGATAGGATTGTTTGGACTGACCATACGATGCTCGAGTAGATTGAGCAATGAGATAAACATGGGAACCCACTGGATACATTAAATTAATACGCATCTAGAACCATGGCTTAACTTTTCCTTGATGTACAGAATTATGTCCTTAATTTTGGTTCTGATAGGGCGACTGGGGGGTTTTGATAAAGTAGTCTTGTAGGAAATTATTTTCTTGCTTTCTATCTGTCAGTCATATGTTGCTTCCTCTGCGTGATTGGAAGAGATCTGAACTGGATTGCAACATATGCAACTCTAATTCTACGCACCTCCTTATCTATGAGATTCTTTCTATCTGTTAGCCATATGATGTCCCCTCTGCATGATCGGAAGATCCGACCTAGGACACATCATATGCAACATTCTACCTCTCAATCCCTTTATCTCTGTTAGTCATATGTTGTCCCCTCTGCGTAATTGAAAGGGATCCGACCTAGGACAAAACATATGCACCTATCTCTAAATATGTCTTCCTCCTTAATAATTTTTTACTCACCTAAAGTAAGGAGTTATTTGGAAGTTCTTGATAAGCAGGGTATATCAGGAAGTGAGGAACACATTCTGGTGCAACTAAAATTGAACCATTTAGAGGTTGGTTGTAGATCTCGCTGCTTAATTTAAGTGGACAACAATACCCGTGGTCGTTGTCAGCAAAATAGTTTATTTAGAAAAGTTTGTCGATATCCTTCGTATTTAAGTGGACCACAATACTGGGAATTGACCAGATCAATTCATGAAGGTGAAGGTACTGATAAACAAAGTTAAGACTGTCTCACAACTTTGATCCCAAATATTTTTGTTTTTGTTAAATTTGTTCATAGTTTTCCTCTATGCACAAATTTCGAGGGAGAATTAAAAAAATTCAAAAATCAAACAAAAATCAAAAAATTAAAAAATCCAAAAATAGTGTTATTTCCGTTTTATTTCTTGTTTAGAAAAATCAAAAATCCAAAAATATTTTTTTCTGTTTTTATTTTTTTGATTTTTTTGTTGCTAAGTTTTCTTTTAGTTTTGTTTTGTCTTGAAAAGTGAATTCATATGTAGATGAAACTCATGGAGACTGTATCGAGATTTCTGAGCCAAGGCTTCATTCGTGATCCTTGAAGAATTATCATTCGAAGGAGCAAGAAGTGAAGATTATTCTTTTAACATTCAATCTTTCAACCCCAGAAGCAAGGTGAAGTTGTACTTGAAGATTATATGACAGATTGCACTAAAGTCTCTTCAATCAATTTGCTGCTATCATGTACCTGCCAAAGTGATCCAGAAGATTTAATCTCTTTATTCTTTCTAAATATTCTCAAGCTTGAAGTGCTACCTTTCAAGAATCAGTACATCAAACCTCCTAACCCAATGTGCGTTCAATGTCAAATTCTGAAGAAAAGCACAACTGCTCAAGATGAAGTCATTCATAGAAGATTCATATGTTCATCTTGATGTTGTGAAGAAAATTGAAGATTAAAGCTGAAGCCAAACTCCCATTGAAGATTGACAAGAAAATCCAGCTACTTTTTAGGAGGGGCTTGTTGGGTCAATTAGAAAAGAAAGCTATAAACCAAGGGGGAGATTTTTGGGTCTAAAAATATTGGTTTATACTTTACTTTTCTAGGAAAATATATTTTTCAGTCTAGGACTGCAAACAACTTTGTGTTTATGGTTGTATGTGTGTTTACGACCGTGAACAGGTTTACGACCCATGTCTCATATATATAGGGTGAGGAGTGCATGAGAGTGTACGGCTGAGAGAAGAGATGATCTTAAGTGTGTAAAATCCAAGGTTTTTTAGAGAGAGAAGAACTAGTGTGTGTACTATATGTGTGGAGCATCATTCTATTCATTGAATACATCATAGATTCACTAGTTCTTCTTCTCCTTATCTTCTATTTTGATCTGGCATCATCCGTTTGATTGGGATTCCGCACCATCAAACAGATATGATTGATATACAAGCAGATTTAGGACTTACAGTGAAACTAGGTTTAATTAGAACATATGTAAATTAATGTGTGAGCTTGTGTGATGAACCATCAACAAGAGGTTAATTGAATTAGCAATTTGATTAGCTACTACAAGTCTTACTTAACCCGAATCAATAAACTAGGAAATCTATTATTTTAATCACTTGGCCACTGTTTCAATTAATCTGTTTTCTAAGGATTAGTAATAGCGAACGTGAAGCTAATCACACTAATCGGAATCCAATGCCAATTAATCCATTGGACTTGTTATATAAAATCAACAATAGGAATAAATGATTCAAAACCTAAACAGAAGTCTTTTCCATTATTAAATTTAGTTGATTTTTGTTTGCTTAACTGTTAGTTGCTTAGTTGAGTATTAGTTAACTACTTAAGTTTCTAGTCTTGCAAAACTAGAGAAAACCCCCTTTCTATTACTTGTTTTATTTAGATAATATTAGCATTTATTTTAATTGTTTACCATTCCCTGTGTTCGATACCTTACTTTCTTTAACTATATGTGACATCCCCAAAATCTCGGCCAGAAAAGACCGATTTTCATTTATGCTTTTAAAATAATTTCAGAGTAAATCCTTTTGATTTGAAAGAGTTGCGGAATTTGTTCCCAAAAACAAAACATGATAAAGCGATGTTTACCAAAGCATTTCATAAAAGAAATGTATTTTCATTATATAATCAAAACTCGGGGTGTCATGTTCCGATACAGACCAATAAGCATAAACGTTAACATTACAAGTCATTCAACAAATATACACATATACAGACTTCTAAACAAAACAACTTGATGGTTCATCCTTCTCATGCCCTCACGCCACTTCCTATAATACAAATAAAACTGAGTGGGTCAGGCTTGGGAGCTTGGTGAGCATATAGGGTTTTCAACCCACAATAAATAATCATATTTAATTTTCACCAACCAACAATAACCCAATTACCCATTCCCGTTATTCTTACTTTATGTCCCTAAAACAACTAACATAAGGGACCTAGTCTAAGAATATTTCATCGGGGCAACAACACATGCTTCGGGGGTTCCTCAGCAATATAAGTCAAATAAGGCAACCATGAGGGGGATGGAGTACAGCGAATGAACACCCAAGTTCATTAACACCTACAGGTGGTGAACCTGCTAATGTTTCCACAAGACTGTCTAGAAAAGTCCGTGGTCGTCATCTAAACTCCGCTAGATGACTAAATCAAACAACAACGAGGCCTCTCATCTGTTTATTACACACCAACTATCTACTCATGTTCTACCCAACATATTAGTAGATAAAAATATACATTTTTATACACAGTTTAAAAAACCTGAATAGCATGCTTTAATCATTACATATTCCACATAACCGATGAGGCACAGACACACAACACGTATTTCATAGAAAACAAATCAGATCCATGAGATAGAAGGGAGTGAATATACATCCACACATATAACACAAAATATACACATAACACGTATTTCGTATAAAATACTTTATAATTATGCGTTAGAAGAAAGTAACCACACACTCACTTGATCAGAAGATGATCGGACAACACTACGACTTGCAGAAGTAGTAATCCTCAGCAGATCTGGAAAATCTTCACAAAAATCGAACTTCTCGCGGGCAGAGCTTCGGCTCGGGAACCGCACTTCTCGGGATCTTCGGGATCTCGGGACTTGCCTCGGGGCTCGAGAATATTACCGGGGCTTGGGGTATTTCTGGCACGCAAATCGATGCAAAACGGGAGAGAGAAGAGAGAAAATAGCAAAAGAACTCGGCTGCCCTCACATCCTATTTATAGGAGGCTGCAGCCTCGGAGTACGTGGGGTGTACGCCTGTACGCGAGGCGTACAGGTCCGAAATCGTCACTGCTTACGTATCCGAAGTGCTCGAGTGCGAGTGTCGACATTCCTCGGTGTACGCGGGGCGTACTTCGGATGAGTCCGATGACTCCTCTTCGGATAATGTCGGAATTAAAGATTAAATTTAAATACAAATTATTTAATAAACTTCGGAAATTCATATCTTCTTCATACGAACTCCGTTTTCGACGTTCTTATATCCACGCGAAGGTGAGACTACGCTCTACAACTTTCGTTTAGACTTCGTCGGCTAATTTTAAATTTATTTTTATTATTTATTTTTAATAGGCCGGGACAGAAAAACTTCGTTATAAATTCATAACTTCTTCGTTTGACGTCCGTTCTCGCCTAACTTTTTATCACTTCGATACCAACAACGAGACCTTCGATCCTCGTTTAGATTGCTTCGGCTAAAAACCCCTCGATTTCAAATCGAGTAAAACAGGCTACACATCGCTAAGTCGAAACTTCAATAAATCATAACTTCCTCATACGAAGTCAGATTTGGGCGTTCTATATATATTCGGAAACCTCGTTTCAACTACTACAACATTAACCAAAGATATCCAGTTTATTTTACACTTAAATTTTGATGCTTATTTTTATTTTTAATTAATCAAACCACATAATTAAGCAATTAAGCACAAAACACATAATACTCAAATAATACACTTCTATTATTTCAAAATGGGTTACAAAGGTTAAACTAGACTATTACATTGCTAAAAATGGCAAGCCCGGAAACACAGGCGTTACAATTCTCTCCACCTTAGAATGATTCCGTCCCCGGAATCACGCATCCACAAACAAATGCGGATAGCGACTCAACATGTCACTCTCCGTCTCCCAGGTGAGATTCGGCCCATTCGTGTGTTTCCATCGGACAAGCACTAACCCAACCATTTTGCGTCGCAACTTCTTAGTCTTTCGGTCAACAATTGCCTCTGGTTCTTCAATTAACCTCTTGTTTTCATCAATTCTCAATTCAGAAATTGGAATTATGTCGGGAACTTCTCCCATGAACTTCCTCAAATAACACACATGAAAAGTGTTGTGAATTCCATTCAATTATTCGGGCAATTCGAGCTTGTAAGCTTGGTTCCCAATCCTCTGAAGAACTTTAAACGGTCCAATAAACCTTGGACTCAACTTTCCCCTTTTACCAAATCTTATAAGTCCCTTCCACGGTAAGACTTTAAGCAAAACCGAATCTCCAATTTCAAAAGTCATCGGTCTTTGCTTCTTGTCAGCATAGCTCTTTTGACGATCCTGAGCTGCTAACATTCTTTCCCTAATTATTTTCAACTTTTCAGCAGTTTGATGAACCATCTCCGGTCCCATAAACTGCTTTTCCCCAACCTCAAGCCAACAAGACGGCGTACGACACTTCTGTCCATACAAAGCTTGATACGGTGCCATCTTAATGCTCGAGTGGAAACTATTATTGTAGGAAAATTCTACCAATGGTAAATGTTCATCCCAATTACCTAGGAATTCCAAGGTACATGCTCTTAGCATATCTTCAAGTGTTTGTATCGTTCTTTCACTCTGACCATCAGTCTGCGGATGGTAAGCTGTACTTAAACACAACTTGGTACCCAATTCCTCTTGTAGACTTTTCCAAAACCTCGAGGTGAAACGGCTATCATGATCCGACACAATCGTTAACGGAACACCGTGAAGCCTCACAATTTCCTTCATGTAAGAATTCGCAAGCTTCTCCATAGACCATTTCTCCTTGGCTGCTATGAAATGCGCACTCTTAGTGAATCGATCAACGACCACCCAAATCATGTCGTGACCACTTTTTGTTCGGGGTAGTTTAGTGACAAAATCCATCGCAATGTCTTCCCATTTACCCATAGGCACAGGTAAAGGTTCTAAACTCCCGTACGGTTTCTGATGTTGTGTCTTGACTCTCGCACAAGTCACACACTCAGCCACATACTTTGCAACATCAAGCTTCATCGTCGGCCACCAGTAGTAGGGTTTCAGGTCCCTATACATTTTAGTGCTACCGGGATGAATCGAGTGCATGGTCTTGTGAGCTTCTTCCATCAGAAGATCTCTGACTCCTCCTGTCTTAGGTATCCAAATCCGATCTTGGAACACCTTCAGTCCATGACTGTTTACACCGAACACCAACGTTTTTCCCAAACGTTCCTCCTTTCGGTCATTCTTCTCAGAAGCTTCGCTTTGAGCTTTCTTTATACTTTCCAAAATGGTCGAGACAACTTCAATTCTCAACGCTCTTGGCCTTTTCCTTTCAAGATTGACTTTCCGACTGAGAGCATCAGCAACAACATTAGCTTTACCGGGGTGGTAAAGTATCTCGCAGTCGTAGTCTTTAAGTAATTCTAGCCAGCGTCGTTGCCTCATATTAAATTCTTTCTGATTAAAGAGATATTGGAGACTCTTATGATCAGTAAAAAGTTTGCACTTCGTGCCATAGAGGTAATGCCTCCATATTTTCAGAGCGAAAACTACCGCTGCCAACTCCAAATCATGAGTCGGGTAATTCTTTTCATGCTCCTTCAGCTGTCGAGACGCATATGCTATCACCTTTTCTCTTTGGGTCAAAACACAACCCAATCCAACACCAGACGCATCGCTATAAACAGCGAAGTATTCAACTCCATCGGGTAAAGAAAGTATCGGTGCCTCGCATAGCTTCTTCTTTAACTTCTCGAATGCCTCTTTATGCTTATCACTCCAAGCATAAGTAGCTCCTTTGTGGGTCAAAGCTGTTAATGGAGTAGCAATCGAAGAAAAGCCTTGGATAAACCTTCGGTAATATCCGGCTAATCCTAAAAAGCTTCGGACCTCCGTGGGACTTTTTGGTTGTTCCCACTTCATCACAACTTCGATCTTCGCTGGATCCACCATTATCCCTTCTTGGTTGACCACGTGACCCAAGAATTGGACTTCACGAATCCAAAAATCACACTTAGAGAACTTTGCATACAGCTTCTCCTTCTTCAAGACTTCTAACACTTCTTGCAAGTGTCTGTCATGCTCCTCCTGGCTTTTCGAGTAAATCAGAATATCGTCTATGAACACTATCACGGATTTATCAAGGAACAGATTACAAACCCTATTCATTAAATCGATGAACACTGCCGGAGCATTGGTTAGCCCAAACGACATAACCAAGAACTCGTAGTGTCCATATCTAGTTCTAAATGCAGTTTTCTCGATATCTTGCTCTCTTACTTTTAGCTGATGATATCCTGACCTAAGATCGATCTTCGAGAAATAGCTCGAACCTTGCAATTGATCAAATAGGTCATCAATCCTTGGCAACGGATATCTATTCTGTATTGTTGCCTTGTTTAGCTCTCTATAATCGATGCACATTCTCATACTTCCATCTTTCTTCTTCATAAATAACACCGGAGCTCCCCAGGGCGATGAACTAGGTCTAATGAAACCTTTGTCCAATAACTCCTGAAGTTGCATCATTAGCTCCTTCATCTTCGTCGGTGCTAATCGGTAAGGTGCTTTTGCTATTGGCGTGGTTCCTGGTAACAAGTCAATTCTGAACTCCACTTGTCTATCAGGTGGTAATCCAGGAAGATCTTCGGGAAATACTTCCGGATAATCACACACCACTGGAATACTCTGCATCACCTTCTTTTCCTTCTTAGCATCAATCACGAATGCTAAATATGATGTACATCCCTTGGTTAAACACTTTCTGGCTTTCATTAGGGAAATGATTCCAGAATTCACTCGCCGTTTGTCCCCGTACACCATAAATGAATCCTTCCCAGGCGGGTTTACTTTAACTATCTTCTTCTTGCACAATATTTCGGCATCATTGGCGCTAAGCCAATCCATTCCCAGAACGATGTCGAAACCATTAAGTTCGATAGGCAATAATTCCTCATGAAACTTATTCCCATTAAGGTCGATTAAGACGTCTTTCATACGATGGCTAACAGGTACAAATTTGCCACTAGCAACTTCGACTAATAAAGCATTATCTAGTCTATCAACAGGCAAAGCTAGCTTTCTACCAAACTCGTGCGAAATAAAGGAGTAGTTGGCTCCAGAATCAAACAAAATTGGAGCAGGTAATTCGTTTACGAGAAAGGTACCTGAAGCGACATCAGCTCCATCTTTTGCGGCCTCAAGTGTCATCTGGAAGGCTCTCGCCTTCGTCTTTGGTGGAATGTTGGGCCTAGCTGCCTCCTTCTTCTTCGGACAGTCTTTCAAAATATGCCGCTCTTCATTACAACCAAAACACGTCCTCTAGTTGTTCGGACACTCATTGGCAAAATGTCCAATTTTTCCGCACTTGTAGCAGGTTACATCCTCGCTACATTTCCCAAAGTGCTTTTTCTTACACTTATCACACCACTTCACTTCGCCTCCCTTTCCTCCAAACTTTTTCGAATCAGATTTCGAAAATTTGCCTTTCTTACCGGAACCAGATGTTCCCTCAAACTTTCTTTTCTCACCAACCTCAACCTTGTCGGTGGTTCTCCCCTTTATCATGTTCTCAATAGACTTGGCAGCCCAACTAGCTGCCTCTAGAGTATGTGCCTGACGTACTGGCACCTCGTACTCCCATGGGAGTCCCTTTGCATACCGGTCCACCTTTGTCAACTTGTTTGGGACGATACGCAAGGCAAACTCCATCTTATCGGTGAAGTTATTGGTGTATTCATCAACTGACATGTTGCCTTTCGTCAATGTCAGAAACTTGTTCTCCAACTCCAACAAATTTTGGGCCGAACAGAACTTGCGTTTGAACTGCACCAAAAATTCTGCCCATGTCAATTACAGTGGCTCATTAGGGCTCAAAGTCTTCCCTAGATTGTTCCACCAACGAACGGCTCCACCTCGGAATTGTCGCACTGCATAGATAGTCTGCAACTTGCCTCTGCAGCCACATGTCATGAAAGCTAACTCCATTTCGGAGATCCAATCCATAACTCCAATCGGATCCTCCTTTCCATTGAAGGTCGTTGGTTTGCAAGTTAGAAAGTCCTTGTACTTGCATCCCATTCCATCATTCCTTCCATTGAAGGTTGTATTACACTAGTACCCTCCTTGAGCACCAAATCAGAACTGAAGCAGAAAGAAGAGTTTGTCTGATCAAATCCAAAAACTCGTCGAGTGCATACATACAACTCGACGAGTTCTAGAGGAAAAATGTGATTTCTGCCCAAGTTAAGATCCAACACGATGAGTTCTCCACTATCAACTCGGCGTGTTGCTCGGTCATTTTATTTTTGAGTCTTCGATTTGATTCCATACGAAAAGGGCAATGTTTATATTTTGAAGTCCAATTCTAAGTATTTCCAAGAGCTTTTTCCCTTATATTTGGAGCTTTTATAAAGATTGTACACACGAGATTTGACACCCAAGGCATGGATGAGCTGTTCCCATGTCTAAAGTCAGCTGAAGATGGAGCTAAATTGAAGAAGATCACCCTCGCCATTACTATCCCAGGGGAGTTTGTTCCAATTCTCTCTTTACTTTTATGTTCTTTAATTATTTTAACATGCAATGGGGACATTGCATAAATTAAGTGTGGGGTAGGGTGTTGGTTATATGATTTGAATTAGTAACATTAGAATCCTAATTTATGTATAATTTTAAAAAAATTTGCACAAAATTGCTAGGTTTAATTTAGAAAATTTTGGTAAAAGCAATTAGGATTCCATGCTAGTATTTCGTTTGATGATTCCTTGAGGACCTAAATGTTTAGTTGAGCTTATACACGTTATAATGCATTTGTGACCCCCTTTATTCTAGTGAAATGATGGGACAAAAACACAACCTCGCTTAGTTTGAGGGACGCAATATGTTTAACATCATGTACTTGAAATGTATCCAAGAAAACTAATACTTTAACCAATAAAGGTTGAAGTTGAGTGCCCTTGCTTAAGCATGTAGGTTTTGAGTGAAAAAAAAGAGTGAGTTACATGTGAAAAAAAAAGAGAGAGAATTACAAGAAAAGTTGTAAGAATTTTGGAGCAATCAAAGTGAAGATAAAAAGATCAAAGTTCTGAAGAAATTCAAAAAGTTGAAGATACCAAAAATCAAACAACAAGGTGGTGAATTCAAAGAAATCAAAGATCAAATATCAAAGAAGTGAAGAATTCCAAATAAGCTCTATAGTGGTAATAAAAAGTTGTAATTTTCTAGATTATGTATGCTTGGGTTGCTTGATCAAAAATACCTTATGGTTAGGAAGTTTTTTGCGGATAGATTCGGAGGGATGCATAAAATGAGCGTTGTTTAAATGAAGTGGGCGAGTGTTTATGATGATTGTGAGTATTTAGAATGAGGGGGGTCATTAGGAAAAATTTTAGACATAAATGCATGTGTTGCGGTCTTGGCATAAAGGCTGGGTTTGATTGGATTATTTTATGTGATGCTAGTATGTTAAAATTCAGTTTTGCTTGGGCAAACAAAAGTCAAGTGTGGGGTATTTTGATATGTCCATAATTAGTCATATATTTTGTGTTAAATCTTAATACTTTTTGGCCATTTTAATGCAAATTATGAACAAAAGGTACTTAAATATGTTTAAAATGTGTTTGTAGCCTAAAAGATGAGCTCAGAAGCAAAAGGAAACAGAAAAGGCGATAGGAAGCTCGGGAATTAAAGAAAGAAAAAAAACCTGAAGAACTCGGTGAGTTGGGTGCCTACTCGCCGAGTAGGTTCGAAGATTCGCGAACAAATAAGATTCCTTAACGCATACGGATTTTAAGTGAGGGACTCGCCGAGTTGGTCTATGGACTCGACGAGTAGCCCCTGTTTTCAGAAACTATATAAAGGGTTTTAATTCGTGGGACTTCTCTCTAGAACCCTCTAAGGTTAATTTGCGATTCAAGTTGCTGCTGGAGCTCTGTAACTTGAAGATCGAGTCTAAACATTCGATTTTGGAGAGATCAAGGTAATTCAAGTGTACTCTTTACTTAATATTTTGTTTAAACTATGTTTGCATTAATTGATTTCGTTTTTGAGTTGTTTTCTACTTTAATTATGAGATAAAAACTCGTAACTTCTGTTTAGGATAAATGACTTTATGAATATGGTTTGATTTTATGATTGGATTAATTTAATTTGGTAATTTTGTTTTGTTAAGCATGTTAAAGAACCTTATGTGTTAATTACAACTATTTTATGTTAATTAACTAGCATATTAAGTTGCATTAACATCTCTTAATTGCTAATCTGATATGATTTATGTGAAAATATTGTTATATGTCTGGGAATAGCGAACGTGAAACTAGGGTTAATTAGAACATAGGTAAATTAATGTGTGAGCTTGTGTGACGAACCATCAACAAGAGGTTAATTGAATTAGAAATTTGATTAGCTACTACAAGTCTTACTTAACCCAAATCAATAATGTGACAACCCGAAATTTCCATTCTGTACGAGCATTATCAATTCAATAGAAGCTAGACCAGTTACAGTGAATTTCAGACTTTTCCGAATAAGTTTGAGTATTTCAGGGTTTACATTTAAGGAGATATCAGGAGAGTGGATGCACATGGGTTTGTGAAACTCGAGTATTTCAAAACCTTATGATATTAGAGTTCATTTCCAGAATAATAATATTTTCGGGCAAAAATCACAGGACTATAAATATAATTCTTAACCAAATTATTTCATTAGTTACATTTCCAACTAGAGAAAAGCCATTTTCTCTCTCTCTCTCTCTCTCTCTCTCTCTCTCGGATCTTCGGGTTTTCATCCCAAATCGTGAGTACACTTCTCTAGTTGTCTTATAATGCTTATAATGTGCTTAATAACATAGATTACATAGCAAAATTGTGAGATTCGAGAGTTTACCGCCCAAGAACGTTCTTGGAGAGTAAACTCTTATATGAGGCTTAAATGATGCCTAGTCCTTTCCCGGTGTTATGTAACTTGATGGGTTTTGGTCATAAGAACATCCTATGTGCTCATACAAACCCTAATGCTTGGATCTAGGTTTCTCTATTGTACATGCAAGTTATCCAAGACTATAAACCCTAGATCTAGAATATAATAACCAATATAACATATAATTAGGGTTTAGATCATACCTTGATTGTTATATAGCAATAACAATCCCAAATCGTCCTTGTATTGACTTTAGAAAGCTTAGAGTCACAAATGTTACTCCTCTAATGGTTCACAAACACCAAGAGCAAGAGGATGAGGAGGAGAGAGGATGGAGGCTGCCCTAAAACGTGTGAAACCCTAGAAGGATGCTTAGCCACGTTTTTGGGTCATAAGGGTCATATATATATATATATATATATATATATATATATATATATATATATATATATATATATATATATAGGAGGCTATTAGGGTTATCTAACAAGGAAACCCTAATTTGGATGCTTAAGCCCTAAGCAACCCATGGATCCCTTTCCTTAAGGCCTTGGACGATTTCTTATGGGCTTCCCCATAGAATTCGTCCACTCCTTAATATAAGGCAATTCATAGCCCAAATTACAATTATCTTATAATTACAATTTCATTCCCTTAAGTTTAATTAATCTCTTTTAGTCACAAAACTAATTACCAATTAATTATTGACTAATATTAATTAAACAATATGATTTCCCCTTTAATATATTATTCTCATAATATATTAACAAATCATATTTAATCCTTTCTCTCCATAATTCATCCTATCAAGTTGCTTTGGTGAAGGCAACCGAAAAGGACCATGCACCATCGGGTCAAGTACATACCAAAATCGTTATGCACTTAAACACTAATCCAACAGTCTCCCACTTGGATAAGTCTAATAACTATTATGCGTATGACTTCAGATCCTGATCTGCAATCGTAGCTTTCCAAAGCCACTGTCAACTCTGATCCTATCAGATACGCGTGTCCTTAGATAAGGGATCATATATTCCTCCATTCTAGATATCGTATGAGACATGATTTCTAATCATTCTCTTTGTACTATTTCTCGAATTCCGATTTATGACAACTGACTAATTGAACAAATCAAATTAGCCCTAGCCCAGCCGAGCATTTACGTTTGTCATCACTAAATCATCGAGGGGCCCAAAGATATCGCTTTTATCCTACTTTGGATAAAAGGAACGGATAAACTTTGACTCAATGCTCGCTTGCACTTATTCACCGAATCACACACAACAATATGTTTTATGACACCAAGTTACTAGTGCGTTTACATATTATCAATGTGCAACCGATTCGCAAGATACAACTCACACATCTTGGTTTCAAGAATATAAGATGTTATCGTCTCACCAATCACTTGTGATACAATCCATGGAGTGATCCAAGTGAGCATGGGTTTAATCCAATGCTCAAATCATATTCATAAGCACTCACGAACATTGCAGCAAACCTTTGCTATGTCTAATACGCTCTAGACAATCTACAAACCAATTCATGACAGTCTTCATTCATACTTACTTCCAACGTATGACTAACTGTGGTCCGTTTGAATAATTCGATTATTCTTAATAAACTCAATTATTCTGGAAGTCAAAACATGCAAAGTGAAACACAAGAATAATACTAATCCCATATGGCCTCAACCCTTTGAGCATAAATAAAACACCTTTTATTTATCACCATATCGATTACTCATTATTTGTCGTTTCGGGTAATCAACTTCTTACTTGAATTACAACACTTGTCCCATGCTCCTAGCATGCACACAATGTTTACCTATGGTTCTTACTTTGTATCACATTGAACACATTTCCAATCATACTCATTTCTCAACTCCAAATCCTTTTTCATAAGTGAAAGAATATCAAATTCTTGCCACTTATAGAATATGCTAGATTCTAACATTTTATGCAATGATCCTTTCGTAATATCACTGCACCAAAGCCACAAAGACTATTGCCAATGAAATTACAAACTCCTCTATCAGAGATTGTTACAATACAATTCCTTAGATATGATGTCTCTCACTCAAAGTACATTCCTTTGAACATCCTTTTGCATAAAAGTTTCTAATCTAGACATAGATTTTTTTCAATATTCAATTCCCAATATGGACACGTTTCCATATTTCCATATGACAACTCATTCTTAATAGAATCTTATCTATTCGTAATAATGTCGATATGGTCCATCCAATACCATGCTTCCAACTACTCACAAGCAACCAATCCTCGTCGAACTTTGGATTGTCCTTTGATAGTTGTTTAATTATTTTAGTCAAAACCGATTCTTGTCCTTTTTCCCTCTAAATGCGCTAGACATTTGAAAAATTTTAGAATGGTCAAATATCCAAACATTTGCAATCAATCCTATACCCGAAGCGTATGGGACACGATGCATAATGTCTTACATAAAGATTTGATACTTTATCAATCTTCTGCCATAATATTTTATTTTCTATGTTCTCAAAATTCGAATTGTGAAGAGGAATGCCGTAATCATAATCGAAATTTTAAGAACACACTATGTACCTTTGACTAAATTTATTAACATTCCAGAACCTAAGCCTTTAGATTTGAAATGAAGCATAATATTCTCTTCCTTAATTATAGCAAAACAACTTTACAACCCTTACGACTTTGCAAGGTATAACTCTTGTTTTCTATAATTAATATTGCTAACTTGCAATACTTGCCATAATAATCATACAATCATAACTTTTATGCTCCCACTATCATGATGATTATTATAAACATAACACTTATGCTCCCACTAGCTTTGACATGTATTCATAAACATTTTAACTTTCAGAAAAACAATGCTAATTGAATTTCTTAAGTTCATGTTTCTAATACTTAGTGCTTTGATAATCTTTTATCAAGGCTTCTTGAACTTATACACCTTTGCCTTAGATAGTTCATATGTGTGTCTAAACAATTGCCAATCCTCACAATTCAAATTATGGAAAGGGATACCGTAACCATAATCGAATTCGAGAATGCAATTTTACAATCACTATCTTCTTAAAATCTTTCTTAGTGAAAGTATTTACTCACAGTCATTTTCATGAAGGAGGGAATCTTATGACACTTAGATTTTAATGGTGTATGTGTTCATATCCATGTGAGTTTGTCAAAACCAAAGTTTACGACAAATTCAAACTCATATGGACTGAACTTTCTTAATCTTGATTTCTTGCCTTATGGTAACACAGCTACCCACCATGTCTTCCAAGTAGTTAAGCAGCTCACCTTTTCCTATCAATGTACTTTTCATTGATCAAGGTCCTTGCCTTTTATGCATTCAAATGAGAACTCATAGAACTCACATGCATAATTAACTTAATTGGAACGGCACAGAAACAAAATAATGTCAACACGATAGGTTGTAAACCTCAACTCGTGTGCTAGTGATGATCAATAAGGTCTATTTTGATTTGTTCTTGAAACCTTTCAAGACCATTAAGACTCCCACTGACTCCTTCACATATAAGATTCTCTTGTCAATAACCATTTCTTGACAAACAAATATTCAAGAGTTAGTGTATCTTTTATCTAAACACTTCATAAATTGGTCCTAGTTGGTCTTTGTCTTATCCAAGACATCACAACTTTCCACATTTGATGAATGTTATAAACCTTCTTAATACTTGTCACTCATTGTCACAATCTTAATTTTAAGACTTGTTATTGGAATGAAGTATGATTGACTTCTTGATTTAACCATTTCTTCAATCCTTGATTCCTCTTCTTAGACATACAATTGCACTAAGACTCACTTAGAGGATCAATTGAGATATGGTTCTTAATCATTAAGACCCATCATAAAGCATAAAAGCTACTCTCCCTTCTTCTTAGAATGGAGAAACTTTTATCTTTCTGCCTACTTGATTCTTCTTATTCGTTTTGCTATTGATTTAAACCTTTTTTAATCAATTCAGAATTACACTTAATCTTATAAGTATAATCATATTTACTAAACCTTTAGTAAATCATGACGAATATCTTTGTTACTCTTATGGTGGATTTGATCAACACGCAACTTTGTGTATTCGATCTCCTAGTCCTTCACTTGACACTTTGTCAATGAATTAGTCTAATTTCCAAATATGAAATTTCTCATTCATCGTGCAACCAAGTTGCATGATTCCAAGTTTCTGTCCAATTGAAACTTGGGCGATGACAAACTCTCCCTATTTGGTAAATTCTCGACATTTCCACAAACAACATAATTAAGAATCAAATCCGTTATTGCTAATATACAAACATCAAATTTTCATATACGCCATTGCAAGGATAAATAAATAATATAAAATCAAAATTTATTTTATTGCAGAAAAATTTGTCCTTACAATGCAATTCATTGAAAAACTATGCTAATACATCTTTCTTAGCAATCTAATTCTAACTCTAAGTAGTAGCTCAAGAATCTAATCTTCGAGAAATGCGATCGAAATCTATTCCTTCACGGTTAGATTCTGCTCACTTCTTCCCTTAAGTTTCCTTTCTTTTCTTTGATCCTACAAAACATCAATTGTAATCTTATCACATTATGTATTAAGAATCTAGAATAGAAGCTTAAAAGAGTTAGTTAATGGATTTTACCTATATTAGAGCCATACGTTTCGACTCTCCCATCTCTTAGATCTCTTAGGTAAATGGGGCTGCTTCGTCTCCAATGCCCTTTCTCTTGGCAATAAAAGCAAATTGACTCTTTTAGAACATGGCATGGAACTACTTCAGACATTGTCTTTCTGTTATGATCAAACTTTTCGATCATAGCACGTTTTTCGTTGCCATTGTCTATATCCATAGAGGTCTGGAAGGCAGATTTACCAATCAACTTTGCTTCTCTATTGCGCCAAACCATTGCTGATTCAGCATCAATAAGCATATAGGTGAGATCTATAAGGGTCACGTCGCAGTTCATCATATAGTACTCTCTTACGAACTCACTATATGAATTAGGAAGTGACTGAAGAACCCAATCAACAACCATTTCTTCACAGACAACGGATCCCAACATTCTTAACCTATCAATGTGTGACTTCATCCCTAGGACGTGTGCACACACCGACTTTCCTTCTTAATGTTTACTTGCCAAAAGGGCTTGAGTGAGTTTGAACTTTTCAAGCCTTCGAACTTGTGGGTTAGGGAGAACAATTGGAGGAGGTGGAGGAAGTGAAGCATGATTTCTTGTTCCTCAATCGAATCGTGGAATATCATCTTCATGTGGAATGCTTGTTCCACGGGATTTGGGAAGACCATAGTTGTCGAACTTTGACATCTACAAAACGGGAGAAAACGAATTCAAGTTAGTTGATTGATTGAGTCCTTAGTAAATCACCCAAATGAGATACTAAGGCTAGGACCCAACACAATATTCTACAACTCGGGAGAGGGATGCCGTAACCCAAATTGCAGAACATTTGAAGGTAAGTGAATGACGATTCACTAATTTTCACCATGAAAAACGAAAAAGAAATTTAAGTTTTAAATCTATGAAAACTCCTAGATCCTATGAGATTCATTGAACATTTCAATGGCATGTTTAAATCTCGATATGACCCTCTTGTTTGTGACTGGAATGCCGAGGATCACAAAGCGGGTGTGAATAACCATGCAAACTTACATGGTGCCCTCACATGTTACAGTCCCCTATTCGATGTGCCGGTAAACCACACACGCTCCACCGAACTATGACAAACATTGAGTCACCCTTTGCTACCTTTGCTTAGAACCATTTAGTGTGCCGGTAAACCACACATGCTCCACTAATGTCTTCGCAAGGGCACAAAGTGTAATTTCATGGAATTGCATCAATTCACTTTTGCCTAAGTAACTAAGATTGGGAATTTGAAAAACATTTAGTTACTTTTGTACTACATTATACTTATAATGGAAGGTTTCGTCCTATCCTACCCGTTCGGCTAATGACCCTCCACTAGTCAAGAGTGTGGTGGGTAAGAGTGGATACCCATTCAATCGCCATTTTATAGGCAATTTCCTTAAACACCCCTCATAGACCAGCTTCGTGAATGAGGCCTACTAACGGTAAGACTGACTTTTACTCATACATATATATAATGTTAGACTTTTAATGTTATATATAGTATAGGGTGTATTTTACACTTTTAAAATATTAGGTGGTCTAATTTAACAATTATACTTTTAATTCAATTAAATTGTAAACCAAAACTTTTATGGATTTATTAAACCTCTTTTAATTATACACCTTAATTAATTAATAAAACCATAAGGGTGTGATTTGAACTTTTCAAAACAATATTAGGGTTTTAGAATTTAACATTCCTAAATTAAACCTTTAATCAACTTTTAAATTCCAAAACTTGAGGGCAAGTTTTGAAACATTTCAGAACATTAGGGTTTAGAATTTAAATATACATCAAAATTAAACTATTAATCGAAATTTAAAATCCAAAACTTGAGGGCAAGTTTTGAAACCTTTTTCAAAACATTAGGGTTTCAACTATTTAAATTTCAAAACAACAAAACTTTTGAGGTCAAATTTAAACTATAAAACCTAAAGGGGGAAAATATGAAACATTTCATAACATAAGGATCAAATAACAAATAATCTAAATTAACATTTAATCATATAATTATCCATATTTGATTTATTTAATGATTTATTGCAAAACAATTTACCAATTTAATCAAAATAATTAATCAATTATCACATAAGGAAACAAATATTTTATTAATTGATAAATATCTTCAATTAGATCAAGAATATAGTCATATATATCAAAAAATCGGATTTATATTGATCTAATATGATAAGGCAAGTATCCTCAAGCAAAAACAACAAGAAATCCCGGTTTTCCCTCATTCTGACCAGCCGACTCGTCGAGTCAGGCATGGACTCGTCGAGTTAGCATGAACTCGGCGAGTTTAGCCCCCAGAAACACAAAAATCGAATTTTTTTTAACATACAAAGCATCAATACAATAGAAACCAATCTAGGCTCTAATACCACTGATGGGTTTTGGTCATAAGAACATCCTATGTGCTCATACAAACCCTAATGCTTGGATCTAGGTTTCTCTATTGTACATGCAAGTTATCCAAGACTATAAACCCTAGATCTAGAATATGATAACCAATATAACATATAATTAGGGTTTAGATCATACCTTGATTGTTATATAGCAATAACAATCCCAATTCCTCCTTGTATTGACTTTAGAAAGCTTAGAGTCACAAATGTCACTCCTCTAATGGTTCACAAACACCAAGAGCAAGAGGATGAGGAGGAGAGAGGATGGAGGCTGCCCTAAAACATGTGAAACCCTAGAAGGATGCTTAGCCACGTTTTTGGGTCATAAGGGTCATATATATATATATATATATATATATATATATATATATATATATATATATATATATATATATATATATATATATAGGAGGCTATTAGGGTTATCTAACAAGGAAACCCTAATTTGGATGCTTAAGCCCTAAGCAACCCATGGATCCCTTTCCTTAAGGCCTTGGATGATTTCTTATGGGCTTCCCCATAGAATTCGTCCACTCCTTAATATAAGGCAATCCATAGCCCAAATTGCAATTATCTTATAATTACAATTCCAGTCCCTTAATTTTAATTAATCTCTTTTAGTCACAAAACTAATTACCAATTAATTATTGACTAATATTAATTAAACAATATGATTTCTCCTTTAATATATTATTCTCATAAGATATTAACAAATCATATTTAATCCTTTCTCTCCATAATTCATCCTATCAAGTTGCTTTGGTGAAGGCAACCGAAAAGGACCATGCACCATCGGGTCAAGTACATACCAAAATAGTTATGGACTTAGACACTAATCCAACATAACTGTCTTAGGATTATATGTAGGTGTATTTGAGACTAGAAAACATTCAAGAACACCAAGATTTAGGTGTTCACGGCCCAAGAAGTTCTTGGACCATGAACTCCAAATTCAAGGCCAAAGAGTGCCTTAATCACTCCTAAAGCCTTGGACAATTACCTAGAATTATTCCTAGCTAAATTGTGGACCTTAAAACATCAAAAACCCATCCCCATGAGAGATTACGGCCGTAATATCTAAGGGAAAAGGTTCTTTGGCCGTGAACATCAAAAGGGGGTACCAAAGTGTGCCTAATACCTTCATTAGCCTTAGATAATTGTCTAGAACCTTTCCTAAATGAGTTTGGGACTTGAAAACACAAAAATAACCATTTCCATATGAGTTTACGGCAGTAAACTCAAAAGGAAATGGCCTTAGGTCCGTAAACTCCTAAAAGGAGTGTCTTAATGCCCTAAACTAGTCCAAGGATTAAACCACCAAGTAGAACTTCTTCTAGAAATCAAGTAACACTTCAAAACAAATAATGTCAATATGTTTGAGAGCTTACGGCCGTAAACTCAAGGGTTTAGGACCGTAAACTCCTTATGTGGAGTTTATTAGAGAGTAAACAGTTATATAAGGTCCTTTGGAACTTTAAACCCCTTTAGCCTTGTCCCACAACAACTTAGATGCAACCCTTAGGACTTATAACACTTATACAAAGTGTTTTCATGTTCTAGAGTGTCCCAACCAAATTTATTAGTTATTATTTGACTAATTAGTGTTATATATATATATATATATATATATATATATATATATATATATATATGTTCATTATATGATAACTAGGCTCGTGCGTGTGTACAAGTCTCCGTTTGCCACCTAGCACAGTATCCGACACTTCAATCCAATCCACTCACCACATGTGAGTTCATACCCCTTTAATTAACCTTTGAAATACTTTTAAATGTTTTAAATGCTTTTATGGGGGGGGGGGGGGGGAATGCAAGTTGAATAATTATAGTTATTACATCAATCACATGTGATTAATAACTACAAAACCAATGATTTTATTTCTGTTCAAATTGTTTATCAAACTGTTTTACTTCAAACTGCTTTACAAACTCTTTTACTTATCAAATACTTTTACTTAAACTTTGTTATACTTATAATGAATTGCATGCCCGTATATGTATAGTTATATAAACAATGTTTAAAAGGCTTAGGAAGGCCGTCCGCCCTGTTTCCTTTTCCTCAATTTGGATGTGGTCTGGTGGGATATCGGGTAGTCGTCCGAAGGTCGTTTCAATATTGATTATATATCATGTGTACATATATAGACATAAAAGTGCTTCCATATTCATGCGTACTAGTTACATCATTAATAAGCTACCATCGGGGTAGCACAGGATCATACTTATACTATTGCTAGATCAATGAATCAGTTCATTCATGAGTCAATACTTATTACTATGAGAACATATACATTACATTATTATGAGTACATATACAACTATACTAAGAGAAGAACATATACAACTATACTAGAAAGAGAACATATACAACTATACTAGAAAGAGAACATATACAACTATACTAGAAAGAGAACATTTACAACGATACTAGAACGAGTAACAATACATTACATATACATATATACATTGACCAAATTGTGATCCACTGTATCGGAGCATGCCTTAAATGTCATGGCCCGAGTTGTAGCCAGAGTCTCTTGGAGGGAGAGCGTGAGTTTGCGTATAGATCTATACTGGATTGACTATCCTACACCTTGCTGCTAGCTACAGCTGGACCTGCAGGTCTGCGGGTGCCAAACGTCATTTCTTTTTACGACCATACTTATGTCGTTGTTACCAGTCAATAGTATGGTGCAATTAATCACATGATACCTTAATATAAATCCGGTTTAAGGCAGTTAGTACAACAGTAGTTTCTATAATACAACACTACAGTACTACAGTAATTTACCCTTTACATATATTTAGTGATTATTTCACTTGAACATTAATGTACAAACTATATTTTGATAATGATAGTTACACTTGGGAAATTATACATTTTTACAACAAACGAACATGCGGAACAGTTAAGCCTTGGTAGAAGGCTACTTTAATAGAAAATATAGGTTTTTCTAGGAGATTCAAACTTTTACAAACATTTACATACTTTTACAAACTCATACTTATAACCATGTTCAAACGTTTTGATAACAAACACCGACACTAAAATACTTATGAACTCACCAGCTTAATGCTGATAAACTCTTTCAAAATAACTTGTATTCTCAGGTCGACAATAGACAGGTACCGAGGCCAGCTTTTGAGAAGATGGAACGCATCCAAGACTCATCTTATTATTTTGATTTACGTTTTGGTGTCTATAACTGTACAGAACACAATTGTATTAAAATTATATATTTAATGCAATGGATGATGTTGTTTGCTTATTTACTGTTATACTGTGTTGTGATACTTTACATGACGTCCTCCGCCCCAGAACGTTTCCGCCGTTCTTGGTTTTGGGTGTGACAAATAAACTAGGAAATCTATTAGTTTAATCACTTGGCCACTGTTTAAATTAATCTGTTTTCTAAGGATTAGTAATAGCGAACGTCAAGCTAATCACACTAATCGGTAGCCAATGCCAATTAATCCATTGCACTTGTCATAAAATCAACCATAGGAATAAATGATTCAAAACCTAAACAGAAGTCTTTTCCATTATTGAATTTAGTTGATTTTCGTTTGCTTAGCGGTTAGTTGCTTAGTTGAGTATTAGTTAACTATTTAAGTTTCTAGTCTTGCAAAACTAGAGAAACCCCCTTTCTATTACTTGTTTTATTTAGATAATATTAGCATTTTTTTAATTGTTTACCATTCCCTGTGTTCGATACCGTACTTGCTTGAACTATATTACTAATCGATATGTACACTGCTTTTCGTGTGTTTATTTTGTGTCTAAGTTAGTAGGATTAAAACTAGTGCAATAATCGCACATCAGGGGTCCTTCACCCCATGATAATTTGGAGCTCCACAAGCCCATAACTCCCTGAAAGTCAAAGATCGAGCTCCAGTAACAACCATCATCTCAGAAATGAACGTGCTCAACCGCTCCTCCAAAACCTCCAAGATACCCTCATTGACCGAGTCGAAGATCACATGAGTTTGATCAAGAATGCAATGAGTAATCTCTGAAGATAGAAACTCCCTAATCTGCTCATCGAGCGGCCCGACTCCAGATCATGAGCCTGAACCCCCTCCCCACCCCGGGCACCTAAACTGTCCACTAGTCTGCCTCGCAACACCACCATACTGAAAATATACCATAAAACCATCAAAAGTACCGAGGAACCATAGCCCTAAAAGCTCCATGATTTCATCGCAACCCTCCTTGAATCGAGTATGGATCCACTGCTTCTAGTAGTATGGTCCCATAATACCTTCCACATCTATCCGTACTTCCCTCAAGGACTTCCTTAACTCTACCAACTTACTATAAATCCATCTAACCTTCCTCACAGATAAGGCTCCCAGTACTAGATCTCATCCTATGTTTTCCTAGGGTTAACTCCACACCACTCTCCGCCATCAGCTGCAGAAGGAACTCACGCTAACTTCCTCTAACTAGCTAGCGAATACCATTACATATCACTAAAACTAGATAATTCTTTGAATGAGGGGTCTCAGACTAGAACGGTTGGACTCAGACAAGAGCTGCACAATAGAGTTAAAACCTAACCTTCTTAAAGTATTTAGTTCCCATGATACGTAACTTAGCATATTCGTTTATTAGTTAACCAAAGTTAGCTAGAACTCCTAAAAGCATAAAGCAAGAAACATTCAAGCAACAAGTATCAAAACCAGGAATAACGTAATGTGACCATCCTATCACTGACTGATCAATACTATAATGCAAGTCTATAAGCTCATACAGCAGGCACACAAAGGCATCTCTCCTAGATAATTAGCCCTAAACTTGCATCCGATTCATAGATTCACAGTTTCAAACATATCATGACATGCACCCCGATTTTCAGGTATTGATTTAATATAAAGTTTCTTGATTTCAAGTGTTACTTGACGAGTTGGTTGCCTTACTCTTCGAGTAGCAGCGGGTTAGTCCACGCGTTTTAATGACCTACTCACCGAGTCTAAGGAGGGACTCGACGAGTAGGAGCTGGCAAATGAAATCCTAAATCTCGGGGTTTTGCACCCTATTTAATGGATCAACAACCTCGCTTTATCCCCCTTGCAGTCTTTTGAGAACCAAACCAACCCTAATTCGTGTGTGTGTTTCATTTTTTGTGTTATAAGTTTTGGAAGGTGAATCTTAGTGAGAAAAGGCTTGGAGAAACAAGTGGCTAGAAGCAAGGAACTTGTGGGGATTAGAAGTCTACCTCAGTTAACATCATTTGAAGGTATCAAGTCGTCACCTTTACCTCATTTCTTTCTAGATCTCATTTGGGTGGAGTTTAGGGTATTTTTGGCTTGGTTATGATGATATTGTGGTGTATGAGCTAGATCTGAAGTTGCAACTTTAGATCGGGATCCTTCTTGGGTTCTAGGTTCATAAAATTTCGAGATTGGTCCTACATGAAGCCATCCTTGAGTGTAAAACTCCATTATAATCTTAGATTTGTCATTTAGAGCCTTTAGATCCTTCCATCCACATAAAGTTTGCAACTTTACGTGATAAACATGCCTTGGGAAGATGTATCTACAATATGAAGCCTTGGCATGGCTTAAAAAGCATTTGTATGGATGAAGGATTGAAAGGACTCGGCGAGTCACAAGGTCGACTTGGCAAGTCATATGAAGATGGGCATGAAATCGACGAGTTGATGAACAACTCGGCAAGTCTGTTGAAGATTGCCTTGGACTCGGCGAGTTAGGCGAAGACTCGGCGAGTCGGCTAGGGTTTTTCTCAACCTTTGGACACGTATGAACTCGGCAAGTTATAACGGAACTCAACGAGTCAACCTAGGTTTTCACGAATTCTCAAGTTCAGGAAGAACTTGACGAGTCGCTGAACTGCACTCGACGAGTTGGGTCAACATGGACTGTTGACCTGGATTGTTGGCTTTGACCTTGACCCAAGGTTGACCAGTTGATCTCTGGGGGTGTTCTGGTAATTTGGAGATTTATGGAAAAGGGTTTTATGGTAACTATAGGTGGTGGAGTTCGTGTTGGTGATTCGAGAGTTTGAGCCTATCATTTTCAGTGCGACATTGTGAGGTGAGTTCTCCTCACTATATCAACAGGGTCTACGGCACCAAGGCCGGCCCTTTATGATTTACCTCCTAGTTTAGGATGATTGTTGTGTTAGATTACATCCTGGATTAGGATAGTTGCTATGCTAGTAATCTGTTTAATTGATATCCTGGTTGTAGGATGGTTTCTGTGTTAGAGATCGGTTAGATTTGTATGACTATCTGTTATTGCATGCTAGCGTATGATAATTATGTGCACATGTTTATTGGTTTGGGGAAAGGGTTGAGGCAGGTCCTGCTGTATGCAGTAGGCCAAGACACCCTGGGAGGACCGGGTAGATTACAGGCCCGGCCCGGACAAATCTAGTCAGGCCGAAGGCCCAACGAGCGGTCTGGATAGGTTGAAGGCCCCAAGGAGGGTGGTCCAGACGTGCCGAGGGCTCGGAGAGCGGTCCAGATAGACTGAGGACCGGGAGTCGGTCTAGCCAGACTGATGGCTCATTATGCATGCTGTTTTGTTGCTTATATGTTTGGATGATATGGTTATATCTGTATGGCGTTGGTATTTTGGGGGTAACTCACTAAGCCTTTGAGCTTACATTTATCGAATTATTGTTTAAGGTACTTCTGATGGTCACGGGAAGTCGAAGGCGTGATCGTACCGCTCCTCACATTTTATAATTTTATGACTTGATTCTGGGATACTTTGACATATACTATTTTGAAAACAAGTTTTATAATAACTATGTGCTTTGAAATGTTTTTAAAAGTTTAAATTTGGCATGAATTTTATGGTTGTTACAAGTTGGTATCAGAGCCTTGATTTGAGTGAATTGGAGGAAACACTCATGTGTCTCCAGTCTCAAACTAAGGACAAGGTTATAAAATGATTTTGTAAAAATGTTTTCAAACAAATAAAAGGAGGATGCAAGTGTACGATCAGCCGGAGCTCGCGGATAGACCCCAAATTACCTTACGGATTATTTGAATTATGAGATATGGTTAGAACAACATGCTAGTACTAGGCTAGGGATCTTTAGGGATTGCATGATAGAATTGTCTGATTGTATGATGCCTGATAGCCTAGGGTTCTCCCTTATATATGAAATTGACATCAACACTGTAGTTGCTTAGTGTATGTATCGCGACTGTACATAGTTAAGATATCATAGCCTTAGAATGATTGGTTTGGCCTTATTTCCTGTTTTTTTTTTTTTGATGAAGGGCTTAGGGTAGGATCAGGTATTCGAAATTCTATAGGATCCAACGTTATGTATGGTTAGCATACACGAGTGTTGCAGGGTTGGTGGAAGTTTCACGAGTGGATAGGTTGTTTGAGATGAGTCCGCCGATTATGAGATATTTGGTTTCCCTTTAGGGGTGAGGATTGAGCGCTCGGTATGAATATGTATATTGTTAGGGCATTGTGATGATACTTGAGACAAATATGGGTAGGTGTGGAAGGTAGTATGGGCCCGTACTACTGAAAGCATAGGACCCATACGCGTAACAAGAAAGTCACAACCCCTAGGGTTTAGATGGGAGTTGGTTCCTGGTTCTTTGTGTGGATTATCAAATACTTTGTGTTGTGTTTCAGAATGGTGATGACCAGGCGCTTGGTGTCTGGATCCGGTTCGGGATCAGGATCAGGAAAGGGAGAAGGCGGACAAGGGGCACCAACAGCGTCCGAGGCTATCGGCCAGATGAGGCCAGATGAGATGGATGACAGGATCTGGGAGATCCTGCACGATGAGGTTGCTGCTATGTTTTGGGCCGAATTGTCGGAGATGTTTGGGTCTATTAAGACCACTATGGTGGTGTATTTTGATGATTGCTAAGTAGCCCTCTCCGAGGCAGCTGTCGCGGCAGCTACAACAGCTGTATCGGCGGTAGGGTTGGGAGCCGGTCGGGTTTTTCAGTATCAGGACTTCGACAACATGAAGCCCCCTACTTTTGATGGGACTCAGGACCCCATCAAAGCCTTGAGGTGGTTGTCTGACATTGAGGGATGTATCTTCACATGCTTGTGTCCTACTAACCAGAAGGTCAGATGTGCCTTGAACTTGATGAGGTCCGGGGCAAAGGACTGGTGGAGGTTGATGATTGGGTCGTATTCGGACGAGCTGAGAGCTGTTGTTACTTGGGAGCAGTTCAGGGATATGTTCCGCGCTCGCTACATTCCTCGAGTCGAGCGGGAACGGTTAGCTCAGGAGTTTCTGGATTTGAGACAGGATCGGGAGACGGTGACAGAGATCACTTGTATGTTCACTGAGAGGGCAATGTTCTACCCGGAGTTTGCTTCTAAGCAAGCTCAGATGACTCGTTATCTGAGCATGATCAAGATGGATATTTGTCAGTTTGTGGTGACCCAGCGTTGTGATACGCTATTGGAGTTACAGGAGGCCGCCAGGCAACGGGAGATTGAGATTGAGTTGAAGCTGAGAAAGCAGGGTCGGGCTACACCACAGTTGCAGTCGGCGCCAAAGCGGTCTAAAACCGCTGATCCCAGGCAGGGGGAAACAGGGCCGCACTTGTGGCAAGTGTGGAAAGGGGCACTCAGGTGCTTTTAGGTCTAGTAGCAGGTGCCGCAAATGCGGCCAGGAGAGGCATTTTGCTAGGGATTGTCGTCAGGCGGCCCCAGTTCAGGATATGAGGATCTGCTACCACTTTCACCAGGTTGGTCATGTGAAGACCAACTGTCCACAGCTCGCAGCCAGGCCAACGCAGGCTCCAGCGCCGACTATATTGAGGATTACTAACGGGAGTCAGGGTCGAGCCGGGCCCCCAAGAGCCCAGGGGCGTACCTACCATCTCACAGCAGAGGAGGCCAGAGCAGCACCAGATGTGGAGGCATTACCTCTACGGAACGAAGTGCAAACTCTTCACTGATCATAAGAGTCTCCATTATCTCTTTAATCAGAAAGAATTGAACATGAGGCAACGACGCTGGCTAGAACTACTCAAGGACTACGACTGTGAGATACTTTACCACCCAGGTAAAGCAAATATTGTTGCTGATGCTCTCAGTCGGAAAGTCAATCTTGAAAGGAAAAGGCCAAGAGCGTTAAGAATTGAAGTCATCTCGACGATTGTGGAAAGTATCAGGAAAGCTCAAGAAGAAGCTTTAGAGAAGAATGACCGGAAGGAAGAACGTTTGGGAAGAACGTTAGTGTTCGGTACAAACAGTCGAGGACTGAAGGTATTCCAAGATCAAATTTGGGTACCTAAGACGGGAGGAATAAGAGACCTTCTGATGGAAGAAGCACATAAGACCGTGTACAATTCATCCCGGTAGCACTAAAATGTATAGGGACCTAAAACCCTACTACTGGTGGCCGACGATGAAGCTCGATGTTGCGAAGTATGTGGCCAAGTGCGTGACGTGTGCGAGAGTTAAGGCACAACATCAGAAACCGTATGGGAGTTTAGAGCCTTTACCTATACTCATGGGTAAATGGGAAGACATCACCATGGATTTTGTGACTAAACTACCTAGGATGAAGAGCGGACACGACATGATTTGGGTAGTCGTGGATCGTTTCACCAAGAGTGCACACTTCATAGCAGCCAACGAGAAGTGGTCTATGGATAAGCTCGCAAATGCTTACGTGAAAGAGATAGTAACACTTCACGGTGTTCCTCTTACGATTGTATCAGATCGTGATAGTCGCTTCACGTCGAGGTTTTGGAGGAGTCTACAAGAGGAGTTGGGTACAAAGTTGTGTTTGAGTACGGCTTACCATCCGCAAACTGATGGCCAGAGCGAAAGAACGATTCAGACACTAGAAGATATGCTGAGAGCATGTACCCTCGAGTTCCAAGGGAACTGGGACGAGCACTTACCTCTGGTAGAATTTTCGTACAACAACAGTTTCCACTCGAGCATCAAGATGGCACCTTACCAAGCTTTGTATGGACAGAAGTGTCGTACGCCGTCTTGTTGGCTTGAAGCTGGAGAGAAGCAGTTTATGGGCCCCGAGATAGTCCATGAGACTGCTGAAAAGTTGAAGGTGATTAGGGAAAGAATGTTAGCAGCTCAGGATCGTCAGAAGAGCTATGCCGACAAGAAAAGATGAATGATGACCTTCGAAGTTGGGGATTCGGTTTTACTTAAAGTCTCACCATGGAAGGGACTTATAAGATTCGGGAAACGAGGAAAGTTGAGTCCAAGGTTTATTGGACCCTTCAAAGTTCTTCAGAAGATTGGGAACCAAGCTTACAAGCTGGAATTGCCCGAAGAACTCAACTGTATTCATAACACCTTCCATGTGTGTTATTTGAGGAAATTCACGGGAGATGTTCCCGACATAATTCCAATCTCAGAGTTAAGGATGGATGAGAATAAAAGGCTGATCGAAGAGCCCGAGGCAATTGTTGACCGTAAGACTAAGAAGTTACGACGCAAGATGGTCGACTTAGTGCTAGTCCGATGGAAACATTCGAATGGGCCGAATCTCACTTGGGAAACATAGGATGACATGATGAGTCGCTATCCACATCTGTTTGCTGATGCATGATTCCGGGACGAAATCATCCTAAGGGGGAGAGAATTGTAACGCCCGGGTTTCAAGGCTAAGCATATTTGTCAATGTAATAGTCTAAGTCAACTATTGTAACTCTTTTTGAAGTAATAAAGATGAAATATTTGAGTATTATGTGAATTATGTGTGTTTATGTGTTTATTGTTTAATTATAAATGTATAATTAACAAAGAATAAAAATAAGCGTCAAAACTAAAGTGTGAGATAAGCCTGATATCTTTACATAAAGTTGTAGTGGTCGAAACAAGGATTCTGGGGATATAAGGAATGCCGAAATCCGAGTTATAACGAAGAAGTTATGACCCGTCGAAGTTTCGCGACAGAACCGACACGATACCGGGAAGCGTAAATAGTGAATTTACGATAGAGCGAGATTTAGCCTTAGCGCTCTAAACGAAAGTCGTAGAATATGTTAAACTAAGAACATCGATAAAAAGAACGCCCAAATCTGACTTCGTATGAGGAAGTTATGATTTTTCTAAGATTTAGCATAGCAGTGCACAGCCCGAAATCTGAATTTTAGATCGGTCGATTTTTAGCCGACGGGATCTAAATGAAAGTTGTAGTACTCGTAAATACCTACGCGTGGATATAAAGAACGTCAAAAATGGAGTTCGTATAAACGATTTACAAATTATAATAGCATATTTACGTATTAAAATAAAGTATAAATCATGTATACGTACACATATATATACATATGTATATATCATTAGAAAGGTATCGACTAATGTTGAGTTCTTTCGACATTAGTTTAGTACAAATATCATTAAATCCATTTAAAATAGTATTATAGAGGGGTGTTTAGTTGTTTATATAACTAAAAGGTCATTAAGTAATTATGGTGGGTAGTTTTTGAAAATTCAATTAGTATAAATAAGAGCCTTGGGCTCTCATATTTCTTGCACCATTCTCTTGATTCAAGAGTCTTTCCCTCCTTATCCCCCGAGCATTTCGGTCCCTCGTGATTCGACTTCTCTTTATGTAGTTTAGTATAGTAAGGTGAGCGCTGAAGCGCTGCACGAATCTTTCTTAGAAAGATTCAGCGACGAAGTTCTGCCCCTGCAGAGCCCGACTCCTAGCTAAAACCCCCTTGTAAGTAAGTTATGCTTACCTTATTTTAATAAAGCTTATATTTAAAATTAGTATTGTTATTATGAACTTATAATAAATATTTGAGCTATTATTATAACTTATATAAGTGTCGTTATAATATTTTTTTAACTACTCGCGGTACGGGGAATCTGGTTTAAAGGGCCGCATAGGGTTGTTGGATTTCAGAAGTGCTATATGCCAAAATGGTCCTGCCCTCCGGTGTTTTATGTCTGGCCCCTGTCTGTACATAGTGGTTGGAAAATATTCTTTAACGCTTATATAATAATAATAATAATAATAATAGTACTAAGACCAATAGTTGGTCACGGTAAATATTAGACTAAAATTTAGCGATAATAATGCTACATTTCGTCGAAGGAAAATAGAATCGTTAGAAGCAAGCGCTGCCCGATTTTGGAATCATCACTTTAACAAGTGAGTGCATAGTTACTTTCAGCTTACACATAGATATGAAGTATTTTATATAAATTACGTGTTATGTGTGCATATTATCTGAATTCTTGCTATCTATGCCGGATGAACATTGTTATACATGTTTTCAATTATTTAAACTGTATATGTATTTTATATATACGAAAATGTTGGGGTAAAACATGGGTAGATGTAATAGGTGATGTGTGATAAAATGATGAGAGGCCTCGATGTTGATGTTGTTGATTCTGTCATCTAGCAGAGTATGGATGACAACCACAGACTCTTCTAGACAGTCCAGTGGAACACTAGCAGGCTCACAGCCTGTAGGTGTTTGTGAACGATGTGTTCACCGGTGTACTCCATCCCCCACATGGTTGCCTTTAGGACATTTATTGCTGAGGAATCCCCTTAGCAGTAGTGTCCGTCCCGATGATGATCCTTAGGCTAGGTCCCTTATGATAGGTGTTTAGGGACGTAAAGTGAGGATAACGGGAACATGTAATCGGGTTATTGTTGATTGATGAAATTAATAAACTTATTTATTGTGGGTTGAAAACTCTATGTGCTCATCGGGCTCCCAAGCCTGACCCACTCAGTTTCTTATATTACAGGTAGTGGCGCATGAGCATAGATGTGATGTTTTGGACGAGGGATTACGGATATAGGCCTGTAGATATGAAATAATGTAGTAAGGCTTATATTGTACTGTTTATGCTTTTGATCTGTACGAACATGACATACCGATTCTTTTAATGAAATACATTTCTATGGAAATGCTTTTGATAAATCTTTATCATATTTTGTTTTGGGACAAATTCCGCAACACTTTCATTTAAAATGTAATTCTGATTTTTAAACGAAGCATAAACAAACCGGTCTTTTCTGGCCGTGATTTTGGGGATGTCACAGAACTCCTTGCTTGCTTTGGTTTTATTTGACTCGGGAGCAAGTCGGTCCTTCGTATCTCAAACCTTTAGTAGGGAGTTTGGTGTGTCGGTGGGCGAATTAGAGTGTCTGTTGCGAGTCTCTATCGCTAAAGAACACGAATTTTCTGCTTCTTCGGTCTATCGAGGGTGCGAGTTGGAGATCTTCGGAGTGTCCTTTCCGATAGATTTGATACCAATACCAATGGGGAGGTGTGCGTAATCGTAGGGATGGATTGGCTTGGCCGGTTTGGTGCCATGATAGATTGCGAGGGTCAGCGAGTTGTAGTTCGAACCCCAAGTGGGGGAGAACTGATTGTTTATGGCGAGGACACCAGGTTGGGATTAGGGTTTTGTTCAGCCGCCAGGGCTCGGCAGTACATTCAGCATGGGGTATGCGGGTTACTTAGCATACGTGGTAGAGGTTTCGGCAGTCAGAGAGTTTGCGGATGTGTTTCCGGAGGAGTTACCCGAAGTGCCTCCGGAGAGGCAGGTCGAGTTCAGGATCTACCTAGTGCCAGGTGCGGCCCCTATCGCCAAGGCGTCGTACCGGTTGGCACCACCAGAGATGCATGAGTTGTCATCACAGCTTCAGGAGCTGCTGGGAAAGCAGTTCATTCGACCTAGTAGTTCTCCATGGGGCGCACCGATCGTCTTCGTCAGGAAGAAGGACGACTCGCACAGGATGTGTATTGATTATAAAGAGTTGAATAAGTTGCGGTGAAGAACGGTTATCCACTTTCGAGGATAGATGACCTCTTTGATCAGTTGCAAGGGGCATCTTAGTTCTCTAAGATAGATTTGAGGTCGGGGTATCATCAGGTCCGGGTTAGAGAGGAGGACGTGGAGAAGACCGTGTTTCGGACTTGTTATGGTCATTATGAGTTCGTAGTGATGCCGTTTGGGCTCACTAACGCATCAGAAGTATTTATGGGCCTGATGAATCGGGTCTGCAGACCGATGCTGGATCGCTCGGTCATCATGTTTATAGATGATATCTTGGTGTATTCCAAGACTTAGAGCAGCACGAGGAGCATCTCAGGGAGTTGTTGGGAGTTCTGAGATGAGAACGGCTATATGCAAAGTTCTCGAAGTGCGAGTTTTGGTTACGAGAGATCCAGTTCCTCGGGCACCTTGTTAACCACGATGGGATTTTGGTTGACCCGGCCAAAGTCGAGGCAGTCATGCGGTGGGTGGTTCCGAAATCGCCCTCAAACATCAGGAGCTTTCTGGGATTGGTAGGGTACTACCGGAGATTCATACATGATTTCTCTAAGATTGCAGTACCCCTCACTCGTCTAACGAGGAAGGGGGCGGATTTCCGGTAGGGTTCCGAGCAACAGAGGGCGTTTGAGACCCTCCATCAGTGGTTGTGTGAGGCTCCATTTTTGACACTCCCGGAGGGAGTTGAGGATTTTGTGGTGTTCTGTGATGCATCCATCACAGGTTTAGAGGCAATCCTCATGCAGAGCGGATGGGTGATAGCTTATGCATCGCGGCAGTTGAAGCCGCATGAGACGAGATATCCTACTCATGATCTGGAGCCGGGAGCGGTGGTGTTCTCTCTCAAGATATGGAGACATTACTTATATGGGGTTCATTGTACCATATATATATACAGATCAAAAGAGTTTGAGACACATCATGGATCAGCCAAACCTGAACATCAGGCAGCACAGGTGGCTGGATGTAGTCAAAGACTACGACTGCGAGATCCTTTACCACCCCGTTAAAGCGAATGTGGTTGTGGACGCTTTAAGCCGCAAGTCAGTTGGGTCTTCCATTCCAGCGGTATGTATGAGGATAACGGTGGATTCTCCGCTTGTGAGTTTGATCAGAGATGCCCAGGTTGAGGGAATGCGACCGGAGAATTGAAGGTTGGAAAGAATCAAGGGTGAGAACACCCGGTTTGTGCAGGATAGTCGAGGATTATCGACCCGGTGCGGTCAGGTATGGGTTACGATGTCTGGTGGAGTCAGACAGACAATCATGGAGGATGCTCATAAGTCTCACTTCTCTATTCACCCGGGGGCCACCAAGATGTACAGGGATTTGAGTTTGAGCTACTGGTGGTCGTGCATGAAGCGAGAAATCGCTTGGTACGTCGAGAGGTGCTTGACCTATAGGATGGTCAAGGCCGAGCATCAGAGGTTGCATGGCAAGTTGCAACCCATGGAGATTCCCATGTGGAAATGGGAACAGATCACGATGGATTTTATTACCAAGCTGCCGAGAACGACAAAGGGGTTTGATGCTATATGGGTCGTCATGGATCGATTGACCAAGAGTGCCCACTTCTTGGCCATACGGGAGGGTTCGTCGGCCGTGAAATTGGCCGACATATATGTCCGCGAGATCGTTTCTCGCCATGGGGTTCTGGTCTCCATTGTCTTCGACAGGGATGTTAGATTTACCTGTCGCTTCTGGCAGAAGTTCCACAAGGAACTGGGCACGCGGTTGCACTTCAGCACAACATTTCACCCCCAGACAGACGACCAGAGCGAGCGGACCATTCAGACCCTCGAGGAAATGTTGAGGGCATGTGTCATTGACTTCGGTGGGAGCTGGGATTCCCACCTACCGCTTGCAGAGTTCGCCTACAACAATAGCTATCATTCCAGAATTAGCGCCTCGCCTTTCGAGATATTGTACGGGCGGAGATGTCGCACCCCGATTTGTTGGGGTGAGGTCGGACACAAGGTGATGGGTTGGACGGAAGTGGTCTTGCAGACTACCGAGAAGATTTAGCAGATTACCCCGATTTGTTGGGGTGAGGTTGGACACAGGCTGCAGACCGCTCAGAGTCGGCAGAAGAGTTACACCGACAGGCACCGATCCGAGTTAGAGTTTCAGGTCGGTGATATGGTACTCATGAAGGTCTCGCCCTGGAAGGGTGCGATCCGCTTCAGGAAGAGGGGAAAATTGGGTCCCCGATATATTGGGCCGTTCAGGATCATTGTTAGGATTGGCAAGGTGGCATACAGGTTAGAGCTTCCAGAGGAGATTAGTCGGATTCACAGCACCTTCCACGTTTCGCAATTGCGAAAGTCCTTTATGGACCAGGAGGCGGTGGTATCGTTGGATAATATTCAGGTCGATGAGCGCCTGAATTTCCTGGAGAGGCCTGTGGCCATATTGGAGAGAAAGATGAAGATTTTGAGGAACAAGGATATACCATTGGTGAAAGTACAATGGGAACATCGTAGGGGTTCCGAGTGGACGTGGGAGCCAAAGACAGAGATGCGAGAGCATTATGCGGAATTGTTCACCGCGGTAGACTTCGAGGACGAAGTCTAGTTCAAGTGAGGGATAATTGTAACGCCCCGATTTTCAGGTATTGATTTAATATAAAATTTCTTGATTTCAAGGGCTACTCGACGAGTTAGTTGCCCTACTCGGGGCTCCCCACAAGCTCAAACTATGACACCCTTGGACCTCCTAATGAACAACCTCCTTCTCTCTAAACCCTAATTGCCATTTGTGAGATTTAAGCTTGGAAGTGAGTTTTAGTGGTGTTTTTGATGAAGTAAAGGAAGAAGAACACTTGGAGGTTGCTTAGGAGTGGCTTGAGCTTGTAGATCCAGAGTTATCTTCATCTTTTTAAGCCATTTGAGGTAAAAAAAAAAAGCTCTCAACTTGATGGTTCCTTATGCTAGATCCAACTTAAGGTGTTATTTGTGCATTTTTGGGTCCTTTAAGCCATATTTGAGATTATGGTCTACTCCAGAAGCCACAAATGTTAGATCTTAGGATCTTTGAGGTCCCTTGTCCATAAAAATGCAACCTTTATGAGTTATATTGGTCCATGCATGTGTTAGGTTCCTTAATATGGTTCTTTTTGAGTTTTAGGTCATGTGAGTAAATGTGACATCCCCAAAATCTCGGCCAGAAAAGACCGTTTTTCATTTATGCTTTAAAAATATTTTCAGAGTAAATCCTTTTGATTTGAAAGAGTTGCGGAATTTGTTCCCAAAAACAAAACATGATAAAACAATGTTTACCAAAGCATTTCATAAAAGAAATGTATTTTTCATTATATAATCAAAACTCGGGGTGTCATGTTCCGATACAGACCAATAAGCATAAACGATAACATTACAAGTCATTCAACAAATATATACATATACAGACTTGTAAACAAAACAACTGATGGTTCATCCATCTCATGCCCTCGCGCCACTTCCTGTAATACAAATAAAACTGAGTGGGTCAGGCTTGGGAGCCTGGTGAGCATATAGGGTTTTCAACCCACAATAAATAATCATATTTAATTTTCACCAACCAACAATAACCCAATTACCCATTCCCGTTATTCTCACTTTATGTCCCTAAAACAACTAACACAAGGGACCTAGTCTAAGAATATTTCATCGGGGCGACAACACATGCTTCGGGGGTTTCCTGGCAATATATGTCAAATAAGGCAACCGTGGGGGGGGGGGGGGATGGAGTACAGCGAATGAACACCCAAGTTCATTAACACCTATAGGTGGCTAGCCTGCTAGTGTTCCACAAGACTGTCTAGAAAAGTCCGTGGTCGTCATCTAAACACCGCTAGATGACTAAACCAAACAACAACGAGGCCTCTCATCTGTTTATTACACACCAACTATCTACCCATGTTCTACCCAACATATTAGTAGATAAAAATATACATTTTTATACATAGTTTAAAAACCTGTATAGCATGCTTTAATCAACACATAATCCACATAACAGATGAGGCACACACACACATAGCACATATCTCATAGAGAATAAATCATATCTATGAGATAGAAGGGAGTGAATACACATTCACATATAAACAACAATATACTATACACATAGCACGTATTTTATAGAAAATACTTAATATTTATGTGTTAGAAGAAGGTAACTACACACTCACACTTATAAACAACAATATTCTTAATACACTCGAACCAAACTTGTATTATTATCGTGTTTATGAAAGTTAGTATACACTCACTTGATCAGAAGATGATCGGACAGCACTACGACTTGTAGAAGTAGAAATCCTCAGCAGATCTGGAAGATCTCCTCAAAAATCGAACTTCTCGCGGGCAGAGCTTCAACTCGGAAACCGCACTTCTCGGGATCTTCGGGATCTCGGGACTTGCCTCGGGGATCGAGTATGATACCGGGGCTTCGGGGTATTTCTGGCACACAAAACGATGCAAAACGGGAGAGAGAAGAGAAGAAATTGGCAATTGGGTCGGCTGCCTTCGGTTCCTATTTATAGGAGGCTGGAGCCTCGGAGTACGCGGGGCGTACCGCCCAAAACGTCATTGCTTACGTATCCGAAGTGCTCGAGTGCGAGTGTCGACATCCCTCGATGTACGCGGGGCGTACCTCGGATCAGATCGGTGACTCCTTCGGATAATGCTTCCGAATTTTGATTTAAATTTAAATACAAAATGATTAATAAATTTCGGAAATTCATAACTTCTTCATACGAACTCCGTTTTCGACGTTCTTTATATCCACGCGAAGGTGAGACTACGCTCTACAACTTTCGTTTAGACTCCGTTGGCTTATTTTGAATTTATTTTTATTATTTATTTTTAATAGGCTGTGACAGAAAAACTTCGTTATAAATTCATAACTTCTTCGTTTGACGTCCGTTCTCGCCTAACTTTTTATCGCTTCGATACCAACAACAAGACCTTCGATCCTCGTTTAGATTTCTTCGGCTAAAAACCGCTCGATCTCAAATCGAGTATTTCGGGCTGCACACCGCTAAGCCGAAACTTCGATAAATCATAACTTCCTCATACGAAGTCAGATTTGGGCGTTCTATATATATTCGGAAACCTTGTTTCAACTACTACAACATTATTCAAAGATATTAAGTTTATTTTACACTTAAATTTTGACGCTTATTTTTATTCTTAATTAATCAAACCACATAATTAAGCAATTAAGCACAAAACACATAATACTCAAATAATACAATCTTATTATTTCAAAACGGGTTATAGAGGTTAATCTAGACTATTACATTGCTAAAAATGGCAAGCCCGGAAACACAGGCGTTACATTAAAGTTGCCAACTTTATGTGTTAAGTCACCATTTAGGATCAGATATGAGAGTTTGTCTTAATGGCTTAACCGATTAGCTACTTAATGGGTTGGGTTGGTCGTCTGCGGAGTACGCGAGGCGTACTCAGCTCGTACTGGCTCCGAAAGGAGTACGTTGAGCATAAGTCTGAGTATGCCAAGTATAATCAGCAATTTAAATTTTGGTTGACTTTCATGTGTATGGCCATATTTTTAGACTTTTGGGGTTTAGGTTTGGTTGGTCCAATAGTATTTTGATATTAGGGCATTATAAGGCTTTAGGTGTAACGCCTGTGTTTCCGGGCTTGCCATTTTTAGCAATGTAATAGTCTAGGTTAACCTTTGTAACCCGTTTTGAAATAATAAGATTGTATTATTTGAGTATTATGTGTTTTGTGCTTAATTGCTTAATTATGTGGTTTGATTAATTAAGAATAAAAATAAGCGTCAAAATTTAAGTGTAAAATAAACTTGATATCTTTGGTTAATGTTTTAGTAGTTGAAACGAGGTTTCCGAATATATATAGAACGCCCAAATCTGACTTCGTATGAGTAAGTTATGATTTATCGAAGTTTCGGCTTAGCGGTATGTAGCCTGAAATACTCGATTTGAGATCAAGCGGTTTTTAGCCGAAGCAATCTAAACGAGAATTGAAGATCTCGTTGTTGGTATCGAAGCGATGAAAAGTTAGGCGAGAACGGACGTCAAACGAAGAAGTTATGAATTTATAACGAAGTTTTTCTATCCCGACCTATTAAAAATAAATAATAAAAATAAATTTAAAATTAGCCAACAGAGTCTAAACGAAAGTTGTAGAGCGTAGTCTCACCTTCGCGTGGATATAAAGAACGTCGAAAACGGAGTTAGTATGAAAAAGATATGAATTTTCAAAGTTTATTAAATAATTAATATTTAAATTTAATTATTAAATCCCGGTATTAGCCGAAGACGAGTCATCGGACTCATCCGAAGTACGCCCCGCGTACACCGAGGTATGTCGACATTCGCACTTGAGTTCTTCGGATACGTAAGCAATGACGTTTCGGAGCAGTACGCCCCGCATACTGCAGTACGCCCCGCGTACTCCGAGGTTCCAGCCTCTATAAATAGGATCCGAAGGCAGCCGACTCCTTTGCTATTTTTCTCTCTTCTCTCTTTCGTTTTACCTCGATTTGCGTGCCAGAAGTACCCCGAAGCCCTGGTAATATTCTCGAGCCCAGAAGCAAGTCCCGAGATCCCGAAGATCCCGAGAAGTGCGATTCCCGAGCCGAAGCTCTGCCCGCGAGTAGTTCGATTTTTGTAGAGATCTTCCAGATCTGCTGAGGATTACTACTTCTGCAAGTCGTAGTGCTGTCCGATCATCTTCTGATCAAGTGAGTGTATACTACCTTTCATAAACACGATAATAGCACAAGTATGGTTTGAGTGTATTAAGTATATTGGTGTTTATATGCGTAAGTGTATAGTTACTTTCTTCTAACGCATAATTATGAAGTATTTTATATAAAATACGTATTATGTGTATATTTTGTTGTTATGTGTATGAATGTATATTCACTCTCTTCTATCTCATGGATCTGATTTGTTTTCTATGAAATACGTGTTATGTGTGTGTGCCTCATCTGTTATGTGGAATATGTATTGATTAAAGCATGATATACAGGTTTTTAAACTATGTATAAAAATATATATTTTTATCTACTAATATGTTGGGTAGAACATGGGTAGATAGTTGGTGTGTAATAAACATATGAGAGGCCTTGTTGTTGTTCGATTTAGTCATCTAGCGGAGTTTAGATGACGACCACGGACTTTTCTAGACAGTCTTGTGGAACACTAACAGGTTCGCCACCTGTAGGTGTTAATGAACTTGGGTGTTCATTCGCTGTACTCCATCCCCTTCATGGTCGCCTTATTTGACTTATATTGCTGAGGAACCCCCGAAGCATGTGTTGTCGCCCCGATGAAATATTCTTAGACTAGGTCCCTTATGTTAGTTGTCTTAGGGACATAAAGTGAGAATAACGGGAATGGGTAATTGGGTTATTGTTGGTTGGTGGAAATTAAATATAATTATTTATTGTGGGTTGAAAACCCTATATGCTCACCAGGCTCCCAAGCCTGACCCACTCAGTTTTATTTGTATTACAGGAAGTGGCGCAAGGGCATAAGATGGATGAACCATCAAGTTGTTTTGTTTACAATTCTGTATATGTATATATTTGTTGAATGACTTGTAATGTTATCGTTTATGCTTATTGGTCTGTATCGGAACATGACACCCCGAGTTTTGATTATATAATGAAAATTCATTTCTTTTATGAAATGCTTTGGTAAACATTGTTTTATCATGTTTTGTTTTTGGGAACAAATTCCGCAACTCTTTCAAATCAAAAGGATTTACTCTGAAATTATTTTAAAAGCATAAATGAAAATCGGTCTTTTCTGGTCGAGATTTTGGGGATGTCACAGTTGGTATCAGAGCATTAGTTTAAGCGAACTAGGAATTTGTAGGATTTGTAGACTTAAACATAGAATGCTATGTGGAATTTTGAGATATGTGTCTGTTATATTTTAGACACAAGCACTAGTTTATTTTAGGAAAGTTGCCTAAAATGCTTTTATGTGCTAAATGTTATATGTTGCCATATATGATATTATTTGTTTGGATCTATGGTCTGTTGCCGACCGGATCTAGAAACCTTATGTGTGTAGGATTCTAAGCGTACGTCTACGATATTAGAACTAGCATGTAAACGTTTCGGAGTGATAAGGATTATTTGAATATCTATCGTGAATGAGGATCTAATTTCACCTTATTCAGTGTGTAGATCAAAAATGGTGAGAACAAGAAGTGGAGTTGGAAATGCTGATGAAAACAGGAATCAACCACCCGTGATTGAACAAATACTTGTCGTAGCAGCAGCACCTGAGCCAATAACCATGGCTGGTGTGCAAATGATGATTCAAACGATGTTGGATCATCAGATGGATGAAACTAGACGGTTGCTTCAACAGAATCGTGAAGAACTGTCAATTCGTGTGGAAGAGCCCGAATTAAATGAAGGGCACTCGGTAGGTGGAAACTTCAGTGGGTCTGTTGGTCAAGCCAACCCAACGATAGTTAGGCAAGACAACCATGATGGAAGGAATGATGGAATGGGATGCAAGTACAAGGACTTTCTAACTTGCAAACCATCGACCTTCAATGGAAAGGAGGATCCGATTGGAGTTATGGATTGGATCTCAGAAATGGAATTCGCCTTCATGACTTGTGGCTGCAGAGGCAAGTTGCAGACTATCTATGCAGTGCGTCAATTCCGAGGTGGAGCCGTTCGTTGGTGGAACACTCTAGGGAAGACGTTAAGCCCTGATGAGCCACTACAATTGACATGGGCAGAGTTCTTGGTGCAGTTCAAGCGCAAGTTCTGCTCGGCTCAAAATCTGTTGGAATTAGAAAACAAGTTTTTGGCATTGACGAAAGGCAGCATGTCAGTTGATGATTACACCAATAACTTCACCGATAAGATGGAGTTTGTTTTGTGCATCGTTCCAGATGAGCTGACAAAGGTGGACCGGTGTGCGAAGGGACTCCCATGGGAGTATGAGGTGCCAGTACGTCAGGCACATACTCTAGAGGCAGCTATCTGGGCTGCCAAGTCTGTTGAGAACATGATTAAGGGGAGAACCACCGACAAGGTTGAGGTTGGTGAGAAAAGAAAGTTTGAGGGAACATCTGGTTCCGGTAATAAAGGCAAATTTTGGAAATCTAATTCGAAAAAGTTTGGAGGAAAAGGAGGCGAAGCAAAGTGGTGTGATAAGTGTAAGAAAAAGCACTTTGGGAAATGTAGCGAGGATGTGACCTGCTACAAGTGTGGAAAAATTGGGCATTTTGCCAATGAGTGTCCGAACAACAAAAGGATGTGTTTTGGTTGTAATGAAGAGGGGCACATTTTGAAAGACTGTCCGAAGAAGAAGGAGGCAGCTAAGCCCAACATTTCACCAAAGCCGAAGGCAGAAGCCTTCCAGATGACACTTGAGACCGCGAAAGATGAAGCTGATGTCGCTTCAGGTACCTTTCTCGTAAACGAATTACCTGCTCAAATTTTGTTTGATTCTGGAGCCAACTACTCCTTTATTTTGCATGAGTTTGGTAGAAAGCTAGCTTTGCCTGTTGATAGACTAGATAATGCTTCATTAGTCGAAGTAGCTAGTGGCAAGTTTGTACCTGTTAGCCATCGTATGAAGAACATCTTAATCGACCTTAATGGGAATAAGTTTCACGAGGAATTATTGCCTATTGAACTTAATGGTTTCGACATCGTTCTGGGAATGGATTGGCTTAGCGCCAATGATGCCGAAATTTTATGCAAGAAGAAGATAGTTAAAGTAAACCCGCCTGGGAAAGATTTGTTTATAGTGTATGGGGACAAACGCAGAGTGAATTCTGGAATCATTTCTCTAATGAAAGCCAGAAAGTGTTTGACCAATGGATGTACATCATATTTAGCATTCGTGATTGATGCTAAGAAGGAAAAGAAGGTGATGCAGAGTATTCCAGTGTTGTGTGATTATCCGGAAGTATTTCCCGAAGATCTTCCTGGATTACCACCTGATAGACAAGTGGAGTTCAGAATTGACTTGTTACCAGGAACCACGCCAATAGCAAAAGCACCTTACCGATTAGCACCGACGAAGATGAAGGAGCTAATGATGCAACTTCAGGAGTTATTGGACAAAGGTTTCATTAGACCTAGTTCATCGCCCTGGGGAGCTCCAGTGTTATTTGTGAAGAAGAAAGATGGAAGTATGAGAATGTGCATCGATTACAGAGAGCTGAACAAGGCAACAATAAAGAATAGATATCTGTTGCCAAGGATTGATGACCTGTTTGATCAATTGCAAGGTTCGAGCTATTTCTCGAAGATCGATCTAAGGTCAGGATATCATCAGCTAAAAGTAAGAGAGCAAGATATCGAGAAGACTGCATTCAGAACTAGATATGGACACTACGAGTTCTTGGTTATGTCGTTTGGACTAACCAATGCTCTGGCAGCATTCATGGATTTAATGAATAGGGTTTGTAATCCGTTCCTTGATAAATCCGGGATAGTGTTCATAGACGACATACTGATTTATTCGAAAATCTAAGAGGAGCATGGCAGACACTTGCGAGAAGTGTTGGAAGTCTTGAAGAAGGAGAAGTTGTATGCGAAGTTCTGCAAATGTGATTTTTGGATTCGTGAAGTCCAATTCTTGGGTCACGTGGTCAACCAAGAAGGGATAATGGTTGATCCAGCGAAGATCGAAGCTGTGATGAAGTGGGAACAATAAAAAAGTCCCACGGAGATCCAAAGCTTTTTAGGAGTAACCGGATATTACTGAAGGTTTATCCAAGGCTTTTCTTCGATTGCTACTTCATTAACAGCTTTGACCATAAAGGAGCTACTTATGCTTGGAGTGATAAGCATAAAGAAGCATTCGAGAAGCTAAAGAAGAAGCTATGCGAGGCACTGATACTTTCTTTACCCGATGGAGTTGAAGACTTCGCTGTTTATAGCGATGCGTCTAGGGTTGGATTGGGTTGTGTTTTGACCCAAAGAGAAAAGGTGATAGCATATGCGTCTCGACAGCTGAAGGAGCATGAAAAGAATTACCCGACTCATGATTTGGAGTTAGTAGCGGTAGTTTTCGCTCTGAAAATATGGAGGCATTACCTCTATGACACTAAGTGCAAACTTTTTACTGATCATAAGAGTCTCCAATATCTCTTTAATCAGAAAGAATTTAATATGAGGCAACGACGCTGGCTAGAATTACTTAAAGACTACGACTGCGAGATACTTTACCACCCCGGTAAAGCTAATGTTGTTGCTGATGCTCTCAGTCGGAAAGTCAATCTTGAAAGGAAAAGGCCAAGAGCGTTGAGAATTGAAGTTGTCTCGACCATTGTGGAAAGTATAAAGAAAGCTCAAGAGGAAGCTTCTGAAAAGAATGACCGAAAGGAGGAACGTTTGGACAAAACATTGGTGTTCGGTGTAAAATTTTCGAAATCTGATTCGAAAAAGTTTGGAGGAAAAGGAGGCGAAGCAAAGTGGTGTGATAAGTGTAAGAAAAAGCACTTTAGGAAATGTAGCGAGGATGTGACCTGGTACAAGTGTGGAAGGTTGGACATTTTGCCAATCAGTGTCCGAAGAACAAAAGGATGTGTTTTGGTTGTAATGAAGAGGGGCAGATTTTGAAAGACTATCCGAAGAAGAAGGAGGCAGCTAGGCCCAACATTCCACCAAAGCCGAAGGCGAGAGCCTTCCAGATGACACTCGAAGCTGCGAAAGATGAAGCTGATGTCGCTTCAAGTACCTTTCTCGTAAACGAATTACCTGCTCAAATTTTGTTTGATTCTGGAGCCAACTACTCCTTTATTTCGTATGAGTTTGGTAGAAAACTAGCTTTGCCTGTTGATAGACTAGATAATGCTTTATTAGTCGAAGTAGCTAGTGGAAAGTTTGTACCTGTTAGCCATCGTATGAAGAACATCTTAATCGACCTTAATGGGAATATGTTTCACGAGGAATTATTGCCTATCGAACTTAATGGTTTCGACATCGTTCTGGGAATGGATTGGCTTAGCGCCAATGATGCCGAAATTTTATGCAAAAAGAAGATAGTTAAAGAAAAACCCGTCTGGGAAAGATTCGTTTATGGTGTATGGGGACAAACGCAGAGTGAATTCTGGAATCATTTCCCTAATGGAAGCCAGAAAGTGGTTGACCAAGGGATGTACATCATATTTAGCATTCGTGATTGATGCTAAGAAGGAAAAGAAGGTGATACAGAGTATTCCAGTGGTGTGTGATTATCCGGAAGTATTTCCCGAGGATCTTCCTGGATTACCACCTGATAGACAAGTAGAGTTCAGAATAGACTTGTTACCAGGAACCACGCCAATAGCAAAAGTACCTTACCGATTAGCACCGACGGAGATGAAGGAGTTGATGATGCAACTTCAGGAATTATTGGACAAAGGTTTCATTAGACCTAGTTCATCGCCCTGGGGAGCTCCAGTGTTATTCGTGAAGAAGAAAGATGGAAGTATGAGAATGTGCATCGATTACAGAGAGCTGAACAAGGCAACAATATATAATAGATATCCGTTGCCAAGGATTGATGACCTATTTGATCAATTTCAAGGTTCGAGCTATTTCTCGAAGATCGATCTTAGGTCAGGATATCTTCAGCTAAAAGTAAGAGAGCAAGATATCAAGAAGACTGCATTCAGAACTAGATATGGACACTACGGGTTCTTGGTTATGTCGTTTGGACTAACCAATGCTCTGATAGCATTCATGGATTTAATGAATAGGGTTTGTAATCCGTTCCTTGATAAATCCGTGATAGTGTTCATAGACGACATTCTGATATACTCGAAAATCCAGGAGGAGCATGGCAGACACTTGCGAGAAGTGTTGGAAGTTTTGAAGAAGGAGAAGCTATATGCGAAGTTCTCCAAATGTGATTTTTGGATTCGTGAATTCCAATTCTTGGGTCACGTGGTCAACCAAGAAGGGATAATGGTTGATCTAGCGAAGATCGAAGCTGTGATGAAGTGGGAACAACCGAAAAGTCCCACGGAGATTCGAAGCTTTTTAGGATTAGCCGGATATTACCGCAGGTTTATCCAAGGCTTTTCTTCGATTGCTACTCCATTAACAGCTTTGACCCACAAAGGAGCTACTTATGCTTGGAGTGATAAGTATAAAGAAGCATTCGAGAAGCTAAAGAAGAAGCTATGCGAGGCACTGATACTTTCTTTACGCGATGGAGTTGAAGAGTTCGCTATTTATAGCGATGCGTCTGGTGTTGGATTGGGTTGTGTTTTGACCCAAAGAGAAAAGTTGATAGCATATGCGTCTCGACAGCTGAAGGAGCATGAAAAGAATTACCCGACTCATGATTTGGAGTTGGCAGCCGTAGTTTTCGCTCTGAAAATATGGAGGCATTACCTCTATGGCACGAAGTGTAAACTTTTTACTGATCATAAGAGTCTCCAATATCTCTTTAATCAGAAAGAATTTAATATGAGGCAACGACGCTGGCTAGAATTACTTAAAGACTACGACTGCGAGATACTTTACCATCCCGGTAAAGCTAATGTTGTTGCTGATGCTCTCAGTCGGAAAGTCAATCTTGAAAGGAAAAGGCCGAGAGCGTTGAGAATTGAAGTTGTCTCGACTATTTTGGAAAGTATAAAGAAAGCTCAAAGCGAAGCTTCTGAGAAGAATGACCGAAAGGAGGAACGTTTGGGCAAAACGTTGGTGTTCGGTGTAAACAGTCATGGACTGAAGGTGTTCCAAGATCGGATTTGGATACCTAAGACAGGAGGAGTCAGAGATCTTCTGATGGAAGAAGCTCACAAAACCATGTACTCGATTCATCCAGGTAGCACTAAAATGTATAGGGACCTAAAACCCTACTACTGGTGGCCAACGATGAAGCTTGATGTTGCAAAGTATGTGGCCGAGTGTGTGACTTGTGCGAGAGTCAAGACACAACATCAGAAACCGTACGGGAGTTTAGAACCATTGTCTGTGCCTATGGGTAAGTGGGAAGACATTGCTATGGATTTTGTCACTAAACTTCCCAGAATAAAGAATGGTCACGACATGATTTGGGTGGTTGTTGATCTATTCACTAAGAGTGCGCATTTCATAGCAGCCAAGGAGAAATGGTCTATGGAAAAGCTTGCGAATTCTTACGTGAAGGAAATTGTGAGGCTTCACGGTGTTCCGTTAACGATTGTATTGGATCGTGATAGTCGTTTCACCTCAAGGTTTTGGAAAAGTCTACAAGAGGAAATGGGTACCAAGTTATGTTTAAGTACAGCTTATCATCCGCAGACTGATGGCCAGAGTGAAAGAACAATACAAACACTTGAAGATATGCTGAGAGCATGTACCTTGGAATTCCTAGGTAATTGGGATGAACATTTACCATTGCTAGAATTTTCCTATAATAATAGTTTTCACTCGAGCATTAAGATGACACCTTATCAAGCTTTGTATGGACAGAAGTGTCGTACGCCGTCTTGTTGGCTTGAGGCTGGGGAAAAGCAGTTTATGTGACCGGAGATGGTTCATCAAACTACTGAAAAGTTGAAAATAATTAGAGAAAGAATGTTAGCAGCTCAGGATCGTCAAAAGAGCTATGCTGACAAAAAGCGAAGACCGATGACTTTTGAGGTTGGAGATTCGGTTTTGCTTAAAGTCTCGCCGTGGAAGGGACTTATAAGATTTGGTAAAAGGGGAAAGTTGAGTCCAAGGTTTATTGGACCATTTAAAGTTCTTCAGAGGATTGGGAACCAAGCTTACAAGCTTGAACTACCAGAGGAACTGAATGGAATTCACAACACTTTTCATGTGTGTTATTTGAGGAAGTTCACGGGAGAAGTTCCCGACATAATTCCAATTTTTGAATTGAGAATTGATGAGAACAAAAGGTTGATTGAAGAACCAGAGGCAATTGTTGACCGAAAGACTAAAAAGTTGCGACGCAAAATGGTTGGGTTAGTGCTTGTCCGATGGAAACACACGAATGGGCCGAATCTCACCTGGGAGACGGAGAGTGACATGTTGAGTCGCTATCCGCATTTGTTTGTTGATGTGTGATTCCGGGGACGGAATCATTCTAAGGTGGAGAGAATTGTAACGCCTGTGTTTCCGGGCTTGCCATTTTTAGCAATGTAATAGTCTAGGTTAACCTTTGTAACCCGTTTTGAAATAATAAGATTGTATTATTTGAGTATTATGTGTTTTGTGCTTAATTGCTTAATTATGTTGTTTGATTAATTAAGAATAAAAATAAGCGTCAAAATTAAAGTGTAAAATAAACTTGATATCTTTGGTTAATGTTGTAGTAGTTGAAACGAGGTTTTCGAATATATATATAGAACGCCCAAATCTGACTTTGTATGAGGAAGTTATGATTTATCGAAGTTTCGGCTTAGCGGTATGCAGCCTGAAATACTCGATTTGAGATCGAGCGGTTTTAAGCCGAAGCAATCTAAACGAGAATTGAAGATCTCGTTGTTGGTATCGAAGCGATGAAAAGTTCGGCGAGAACGGACGTCAAACGAAGAAGTTATGAATTTATAACGAAGTTTTTCTGTCCCGGCCTATTAAAAATAAATAATAAAAATAAATTTAAAATTAGCCGACGGAGTCTAAACGAAAGTTGTAGAGTGTAGTCTCACCTTCGCGTGGATATAAAGAACGTCGAAAACGGAGTTCGTATGAAGAAGATATGAATTTTCAAAGTTTATTAAATAATTAATATTTAAATTTAATTATTAAATCCCGGTATTATCCGAAGACGAGTCATCGGACTCATCCGAAGTACGCCCCGCGTACACCGAGGTATGTCGACTTTCGCACTCGAGTTCTTCGGATACGTAAGCAATGACGTTTTGGAGCAGTACGCCCCGCGTACTCCAAGGTTCCAGCCTCTATAAATAGGATCCGAAGGCAGCCGACTCCTTTGCTATTTTTCTCTCTTCTCTCTCCCATTTTACCTCTATTTGCGTGCCAGAAGTACCCCGAAGCCCCGGTAATATTCTCGAGCCCCGAAGCAAGTCTCGAGATCCCGAAGATCCCGAGAAGTGCGATTCCCAAGCCGAAGCTCTGCCCGCGAGAAGTTCGATTTTTGTAGAGATCTTCCAGATCTGCTGAGGATTACTACTTTTGCAAGTCGTAGTGTTGTCCGATCATCTTCTGATCAAGTGAGTGTATACTACCTTTCATAAACACGATAATAATACAAGTATGGTTTGAGTGTATTAAGTATATTGGTGTTTATATGCGTAAGTGTATAGTTACTTTCTTCTAACGCATAATTATGAAGTATTTTATATAAAATACGTATTATGTGTATGTTTTTTTGTTATGTGTGTGAATGTATATTCACTCTCTTCTATCTCATGGATCTGATTTGTTTTCTATGAAATACGTGTTATGTGTGTGTGCCTCATCTGTTATGTGGAATATGTATTGATTAAAGCATGATATACAGGTTTTTAAACTATGTATAAAAATGTATATTTTTATCTATTAATATGTTGGGTAGAACATGGGTAGATAGTTGGTGCGTAATAAACAAACGAGAGGCCTCGTTGTTGTTTGATTTAGTCATCTAGCGGAGTTTAGATGACGACCACAGACTTTTCTAGACAGTCTTGTGGAACATTAGCAGGTTCGCCACCTGTAGGTGTTAATGAACTTGGGTGTTCATTCGTTGTACTCCATCCCCTTCATGGTTGCCTTATTTGACTTATATTGCTGAGGAACCCCCGGAGCATGTGTTGTCGCCCCGATGAAATATTCTTAGACTAGGTCCCTTATGTTAGTTGTCTTAGGGACATAAAGTGAGAATAACGGGAATGGGTAATTGGGTTATTGTTGGTTGGTGGAAATTAAATATAATTATTTATTGTGGGTTGAAAACCCTATATGCTCACCAGGCTCCCAAGCTTGACCCACTCAGTTTTATTTGTATTACAGGAAGTGGCGCAAGGGCATAAGATGGATGAACCATCAAGTTGTTTTGTTTACAAGTCTGTATATGTATATATTTGTTGAATGACTTGTAATGTTATCGTTTATGCTTATTGGTCTGTATCGGAACATGACACCCCGAGTTTTGATTATATAATGAAAATACATTTCTTTTATGAAATGCTTTGGTAAACATTGTTTTATCATGTTTTGTTTTTGGGAACAAATTCCGCAACTCTTTCAAATCAAAAGGATTTACTCTGAAATTATTTTAAAAGCATAAATAAAAATCGGTCTTTTCTGGCCGAGATTTTGGGGATGTCACATTAGGCCTTCTTGGAATTAGGCCCATGTTGGGTTTTGGGCCCAATTAGGAAGTTGGGCCATATTGGGCTTTTGATATTATTAAATTAGGCCTCAGATTTTGGGCAAAGTGAGGAAAGGGTAATATAGACTTTTACCGTGAGGGTTGGACTTCAGACTAGGATTCTAGCTTTGGATTATGTACCAATTATTAATTGGATATTATTTGATGGAGGTGGCGCAGGGATTTTTCCGGATCAGCAGTCCAAGATTGTATTTGAGAAATTCAACAGCTTTAGGTGAGTTTTGTCACGATGTTTGGCGGGTCAAAGGCACCAATACCGTCCCATAGTTTATTATGATTAGGATGATAGTTGTCTGCATGACTCTTGCATGTATGATATCTTATATGTATACCGGGCGGAGCCCGATGCTAGACGGAACCTGATGATTGTTGTATGCTATTTTTCTTTGTGATTCTTGCATGTGTTTATGTGTTTGTATGTATACCAGGGGGCCCGATGCCAGGCGGGGCCTGATCACTGAAAGATCTATTCCAAGCGGGCCTTGATGACGGGCGGAGCCCATTATATGTTTGATATGTATGGTATGTGGTATTTTAGGGAACTCACTAAGCTTTGTGCTTATGGTTTTCAGTTTATGTTTTAGGTACTTCTGGTTCAAAGGGGAAGAGCTCGGGATGACTGCATTGCACACACACCATATTGTTCCACATTTTATATGACTTTGATGTACTTGGATGTTTATTGACACACTCTAATTTCACTATGGCTTTATGATACTGTTTTGGATAATGGTTTTCTTAATATAAAAATCGAAATTTTTGGTCTTAATTTTTGGCACGTTACAAGTTGGTATCAGAGCCTTAGTTTACGGGATTCAAGCATACTCTCGGGTGTTTCTGAACTCAAAGTGAGAATTTGGTAGATTTTTCTAAAATAAATGTTTTATAAAAGGGTTTTGTAATAAAATAAAAGGGGTGTGGTGCATGCAATCGACTGAGCTCATGTAAGTTTTCCCAAAATACCCATACATGTTTTATGATATGCTTTGATTTGTGAATCTGTGAATCACATGCTAGTTAGGGTTAAGGATCTGCTTAGGAGTTGCATGATAGAATGATAGGAGAGCTGCTTTTATATGCTATTGTATGAGCTTGTAGACTTACGTGCTAGTAAATATCAGTCAGTGATAGAATAAACGGTTTAGGTTATGCTAGTTCCGATTACTCGATGATCGAATGTTGTTTGCATTGTGCTTTTAGGAGTTTCCATTAACCTCAGCTAACTAGTAAGTGAGTATACTAAGTTACATATTCTTAAGACTAAGTAATTTTGGAAGGTTAGTTTATAACTCTATTGTGCAGCTCTTGTTTGAGTCCAACCGTTGTAGTGTGAGACCTTTCATTCAAAGAATTATCTGGTGTTGGCGATATCTAATTGTATTCGTGAGCTAGTTAGAGGATATTAGGGGGAGTTCCTTCTGCAACTGATGACAGGGAGTAGTGTGGTGGTTTCTCTAGGAAAACCTAGGAAGAAATTTAGTGTTGGGAGCCTTGTCTAATTGAGGATTGTATGTATAGATAAGGAGTGACTTGGAGGATTCAAAGTGATCCTTAAGGAAAGTACGGATAGATGTGGAAGGTAATATAGGCCCGTACTACTGTAAACAAAGGATCCATACACGAGTCAAAGAGAGCTGCAATGATACCAAGAAGCTTGTAGATTATGAGACTCCTCGATATAAATATATTTATGCGTGTTCTGATGGTTTGAATGGTCTATTTTCAGTTTGGTGACCCTTCGAGGAAGACCGGGTAGTGGTGCTGGTGCTGGTGAGGGTTCAAGTTCGGGTTCTGGAGCTAGACAATTGGTTGATCAGATGCGGGAGTTCATTTCGTCTAAGACTACCTGCAACATACTCGAGTAGACTCCTGTGATCTTTGGTACGATCAAGGAGGGTATCATGGAGAATTTAGAGGAGCGTTTGAGCTCATTCCGTTTTGAGATGGTAGTGATGATGGAGCTCGTACTTTGACTTTCCGTGAGTTCCGGGCATGTGGAGCCCCGGAGTTCTTCGGGAAGAAGGGCCCGATCGCAAGTAGATATTGGTTAGCGGATGTCACTATTAGCCTTTTGCACTAGCAGTTGTCCCGATAGGGCAAAGATCAGACTTGCTTCCTATCTTCTGAAAGACAGAACCCGAGACTGGTGGGAGGAGGTAGGATATGCCTTGGGAGGCGAGACGATTGAGTTCATGACTTGGGAGGAGTTCGTGATGAGATTCCAGGTCGAGTCCGCACCTGTGATTGAGGTCCGACAGTTGGCACGTGTGTGACATCCCCAAAATCATGGCCAGAAAAGACCGATTTTCATTTATGCTTTTAAAATAATTTCAGAGTAAATCCTTTTGATTTGAAAGAGTTGCGGAATTTTTTCCCAAAAACAAAACATGATAAAACAATGTTTACCAAAGCATTTCATAAAGGAAATGTATTTTAATTATATAATCAAAACTCGGTGTGTCATGTTCCGATACAGACCAATAAGCATAAACGATAACATTACAAGTCATTCAACAAATATATACATATACAGACTTGTAAACAAAACAACTTGATGGTTCATCCATCTTATGCCCTTGCGCCACTTCCTGTAATACAAATAAAACTGAGTGGGTCAGGCTTGGGAGCCTGGTGAGCATATAGGGTTTTCAACCCACAATAAATAATTATATTTAATTTCCACCAACCAACAATAACCCAATTACCCATTCCCGTTATTCTCACTTTATGTCCCTAAGACAACTAACATAAGGGACCTAGTCTAAGAATATTTCATCGGGGCAACAACACATGCTTCGGGGGTTCCTCAGCAATATAAGTCAAATAAGGCAACCATGAGGGGGATGGAGTACAGCGAATGAACACCCAAGTTCATTAACACCTACAGGTGGCGAACCTGCTAATGTTCCACAAGACTGTCTAGAAAAGTCCGTGGTCGTCATCTAAACTCCGCTAGATGACTAAATCAAACAACAACGAGGCCTCTCATCTGTTTATTACGCACCAACTATCTACCCATGTTCTACCCAACATATTAATAGATAAAAATATACATTTTTATACATAGTTTAAAAACCTGTATAGCATGCTTTAATCAATACATATTCCACATAACAGATGAGGCACACACACATAACACGTATTTTCATAGAAAACAAATCAGATCCATGAGATAGAAGAAAGTGAATATACATTCACACACATAACAACAAAATATACACATAACACGTATTTTATATAAAATACTTCATAATTATGCGTTAGAAGAAAGTAACTACACACTCACACGTATAAACAGCAATATACTTAATACACTCAAACCGTACTTGTATTATTATCGTGTTTGTGAAAGGTAGTATACACTCACTTGATCAGAAGATGATCGGACAACACTACGACTTGCAGAAGTAGTAATCCTCAGCAGATCTGGAAGATCTTCACAAAAATCGAACTTCTCGCGGGCAGAGCTTTGGCTCGGGAACCGCACTTCTCGGGATCTTCGGGATCTCGGGACTTGCTTCGGGGATCGAGAATAATACCGGGGCTTTGGGGTACTTCTGGCACGCAAATCGAGGCAAAACGGGAGAGAGAAGAGAGAAAAATAGCAATTGAGTCGGCTGCCCTCACATCCTATTTATAGGAGGTTGGAGCCTCGGAGTACGCGGGGCGTACTGCTCCGAAACGTCATCGCTTACGTATCCGAAGAACTCGAGTGCGAATGTCGACATACCTCGGTGTACGCGGGGCGTACTTCGGATGAGTCTGATGACTCGTCTTCGGATATTACCGGGATTTAATAATTAAATTTAATTATTAATTATTTAATAAACTTCGAAAATTCATATCTTCTTCATACGAACTCCGTTTTCGACGTTCTTTATATCCACGCGAAGGTTAGACTACGCTCTACAACTTTCGTTTAGACTCCGTCGGCTAATCTTAAATTTATTTTTATTATTTATTTTTAATAGGTCGGGACAGAAAATCTTCGTTATAAATTCATAACTTCTTCGTTTGACGTCCGTTCTCACCTAACTTTTCATCGCTTTGATACCAACAACGAGACCTTCGATCCTCGTTTATATTGCTTCGGCTAAAAACCGCTCGATCTCAAATCGAGTATTTCAGGCTGCATACCGTTAAGCCGAAACTTCGATAAATCATAACTTCCTCATACGAAGTCAGATTTGGACGTTCTATATATATATATATATATATATATATATATATATATATATATATATATATATATATATATATATATATATATATATATATATTCGGAAACCTCGTTTCAACTACTACAACATTAACCAAAGATATCAAGTTTATTTTACACTTTAATTTTGACGCTTATTTTTATTCTTAATTAATCAAACAACATAATTAAGCAATTAAGCAAAAACACATAATACTCAAATAATACAATCTTATTATTTCAAAACGGGTTACAAAGGTTAACCTAGACTATTACATTGCTAAAAATGGCAAGCCCGGAAACACAGGCGTTACAATTCTCTCCACCTTAGAATGATTTCGTCCCCGGAATCACACATCAACAAACAAATACGGATAGCGACTCAACATGTCACTCTCCGTCTCCCAGGTGAGATTCGGCCCATTCGTGTGTTTCCATCGGACAAGCACTAACCCAACCATTTTGCGTCGCAACTTTTTAGTCTTTCGGTCAACAATTGCCTCTGGTTCTTCAATCAACCTTTTGTTCTCATCAATTCTCAATTCAGAAATTGGAATTATGTCGGGAACTTCTCCCGTGAACTTCCTCAAATAACACACATGAAAAGTGTTGTGAATTCCATTCAGTTCCTCTGGTAGTTCAAGCTTGTAAGCTTGGTTCCCAATCCTATGAAGAACTTTAAATGGTCCAATAAACCTTGGACTCAACTTTCCCCTTTTACCAAATCTTATAAGTCCCTTCCACGGCGAGACTTTAAGCAAAACCAAATCTCCAACCTCAAAAGTCATCGGTCTTCGCTTTTTGTCAGCATAGCTCTTTTGACGATCCTGAGCTGCTAACATTCTTTCTCTAATTATTTTCAACTTTTCAGTAGTTTGATGAACCATCTCCGGTCACATAAACTGCTTTTCCCCAGCCTCAAGCCAACAAGACGGCGTACGACACTTCTGTCCATACAAAGCTTGATAAGGTGTCATCTTAATGCTCGAGTGAAAACTATTATTATAGGAAAATTCTAGCAATGGTAAATGTTCATCCCAATTACCTAGGAATTCCAAGGTACATGCTCTCAGCATATCTTCAAGTGTTTGTATTGTTCTTTCACTCTGGCCATCAGTCTGCGGATGATAAGCTGTACTTAAACATAACTTGGTACCCATTTCCTCTTGTAGACTTTTCCAAAACCTTGAGGTGAAACGACTATCACGATCCAATACAATCGTTAACGGAACACCGTGAAGCCTCACAATTTCCTTCACGTAAGAATTCGCAAGCTTTTCCATAGACCATTTCTCCTTGGCTGCTATGAAATGCGCACTCTTAGTGAATAGATCAACAACCACCCAAATCATGTCGTGACCATTCTTTATTCTGGGAAGTTTAGTGACAAAATCCATAGCAATGTCTTCCCACTTACCCATAGGCACAGACAATGGTTCTAAACTCCCGTACGGTTTCTGATGTTGTGTCTTGACTCTCGCACAAGTCACACACTCGGCCACATACTTTGCAACATCAAGCTTCATCGTTGGCCACCAGTAGTAGGGTTTTAGGTCCCTATACATTTTAGTGCTACCTGGATGAATCGAGTACATGGTTTTGTGAGCTTCTTCCATCAGAAGACCTCTGATTCCTCCTGTATTAGGTATCCAAATCCGATCTTGGAACACCTTCAGTCCATGACTATTTACACCGAACACCAATGTTTTGTCCAAACGTTCCTCCTTTCGGTCATTCTTTTCAGAAGCTTCCTCTTGAGCTTTCTTTATACTTTCCACAATGGTCGAGACAACTTCAATTCTCAACGCTCTTGGCCTTTTCCTTTCAAGATTGACTTTCCGACTGAGAGCATCAGCAACAACATTAGCTTTACCGGGGTGGTAAAGTATCTCGCAGTCGTAGTCTTTAAGTAATTCTAGCCAGCGTCGTTGCCTCATATTAGATTCTTTCTGATTAAAGAGATATTGGAGACTCTTATGATCAGTAAAAAGTTTGCACTTAGTGTCATAGAGGTAATGCCTCCATATTTTCAGAGCGAAAACTACCGCTACTAACTCCAAATCATGAGTCGGGTAATTCTTTTCATGCTCCTTCAGCTGTCGAGACGCATATGCTATCACCTTTTCTCTTTGGGTCAAAACACAACCCAATCCAACCCTAGACGCATCGCTATAAACAGCGAAGTCTTCAACTCCATCGGGTAAAGAAAGTATCAGTGCCTCGCATAGCTTCTTCTTTAGCTTCTCGAATGCTTCTTTATGCTTATCACTCCAAGCATAAGTAGCTCCTTTATGGTCAAAGCTGTTAATGAAGTAGCAATCGAAGAAAAGCCTTGGATAAACCTTCAGTAATATCCGGTTACTCCTAAAAAGCTTTGGATCTCCGTGGGACTTTTTTATTGTTCCCACTTCATCACAGCTTCGATCTTCGCTGGATCAACCATTATCCCTTCTTGGTTGACCACGTGACCCAAGAATTGGACTTCACGAATCCAAAAATCACATTTGCAGAACTTCGCATACAACTTCTCCTTCTTCAAGACTTCCAACACTTCTCGCAAGTGTCTGCCATGCTCCTCTTAGATTTTCGAATAAATCAGTATGTCGTCTATGAACACTATCCCGGATTTATCAAGGAACGGATTACAAACCCTATTCATTAAATCCATGAATGCTGCCAGAGCATTGGTTAGTCCAAACGACATAACCAAGAACTCGTAGTGTCCATATCTAGTTCTGAATGCAGTCTTCTCGATATCTTGCTCTCTTACTTTTAGCTGATGATATCCTGACCTTAGATCGATCTTCGAGAAATAGCTCGAACCTTGCAATTGATCAAACAGGTCATCAATCCTTGGCAACAGATATCTATTCTTTATTGTTGCCTTGTTCAGCTCTCTGTAATCGATGCACATTCTCATACTTCCATCTTTCTTCTTCACAAATAACACCGGAGCTCCCCAGGGCGATGAACTAGGTCTAATGAAACCTTTGTCCAATAACTCCTGAAGTTGCATCATTAGCTCCTTCATCTTCGTCGGTGCTAATCGGTAAGGTGCTTTTGCTATTGGCGTGGTTCCTGGTAACAAGTCAATTCTGAACTCCACTTGTCTATCAGGTGGTAATCCAGGAAGATCTTCGGGAAATACTTCCGGATAATCACACAACACTGGAATACTCTGCATCACCTTCTTTTCCTTCTTAGCATCAATCACGAATGCTAAATATGATGTACATCCATTGGTCAAACACTTTCTGGCTTTCATTAGAGAAATGATTCCAGAATTCACTCTGCGTTTGTCCCCATACACTATAAACAAATCTTTTCCAGGCGGGTTTACTTTAACTATCTTCTTCTTGCATAAAATTTCGGCATCATTGGCGCTAAGCCAATCCATTCCCAGAACGATGTCGAAACCATTAAGTTCAATAGGCAATAATTCCTCGTGAAACTTATTCCCATTAAGGTCGATTAAGATGTTCTTCATACGATGGCTAACAGGTACAAACTTGCCACTAGCTACTTCGACTAATGAAGCATTATCTAGTCTATCAACAGGCAAAGCTAGCTTTCTACCAAACTCATGCAAAATAAAGGAGTAGTTGGCTCCAGAATCAAACAAAATTTGAGCAGGTAATTCGTTTACGAGAAAGGTACCTGAAGCGACATCAGCTTCATCTTTCGCGGTCTCAAGTGTCATCTGGAAGGCTTCTGCCTTCGGCTTTGGTGAAATGTTGGGCTTAGCTGCCTCCTTCTTCTTCGGACAGTCTTTCAAAATGTGCCCCTCTTCATTACAACCAAAACACATCCTTTTGTTGTTCGGACACTCATTGGCAAAATGCCCAATTTTTCCACACTTGTAGCAGGTCACATCCTCGCTACATTTCCCAAAGTGCTTTTTCTTACACTTATCACACCACTTTGCTTCGCCTCCTTTTCCTCCAAACTTTTTCGAATTAGATTTCCAAAATTTGCCTTTATTACCGGAACCAGATGTTCCCTCAAACTTTCTTTTCTCACCAACCTCAACCTTGTCGGTGGTTCTCCCCTTAATCATGTTCTCAACAGACTTGGCAGCCCAGATAGCTGCCTCTAGAGTATGTGCTTGACGTACTGGTACCTCGTACTCCCATGGGAGTCCCTTCGCATACCGGTCCACCTTTTTCAGCTCGTTTGGGACGATACGCAAGGCAAACTCCATCTTATCGGTGAAGTTATTGGTGTATTCATCAACTGACATGCTGCCTTTCGTCAATGTCAGAAACTTGTTCTCTAATTCCAATAGATTTTGAGCCGAACAGAACTTGCGCTTGAACTGCACCAAGAAATCTGCCCATGACAATTGTAGTGGCTCATTAGGGCTCAAAGTCTTCCCTAGCGTGTTCCACCAACGAACGGCTCCACCTCGGAACTGACGCTCTGCATAGATAGTCTGCAACTTGCCTCTGCAGCCACAAGTCATGAAGGCTAGCTCCATTTCTGAGATCCAATCCATAACTCCGATCGGATCCTCCTTTCCATTGAAGGTCGATGGTTTGCAAGTTAGAAAGTCTTTGTACTTGCATCCCATTCCATCATTCCTTCCATCATGGTTGTCTTGCCTAACTATCGGTGGGTTGGCTTGACCAACAGACCCACTGAAGTTTCCACCTTCCGAGTGCCCTTCATTTAATTCGGTCTCTTCCACATGAATTGACAGTTCTTCACGATTCTGTTGAAGCAACCGTCTAGTTTCATCCATCTGACGATCCAACATCGTCTGAATCATCATTTGAACACCAGTCATGGTTATTGGCTCAGGTGCTGCTGCTACGACAGGTATTTGTTCAATCACGGGTGGTTGATTCATGTTTTCATCAGCATTTCCAACTCCACTCCTCGTTCTCACCATTTTTGATCTACACACCAAATAAGGTGAAATTAGATCCTCAATCATGATAGATATTCAAATCATCCTTATCACTCCGAAACGTTTACATGCTAGTTCTAATACCGTAGACGTACGCTTACAATCCTACACACATAAAGTTTCTAGATCCGGTCCGCAACAGACCATAGATCCGAACAAATAATATCATATATGGCAACATATAACATTTAGCACATAAAAGTATTTTAGACAATTTTCCTAAAATAAACTAGTGCTCGTGTCTAAAACATAACAGACACACATCTCAAAATTTCACTTAGCATTCTAAGTTTAAGTCTAGATATCCTACAAATTACTAGTTCGCTTAAACTAATGCTCGGATACCAACTGTGACATCCCCAAAATCTCGGCCAGAAAAGACCGATTTTCATTTATGCTTTTAAAATAATTTCAGAGTAAATCCTTTTGATTTGAAAGAGTTGCGGAATTTTTTCCCAAAAACAAAACATGATAAAACAATGTTTACCAAAGCATTTCATAAAGGAAATGTATTTTAATTATATAATCAAAACTCGGTGTGTCATGTTCCGATACAGACCAATAAGCATAAACGATAACATTACAAGTCATTCAACAAATATATACATATACAGACTTGTAAACAAAACAACTTGATGGTTCATCCATCTTATGCCCTTGCGCCACTTCCTGTAATACAAATAAAACTGAGTGGGTCAGGCTTGGGAGCCTGGTGAGCATATAGGGTTTTCAACCCACAATAAATAATTATATTTAATTTCCACCAACCAACAATAACCCAATTACCCATTCCCGTTATTCTCACTTTATGTCCCTAAGACAACTAACATAAGGGGCCTAGTCTAAGAATATTTCATCGGGGCGACAACACATGCTTCGGGGGTTCCTCAGCAATATAAGTCAAATAAGGCAACCATGAGGGGGATGGAGTACAGCGAATGAACACCCAAGTTCATTAACACCTACAGGTGGCGAACCTGCTAATGTTCCACAAGACTGTCTAGAAAAGTCTGTGGTCGTCATCTAAACTCCGCTAGATGACTAAATCGAACAACAAAGAGGCCTCTCATCTGTTTATTACGCACCAACTATCTACCCATGTTCTACCCAACATATTAATAGATAAAAATATACATTTTTATACATAGTTTAAAAACATGTATAGCATGCTTTAATCAATACATATTCCACATAACAGATGAGGCACACACACATAACATGTATTTCATAGAAAACAAATCAGATCCATGAAATAGAAGAAAGTGAATATACATTCACACACATAACAAAATATACACATAACACGTATTTTATATAAAATACTTCATAATTATGCGTTAGAAGAAAGTAACTACACACTCACACGTATAAACAGCAATATACTTAATACACTCAAACCGTACTTGTATTATTATCGTGTTTGTGAAAGGTAGTATACACTCACTTAATCAGAAGATGATCGGACAGCACTACGACTTGCAGAAGTAGTAATCCTCAGCAGATCTGGAAGATCTTCACAAAAATCGAACTTCTTGCGGGCAGAGCTTCGGCTCGGGAACCGCACTTCTCGGGATCTTTGGGATCTCGGGACTTGCTTCGGGGATCGAGAATAATACCGGGGCTTCGGGGTACTTCTGGCACGCAAATCGAGGCAAAACGGGAGAGAGAAGAGAGAAAAATAGCAATTGAGTCGGCTGCCCTCACATCCTATTTATAGGAGGTTGGAGCCTCGGAGTACGCGGGGCGTACTGCTCCGAAACGTCATCGCTTACGTATCCGAAGAACTCGAGTGCGAATGTCGACATACCTCGGTGTACGCGGGGCGTACTTCGGATGAGTCTGATGACTCGTCTTCGGATATTACCGGGATTTAATAATTAAATTTAATTATTAATTATTTAATAAACTTCGAAAATTCATATCTTCTTCATACGAACTCCGTTTTCGACGTTCTTTATATCCACGCGAAGGTTAGACTACGCTCTACAACTTTCGTTTAGACTCCGTCGGCTAATTTTAAATTTATTTTTATTATTTATTTTTAATAGGTCGGGACAGAAAATCTTCGTTATAAATTCATAACTTCTTCGTTTGACGTCCGTTCTCACCTAACTTTTCATCGCTTTGATACCAACAACGAGACCTTCGATCCTCGTTTAGATTGCTTCGGCTAAAAACCGCTCGATCTCAAATCGAGTATTTCAGGCTGCATACCGTTAAGCCGAAACTTCGATAAATCATAACTTCCTCATACGAAGTCAGATTTGGGCGTTCTATATATATTCGGAAACCTCGTTTCAACTACTACAACATTAACCAAAGATATCAAGTTTATTTTACACTTTAATTTTGACGCTTATTTTTATTCTTTATTAATCAAACCACATAATTAAGCAATTAAGCACAAAACACATAATACTCAAATAATACAATCTTATTATTTCATAACGGGTTACAAAGGTTAACCTAGACTATTACATTGCTAAAAATGGCAAGCCCGGAAACACAGGCGTTACAACGTGTAACGCCCGCAGATCCGGGCTAGCAAATTTAGAGACAATGAGCGTCAAAATTGAATTTTTAATGGAAGATTATTTTGAAGGATTAATCTTAACCAAGTTTTAGAATATGTCTCAAGGGTTCCGTATATAAAAAGAACGCCAAAATCCGAGTTATAACGAACAAGTTATGGCTCGTCAAAGTTTTACGGCAAAATCGGCACAGCACCGGGAGACGTAAATAGTGAATTTTTGATAAAGTACTTTTTAGCCTTAGTTATCTAAACAAAATTTTTAGTATACGTTAAACCAAGAACATACAAAAAACGAACGCCTAAATCTGACTTCGTATGAGGAAGTTATGAATTTTCTAAGATTTGGCTTAACAGTGCACAGCCTGAAACTCGAATTTTAGATCGAACGGTTTTTGGCCTACACGACCTAAATGAGAATTGAAGATCTCATTAATAGGAACTCAACGATAAAAATACAGACGAAAACAAAGTCTGTATGTAGAAGTTATGAATTTTACGCGGACATTTAACAGTATAATCTCCTCGTGCTGGTAAATTTAAGATTGATCGAGAATTAGCCGACGGAGTCAAAATGAAAGTTGTAGATCTTATTTTTACCTATGCGTGGATATAGAGAATGTCAAAAACGGAGATCGTATGTGAAAGTTACGGATTTTAGAAGTCGGAAATGTGTTGTGCGAAAATGGGTGATGTGGCACAATCTTGGCCATTGCATTCTCCCGAAGTCTTGCCACCAGATGGTGACATGTGGCACCAAGTTTAGCCATTTTCACCCTATAAATAGAACCTCTCACACTCTCATTTTCTTCACACCTTTCTCATTCTTTCTTCTTTACTCTCTCTCTAGAACCTTTCTCTAGCCCCGAAACCCCCCGAAAAGCCTAGGGAACCTCCCTAGCACGAGGCGGAAGCCCCAGAGTGCTCGACGGCTCTGAGAAGAAGAGCTTTTCAGCTCGGGAACACTGCTCCAAGCAAAGCCCGGTTTTCTATAAAACTCACTGTAAGTGAGCTACGCCTATGATATTTTTAATATAACTTTTATTTAATTATAGTAACGTTATTAGGAACTTATAATAAGTACTTTGGCTATTATTATGGGGTTATATAAGTATTTTTTAACACTTATATAATTGTAATAATAGCTAGACTATTAATTAATCTCGACGAATAATAGACTAAACTCTAGTGGTAATAATACTAGGTTTCGTCGAAGGAAATTATTTTTAAGAAGCGAAGCGCTGTCTGAGTTAGGAATCACCACCTTTTCAAGTGAGTGCATGGTCCCTTTCATCTTACACATAGATATGAAGTATTTTATATAAAATACGTGTTATGTGTGCACATTATCTGTATACTTGCTATCTATGTTTAATGAATGATTTTATACCAATTTTATATGATTTAAACTGTATATGTATTTATATCTACGTAATATGTTGGGTAAAACATGGGTAGATGAAATATGAGTTGGATGATGAGTTGAGAGGTGATAAAGACCATGAGGTAAGGGTGAGAGGTGGACGATGTGAGAAGCCTTGTTCCTAAATGATGGCCCCGTCATCTAGCAGAGTATGGATGACAACCACGGACTATTCTAGACAGTCTAGTGGAACACTAGCAGGCTAGCAACCTGTAGGTGTTGTGAACGATGTGTTCACCGGTGTACTCTAAAAACCATTGACATGTATTGCGAGTGGACTCTCGAAAACGATATTGTCAATAAACGAGATAACCCTGGTAGTTGTGCTCGAAGGACAATACTGGCAGCTACACCTCACACAAAATGTCACAATTCTGGCAGCTGCGCCTAAGTGATAGAACTAGCAGCTGTGCTTGACATTTGTGTCATTGAAAACGATGGACTTGGTACCTATTCCTTAGGATAATCCTTAGGAATGAATGAATGAGAAATAGATGATTCTTAGGGTAGATCCTTAAGAGTAAAGAATATAATGGGGATGGGTAATTGGGTTAACTGTTTGATGATTAAACATAATAATTATGTTATTGTGGGTTGAAAACCCTATGTACTCACCAGGTTTCCCAACCTGACCCACTCAGTTTATTTATATCACAGGTGTTGATATGAAGTCACATTACACTGAGAGATTAAGGAGATATAAATCACTAGTGATAATGAATGTAATTTCTGTTTATGCTTATGTTTCTGTATTGACGATGATATCCCAAATGTTTTAAAATGAATAAAAATACTTTTCTTTGGAAATGCCCTGATAACGTATTTATCATGTTTCACTAGGAACAAATTCCGAACATTTTTATTAAAAAGTGGTACTCTGAATTTTATAAAGCATAAACAAAATCGGTCTTTTCTGGCCGTAAAAATGGGGATGTCACAGCACGAGAGCTTCAGGATCTCTGCCAGACTACTAAGATGGTGGCGGAGATCACCGCTATGTTTCGTGAGAGGGCGTTGTTGGTTCTGTAGTATGTGGAGGACCTGGATATGAAGAATGCAAGATACCATGTAATGTTGAGGAGTGATATCCGATAGTTTGTGAGTCGATCTAGTTGCAAGACACTGGATGATATGATAGCGAGGGCCAGGGAGACATAAATTGATTTGGAGATGGAGAGGAAAAGGAAGTCGGATTAGGTTCAGAGTTCAGAGGGTTTGGGAAAGAGGCCCAATGTTTTTGATTCGAGATCGAGAGGCCAACAAGGCCGAAGCCGCTGTGGCAAGTGCAGCAAGATGCATGATGGGCCGTGTAGAGTGGGTGGCTTTGGTTGCTTCGAGTGTGGCCAGATGAGTCATATTAGCCGGGATTATACTGTTACTACCACCACCTCCCCAGTATCTGATCTAATTTGCTTCCATTGCAATCAGGGGGGGCCATTTGAAGGCCAATTGTCCGAGTTTAGCAGTAGGAGGACCAGTGGTAGCACCCGCTCCAGCGACTCTACGGATTACTAATGGCCGCCAGGGCAAGGCGGATGCGCCTGTTACGAGAAGCAGGGCTTTTCAACTGGTAGCCAATGAGGCTCGCGCAAAACCTAATGTGGTGATGGGTATGTATCTTCTTCTTATCTCTCTATTTATATTGATTTGTTTGCTTTTATTTGTGTGTTTTATTCTAGGATCGTTCCTCATGAACGATATCTCTACATTGATATTGTTTGATTCGGAGGTACCCGATCTTATGTATCTCTTGCGCTTAGCAAGAGATTTGTTGGAGTTCTGGGGGATCTGGATTTCCCTTTAGAGGTTGAGATTGTGGATGATCGATCTATCTGGGTATCGAGGGTTCATCGGGGTTATATTCTTGAGATGTTGAGCGAGCAGTATCCGATTGATTTGGTTCCTATTCCTTTACGCGGGAACATGGTTATTGTAAGGATGGACTGGTTGAGCCCCAATGGGGCGGTGACTGATTACGAACATTAGTTGGTATGTATTCGGACCGGGGTTATTGGTTCAGGGAGAGAGTTCCCAATATGGGCTGATTCTGTGTTCAGCAGCTAGGGCCAGGATCTATCTTCATTAGGGTTGTTCCGGATATGTTGCATATGTTATGGATACCCGGGAGTAGAATAAGGTGACTATAGATAACGTATCGGTTGTCCCATAATACCCAGATATGTTCCTGGAGGACCATCCTGAGTGACTCCGGAGAGGCAGGTGGAGTTTAGGATTGACTTGGTTCCGGGTGCGGCTCCGATAGCCAAAGCACCATATCAATTAGCTCCTCTAGAGATGCAGGAGTTGTCTACACAGCTGCATGAGCTATTAGACAACGGTTTCATTCGATCGAGCAGTTCGCCATGTGGAACACTGATCCTGTTTGTAAAGAAGAAGGATGGGTTGCATCGGATGTGTATTGACTACCGGGAGCTGAATAAGCTAACGGTGAAGAACCTTATCCACTCCTAAGGATTGATGATTTTTTTGACCAGCTTCAGGGTGCATCTTGGTTTTCCAAGATTGATATATGTTCGAGTTATCCTCAGATAAGGGTTAGAGAGGTGGATGTGCAGAAGAAGGCCTTCCGGACTCGTTTTGGTCATTACGAGTTCGTGGTGATGCCATTTGGGCTCACCAATGCTCCAACCATGTTCATGGACCTCATGAACCGCATATGCAGGCCGATGTTGGATCACTATGTGATTGAATTCATTGATGACATCCTGGATTCCTGGTCTATTCCAATACCTACGAGCTACATGAGGATCACTTGAGGGAGGTATTGGTGACTATGAGGAAGGAGAGACTGTATGTGAAGTTCTCCAAGTGTGAGTTCTGGTTGCGCGAGGTGTAGTTTCTGGGGCACCTTGTCAACCAAGATAGTATTCTAGTTGATCCGCCCAAGGTCGAGGACGTGATGAGGTGGGATGTTCCGAGGTCCCCATCTAATATTCAGAGTTTCCTTGGGTTCACAAGTTACTATCAGAGGCTCATTCAGGATTTCTCCAAGCTAGTGGTTCCTTTGACCCGATTGACGAAGAAGACGGACACTTTCCGCTAGGGACCTAAGCAGCAAGCAACTTTTAAGACTCTGAGACAGATATTGTGTGAGGCGTCGATTTTGACCCTACCAAAGGGTGTTGAGGATTTTGTGGTTTATTGTGATGCGTCGATCATAGGTTTGGGTGCAGTTCTGATGCATATGGGTCGTGTGATTGCTTACGTTTCGAGGCAGCTGAAGCCTCATGAGGCGAATTATCCGACGCATGATTTAGAGTTGGGGGATGTGGTTTTCGCCCTCAAAATTTGGCGATATTACCTCTACAGGGTCCACTGTACTATTTACACTGATCCTAAGAGCCTAAGGTATTTGATGGATCAGTTGAATCTGAACATGAGGCAGTGTCGGTGGTTGGATGTGGTGAAGGATTATGAATATGGGATCCTTTACCATCATCCGAGGAAGGCCAATATGGTGGCTGATGCTCTCAGTCGCAAGGCGGTCGCGGCTCCGATCATGGATATTTGTATGAGGATGAAAATGATTACTCCACTCTTGGAGCAGATTCAAGAGGCTCAGGTTGAGGCTATAAAGGAAGAGCACCGAAAGAGTGAATGCATAGTAGGTCAGGTGGCTTCCTTCGATTATGATAGTCGGGAGTTATTTACCCTCCATTGGAGGATGTGAGTTCCTTATTGAGGTGGTACACATCAGATCCTAATGGAGGAGGCGCACAAATCGATATTCTCCATTCATCCTGGGGCGATGAAGATGTATAGAGATCTTCATCCTAATTATTGGTGGGCCTGTATGAAGCGGGATGTAGCTTGGTATGTGGAGAGGTGATTGACTTGCAGGAAAATCAAGGCCGCGCATCAACAGCCTCATGGCAAGATACATCCGTTAGACATTCCCGTTTAGAAATAGGAGGAGAACACCATGGATTTCATTACGAAGTTTCCTCGGACAGTGCGCAGAGTGGATTCAATTTGGTCATCGTGGATCCATTGACCAAGAGCACACATTTTATTCCGATTCAGGAGAGAATCTCTATGGAGAAGTTGGCCAGCATATACATCAGGGAATTTTTGGCATGACATGGGGTGCCGGTTTCTATGGTTTTAGACAAGGACATCCGGTTTAATTCCTGGTTCTGGAAGAGGTTCCATGAATATTTGGGTACTCGTTTGCATTTCAGCATGGCTTTCCATCCGCAAACTAATGGATAGAGTGAACAGACTATCCAGACCTTGGATGATATGCTTCGGGCGTGTGTATTGGATTTTGGTTGGAGTTAGGATACGTATCTCCCTTTGGAGGAGTTTTCATATAACAACAGTTATCACACCAGCATCGATCGACCTTTGTTTGAGATACTCTATAGGAGGAAATGCAGGACCCGGATTTGTTGGGGTGAGGTCGGTCAACGAGTCATGGGGATTACCGAAGTGGTATTCATGACTACCGAGTTGATTCAACAAGTTCGGGGTAGACTCCATACAACATAAAGTCGGAAAAGGAGCTATGTCGACAAGCACCGATCAGATCTAGAGTTCCACGTTGTGGATATGGTTCTCCTGAAGGTGTCACCTTGTAAAGGTGTCATCCGATTCCGAAAGAAGGGCAAGTTGGGCCCCAAGTATATCGGTCCTTTCAGGGTTTTGGCCTAGGTGGCCCGGGTTGCTTTCCGCTTGGATCTTTCAGAAGAACATAGTCAAATCCATAACATGTTTCACGTCTCTCAGTTGTATAAATTTTTGGTGGATGATTCCGTTGTGGTTCCATTAGAGGATATTCAGGTGGATGATCGCCTAAACAATATCGAGAGACCGGTGGTGATTCTTGAGAGAAAGACGAAAACCTTGACGAAACAAAGCTGTTGATTTGGTGAAAGTTTAGTGGCAGCACCCCAAGGGTTCATAATGGATGTGGACGAGATGAGGGAGCACTACCTAGAGTTATTTGGGGCAACAGACTTCTAGGACGAAGTCTGATTCAAGTGGGGGAGAATTGTAGCATACGAGATTATTGGTATGTTTTTTTTTAATCCTTAATGTAAAATTTCTCTCATCCTAGTCCCTAGCTCAGTATGCGGGGCATACTCTATGAGTACGCTTAGCATACTGGCTCATTGGTTGGATAGCAGATGTACCCACGTACGTTAGGCATGCATGGGAGTACGCAGGGGGTACGCAATGCAGGGGCAAACCCTAATTTTTAGGGTTTGTTCCCTATTTAAACAAATTATGACACCCTTATACCTCCTAATGAACAACCTCCATCTCTCTATACCCTAATATCGAAACCTTAATTGCTATTTGTGAGATTTGAGCTTGGAAGTGATTTTTGGTGAAGTAAATGAAGAAGAACACTTGGAGGTTGCTTGGGAGTGGCTTGAGCTTGTAGATCCAGAGTCATCTTCATCTTTTCAAGCCATTTGAGGTAAAAAGCTCTCATCTTGATGGTTCCTTATGCTAGCTCCAACTTAGGGTGCTATTTGTGCATTTTTGGATCCTTTAAGCCATATTTGAGATTATGGTCTACTCCAGAAGCCAAGGATGTTAGATCTTAGCACCTGTGAGGTCCGTTGTCCGTAAAAATGCAACCTTTATGAGTTATATTAGTCTATTCATGTGTTACGATCCTTAATATGGTTCTTTTTCAGTTTTGGGTCCCATTAAGTCATGCATGGGAGTAAAGTTTCCAACTTTATGTGTTAAGTCACCATTTAGGATCAGATATTAGATTTTGGCTTAATGACATAACCGATTAAGTGCTTAATGGGTTGGATTGGTCGTCTAAGGAGTGTGCGGGGAGTACCCAGCTCGTACGATACGCGTAGTGGCCTCAGAAGGAGTACGCTGAGCATAAGTCTGAGTACGCCAAGTATACTCGGCAAGACTTTCAATTAACTTTCACGAGTTTGGGCCTGGTTGGGCCAATGGTATTTTTATATTGGGGCATCATAAGGCTTTGGGCCTTCTTGGAATTAGGCTCATGTTGGGTTTTGGGCCCAATTAGGAAGTTAGGCCATATTGGGCTTTTAATACTATTGGATTGGGCCTTAGATTTTGGGCCAAATGAGGAAAGGGTAAAATGGACTTTTACCCTCAGGGCTGGACTTCGGACTAGTATTCCAGTTTTGGATTATGGACCAATTATTAATTGGATATTATTTGATAGAGGTAGCGCATGGATTTTTCCGGATCAACAGTGCAAGATTTTGTTTGAGAGATTCAACAGCTTGTGGTGAGTTTCGTCACTGTGTTTGGCGGGTCGAAGACACCAATGTCGGCCTATCGTTTATTATGATTAGGATGCTTTTTTCTGTGCGACTCTTGCATGTATGATATCTGATATGTATACCGGGCGGAGTCCGATGCCGGTAGGGGCCTGATGATTGTATTGTATGCTATTTATCTTTGTGATTCTTGGATGTGTTCATGTGTTTGTATGTATACCGGGAAAGGCCCGATGCTAGTCGGGGCCTGATGACTGACTGATATGTTTCGAGCGGGGCTCGATGTCGGGTGGGCCCCGATGACGGATGGGGCCCATTATATGTTTGATATGCATGATATGTGGTATTTTAGGGAACTCACTAAGCTCTATATTTATGGTTTTTAGTTTATGTTTCAGGTACTTCTGGTTCGAAGGGGAAGAGCTCGGGATGACTGCATTGCACACACCGTGTTGTTCTGCATTTTATATGACTCTGATGTACTTAGATGTTTATTGGAACACTCTGATCTCACCATGGTTTTATGATATTGTTTTGGATAATGGTTTTATTAATATAAAATTCGAAATTTTTGCTCTTAATTTTTGGGACGTTACACCAGATTCTCATTGGTCATCCACTCTCATCATAGCTATCATGAAAGACAACGACCATGACACATGACGACACACTAGGACGGTGTGCACGATCATGGTTCGTGTCCACGTATACCATGGACGGTCTTGTGCTTAGTATATTGTATGGTCTAATGCACCCAAACACATGGGTATGACTTTCTAAGTAGCTCTTTTCATTGGTTTTTTTTCTCTTGTTTTTTGAAACTTGAGAAAGCACCCCTAATGTTTTTAATAGTTATATCGAGTTGAACAGTTACGGAAGTTTAGACATCATTGATTCTGCTTGCTTGTTGGACACTAGAATTTGTTTGGTGATATCCTTCATTTCTCTTTATTGTTTTGAATTTACTTTATTATTTTGATTTTATATACTTGATACATGTGGTTTTCTTCCAGGTACATGATGATCTAGTAAATCTAAAGAAGACTTAGTATTGCCGAAATATTCGTGATAGTGGATTTGAAGCGGACCTAATAGTTTTTTGTGGAGTTTTCTACTCTAAATTTTTTGTATCTCTTATTCATTGCTTACCTAGTGTTTTGGAGTGATTATATTGGCTATATAATTTACATTGAGATTGTTTTGGTTGCATTTAAAATAACCTATTTATTTGCTTCCTTAAAGATTCATTCTAGTCGGAAAAATTTAGCTAAGTAAAGATTAACTATATATTTGTTTTTTTAAACAACAAGACTTTCATTAAGATTAATTATGTATTTGTGGTTACCATTGTATCTTTTTTTCCCCATCACATTTGTTGCAGCATCGTTCCACATGTGAGACACAACATTGGAAAATAGATCCTCGCCAGGAACATGTACCTACAATCAGATAATACGTCAGTCGCGCCCCAGTAGGAGGTCCTAGGAAGGCACTTCGACGTTTTAGTTATTCTTAGGAGAAGAGTGTATGAATTTAAGTGAGAAGGGACTAGGGAACTCTGCCTATTATGGAGATATTCCTCCTCTTTTATAGCTAGGGTTTCGTATAGATGGGGGGACCATTGTAACGGTATATATAGTACCGACCTCAGATTGGTCCATCTGTCCCTGTCCCATTCTTCTCCTATTCTGATTGGTACAGAGTGAATAATTTTCAATGGCCCGTACATAATTATGTTAACGTCTCCCTCTATATGGAATGCAATAGACATGCGTAGGAAACAAGAGGTTACTGCCTAGACGATAATGGCTCGCTTCTAAGGCTATGCAGTCTTGCTGTCTGTCTAGTAAGGATCCTGTCTTGATGAGTCCTTTACCTGACCCGTACAACCAGTTGGGTAGAGCCGTTCAGCTGTTCTTTTCTTCTATCTCGTTGGGCGAACAACTCCCTTGTTGGACTAGTTGTTGTCTTGCTAGTCGTGCCATGACGAACCAGCATACAGTATGTCATGAAGCCCCCTACTCTAGTAATGATGGTGTAGCACAGTCAGCCATTATGTTCTGGATTCCAAGCCACATGTGTAGCCATATTAACCGCCGAGCAGTTATAACTTTTGTCGATATGACCACTTTTTTTTGGGCGATTGACTGCCTCATGATATTCTCCATAAATACTTTTCCTTTTTCATCTTTCGTCTGTTTTTATGCAATTACTATTCCTTCTCCTTATTCGTTATGCTTTTTTCCCAGACAACCCTTCCCATTAACATGATTTCTGCTTCTAGTGTGGTTCCAACTACAAAGTATGTTGAAGCTCTTCGTCAGAAGTATGGCTTTCAGCCAAAAGATGGAGTGTTGATTCCTTTGGACGAGGATTAATTCTTAGAACCTCCTACGGTGAAGGTTGGTGTTTTTGTCAAAACCTTTGATGTCGGTTATCAGCTTCCAACAACCAACTTCTTGGATGAGATGTTGTGTAAAAATTGGGTCAACATATACGAGCTTACTCCTAATGTTGTGACTAAGATTATAGCCTTTAATATGCGTTGTCGGTCCCAAGGTTTTCTTCCCAGTATCTGGGTTTTCAAGAATTTCTTTTGGTTCTCTATTATTGGTGATAAGTTCACTTTATATGCTCGGAAGAACACCCATGTTCTCGTTCCTGATGGGAGAAGCAGTTCGAAAAATTGGCAGAGCCACTAGTTTTGGATAGACGGCTCTCGTATCGGCAATACCTATTTTCCCACTGAGGCAACTTGCGATAGAGCTCCCAATACTCTTCCCCATGATCAGGAAATTGTTCGTGTTCTGAATAGCTTCATCGTTGTTCCTGAAGAATTTCCTAAGCACACTGTTTTTGGTGCTAGGATGAGCATGAAATAGTGTTGTGGCCGAGAGATCCTGAGTTCTTTATTATTAATGGGGGTAAAATTTATGTTTCTTATTTTAAATTTGTCTCCTCTTCCCATCTAGTTTTTTAAATCATAGCGTTTGTATTGTAGGGATTAACAAGCGTTTTCATTTTCTGATGTGTTTGGGAAGAAATTCAAGGGGGACCTACAGTTCCTCCTTGTCACTCTATATGACCCCCTTCTTATCCCTAGACGGATTCTGGCCTGAGTCGCCCCCGCCCCTTTTGTTTATGATCCTTCACACTTGGTTGTTACCGAGGAAACACCTTCATCTGATGGTCCGTCTAGTGTTCCTACTCTCGAGCCTCCCCCTTCTAGCAACCATGAAGATTCATAACGTGTGGATGACAACAAAGACAACATTTTGACAAGTGTCATGTCTGATATATTAAGGAAAAGAGGGATGTTGAGCATCGAGTTTTCTCCAGGTTCTGTGAAGAGAAAATCCATCGTGGATCGTCCTCGTCGGAGGAAATTTGCAACTAATTTTGTTGCTACGCTGATTCCCTCTGGCGGTGAAGTTATAAGTATACAGGATGACAACACTCACCATTCTGAAGGGGTACTAGGGGTGTTTGAACAACCCATTGTTGATGATAATCCTTCCAAAATCACTCCCATGCAACTTCCATTATCTAACCAACCCAAGTCTCCAACTACTTCAGATATGTGTGATTACAATAATCTTATTGCTTGTCTGCAAGGCGAAGATCCTTCCTCTAGTATCATCTTCATTCCCATATGGAATCTTACTGACGAATCCTGCATTTCCAACCATGAGGTTGTTGCGGAATTTTCCCACCATGTTTTACCCAAGGAAACTGTTGTTGAGATGGATGCTTTCTTGTATGAACATGTGGTTGAATTTATAGAGTTTGCTTTTTCCCATAACACATTATTCCTTACTGTTGGATCTCGGCGTCTCAGGCGCCTTAAGAGCATGGTGGTCAAACTTCGTTCTTATGAAAGGAGCATGTAGCAGCACATGGCTTTGCTGGAAGCCAATAGTGAGTCCTCCCATCAGCAGTTGGAGTTAATGGCTGGAGAGAAAATGACACTTGAGGAGCGGTGTGCGAATGTGGAGATGAATATGCTAATTACATGGGATTGCACATCCTTCCATGGTCATGCAACGATCCTTTCGCAAAACATAGCACAAAAGTCACCAAGACTTAGCCAATGAAATTACAAAGTACTCTATCGGAAATAGTTACAAGACAATTCCATAGACGTGAAGTCTCACATTCAAAGTACAATCCTTTGAACATCCTTATTGCATAAAAGTTTCTAATCTAGACATAGACTCTCAATATCCAACTCCCAATATGGAAACATTTCCACATTTGCCATATGACAACTCATTCTTAATAGAATCTTATATATTCATAATAATGTCGATATGGTCAATCCAATATCATACTTCCAATTACTCACAAGCGACCAATCCTCAGCGAACTTTGGATTGTCCTTTGATAGTTGTTTAATTATTTTAGTCAAAACCGATTCTAGTACTTTTTCCCTCTTAATGCGCTATACATTTGGAAAATTTAAGAATGGTCAAATATTATAGAATGTGCAATCGATCCTATACCCGAAGCGTATGGGACACGATGCATAATGTCTTACATAAAGATATGATACTTTATCAATCTTTTGCCATAATATTTTATGTGTCACATTCTCACAATTCGAACTATGAAGAGGGATGTCGTAATCATAATCGAAATTTAAGAACACACTATGTATCCCTTGACTAAATTTATTAAAATTTCTCAATCTAAGCTTTAGATATTGAAATGAAGTAAAATATTCTCTCCCTTAATTATAGCAAAACATCTTTTCAACCCATGCAACTTTGCAAATTGAATCTTTGTTTTTCTATAATTAATATTACTAACTTGCAATACTTGCCATAATAATCATACAAGCATAACACTTATGCTCCCACTATCATGATGATTATTATCATATAAGCATAACACTTATGCTCCCACTAGCTTTGACATGTATTCAGAAAACAGTTGAACTTCTAGAAAACAATGCTAATTGAATTCCACAAAATTCATATTTCTAATACCAGATGCTTCGATAATCCTTTATCTAAGCTTCTCAAACTTATACACCTTTGCCTTAGATAGCTCATATGTGTGTCTAAACAATTCATAACTTATATCAATAAGTCCCAAATGTTAGACTAATTGCCAGTCTCACAATTCGAACTATGGAAAGGGATGTCGTAACCATAATCGAATTTGTGAATACAATTTTCACAATTGCTATCTTCTTAAAATCTCTCTTAGTGAAAGCATTTCCTCACAATCATTTTCATGAAGGAGGGAATCTTATGACACTTAGATTTTATTGTGTATGAGTTCCTATCCATGTGAATTTGCCAAAACCAAGTTTGTGACAAATCCAAACTCATATGGATTGAACTTTCTTGACTTCTAGCCTTATGGTAACACGAGTGCCCACCATGTCTTCCAAGTAGTTTAGCAACTTGTCCTTACAGATCAATGTACTTTCCATCGATCAAGGCGCTTTGTCTTTATGCATGCAAATGAGAACTCATAGAACTCACATACATAATTAACTCAATTGGAATGGCATAGAAATAAAATAATGTCAACACGATAGGTTGTAAACCTCAAGTCGTATGCTAGTGATGATTGATAAGGTTTATTCTTGATTTGTTCTTGAAACTTTTTCAAGATCATTAAAACTCCCACTGACCTCTTGACATATATGATTCTCTTGGTCTTTGTCTTATCCAAGACAGCACAACTTACCATGACAGCACAACTTACCAATTTCAAATGTGCAAGAATAAGAAAACTTTTCCAAATTCCACATTTGTTGAGTGTTATAAACCTACTAAGACTTGTCACTCAATTCGTAATCTTGGAGTATGACTCTAAGATTCGATATTAGAACGAAGTATGATTGACTTCTTGATTTAACCAATTCCCGATTCCTCTTCTTAGACATACAAATGTACTAAGACTCACTTAGAGAATCAATTGAGATATGGTTCTTAATCATTAAGACTTTATCATAAAACACGATAAAAGGTACTCTCCCTTCTTCTTAGAATAGAGAAACTTTTATCTTTCTGTCTACTTGATTCTTCTTTATTCGTTCTGCTATTCATTGAAACTCTTTCAACCAACTCAGAATTACACTTAATCTTATAAGTATAATCATATTTACTAAGCTTTAGTAAATCATGAAGAATATCTTTATCAATCTTGTGGACTTGATCAACATACAACCTAGTGTACTCGATCTCCTAGTCCTTCACTTGACACTTTGTTGAAGAATTAGTCTAATTTCCAAATATGAAAGTTTTCATTCATCACGCAACCAATTTGTATGATTCCAAGTTTCCGTCCAATTGAAACTTGGGCGATGAGAAACGCTCCCTATTTGGTGAATTCTTTACATCTCCACAAATAACATAATCAAGAATCAAATCCATTATTGCTAATAATAGAAACCTTCAATCATCAATTTTTCATACATGCCATTGTAAGGATAAATAAATAAGATAAAAACAAAATTCATTTTATTGCGGAAAAAAATTGTCCTTACAATGCAATTCAATTGAAAAACTATGTTATTACATATTTCTTAACAATCTATTCTAACTCCAAGTAGTAGCTCAAAAATCCAATCTTCAAACAATGCGATTGAAATCCACTTTCTTCACGATTAGATTCAGCTCACTTCTTCCCTTAAGCTTCCTCTATTTTCTTCGATCCTACAAAACATCAAAATGTAATCTAATCACATCATGTATTAAGAATCTAGAATAGGAACTTAAAAGAGTTAGTTAATGTATTTTACCTGAAGCAGAGCCATATGTCTTGACTCTCCCATCTCTTAGATCTCTCAGGTAGTTAGGGCAACTTCGTCTCCAATGCCCCTTCTCTTGGCAATAAAAGCAAATGGAATCCTTTGGCACAACACATCGGACAATCACAGACTTAGTTCTTTCTGGACTTCCAATGTTGCCAGTGTCCATTGAAGTTTGGGAGTTTGATTCACCAGACAAATTTGCTTGACCAACACGCCAAATCATTGCCGATTCAACAGCTACAAGCAAATAGGTGAGATCAATGAGGGTCACATCGTGATCCATCATATAGTACTCTCTAACGAACTCACTATATGATTCAGGAAGTAACTGAAGAACCCAGTCAACAGCCAACTCACTTGAAATCTCGACACCCAGCATGCTTAACCTATCAATGTGTGACTTCATCTCTAAGACATGTGTACACACAGGTTTCCCATCTTCATGATTACTTGCCAAAAGGGCTTGAGTGAGCTTGAACTTTTTAAGCCTTTGAACTTGATGGTCAGGGAGAACAATTGGAGGAGGTGGAGGGAGTGAAGCATGACTCTCATTTCCTTGATCGTATCTCAGAATGTCATCTTCATTTGGAAAGCTTGTTCCATGGGATTTGGGAAGACCATGTTTGTCAGAACTAGACATCTACAAAACGGGAGAAAATTCAAGTTAAGTTGATTAGAATTCTTGATGTAACACCCAGATGAAACTTCAAGCTAGGATCCAACACAATACTCTACAACCTAAAAGAGGGATGCCGTAATCTAGTCGTAGAATATTTGAAGGTAGGTAAATGACGATTTACCAATTTCTACCATGAAAAACGAAAAGGAAGTTTAGGTTTTAAATGAATTGAAACTCCTAGATATTTTGAGATTCATTGAACTTTTCAATGGCATGTTTAATCTCGATTATGCCCTACTATTTGTGACTGGGATGCCGAGGATCACAAACAAGGTGTGAATAACCATACGAATCATGTGGTCCACCCAATGCTACTATCGCTTAATCAATGTGTCGGTTAGCCACACACACTCCATTGATCTATGATAAGCATCGAGCCACCCTTCGCCACCAATGCCATCCCCAAATTGGTGTGCCAGTTAACCACACACACTCCACTAACGTTTGACAAGGGTATGAAGTGTAATTCCATGGGTTAGCATACAATTTCACATTTTGCCTAAAGTAACTATGACTTGGGAATTTGAAAAGCATTTAGTTACTTGTGTACTTCATTATACTTATAATGGAAGGTTTCTGTCCTATCCTACTCGTTCGGCTAACGACCCTCCACTAGTCAAGAGTGTGGTGGGTAAGAGTGGATACTCATTCAATCACCATTTTATAGGTAATTTCCTTAAACACGCCTTATAGACCAGCTTCGTGAATGAGACCTACTAACGGTAAGACCGGCTGTTTACTCATACATACATACATACATACATATATATATATATATATATATATATATATATATATATATATATATATATATAATATTAGACTTTTAATGTTATATATAGTATAGGGTGTATTTTACACTTTTAAAATACTAGGTGGTTTAACTTAGTAAATTATACCTTTTAATTTAATTAAATGTAAACCAAAACTTTATGGGTTTATTAAATCTCTATTAAATATACACTTTAATTAATTAATAAAACCATAAGGGTGTGATTTGAACTTTTCAAATTACTAGGGTTTTAGAATTTAACATTTCAAAATTAAACTTTTAATCAACTTTTAAATTCCAAAACTTGAGGGCAAGTTTTGAAACATTTCAAAACATTAGGGTTTAACTTATTTAAATTTCAAAAACAAAACTTTTAAGTTCAAATTTAAACTATAAAACCTAAAGGGAGTAATTTGAAACTTTTCCAAACTTTATCAAGAATATTCTAGATCACAAAATTCAAATAAGGCAATTAACAATTAGTTGGTGGTTTGACCTAGTCCAAATTCTTGCAAGATAATTCACCAAATAATTCAAATAATTAAATTTAATCATATAAGGAAGTAATTATTCAATTAATATGAAGATATCTTTAAATTTGGCAAAGATAATCACCCAATATCATAAAAATCTGATTTATATCAATAAAAGACGTTTTGGTAACTATCCCACAGCCAAAGAAGCACAAAATCCCGAAATTAGCTCTTTCTGACCAGCTGACTCGTCAAGTCAGGCATGGACTCGTCAAGTTCACATGGACTCGGCGAGTCCAGCCCCCAAAAACCCTAAATTTCGATTTTAAAGCAAGAATAAACCATAATTGCATCAAATACATCAAACAAACAGCCCTAGGCTCTGATACCACTGACGGGTTTTAAGCAAAACATCAATCCTATGGTGTACATGCAAACCCTAATAGCTTTTGGATCTAGTTTGTCTAATGAACATGCAATTGAATATCCAAAGCTATAAACCCTAGATCTATCATATAAGAACTGAAATAAGGATTTAGTAATTACCTTTGATTGTTATATAGCAATAACAATCAATCCTTAGCTTCAGAAAGCTTAGTGCCTCAAGTGTTGCACCTCTAATGGAGTCACAAACACCACAAAGCAACTTGGATGAAGAGGAGAAGAGAGGAGGCTGCCCAAAACATCTAGAAACCCTAGAGGAAGACTTGCCCACGTTTTTAGGGCATAAGGGCCCTTTATATACATGTAGGCTATTAGGTTTTCAACTAGTAAACCCTAATCTGGCTGCTTAAGCCCTAAGCAGCCCATGAACTCCTTTAACATATCCCTTGGATGATTTCTAATGGGCTTCCCATAGAATTCGTCCAACCTATATTTTATTAGGTGATCCATAGCCCAATTATAATTATCTTATAATTACAACTCCAGTCCCCTAAGTTTAATTAATCTCTTTTAGCCACAAAATTAATTCTTAATTAATTCTTGACTAATATTAATTAAACAATATGATTTCTCCTTTAATATATTATTCTCATAATATATTACTAAATCATATTTAAACCTTTCTCTCCTTAAATCATCCTACATATTGCTATGGTGAAGGCAACCCAAAAGGACCATGCTCATAATCGGGTCAAGTACATACCAAAATAGTTATGGACTTAGACACTAATCCAACAGTTGATCCCTTGTGATGATGGCTCCGGGTGGAAATGATTTAAGCCAATCCTTTGCTGGTCCCTTGAAAGTCATCGGAAGCATCCATAACAATATTGTTTAATGAGGAACATTAGGGACATTAAAGTAGTTAGAAATGTCGTTCAGTTCGTCTATATGCTTGTAAGCATCTTCATGATCTTTCCCATAGAATGGGATATCTTTAAGCATAGCCAAAATGTGCCCTTGTAGCTCGAATTTGGCAGTGTTTGGAATTTCTAATTACACAAGACCCGACTTGTTATCACGCATCTGTTTCTTGTACTCTTCCATCGTCATATCTGATATGGTCGTCATCTATAATACTTCGATCTTGATGTCGTCTTCTGAATCGCTTATGTTCCTTCCTTGTATCCAGATCCTTTCTTGCTTGGAGTCTTCTTAAAGTACTCGAATTTGTTGGATTCAAAAGTGTCGCTTGACTCACCGATCTTCTTGTCTTTCTTCTTGTGGAAATCCGATTCAGGATCTTCAAGTAGTGGAACTACTGGCATTTTGGATCCTCGGGTCATATATCACTGAAACAAAAAAAATTAGAAACGCGTAAAACGAATAAAAATTAACTAACTAAAAACTTGTTTCTTAGTGACCACGATGTAGCCAAAGGTGCCCACGTTGTGGCTACTTAACTTACATAAAAATTTAAATAATGCAGGGAAATAAATTTGTGTGGTTTTTACCCTATGGTTTTGATTTATCAACACTAGAAAAAACCAACAATAATCCATCATAAAATAGAAATCAACTCATAGTTCAAAGGTTTCATCTTCACTAATGAAAGTAAAAGGGTTTTAGCCTCTTATCATTACAGAAAAACACACTAAATCAATGTAAATAAGACTAGACATGATTAAAGCTAGCAAACTGAATAGATCGATGTTGTTTTCTTATAGATCTATTCAACTATAAAGTTCCAAACGATTTCTGAACTTCAATACGCTTTCCAGAGGGGTTTTGTCGCAATACTTCTCCAGAGAATCGGCCAAAATTCCCTCAATTCGACATAATGATCGATATTTATACTTTCTTTAAATTTTCTTCCCAAACCATGTCAAATAGGCTCCACGGAGTGGCGGTATTTTTTCATGCGTATTCTCCAAATCATCATCATTGGTCATGAATCTTCCAATCACCACGGCATGGCCTGAATTCCCATGTCGTGGGCTTCAGAAATCTTGACTATTTTGCCTTCAATTGACTTAGCCTACATTTCCCTGCTTCCAGCTCCTCATTTGCTTCCTTTTCATCTCAATCATGTCTTTGCTACTACAAAATAGATTTCAAACATAATAAGTACCTTATGTCCTAAAATAAACACAATTGTAGCTAAAAGTATTAGGAATATGCACAAAATACATGATTAAATATGCACATATCAATGGACTTCCACATTAGAGTCAAGGTGAAAAAGTTTTCCCTTTTTTGGTTAATGGTGGAACTGGACATCATCTCTCCTCAATTCTTCCACCTCCTCCTCCTATGACTCTCCCAATGTCACGTTTCCTCACGTCGAAAGATACGAGACTACTTCTGCCTTATCGGCATGTAAACATCAAGATAGAAACTTTGTATGTACACATATTCTGAAAATGAAGTCGTACATTAACAAATTAGGTAGAATGGTTGTCATTTTTTTCGAATGAGCAAGCCATTGACTTGGTTCTTCTCTCGCTTCCAAAGTCATATAATCAGTTCATAGAGAACTCTTATATGAGGAATCTGGAAGTGACCCTAATTGATCTGACCGAGATCTTGATAGTTGTTGGAGCAAGAGTTGCTTAAAAGGTATAATTCCAAGAGTTCCATGGACGTTAACAATGGTAACATTGGTGATCCAGAAAAGATTTCTCTCCCAAATTCAAAGGGGCCATCCAAGATCAAACCATTTGATCGTATGTTAAAGAGAATGTTCAATTTTGGGATCATTCCATGTGATAAACCCAAAGAGTCAATTTGTTTTTACTGCCAATTAAAGGGACATCGGTTGCGAAGCTGCCCAAAATACCTAGAAGATCTTAAAGATTTGAAAGTCAATTCGTGTCACTTTACTTCAGGTGTATCCATTATCTAGCTCCATAAGTTTCTATTTTTAGAATCTTCATACATGATGTGATGATCATGAGAAATAGACTTTCGTCATATAGTTCGATGATCAGAATTTGGGGCTACTAATAAGGAGTTAGGATAGTTTTAATAGATTGTTATTACTCTTCAGAGATGTCTAGAAATATAGTTTTTCATTTTTATGCATTATAAGGACTTATTCCAATTTTCCTTTTAGCAATAAAATGAAATTTTGGTTTATGCAGTTGCCTTATCTTATATTTCCTTGCAATGTCATTAATGAAAAGTGTTGGTTATGTTTCTAATAATAGCAATATTAATAGTAGATATTGATTCTTCTAGAACGTGCACATGGTACTATCATAATTGACCAAGTGAAGAGAAACCTCATCACTAAGTCACAATTGGACAGAAACTTGGAGTCATATAATTCGAATTGCATGATGCATGAAAATCTTGGTCATTGGAAAATTATGACTAAATCATTTTTCACATGTTAATATGAAATAAGTGAAGGATTGATGGATCTAATACATGTTGATATGGACCCTTTATATTCACCATAAGGGATGGCAACTCTATTCGTCATGATTTACATATGATTTAGTAAATATGATTATGTTTATAAGATTAAGCATAATTATGATACTTTTGAAAAGGTTCAAAGAGTACCAGAATGAATAGAAACAACTATTAGGTGGAAAGAGAAAAGATTATCCAATCTGAAAAGAAAGGAGAGTACTTTAGTATCATGCTTTATAATCATCTTGGTAATTCTGAAATTGTATCACAATTAATCCTCAAAAAACATCTTAGTGTAATTGTATGACTAGGAAAAGGAATCGAACATTATTGGAAATTGTTCGATCATAGATGAGTCATACGTTGTTCCAATAAAGATTTAGATCCATGCTCTATTAACTGCAATTCGTATCTTGGAACTCATTTTAAACTGAGAAGGATGAAGAAACTTCATAATATGCGGAGTAAAGAATGCTTTCCTTACTCTAGCACGTTTAGAATTGGAGTTTTGATGTTTTTCGTTAATCAAGAAACAAAAGATAAACTGAGATTAATTCTATGAAGTGTTTTCTTGTCGGGAATCCACACGAACTTTTGAATATTTGTTTTAGCTCGTCAAGGAATGTTCCTTGAAAGAAAGCTCATATGTCAAGAAGTCATTCGGAGTTGTATTGATCTTGAGAACATACACGAGTCAACCGACAGTGATCCTTTTCGTTATCACTAGCATGCGACCTGAGGTTTATAACTTGTTGTGTTTAATTGATATACTTTAATTTATGTGCACTTCCAGTTGAGTTGGCAATCCTATTTAGTTCTATGATCATCACTTAAAAACAAAAGGCAAAGCATGTTAGTTAGTAAAAGTATACTAGTCAATATGGGTGAGCTACTAACAACATGGAATCACTAGTAGGCCATTGAGCTGCCAGAAGGCAAGAAATTAAAATAGCAAAGTTCAGTTCATGAAGCCATGAAGGAAACTAAATCTGAATTTGGTTTGTCCTAAACCTTATCTTATAATTGTAGGTTGAAAACGATAGATTCACATGGATGGAAACGTATGCACCATAAAATCTAAGTGGAAAAGATTTCGCTCTAATTCATCAAAATGATTATGAGGAAATACTTTCGCTAATAGATTTTGAAGATCTGGGCTATATGGATGTTGGCTGTGTAAATTGCATTCTCAAATTCACAATATGATTATGACATCCCTCTTCATATTTCGAATTGTGAGGAATGACAAGGAATTGTTTGAACTTTCGAGGGATATATCTATCTGTCTTGAATGGGTTTAAACACACATACACACACATTATCTAATTAAGGCGTGTAATCTTAAGAAGTCTAGTTGGAGACTTATCGAAGCATCACGTAACATATATCTACACTTCCTTAAGAAAGTCAAAGGGTACTAATTTCTAGAAGTCCAATAAATTTTTTGGTACATGTCAAAGCTATTAGGAGCATAATTGTTATGTTGGTATTGCATGCTGACAATATTTTTTGTAGGGAACTATATCTCTATTTTTGCAAGCTGAAAAGTTCAGAAAATGTTTTGCTACAGTGGACTTAAGGAAGTGTATAGTGGGTATAGAACCGGACCGATATACGGTAACCGGTTCCGGTTCTGTTCCAGGTATTAAACTGAGTATAGTGGGTATGGAACCGGAAATTGATAATTGGAACCAAATCTATATATTAGACCCGGAAATAATCGGAAACCCGTAAATGGAATCGGAGCCCAAAAATTTTAAAGAAAAGAAAAAAAATATATAATCATGCCCCCAGCTTCCGTGTGCCATGGAAATGGAGATGGAAAAGGGTATGAAGAGATGGTTGGTCAGCATATCACAGTGGAATCACATACCCAATGAATTCTCCATCGCCATGTATATAGTTTACCTCAAGAACAACACTCATCTATCACCAGGTAAGGCTAATATTACTGTTATTACTGAATTCAACTTCCCAAATTGAAATCCTTAGTGATTGAATCTTGTTGTTGGGGTGAAATTAATTAGGTTTCTAAAAACCGATGACCAAAAGAGGGCACTTGTGAGCCGACTGTTGTAGTATGTTGTACATGAGGTTTTACAGATTCCCTTTGATGAGATTATCATAAGTCGAACTCCTGAAGGCAAGCCTTATCTGGTATTTGCTTGAATTGGACTGAAATTTCACATTCATCTTATAGCTTTTGTTCCCTCTGACTTTGATTACTACGTATGATCATGTGCTTGCTTATCTCTTCTAGGAAAGCCATAAGAACAATATGAAATTTCCAAATTTCAACGTTAATGTATCCCTTCATGGGGACTATGTGGCGATAGCTTATGAACCGATTTGTCTTGTGGTTTTAGACATTGTATCTTGCTTCAATCCTGGAAAAGAAACAGTTTCAGAGTTCATTCGCAAATTCTCATCATACTTTTCAAGTTTAGAATGGGAAAAAAAATATCAATGTTGGTTCTGATGATGAGTGTTGGAGATTAATTTGAAGTTCAATTGGGAATGAATGGAAGAAAAATAAAGACGAGATGAATGTGCTCGAGAACAGAGAGGAGAATAAAAAGTTGTTTTGAGTCACTCTTGTAGTCTTGTCGTCGATCATGGGAAGGGCAAAAAAAAAACGAGATTGATGAATGTATTTGATGTTGATCACAGGAGGTGATGAGATTTTTTTAGCAGCCTTTTTCGACGTATGTGATAACCCTTAGTCCCGGGTTCCTTGGCCCACTAAACCTATTCCGGTCCATTAAACCCGGTTCCAGTTTTTTTAAATATTCGGTTCCAAAACCCAGAATACCCGGACTCGTTAGACTCGTATCCGGAATACCCGGAATCCGGATAAGACTAATTTTGGAACCGAATATCCGAACCGTTTAAGAATTTTTCGGTTATACGGGTTTCGATTCTGGTTTGGATCCATTTTCCAGTTTTATAACTATCACTAAGTGGTAGCCTTGTGTTTTGTGAAGTGCTTTTCCATATTATAAGTTTCAATTGGTTTGTACGTTTCATATTTATTAAAGGACTTTTTGGCTTCCACATTGAAATAGTTTCTTTCATATTTGTTGAAGTATTATTTGGTTTCCACATTGAATTAAACTTTCTATCTCTCTCCTCTATATAAACCCACAGCTCCAAAGTCCTAAGCATCAATTTCTGTTGACCGATTTCTAGTCCAACAAAGAGCATACCCTCACCCTAAATCAATTCAACTCACTCTTCACGAACAACTATTAATGCATGATCACACGTGGCAACCCATAGCCACGTAGTTTTATTATTATCACGATTTTAGAACTTTTTAGTTTGAATTTTTGAAAACTCCACGTGCTTCACCTTCAAACAAGGAACCGCGTTTATTCCATTGTAGAATCCAAAATTTTTACCACATCTTACATTGTAGACATCACAAATCAAGATAAAGTTGGCACCGTTTGGGACATACATTCTAAGGAAAAGATTCTATAATGATGAACACAAGACACAACCTTACTTTATCTCTTTGAAACAAACGGAATCCAAAGAGCACCAACTACATAGAAGACATCGAAGCTTCTTTGATGTCTTTGCTTATATTATTCCTAACATATCATCGGTGGGAAAACCCAAAAATGGGTAATTCCATCTCACTCGTATGTTGTCCCTACGAATTGGTAAGAGACAGGGGTGATGTTTTAGTGATCAAAGAAGATGGCGAGTCATTAAGATTCAAAGACGGGATATTTGTGAAAGATATTCTTTTTGCTTATCCATATCACAAGATAATCCGGTGTTGTTCTGAAAGAACAGTCATACCTAAAGAAAACCAACTGAGTTGCAACTGGCTTTACTTCTTGTTGCCAGTTGGGTTGGCACTCAGTGAAGCTGCATACCGGAGTCTCATCCGATCTGCAGCTTCACAAAATCTGAATGCCAACATAACAACCATGATTAAGATAGAGGAGAACAATCAACAGCGGAAGGAAAATGATCATAAGGGGAAAGGTCCAGCGTACAAAGATTGTAGCTCTACGTACAAGTGGAAACCAATTCTAAGGACGATCCCAGAGATAGCCTCACCTTCTATCTAATGCGATATTTGTGGACAAAAAAAAGTGACACATGTATGTAAATTTTCATTCGGCTTACATTATACATTGTAGCATAAAATATGCCTACAATCTTTCCAGATTTACGGCTGTTTTTGATCGATTGATCGGTAGTTGTATTTCTGCATGTAATAAATGGTTAAACTCAAACTCTAATAATCTGAATGTTTTTGGGCAAATTTACCAAACCGTAAATCGCGTATCTTTGACATGATTTTTTATACATATCAATTGCATCCATTGTTTCTAATTTTCATATAATTTACTTATGGATTCGTATGGATACACTATCAATATCTTACTTCTAAAATAGAAGTGCTAGAACTAAATTAGGAACCTTCTGTATAAATATTAAAATATAAGCAATAGAGATGCGAGGAAATTGTAACTAATCCAAGACCGAATCCGGCAACTTTGGGCTGGACTTTCGGCCCAAAACTACAACTGATTGAATCGTAACATCACCATGAAGCTATTATTTATTTATTTGTTTTTATTTTTATTATTTTTTTATTTTTTGGAACGACCACCATGAAGCTAAATTGTGCAATAGATTTCTAAAGTGAGCCGTAAATTAAGCTTCACAAATTATTTTTTAGCTTTTCTGGTCAAATAGTATAATCAACCTCTTATATTCAAAAGATATTGACTAAACTGCCATCAGGAACAATGTTGTTAAAAAAAGGATCAATTTTTTGTGTTATTTAAAAATGCCTACTTTGTCCGAAATTGGTCATTTTATACTAATGTTATGTCATAATAAACTAATTATTATGAGGGAAAAGTACAATCCAAATTACGGATTGGAAAAAAAAACTTATTTCGGAATTCCAATAACAAGTCGTGAAATCTAAAAAATAATTCTGGAATTTCACGGAAATGTTTTGTTTATTGCCCAAACAAATATTAAAGAAACATAGTTAATCGAAAGGTAGATACGATAAAATGACTTAAAATGTAGCATCCAATTGAAAAAGATAATATAGATACTTCAAAAGTCAAAATAGCCATTTTAGACATGAGTAAGAGAAATTTTTGAATTCCTTTGGTGCAAATGAGGAAAAAAATACACATTATTTGATTAGTCCATTATAACCCATTACAAACAAAGTAATCATTTTCACAAAACACACAAAAAAATGGTCATAAAACACCACAATTACCAAGTTTATTACATAATCCTTTTTCCAGAATATGGTAAGTACATTTGAACTTGTTTATTCTCACGCTCACATTCTCTTATACATAATTCACATAACACTTTTCAAGAATGCATGCCACTTATGTAAATTTAAGCTCAAGAATGCATGAAACTTATCATATTATTCTCGTAACAATTATATATCATAATTACCATGTTTATAACATAATCATTCTTGCACAGATAGTATGGTCAATTTCTATATACCCCAAGCCACAGTATACTTAAATGTCCGTATTCTAAAAGAATTGTATACTTAACAATGGTTAAGACTTTAAACGTTCAAGAATCCATAATACAATAAAGTTCAAGAATATATGACACTTTAGCCTCAATTTATCGATTATGGTACAAATTTTAATTATCCTAAATATGTTTTTTAAATTTGACATGAAAGACCTTAATTTTGTCAAATTTTATTGGTTTTATCCCTGAAAATCTACTATTACAAATAACAATGAAAAAAAAAACTTGGCAAATTTTCGGCATTAATGATCAAAATATCGTCATAAAGACGAGACGAAACTGACAAAACATACCAAACTTAAGAGCTTTTATGTAAAAAAAAACCATTTTATTGTATGTTGCGAATTATCTAGGGCTTCCGAATATAAATGTTAACCAAAATCTATTTTATCCCTTATTAACGATTTCAATATTTGAATATACTAAAATTTTGTACCTTTTTTACAATTATGTCATTAAATATCACAACTTTTGATCTTGTTAATCTAATGGTGCATGATTATTGTTACAGTCACACAATTAATTACATTCTAATAAAAGAAATTAAATATTCTTCTATTTTTGTTCCTACAAATCTTCCTACCCAATTAAATGATGACATATGTCATTTTAGTATACTTAAATATCATTAATAAAACATTAAATGTGACATATGTCATCATTTAATTGGGTAGGAAGATTTGTAGGAACAAAAAATAGGAGAGTATTTAATTTCTCTTCTAATAAATATTGAGCGAGTTGATAATATTGGTTGTGTATGCTGATGAGTGAAACTAATATTTTTAAAATATTGAGTTTTGAGTGATTATTGATAATAGGGTCTTCCCTAATGAGGATGTTCGGTCCGCTTACGTGCACCACGACTAATCTCGGTACGAACATGAGTCTATGCATCATGCATTGGAGTCATTGCAAACGAACTCCATGACCACATAACAAAATGCAACAATCATATTAGAACTCGAGTAGATGAGTATCATACACATCCCAAAAAATGTTTCACTGGTAAGCTGTTATTCAAATGGTTAACGAGACTTTTTGACTTGTAAATTATGATTGGAAAACTAATAAAAGAATAATAATCCTGAAGGTTATGACTCATAAGAATTCTCATAACTTGTCATATTAAAAATGTCATTCTTGATTTTTTACAAAAAAAAAGTTAAAAAGTAAGGATCGTATCTCGAATCCAAATTTTGGGTTTTATCAACAAACAAGAAAAAAACATAGACCAAAATATCATTAATACAAACATAAGGACCATTCTATAAATTATTTTAACAGCAGGACTTGAAACATAAATGATAAATTCTTCATTTATGGACACATAATTTTATTTATTTTAATAAAATAGTAATAATATAATGAAAGAAAATATGATTAAGTAATAATAGTGAACTAACTTACATATTCGTTCTCGAGAACTGGTTTCGTCCGAGTCCCCATAGCCACCGGCACCAAAGCACTCCCCACGGCAGCCACCGCCAAAGGACCATCGCCCTCAGCCTCATATTCCATTTTTTCAATCCTTCTCCGCCGCCTAAAACTTCTCACCGCCCACGACCCTCCAAAGACCACCACCACCAAAACCACACCTGCCACCACCCCACCAATCCACCATTCATTATTCCATCTCTCTCCTCCAGCACCACCGCCTCCGCCAACAGCAATTGGATTCTCCGGCAACTTCGACGGCGCCGGTGCCGGTGCCGGAACGCTCTCCTTAACAACTATTCCAAAATGCCCTTGTTTTACACTCGAACAAACACTCCCATTCAACACACGATCAAACTCAACCCCACCAAATAAATCGAAAAACACACATTTCCGCAAAACCCCATCTGCCAAAAGCCCCAAAGATTCAAACTTTATTAAAATGGGATTCTCCGATGCCCGAAGATCTAGCTCCGGCAACCTTTTCGCTGTCTGATGCGATGCATTATAAACCAATAAACCCACCACCGGCGACAGAAACAAATACCCCGGTAAAGGGTAGTAAACTGACGACCAGTTACCCAAATTCTGATACACCAAAACCACCCTCTCGACGTACGGACTCTCGATAACTCCACCGGGAATATCAAACTCTTTGTACCCATAAAACCCTTTTCTTCTCAACCGACCACTTCTCAGGCGGAGGGCGGAGACGGTGATTCCAGTGAACTCAGGGCTCACAATGCCGTCGTAGATAGCTCCGGTCCTTTGCCGGTGACGGGAAAAAGATCGGAAAGCATAGTCTTGAAGAACTGAATCAAGAAATCTGGATGAAACTGAGGTACCTTTGGTGGGTGATTGAGCTTTTAGAAATGGAATGTTGAGGAGTAGTAACATTGCGAACACCAGACGCTGGAAAGCTAAAGAATTCATGAATCATGAGATGGATTGAAAGATGTCAAGAATTTGGTTTTTCTTTTTTCAAATATCTATTTCGAGATCTAAGAAGGTAAATTAATGCGAGGGAGCACAACGGGTCGTTCTTGAAGTTGGTGTTTAACAGAATTATTTACACTTCACTTTTACTATAATTTAAGTATTTAACTTTTATTCCAGTGAGGTTTTTGCTGGATTTGGTTAACATAGGTGAACAAGTAAGTTGATTGCTATCGTTAACGTTATTTAATATAATGACATATTTCAAATTTTATTATAAATTGCAATATCTTATTTTTACATTATATCTTAAAAACTTCTTAATCAATCCTTTCTAATAAATTAAGTTTTTTTTTTACTTGTTATATTCTCATTTAATTTGTCAAATATCATATTGTGATTATTTTGAATTAATTTGATTTTACATGTCATTTTATGAGTTTTTTTATTTTATTAAATTTCATATAATATTTTAATATAATAATTTTAATAAATATAGTAATAAATGGATATTAATTTCATTAATCAGCTTACCTTTTTAATTTCAAAATTCTAAATTAAAGCTCATTACTTTCTTTAAATTCTTTAAATTATTTGTTTAAATTTAAAAAATAAAAAACCTTTTTATTATGATAATTCATTATTTTTCTTGTTTAAAGTTTTCAAATATTTTAACCTTTATATTTAACTTTTTTTTTTTAAATTAACCCATATAATACATAGGTCTCACAACTAATGTCATATACAAATTTCAATTGTCAATATTAATAATCTAGGATGTTTGCTAGTCGAATTTAAAAAGTTTATTGACAATCGTTTAGGGGTGTTTGGAATCTTATTTAAAACAAAACAAAACAACCCAAAATGATTTGTAAACTTCTTTGATCCGTGAAATTGGTATTTATTTTAGCTCTCGTTTTGTTCTTTATATTGTTAACTTAACAATCAGACTGTTAACTTTTTTGAAATAACAATTTGACCTTTAAACAACGTGATTTCTATAATTTTTCTTTTTCTCGAACTATAATGCAATTTCTATATCTATTTTTTAATTTTATTGGATTATTATTATATAATAAATATTATTTTTAATATATATTGTCACACCCCAAAACCGGAACGACGGAAACGTTTTGGGGTGGATGACGTCATGTCAAGTATCACAACACATGCATTATAGTAATCAAAGTACAACAACCATTGCATTAATAGTAATAGTTTTACATGGTTTACATTACAATATATCAAAGTAATACAAGTAATAATATAGGTACAGCTTGGTACTAAACTGTCTTTGTCAAAAGCTCCGGGGATGTACCTGTCTAATGCTGACCTGAGAATACAAGTTATTTGAAAAGCGAGTATCAGCATTTTTACAAATGCTGGTGAGTTCATAAGTATTTAGTGTCATTTTATTCAAATAACTTTAATAAAAGTGGTAGTTCTAGAGTATCCATTAAGTTAGAGTCATTTCCAGAAAATCCTATATTTTCTTTAATAAAAGCAGTCTTCTACCAAGACTGGACGAAGTTATGTGGTAAAAAGCAGTTTTCCCTTAATCGCTATCATTATCAAAATACAGAATTTGATTATTAAAGAAAGCAAGAGAGATCAGGGAATAACATATGCCTCAGCAGTGAAGGCTGCTGACTAAGGCAAAAGGAATCTTAGACTCCAAGAGAGTATCGAACAAACGACACGCCTGGCTCAGTCTAACAAAGGGAGACACAGACCCCAGACGGTACCTAATGAAAGGTACGGCTAGCAAGGTCTAAAAACAGAGGATACAGACCCCAGACAGTATCAAATGAAAGACACAGCTAGTAAGGTCTAAAACAAGGAATACAGACCCCAGACAGTATCAAATGAAAGACACGGCTAGTAAGGTCTAAAACAAGGAATACAGGCCCCAGACAGTATCAAATGAAAGATACAACTGTTGGAATAGTGTCTAAGGCTGCAACTATATTAGGCAAGTATTTGATCCGGTTGTGCATGGTCCTTTTGGGTTGCCTTCACCATAGCAACTTGATAGGATGATTTAATAAGAGAGAGTAAATATTATTAATATATTATGGGAATAATATAATGAATAATATATTGTTATTTGATTAATATAAGTCATAGAATTAATTAGAATTAATTTGGTGACTTAAAGAGGTTAATTAAATAAAGGGGTATAAACTGTCAATTGTTTGATAGTTAAGCTTTAGACTGAAAATCCTTATAGATATACTAGGGACGAATTCTAGAAGCTAAAGGATAGCTAAATTCGTCCATGGCTTATCTAAGGAAAGGATTTGGATAGCCTTAAGAGAAGATTATCCAATTAGGGTTTAGGTTGTAACCCTTAAGGAGTCCACAAGTATAAATAGATCCCATAGGCAAGGGAAATCGGCACCTCTCCTAAAGTAAGAGAACCCTGGCCGATTTCCTTCCCTCTCCTCTCTCCTAAATCATCTTCCTTGCTATTGGTGTTTGTAAGCCATCAGAGGAGTGACATTTGTGACTCTAGAAGCTCCAAGACCACAAGATCAACAAGGAACTCAAAGGTATGATTCTAGATCTGTTTCAATGTTGTTATTTAACCTAATTAGCCATTAGAAGTCTTGGATTCAAAGCATATTTAATTAGAAAGCCTAGATCCGAGCATTAGGGTTTTGCATGCGCACATAGGAAAGCTCTTATGGCTAAAACCCATCAGTGGTATCAGAGCCTAGCTTGGTTTTCTTTAAATTGTTGCTTGATTAACTGAAACAAACCTGCAAAATTCGATTTTTTGGTTTCTGAGTCATGGACTCGGAGAGTCTCAAAGTGGACTCGGCGAGTAGGCCTGACTCGGCGAGTCCCTTTGTGCACTCGGCGAGTCCAGGCGTCAGGAATGACCAGATTCGGGATTTCTTTGTAATTATCTTATGGAAACTTACCTTAATCATAATAGATCAACATAAATCCGATTTTTTGATAAATATAACAATTATCTTGATCTAGTTAAAGGTAATTATCAACTAATAAAATATTTAATTTCCTTATATGATAATTAATTGAATATTTTGATTATTTTGGTAACTATCTTAAAAGAAATCTTGAATAAATCAAATCAAAGATAATTAGAAAATTAATTGTTAATTGGAATTATTTGTTATTTGATCCTCCATGTTTTAAATGTTTAAAACTTGCCCTCAAGTTTTGAAATTTATATTTATGATTAAAAAGTTTTAATTTAGACAACTTAAATTTCAAAACCCTAGATTTTAAAAGGTTTAAAATACAACCCTATACTAATATGATATTACTAGTATAATATATATATATATGTATAACTAAATGTTAGTCTTACCGTTAGTAGGCCTCATTCACAAAGCCAATCTATAAGGTGGGTATAAGGTTGCGGCCTATAAAATGGCGCTTAATGGGTGTACACTCACACCCACCGCTTGCTTGATTGGTGGAGGGTCGTTAGCCGAATGGGTAGGATAGAGCAACCTCTTCCTCTCATTAAAAGTATAATAAGTAATACAAAGTAACTACATATTTTTTAAAAATTTCTCAATCTTAGTTACTTTAGGAAAAGTGAATCGATGCAATCCCATGAAATTACACTTTGCACCCTTGCTAAGAAGTTAGTGGAGTGTGTGTGGTTTACCGGCACACTAATTGGTTCTAAGCAAAGGTGGCAAAGGGTGATTCATTGTTTATCATAGTTCGATGGAGCGTGTGTGGTTTACCGGCACATCGAATAGGTGATCGTTACAATGAAGGCACCATGTGAATTTGCATGGTAATTCACACCCGCTTTGTGATCCTCGGCATCCCAGTCACAAACAAGAGGGGCATATCGAGATTTAAACATGCCATTGAATAGTTTCAATGAATCTCATCCGAACCTAGGAATTCTCAAAAACACTTAGGACTAATAGTTTAGGTTTCTGTGATGGAGAATTAGTGAATCGTCATTCACTTACCTTCAATTTGTTTGCATGTTAGATTACGGCATCCCTTTTCTAATATGTAAATGTCATTGTTGGATCCTAGCCCTAATTTTTCTTATTGGGTGATAATTAGGGATTCATATTCTAATCTATCTTTGTCCTTTTCTAATTATAGATGTCGAACGCAAACAACGCTGCTGCAAGTTCTTTCACGTTAATGAGCCTTTGCCAAAAGGTCACTTTCGATGGAACGAACTTTAGCGGATGGATAAGATACATTCTCACCATTGCTCGCTATGAGGACAAGGAGTATGTCCTTGATGAGAAGCTCGAGAAAATCAACACCGAAATCGCTACTCCAGCCGAAATCACCGCCTTTGAAACTCATGAGCGAGATGCAACGAAGGTACATTGCATCATGATTGCTACCATGAACTCCGAATTCCAAAAGTCCTACGAGGACATGTACCCGTACGAGATGCACCAAGACTTATTGGAGAGGTACCACCAAAACGCGAGACAAGAGCGTTATGAGATTTTCACCAACATGATTTCCGCTAAGATGGGTCATGGAGAATCTCTTACCGTGCACTTGCAAAAGATGCAAAGGTATGTCGACCGCCTTCGCAAGTTAAATGTTGACTTCGGGGAAGACTTGGCGATCGACATGGTGCTTCACTCTTTGCCTCCGATGTACAACCAATTTAGGATGACCTACCACATGAACAAAGAAGAGGTCACCCTAAACAAGCTCCAAGGTCTCTTGAGGGTTGCTGAGAGCAACTTCAAAGACAAGTCTGTTGCACCTGCTCCCAATCCGACTGTTGCTCCTGTCTTGGCTATTGGTCAAGGAAAGGGAAAGAAGAGGAAGACTTCATCAAAGAACTATCGCAAGGTCAAAACCCGAGATGGTGCCTCTTCTAGTGGGACCAAAGTTGATCCCGCTAAGCCCTGTCCTAACCCGAAGGAGGAAGAGTGCCACCACTGCCATAAGATAGGACATTGGAAGAGAAGCTGCCCAGAGTACCTGCAAGCAATCAAAGAAGGAAAGATCAAGCCATCTTTCGCAGGTATATACACAATCAAATCTAACAATTCTAACATCGATGCAGTACCATAACAATAAAGTCATAAACAAAAACTGATAGGAAAGGGAAAGATACGCACCTGCCACATCAGAGGCTGCTCGCGTCTCCTCTGTAACCAACTGGACGGCCCAGCTCCTCACCGCGGGCGCCTCTGCCCGGCCCTGACGGCTGTCAGGGATCCTCAAAGTCACAGGGGCAGGTGCTATCACCTGTCCCGTAGTAACCAAACTCGGACACTGGGCCTTCTTGTGGCCTCGTTGACTGCAATGGAAACAGATCAGGTCTGATCCCTGGGTGGTGGTAGCAGTACAATCCCAGCTATAATGACCGATCTGACCGCACCTGAAACAGCTAGAATCGCCACCACCGCCACTCCTACATGCACCCTCGTGCGTCCTGCCGTACTTCCCACAACGGCTACTGTGACATCCCCATTTTCACGGCCAGAAGAGATCGATTTTGTGTACGCTTGTTTGAAAATCAGAGTAACATTTTAAATAAAAGTGTTGCAGAATTTGTCCCAAAACAAATTATGATAAAGATTTATCAAAAGCATTTCCAAGGAAATGTATTTCATTAAAAGACTTGGGATGTCATGTTCGATACAGATCAAAAGCATAAACAGTACAATATAAACCTTACTACAGTATTTCATATCTATAGGCCTATATCTGTAATCCCTCATCCAAAACAACACATCTATGCTCGAGCGCCACTACCTATAATACATGAAACTAAGTGGGTCAGGCTTGGGAGCCTGGTGAGCACATAGGGTTTTCAACCCACAATAAATAAGTTATTTAATTTCATCAACCAACAATAACCCGATTACCCATTCCCGTTATCCTCACTTTACGTCCCTAAACACCTATCATAAGGGACTTAGCCTAAGGATCATCATTGGGATAAACACTACTGCTAATGGGGTTCCTTAGCAATAAATGTCCTAAAGGCAACCATGAGGGGGATAGAGTACACCGGTGAACACATCATTCACGAACACCTACAGGTTGCGAGCCTGCTAGCGTTCCACTAGACTGTCTAAAAGAGTCTGTGGTCCTCATCCATACTCCGCTAGATGATAGAATCAACAACAACAACAACATCGAGGCCTCTCATCATTTTATTACACATCGTATATTACATCTACCCATGTTTTACCCCAACATTTTTGTAGATATAAGATACATATACAGTTTAAATCATTTAGAACATGTATAAAATTGTTCATCCAGCATAGATAGCAAGTATACAGATAATATGCACACACAACACGTAATTTATATAAAATACTTCATATCTATGTGTAAGCTGAAAGTAACTATGCACTCACCTGATAAGGTGGTGATTCCGAACTTTGACGACGCTTCGTTACTCTTGAAACAATTTCCTTCGTCAAAACCTAGTATCATTACCACTAGGGTTTAGTCTATCATTCACTGAGACTAATTAATAGTCTACCTACTATTACTATTATATAAGCGTTAAACAACACTCTATATAACTCATAATAATAGCCCAAATAATTATTTTAAGGTCCTAATAATGTTACTATAATTAATCAGAAGCTATATTAAAAATTGCGTAGGCATAGCTCACTTACAGTGGGGTTTCAAGAAAACCGGGCTTTGCTCGGAGTAGCGTTTCCGAACCGAAAGACATTTTTTCTCAGGACTTCGGGAGCCTCGGGGCTTCCCTCGGGTGCTAGGGGTTCACCTAGACTTTAGGGAGGGTTTGAAACCCTAGAGAGAGAAATATTGTAGAGAGAGAAGTGGAATTGGTGTGAAAAATCCGGAAGAGTTTGCACCCTTTTATAGCCCGCGAAGCATCAGACTACGTTGGGCGTAGTCTTCGGGTAGGGTCCAGCTGCGTCCAGTTGTCTCGCACACCGGAAGAGGATAAGGACCGAAGGTACGCTGGGCGTACCAACTTCGGACGCGGGGCATAGAGAGAAGCGAGGCGACGTGTCTTCATCCAACATGAGTTCATCGTACGGTTAGAAATGCGCCACGTCAGCGACTTCGTATAAGATCTCGCAAAATCATGTCGTGACCATTCTTCGTTCTGGGTAGTTTAGTCACAAAATCCATGGTGATGTCTTCCCATTTACCCATGGGTACAAATAAAGGTTCTAAACTCCCATACGGTTTCTGATGTTGTGCCTTAACTCTTGCTCATGTCACACACTCGGCCACATACTTCGCAACATCGAGCTTCAACGTCGGCCACCAATAGTAGGGTTTTAGGTCCCTAAACATTTTTGTGCTACCGGGATGAATCGAGTACATGGTCTTGTGAGCTTCTTCCATCAGAAGATATCTTATTCCTCCCGTCTTAGGTACCCAAATCCGATCTTGGAATACCTTCAGTCCTTGACGGTTTGTACCGAATACCAACGTCTTTCCCAAACGTTCTTCTTTTCGGTCATTCTTTTCTGAAGCTTCTTCTTGAGCTTTCCTGATACTTTCCACAATCGTCGAGACAACTACTATTCTCAACGCTCTTGGCCTTTTCTTTTCATGATTGACTTTCCGACTGAGAGCATCAGCGACCATATTTGCTTTACCAGGGTGGTAAAGTATCTCACAGTCGTAGTCCTTGAGTAATTCCAGCCAGCGTCGTTGTCTCATATTCAATGCTTTCTGATTAAAGAGATACTGGAGACTCTTATGATCAGTGAAAAGTTTGCACTTCGTGCCATAGAGGTAATGCCTCCATATCTTTAAGGCGAATACTACCGCTGCAAAATCCAGATCGTGAGTGGGGTAGTTCTTTTCATGCTCTTTCAATTGTCGAGATGCGTATGCTATCACCTTTTCTCTTTGGGTCAGAACACAACCCAACCCGACTCCAGATGCGTTACTAAAGACCGTGAAGTCTTCAACTCCATCGGGTAGAGAAAGAATCGGTGCTTCACATAACTTCTTCTTTAGCTTCTCGAATGCTTCTTCATGCTTCTCACTCCACGTATAAGTAGCTCCTTTGTGGGTCAAAGTTGTTAATGGAGCAGCTATCGAAGAAAAGCCTTGGATAATCGTCGGTAATATCCAGCTAATCCAAGAAAGCTTCGAATCTATGTGGGACTTTTTGGACGTTCCCACTTCATTACAACTTCGATTTTTGCTGGGTCAACCATTATTCCCTCCTGGTTAACCACATAACCCAAGAATTGGACTTCTCAGATCCAAAATCACACTTTGAGAACTTAGTGTAAAGCTTCTCCTTCTTTAACACTTCTAACACTTCTGTAGATGCTTGCCATGCTCCTCTTGGCTTCTAGAGTAAATTAGAATGTCTTTGATGAACACTATCACAGATTTATCGAGGAATGGTTTACAAACCCTGTTCATCAAATCCATGATCGCTGCTGGAGCATTGGTCAGTCCAAACGACATAACCAAGAACTCGTAGTGTCCATATCTCGTTCTGAACGCAGTCTTCTCAATATCCTACTCTCTCACCTTTAGCTGATGATATCCTGACCTAATATTGTCTTTTGAGAAATAGCTCGAACCTTGCAGCTGATCGAATAGGTCATCAATCCTTGGCAATGGATACTTGTTCTTCACTGTTTCCTTGTTCAGCTCTTGGTAGTCTATACACATTCTCATGCTTCCGTCCTTCTTCTTCACGAATAACACCGGAGCTCCCCAGGGCGATGAACTAGGTCGAATGAAACCATTGTCCAACAGTTCCTGAAGTTGCGTCATAAGCTCCTTCATCTCTGTCAGCACTAATCGGTAAGGTTCCTTTGCTATCGGTGTTGTACCTGGTAACAAGTCTATCCGAAACTCCACTTGTCTATCAGGTGGTAATCCGGGAAGATCTTCGGGAAAGACTTCCAGATAATCACACACAACCGGTATATTCTGCACCTCTTTCTTTTCCTTCTTAGTATCGATTACGAATGCCAAGTATGATGCACATCCCTTGGACAAACATTTTCTAGCTTTCATCAGGGAGATGATGATGGGTTTTGGACATAAGAACTTTACCTATGTGCACATACAACCCTATATCTTGGATCTAGGTTTCACTAATTGAACATGCAACATATCCAAGACTTTCATGGCTAGATCTAATGTAAACTAACAATTAAAACATATGAAAACAGATCTAGAATGATACCTTGAGTAACTTGCTTGAAAACCTTCTTCTTCTTGGAGCTTAGAGTCACAAATGTCACTCCTCTAATGGCTTACAAACACCAACTAGCAAGAAGATGATTTGAGAGAGATGAGGAAGAGGAAAATTGGCTCTAGGGTTTCTCCAATCACAAGGGTGTCGATTTACTCAACCCTATGGGTCTACTTATACTGTGAGCTCCTAGGGTTTCACCTTAAAACCCTAATTGGATAACTTAGCCTCAAAGCAATCCAAATCCCTTCCTAGATAAGGCCTTGGACGATTTCTAGGTGATCCATATCCATAAAATCGTCCAACCCTATATCCATAAGGGTTATCAGCTCAAAATACAACTTTCATACATTTAACAGTTTATACCCCTTTATTCAATTAATCTCTTTAAGTCGCCAAATTAATTCCTAATTAATTTATGACTTATATTAATCAAATAATATTATTATTCTCTTAACATATTATTCTTATAATACATTAATAATAATATCTCTTCTCTCTAAATCACCCTATCAAGTTGCTATGGTGAAGGCAACCCAAAAGGACCATGCACAATCGGGTCAAGTACTTACAAAATATAGTTACAGCCTTAGACACTAATCCAACAGTCTCCCACTTGGATAAGTCTAGTAACTATACACGCAAACACAATCCGATTAGCAATCGTAGCTCTCAAAGACGCTGCCAACTCTGATCTTATCAGTAACCTGTCCTTTAGATAAGGGATCGTACAGTCCTCTGTTTTGATATCGTGCAAACGATTTCATGAGACATTGTCATACTCATTGTCCAGCAACTATTTTCTCGATCTCAGATTTATTTGACATAGAACTTAATTGAACACATCAATTAAGTCCTGACCGGGCCCGTACACATAAGTCAAATCAAATCATCGAGCGACCGTGATATCACTTTTACCCTCTTAGGATAAAAGTAACAGATAAACTTCGACTTATATGCATTTACTTATCGACTAACTAACTGTACACAACAATGCGTTTTATGACATCAATTTACTGATGCGGTTTCACATTATCAATGTACAACCAATTAGTAAATAATAAACCATATATCTAGGTTTTAAGACCATATGATATTATCGTCTTGCGATCACTCCAAAGCGATTCCAGCAAGCGCGGGTTTATTCCAATACTCAAAACCTGTTCATAAGCACTCATGAACGTTGCAGCAAACCTTTGCTATGTCTAATTCCATTTAGACAATCTACACACCAATTCACGACAATCTTCATTCATACCTACTTCCAACATATGAACGATTGTTGACAGTTTGAATAATTCGATTATTCTTAATAAACTCAATTATTCTGGAAGTCAAAACATGCAAAGTGAAACAATAGCTAAACAATTAACATAAGACAGTAACATTACTTATAAATAATAATCCTTTATTTAATCATCAAATGTCAATTACATTTATCTATTACACGTTTCTAATATTATCTAATCTAAACTAATATCATCCTTCAGTCCAATACTCATAGCATGCTGCAAGTGCTTAACCCTGCTCAGTCCCTTCGTAAGCGAATCTGCTGGGTTATCTTCTGATGATATCCTCTTAACCACGAGGTGTCCTTCTTCTACTCGGTGCCTAATAAAGTGATATTTTCTGTTGATATGCCGAGATCTACCATGATCCCTCGGTTCCTTGGTCAAGGCAACCGCTCCTTCATTATCACAGAAAATTTCCATGGGCTCCTTTATTGCAGGCACAACTCCAAGATCGCCAATGAAGTTCTTCAACCATATTGCCTCCTTTGACGCTTCGCTCGCTGCAATGTACTCTGATTCGCACGTTGAATCAGCTACTGTTTCCTGTTTGGAACTTTTCCAAGTTACTGCTCCTCCATTAAGGGTAAAGACCCATCCCGACTGCGAACGGTCGTTGTCCCTGTCGGTCTGGAACTGGTGTCGCTATACCCTCGCACCTTCAAGTCATCACTCCCTCTGAGGACTAGAAACCATTCCTTGTTCCTCCGAAGGTACTTAAGGATGTTCTTGACCGCAATCCAATGCGCTCTACCAGGATTCCCTTGATATCTACTGACCATGCTCAAAGCAAAGGCCACATCAGGTCCAGTACAAGTCATAGCATACAAGATCGAGCCAACTGTGGAAGCGTAAGGTACTCGGCTCATCTCAGCTATCTCGGCTTCGGTACTCGGACTTTGAGTCTTACTCAACTTGGTATTACTCTGTATCGGTAGTTCTCCCTTCTTCAAGTTTTCCATACTAAAACGTTTTAGTACCTTTTCCAAGTAAGTATTCTGACTAAGTCCTATTGGTCTCTTACTTCTTTCTCTCACTATCCTTATTCCCAAAATATAGGAAGCCTCTCTGAGGTCCTTCATAGCGAAGCACTTCCCGAGCCAGGACTTTACCTCCTGCAGAGGCGGGATGTCGTTTCCTATGAGCAGTATGTCATCGATATACAAAAAGAGAAAGCTAACTATGCTCCCACTGGCTTTGACATATACACCTGATTCATCTTCGCTTCGTACAAATCCAAACTCTTTGACTTTCTCATCAAAGCAAAGATTCCATCTGCGAGACGCTTGCTTAAGTCCATAAATGGACTTCTCAAGCTTGTACACTCTATTTGGATGCTTCGGATCGACAAAACCCTCTGGCTGAGCCATGTAAACATCCTCAGCTAGCTTTCCATTAAGGAAAGTGGTCTTGACATCCATTTTTCATATCTCATAATCATGAAATGCAGCAATTGCCAGCATCACCCTAATAGATTTTATCTTTGCAACTGGTGAGAAGGTCTCGTCATAGTCAACTCCGGGAGTTTGAGTAAAGCCCTTCGCAACCAATCGCGCCTTGTACGTGTGTACATTCCCATCCATGTCGGTCTTCTTCTTGAAGATCCATTTGCACCCAACCGTCTTACGTCCAGGCACATTGTCAACCAAATTCCAAACTTGGTTGTTATACATGGACTGAATCTCGCTGTTCATTGCCTCTTTCCATTTTGCAGACTCCGGGCCTGCCATGGCTTCCTTATAGCAATTAGGTTCATCTATATTTATTAGTGTACTATCACTAATATACGTGTCCCCTTCGGTAGTAATATGAAAACCATACAACTGGGGCTGAACTCTAACTCTTTCGGAACGTCTAAGAGGTAATGACTCGTCAATTGGTTCAACCGGAGTTTCCTCCTCGGGTTGAGCGCCAGTGGCAGAGGTTCCTTTATCGCTCGATTCTTGAATCTCTTCAAGATCGATTTGCCTCCCACTGTCTCCTTGGCTTATGAGTTCTCTTTCTCGGAAAACCCCTCTCCTTGCAATGAAGACAACATTGTTACTCGGTCTATAGAAGAGATATCCAAAGAATTTCTGCGGGTAGCCGATGAAAATACATCGCTCACTACGAGGTTCGAGCTTGTCATGAGTTTCTCGTCTTAGGAAAACTTCACAACCCCAAACCTCGATATGTGCCAACGAGGGAGCTTTCCCTGTCCACATCTCGTGAGGTGTTTTGGCAACCTTCTTTGTAGGGACTCGGTTAAGGATATGGGCGGCAGTCTCTAAGGCATACCCCCAAAATGAGATAGGTAGTGAAGCACGACTCATCATAGAACGAACCATGTCTAACAAGGTTCGATTGCACCTTTCTACTATACCATTTAACTGCGGTGTCCTGGGTGGCGTCAATTGTGAAACTATTCCACATTCCTTGAGATAGTTGTGGAATTCAAGACTTAGGTACTCTCCTCCTCGATCGGATCGAAGCATCTTGATTTTCCTGCCCAATTGATTCTCCACTTCATTCTTGAATTCTTTGAACTTTTCAAACGTTTCAGACTTGTGCTTGATTAAGTAAATATACCCATATCTACTATAATCATCGGTAAAAGTCACGTAGAAGCGGTTTCCATCCTTTGTGGTGGATCTAAAGGGTCCACATACATCGGTATGTATGAGATCCAATAAACCCTCACCTCTCTCACAAGTGCCAGTGAAGGGTGACTTGGTCATCTTTCCAAGTAAACAAGATTCGCACGTGTCATCTTCCCTAAGGTCGAATGACTCCAACACTCCATCCTTTTGGAGTTGGGCTATGCGTTTCTTGTTGACATGTCCAAGACGACAATGCCACAAAGATGCTTTATCCATACTATTGGAAGAATCTATACACAACACATCATTTCCTAGGTTATCTACAACCATAACAGTTTCATAAATTCCATTACAAGGCATTGCTTCAAAGTATAAAACACCATTTAGATAAGCATAAATAGAACCATTCATATTATTAAATGAATATCTAAATCCTTGTCTAAACAAACCACGAAATGAAATGATGTTTCTAGCCATATCTGGCGAGTAGCAACAATTATTTAAATCTAGACCTAATCCATTACTAAGCACTAAAGAATACACTCCAATCTTGGTGACAGACGACGATCTTTTGTTTCCCATGATTAGATTTATTCTTCCTTGCTCCACATCTCTATCTCTTCTTAGTCCCTGCAAGTCAGAACAAATGTGGTAACCACATCCTGTGTCAAGAACCCAAGAAATAGTGTGGGATGAATTACTAGATTTAATTATGTATATACCTGCAAAAGATGGTTTGATCTTTCCATCCTTGATGGCTTGCAGATATTCCGGGCAGCTTCTCTTCTAGTGCCCTATCTTGTGGCAATGATGGTACTCTGCCTCCTTCGGGTTACGGTTGGGCTTAGCGGGATCAACTTTGGTCCCACTAGAAGAGGAACCATCTTGGGACTTTCCCTTGCAGTGGCTCTTTGAAGGAGCCTTCCTCTTCTTGCTAGGGTTGGCAAAAAGCCCCATACCCAATGGGGAACCCGAAACCCACACCCGTTTTGACTGGGGAATCCCCAAGTTGACCGGGGATGGGGACGGGGATGGGGAATACCCGAATAAAAAAAGTGGGGATGGGGATACCCTTAATCCCCGACCCGGACCCGCCCCCGACATATATTAATATATAAAAATAATACATAACGTATATTTATAGTAGAGTTTATAATACATAAAATTTGATCTAAGTAACCTAACTTATTAGTAATTACTTGGTTGAAATTATACCTTTTGCTTTTTCTTTTATCTAATTTAAACTCGTGTATATATATATATATATATATATATATATATATATATATATATATATATATATATATATATATATATATATTCTCTTTGGTTGATCTATTTTACCTTAAATATCAATCTGATAATTTTTTTCTACTTGATTTTTCATGTATGTATTTAAATTTAGTAGAAAATTTATTTATATTTTTTATGCAATTTATGGGTACTTATATATTTTATAAAATCTTTAAACTTGTGTTGGTAAAATTGAAATATAGAGTTTTTTCTTATGTAAAAGTTTGCATGTTAAAAGAGATAAAGAAATCCCCGTTTCCCCGTTGGGGGTGGGGATGGGGGTTTATTTATATTCCCCGATGGGGATGGGGATGGAGATTAGGGTCCCCTGTGTTCCCCACCCCCGTTGCCATCTCTACTTCTTGCCCCTTCCCTTCCCTATAGCCAAAACAGGAGCAGTGGTTGGTGTGGGAGTTGGTGCAACAGACTTGTCCTTTAGGTTGCTCTCAGCAGTCCTTGGAGTTTGCTTAGGGTGACCTCTTCCTTGTTCATGTGGTAGGTTATCCTAAATTGATTGTAGCATGAGGGCAAGGAATGAAGAACAATATCAATGGCCAAATCCTCCCCAAATTTAACATTTAACTTGCGAAGATGATCAACATATCGTTGCATCTTTTGCAAGTGCACAGTCAACGATTCTCCATTTCCCATCTTAGCGGTGATCATGTTAGTGATGATCTCGTAGCGCTCTTACCTCGCGCTTTGGTGGTACCTCTCCATCAAGTCTTGATGCATTTCATAAGGATACATGTCCTCATAGGACTTTTGGAATTCTTGGTTCATAGTGGCTATCATGATGCAATGAACTTTCGTTGCATCACGTTCGTGTGTCTCAAAGATAGCCATCTCTTCGGGAGTAGCGATTTCCGGGTTGATCTTCTCGAGCTTTTCGTCGAGGACATACTCTTTGTCCTCATAGCGTGCAATGGTGCGAATGTATCTTATCCATTCGCTAAAGTTGGTACCATCGAAGGTCACTTTTTGACAAAGACTCATTAATGTGAATGAGTTAGCAGCAGCGTTGTTTGCATTCGACATCTACAAATAGAAAGGACAAAGTTTGATTAGAATTTGGATCCCTAATTAAAAACCCAAAATGAAAAATTAGGGCTAGGACCCAACAACATTATTTAAATATTAGAAAAGGGATGTCGTAATCCAATGATGCAAATAATTTGGAGGTGAATGACGATTCACTAATTCTTCACCACGAAAACATAACCTTAAGTTTTATTGAGAATTCATAGATTTAAGAGATTCATTGAACCTTTCAATGACATGTTTAAATCTCGATATGCCCCTCTTTTTTGTGACTGGGATACCGAGGATCACAAAGCGGGTGTGAAATACCATGCAAATCTACATGGTGCCTTCATTGTTACAATCATCTATTCGATGTGCCGGTAAACCACACACGCTCCATCGAACTATGATAAACAATGAATCACCCTTTGCCACCTTTGCTTAGAACCAATTAGTGTGTTGGTAAACCACACACGCTCCACTAACTTCTTAGCAAGGGTGCAAAGTGCAATTTCATGGGATTGCATCAATTCACTTTTCCTAAAGTAACTAAGATTGGGAATTTTATAAAATAGTTTAGTTACTTTATAGTTTCATTATACTTATTAATGAGGAGAGAGAGTTGCCCTATCCTACCCATTCGGCTAACGACCCTCCACCGGTCAAGCAAGTGGTGGGTGTGAGTGTACACCCATTAAGCACCATTTTATAGGCAGCAACCTTATACCCACCTTATAGACCGGCTTCGTGAATGAGGCCTACTAACGGTAAGACTAGCATTTTAATTTTACTTATATATTTATTATTAAGCTTTTAATAATATAATAGTATAGGATTGAATTTTAAACTTGTAAAACTCTAGGGGTTGAAATTTAAATTCTTCTAAATTAAACTATTAATCACAAAATTCAAATTTCAAAACTTCGTGATAGAAATTGAACTTTTTCAAACAATAGGGATCAAATAACAAATAATTCAAATTAAACAATTAATTTCATAATTATCTATATTTGACCTAATCCAATTTTAGTCATTAGATAATTACCAAATAATCTTAAATAATCCATATTTATCACGTAAATAAACAATATTTAAAAGATTTGAAATTATCTATATTTATGTCAAGGATAATCATTAAATTAAGTTAAAAATCGGATTTTTACATAATAAAACGATTTAGGTATCAATCCAAGACAAAACAGCAACAAAATCCCGAATTATCCTCTGTCTGACGCTCGGACTCGCCGAGTCAAGGTTTGGACTCGCCGAGTAGGGCCAACTCGTCGAGTCCAAACACTGAATCGCCGAGTTGGGTCGACAGAGGGCAAGAAAAACGATTTTCAGCAAGCAAAACAGTTAAGCATCACATTCAATTGAAACCAATCATGGCTCTGATACCATTGATGGGTTTTGGACATAAGAACTTTACCTATGTGCACATACAACCCTATAGCTTGGATCTAGGTTTCACTAATTAAACATGCAACATATCCAAGACTTTCATGGCTAGATCTAATGTAAACTAACAATTAAAACATATGAAAACAAATCTAGAATGATACCTTGAGTAACTTGCTTGAAAACCTTCTTCTTCTTGGAGCTTAGAGTCACAAATGTCCCTCCTCTAATGGCTTACAAACACCAACTAGCAAGAATATGATTTGAGAGAGATGAGGAAGAGGAAAATTGGCTCTAGGGTTTCTCCAATCACAAGGGTGTCGATTTCCTCAACCCTATGGGTCTATTTATACTGTGAGCTCCTAGGGTTTCACCCTAAAACCCTAATTGGATAACTTAGCCTCAACGCAATCCAAATCCCTTCCTAGATAAGGCCTTGGACAATTTCTAGGTGATCCATATCCCTAAAATCGTCCAACCCTATATCCATAAGGGTTATCAGCTCAAAATACAACTTTCATACATTTGACAGTTTATACCCCTTTATTCAATTAATCACTTTAAGTCACCAAATTAATTCCTAATTAATTTATGACTTATATTAATCAATTAATATTATTATTCTCTTAACATATTATTCTTATAATACATTAATAATAATATCTATTCTCTCTAAATCACCCTATCAAGTTGTTATGGTGAAGACAACCCAAAATGACCATGCACAATCGGGTCAAGTACTTACCAAATATAGTTACAGCCTTAGACACTAGTCCAACAGATGATTCCAGAATTTACTCTGCGTTTTTCCCCGTACACCATGAATGAATCTTTTCCAGGTGGGTTCACCCTTACTATCTTCTTCCTGTAAAGAATCTCAGCATCGTTGGCGCTAAGCCAATCCAGTCGCAAAACGATGTCGAAACGGTTTAACTCTATGGTTAATAGTTCCTTGTGGAATTCGTTTCCGTTTAGGTCGATGACGATGTTCCTAATGCGATCACTAACAGGTATGAACTTGCCACCGACAACTTCCACAACTAAGGCATTATTAATTTTTCTACGGGTAATGCTAGTTTCCCACCAAACTTATGTGACACAAAGGAGTAGTTTGCTCCAGAATGAAACATTATATTGGCAGGCAAACCATTTACAAGAAAGGTACCTGAAGTGATGTTGCCTCCTTCGCAGCCTCGAGCGTCATCTGAAAGGCTCTTCCCCTCGGCTTCGGTGGAATGTTGGGTCTTCCTACCTCCTTCTTCTTCGGGCAGTCCCTCGAAATGTGCCCCTCCTCGTTGCACTCATAACAGACCTTCTTAGTAAACGTGCATTCATTGGCATAGTGCCCAGGCTTTCCACATCTGAAACAAGTGACTCCTCCGTCACATTTCCCCTGGTGCTTCTTCTTGCACTTGTCACACCATTTTGCTTCGGCTCCTCCTCCTCTCGAACTAGACTTCGAGAATTTACTCTTCTTACCGGACCTCGAGGATCCGTCAAATTTCCTTTTCTCTCCCACCTCCGCTCTCTCCAGGCCCTTCTCTCGTATCTGGGTCTCCACATTCTTAGCAACCCAGATGGAGCCTTTCAGAGTTGTTGTTTGCTTGACCGTTGGATCGAAGTCCCTGGTAATCTGAGGGAAAACTTGTTAACCTTGGAGAGTTCAGTTGGGACGAGGTGAGGAACAAGCTTCATTTTCTCTGTAAAGCTTTCAGCGTATTCAGTAACGCTCATTCTTCCCTTCTTTAGATTTTGGAATTCGTTGTTGATCTCCAGAAGATCCTGTTCAGAGTAGTATTGCATCTTTAACTGCACCAGAAAATCCTCCCACAACATCTTGCTCGCTTCTCCTTTGGGCATTGAATCAGCTAGTAGCTTCCACGAGCTTAGTACTCTAGATTTTAATAGAGGAACCGCGAGAGCGGTCTTCTGCCTGTTGCTACACTTGCAACTCTCAAACATTGTCTCCATCTCGGAGATCCAGTTCATGACTTCCACTGGTGTCGGGCTTCCAGATAGATACGGTGGTTTGGATGCCATGAAATCCTTGTATTTGCATCCACGTACGTCATTTCCTCCATCCTGGTGGTTTCACCTAACTATCGGTGGGTTGGCTTGACCTACAGTCCCACTGTAGTTACCTCCTTTTAACTGCCCATCATTCAGTTCGGGTTGTTCGATTGGTATGGTAGCTTCCTCTCGATTCTGTTGGAGTAAACGCCAGGTTTCCTCCATTTGAAAATCCAACATCATTTGGATCATCGCTTGTACTCCAGCCATCGTTATTGGCTCAGGTGCCACTTCTACGACAACAAGTATTTGCTGAATCACTAGGGGTTGATTCCTATTCCCATTCGCATTCCCAGCTCCATTGCAGGTTCTCGTCATTTTGATCTATACACCGAATAAGGTGAATTTAGATCTTTATTTAGGATAGACGTTTAAATCATCCTTATCTCTCAAAAACTTTTATATGCTAGTTCTAATATCGTAGTCGTACGTTTCGAATCCTAAACACATAAGGTTTCCAGATCCAGTCGGCAACAGACCATAGATCCGAACAAATGAAAGCATATAAGGCATAAATCATTTAGCACATAAAGCATATTATGAATACTTTCCTAAATAAGCTAGTGCTCTCATCTCACAATCATCGATTAGCATTCTAAGTTTAAGTCTAGAAATCCTACAAATTCCTAGTTCGCTTAAACTAATGCTCTGATACCAACTGTGACATCCCCATTTTCATGGCCAGAAAAGACCACTTTTGTTTATGCTTGTTTGAAAATCAGAGTAACATTTTAAATAAAAGTGTTGCGAAATTTGTCCCAAGACAAATTATGATAAAGATTTATCAAAAGCATTTCCAAAGAAATGTATTTCATTAAAGGACTTGGGATGTCATGTTCGATATAGATCAAAAGCTTAAACAGTACAATATAAGCCTTACTACATTATTTCATATCTACAGGCCTATATTCGTAATCCCTCATCCAAAACAACACATCTATGCTCGAGCGCCACTACCTGTAATACATGAAACTAAGTGGGTCAGGCTTGGGAGCCTGGTGAGCACATAGGGTTTTCAACCCACAATAAATAAGTTATTTAATTTCATCAACCAACAATAACCCGATTACCCATTCCCGTTATCCTCACTTTACGTCCCTAAACACCTATCATAAGGGACTTAGCCTAAGGATCATCATTGGGATAAACACTACTGCTAAGGGGGTTCCTTAGCAATAAATGTCCTAAAGGCAACCATGAGGGGGATAGAGTACACCGGTGAAAACATCATTCACAAACACCTACAGGTTGCGAGCCTGCTAGCGTTCCACTAGACTGTCTAGAAGAGTCTGTGGTCCTCATCCATACTCCGCTAGATGATAGAATCAACAACAACAACATCGAGGCCTTTCATCATTTTATTACACATCGTCTATTACATCTACCCATGTTTTACCCCAACATTTTTGTAGATATAAGATACATATACAGTTTAAATCATTTAGAACATGTATAAAATCGTTCATCCAGCATAGATAGCAAGTATACAGATAATATGCACACACAACACGTAATTTATATAAAATACTTCATATCTATGTGTAAGCTGAAAGTGACTATGCACTCACCTGATAAAGTGGTGATTCCGAACTTCGACGACGCTTCGTTACTCTTGAAACAATTTCCTTCGTCAAAACCTAGTATCATTACCACTAGGGTTTAGTCTATCATTCACTGAGACTAATTAATAGTCTACCTACTATTACTATTATATAAGCGTTAAACAACACTCTATATAACTCATAATAATAGCCCAAATAATTATTTTAAGGTCCTAATAATGTTACTATAATTAATCAGAAGCTATATTAAAAATTGCGTAGGCATAGCTCACTTACAGTGGGGTTTCAAGAAAACCGGGCTTTGCTCAGAGTAGCGTTTCCGAACCGAAAGACATTTTTTCTCAGGACTTCGGGAGCCTCGGGGCTTCCCTCGGGTGCTAGGGGTTCACCTAGACTTTAGGGAGGGTTTGAAACCCTAGAGAGAGAAATATTGTAGAGAGAGAAGTGGAATTGGTGTGAAAAATCCGGAAGAGTTTGCACCCTTTTATAGCCCGCGAAGCATCAGACTACGTTGGGCGTAGTCTTCGGGTAGGGTCCAGCTGCGTCCAGTTGTCTCGCACACCGGAAGAGGATAAGGACCGAAGGTACGCTGGGCGTACCAACTTCGTACGCGGGGCATAGAGAGAAGCGAGGCGACGTGTCTTCATCCAACATGAGTTCATCGTACGGTTAGAAATGCGCCACGTCAGCGACTTCGTATCAGATCTCGCAAAATCGAGTATCAACTTCAATAGTTCGTATCTTCCTCATACGAGCTCCATTTTGTGGTTCTTTATATCCACGCGAAGGCGGGAACGTACTCTACAACTTTCGTTTAGACTTCGTCGACTAATTTTGACTGTATTTTAAAAGTTATATTATTAACTAGCCGGGACAGGATTGGTCCGTTAAAATCTCATAATTTCTTCATCTGACGTCCGTTTTCGTCTGTATTTTTATCGTTACGCTACTATTAATGAGGTCTTTGATTCTCATTTAGGTTGTTTCGGCTAAAAACCGTTTGATCTAATATTTGAATTTCGGGTTGTACACTGCTAAGTCGAAACTTCGAAAAATCATAACTTCCTCATACGAAGTCAGATTTGGGCGTTCTTTTTATGGATGCTCTCGGTTTAATGTATTCTACGACTTTTGTTTAGACCGATAAGGCTAAAATTCACTCTATCGTAAATTCACTATTTACGTTTCCCGGTATCGTGCCGGTTTCATCGTGAAACTTCGACGGGTCATAACTTCTTCGTTATAACTCGGATTTAGGCATTCTTTATATCCCTGGAATCCTTGTTTCGACCACTACAGCTTTATGTAAAGATATCGGGTTTATCTCACACTTTCATTTTGATGCTTATTTTTATTTTTCATTTATTATTCATTTATAAATAAGTAATAAACATATAAATTCACATAATACTCAAATATTTCATCTTTATTACTTCTAAAAGAGTTACAATAGTTGAACTAGACTATTACATTGTCTAAAATGCTTAGCCCCGAAACCCAGACGTTACAGTTACGCTCCTGATGACCTCTCGATCTAGAATCTGATGTCTTAGGCCTCTTGCTTGATCCCGCGGATGTCTGCACCTCGACTGGGTTTCTCTTCCTGTCTGCCTCTAAGTCAATCTCCCTCTCCCTGGCTCGAGAAATCATATCCTCCAGTGTCTTGCAGTTGGACCGGCTCACAAACTGCCTGATGTCACTCCTCAGCATCTCGTGGTGCTGAGCCTTCTTCATCTCCTCATCCGCCACATACTGCGGAACCAGGAGGGCTCTCTCTCTCTCTCTCTCTCTCTCTCTCTAAACTTGACGGCGATCTCCACCACTGTCTCAGTAGTCTGCTGGAGGTCCTGAAACTTCCGTGCTAACTGTTGCACCTCAATAACTGGTGCAAACTCGGCCCTGAACCTGGTCGAGAAGTCACCCCATGTCATCGTGTCCAACACGGCATCATCACCAATAGCTTGTCCAACCTCCTCCCACCAATCCAGTGCTTTACCCTTTAGAAGACAGGAGGAAAGTCGGACCTTGTCCCCCTTGGGACACCGGCTAGTGTGAAAAGCGTTGGCGACATCATCCAACCACCTGCTGCTAGCGATGGGGTCCCTGGCCCCACTGTATTCCGGAGCTCCACAAACTTTGAAATCTTGGAATGTCAGTGTACACGCCCCCATCATGGCCACCATCTCAGCACGGAAGGCTCCCAACCTTTCATCCAAAATCTCCAGTGTACCCTCCTTGACCGTACCAAAGATCACAGTTGTCTGGTCTAGAATACTTCGTGTAATCTCAGCTAATATAAACTCTCTCATCTGCTCCCCGATTTGCTCCGTTCCTGAACTCGAGCCTGATCCCTCGCCAGTGCCTGAACCGCCCACTGGTCTCTCACCAACATCACCATTCTGCAACATAACATAACTATCATCAAATACTCATCACTACTGAGGGATCACACGCTCACTACAAGTTCCCCAACTTTATCTTAACCCTTATCGAATCGAGTACGGATCCTATGCTTTCAGTAGTACAGGCTCATACTACCTTCCACATATATCCGTACTTTCCTCGAGAATTGCCTCGACTCTACCAAGTCCTTTTCACTACTACCATTGCTCCCAACACTGCTCTCATCCTAGGCTTGCCCTAAGGTAACCCCCCAACCCGAACTCAGTCCTTAGCTACTGAAGGTATCCTCATAATGCCAATTATCCACTACCTGAATACCATCACATGTGACGAGGCCCAAATAATCCTTCGAGTAAAGAACTCGCCCCTACAACAGTTAGACTCAAACAAGAGCTGCACAATAGGGCCAAATCCAGCATTCTGAGATTATTCAACCCTGATCACATGTGACTTGATGTATTCACCTAATGGCCAACTTCCATCACTTAGAGTCCCACAAACCACAAAGCAAGTAGCATTCAGACAAAAGTTAAAATCTAAACACATAATCTAATCATACTGTTTTATCCCCTACTCAGGAATTTGTACTAGCATGCAACTCATAAAGCGCATACACATAACAGGCACATAAGGCATCCTCCTAGATCCTTAGTCCTAATATAGCATGCAGTTCTCATAAGCATATCATATCTAAGCAAACATGTATGAGTAATTTTGGAGAACTTACTTAAGCTCGGTTGATTGCATGCATCACACCCTTTTCTCTTTTTCAAAGTTTTTTTCTCTTTTCTCAAATTTTTTTATAAAAATGATTTTCCTTTGAAATATCTCATATCAAGTCCTCAGTTTGAGTTCAGACACACCCTAAAGTGTGCCTGAATCCCTCAAACCAAGGCTCTAATACCAACTTGTAACATCCCAATAATGCGATCCGAAAAATTCGTTTTAAATCATTAATAAAACCATAATTATCAACCATAAACATAAGTTGTTATATCAAATCAGAGTATCATTTCAAAACATGTTCATTTTATCAGAGTAAACATCCCAAGCTAAAACTTCTTGGTGTGTTCCATGTAGTCATCTCGAGCTCTTCCCTCCGCTACTGGAAGTACCTGAAACCAAAACTGAAAATTGTAAGCACGAAGCTTAGTGACTTCCCCAATCTACCACATACCATACACATAATCACATACTGTAACATTGGGCCTAGCCCGCTACATCGGGCCCCGCCCGGCATCGAACGAGTCCGGCATCAAGCCCCGCCTGGCATCGGGCCCCGCTCGGTATACAGATCTGTTTCTACCAGGCCCCACCCTCTATACATATAAAACAATAACATATAAGCATACTAATACGATTGTTATACTATAACTGCTATTCTCAAGGCCCCGCCCCTATTCTGTTACTAATGAGATATGGAACCCCGTCCACACTCAGCTAGTGATGAGATACGGGCCCCCGCCCACACTCATCTCCCTACCAAGCACATACATGTATCACAAAGACAACAAGTATAACTAAACATACACTACTGCCTCGGGTACTACCCGACATCGAACCGTAGCTCGGAAAATATACATATAATCCTTCTTCGGGCCTCGCTCGCTATTGGACTGAAAGAACATGTAAACTACATCTATCTAACCCCAGCATCGGATTTAAATCTGGTATACACTAACATACATAAATGGCCTGTCATTGGTGCCTTAGACCCATTCCTAATAGAGAAAACTCACCTTGCGCTGCTGAAGTCCTGCTGAAATCCCTCTGGCTGCTATCTGGCAGTTCCCCGAACTGCGGATCGTTCGGCTCCCTGAGCTACCAATACCCAGAATAACACTTAGATTAGACCACAATGTCATCCAAAAGTCAAACCAGGTCAAACTTGGTCAAGGTCAACGGTCAAAGTCAACGCTCTGAGCTGACCAAACTCGCCGAATTACTCCTTCAACTCGCCGAGTCCAATAAGTCAAATACCTGAAATCCTGATCCAACTCGTCTAGTCAACCCCTGACTCGCCGAGTTCATTGACTACTCAAAGTCGTGATTTATCGAGTCAACTCGTCGAGTCAGCCCTCAGACTCGCCAAGTTCCAGCATAACCAAAAAAAATGGGACAATTGACTTAGACTTGTCGAGTCCCTCCCTGGACTCGTCGAGTCCCTCAGTCTGATTGGCCATCTTAACAGATTAAGCCCTTACGCTTTAGATCCAACCCCCAAACTTCGTCTACATGTTGAAGATGACTTCATGAGGTAAGATTTCTACCTTTACCCACTCCTAATCCTTCTTAGCGGGTTAAGCCAAAACCTAGCTCCTTAAGACATAACTTTATGTCCAAAAAATCTTATTACTTCAATCCAAAGCATAGCAACATAGATCTAGGCCTTATACACCAGTAAGACACATAAACTCTCTGCCTTTTCTTCCAAGCATGGCCTTTTAAGGCTTAAAAGGCCATAACAACTCCTTAAAGCTTGCATGATGGTTCCAGTGGCATAAAGCTTACACCTTTATGCCTTAACCATTCTTAGGGACTCCATATCTGAAAGGATCTTTGCTTGGGACTGTTGGATTAGTGTCTAAGTCCATAACTATTTTGGTATGTACTTGACCCGATTGTGCATGGTCCTTTCGGGTTGCCTTCAGCAAAGCAACTTGATAGGATGAATTATGGAGATAGAGGATTAATTATGATTTATTAATATATTATGAGAATAATATATTAAAGGAGAAATCATATTGTTTAATTAATATTAGTCAATAATTAATAAAAATTAATTTTGTGGCTAAAAGAGATTAATTAAGTAAAGGGGACTAGAACTGTCAATTGTGTGATAGTTGAATATTGGGCTAATGGACTCCATAAAGGATGGAGTGGATGAATTCTATGGGGAAACCCATTAGAAATCGTCCAAGGCCTCTAAGGAGGGAGTCCATGGGTTGCTTAGGGCCTAAGCAGTCAAATTAGGGTTTCCTTGTTAGATAACCCTAATAGTCTCACTATTTAAGGATCCCTAAAGCATCAAAAACGTGGTGAAGAGTTTCCTTAGGATTTCTACATGTTTTTTGGGTTCCTCCTCTCTTATCATTCTTCATCCTCTTGCTCATGGTGTTTGTGAGCCATTAGAGGAGTGACAATTGTGACTCTAAGCTTTCTAAAGCCATTACAAGGAGAATTTGAGATTGTTATTGCTACATAACAATCAAGGTAAGATCTAAACCCCATTCTTATGTTAATATGATTAATTGTAGGCTAAATTTAGGGTTTATAGCTTTGGATATTCAATTGCATGTTCATTAGACAAACTAGATCCAAAAGCTATTAGGGTTTGCATGTACACCATAGGAATGATGTTTTGCTCACAACCCATCAGGGACATCCTTGTCCCATAGATCAAGCTCCATGTACCAAAACTCTCATAAAGTGGCCATAAAGATATCTAAGAAGCTATAAGTTAAGATGAAGACTTGATTACTAGAAAATGATAGAAATGAGATGGTGTTTCCGGATCTACAAGTTTCTCCTTGAACCTTCACTCTCTTTCTTCTTCTTCTAGCCTCTAAGAATACCAAAACACTCAATAATGGCTCACACACTCATAAAATGATCTAGGGTTTTGTGGGTTAAGTTATTGACAATGGGGGCTGGGAATGGAACCAAGAGGAGGAGAATAAGATGCTTAAATAAAGTGCCAAGTCCCGAATTTAGGGTTTCCCAAACACTGGCCAACTCACCGAGTCGGTCCCCTGACTTGTCGAGTAGGTCACGTAACCCGCGACCCAATCGAGCTCCTACTCGTCGACTCATCCCACCTACTCGACGAGTCGCTTCCTGAATTTTAGATTTTCCTTCCCTTTCTAGGTCTTCTGGATTCGGGGTGTTACAAATAGTTATTGAGTTTGGTTAGTGATAAGGTAAATGATCATTGTTGTGAATATAGTGTGACATCCCCAAATTCGCAGTCATTTTTAAAATTTTTATATATGCTTATTTTAAAATCAGAGTATCCTTTTTGAAGAATATTATTGCGAAATTTGTCCCAAAAAATATGATAAATATATTATCAAAGCATTTCCGAAGAAATGTATTTTATTTATATTAAAACATTGGGATGTCATCGTCAATATAGAAACATAAACATAAATAGATTTTACATTCATTTAAGCTAATGATTTACATCTCCTTTACTCTCTCAGTGTAATGTATCTTCGTATTTATAACTGTGATATAAATAAACTGGGTGGGTCCAGTTGGGAAACCTGGTGAATACATAGGGTTTTCAAACCACAATAATATAATTATTATGTTTAATCATCAAACAATTAACCCAATTTCCCATCCCCATTATCTTCTTTATTCTTAAGGATCTACCCTAAGAATCATCTATTTTTCATTTATTTATTCTTAAGGATTGTCCTAAAGAATAGGCACGAAGTTCATTGCTGCCAGGGTTTATCTAACACTAAGGGTGAGCAAACCCGAACCAAGAAACCGACCAAAACCGACAAAACCAAAACCGAAAAAATTGAAACCAAAGCAAAACCGACAGTTAGGGTTTCAAATTTTTAAAAACCAAAAAGTCGGGTTCACTTTCAGTTTTTGCCCAGAAACCGACCCATCCAACCCGAGAAACCGACCTAACGGTTGAGTGCCATGTTTTTGTATATGTAATCATATGAGTATATATATTGAAAGCGCGGAATAGATATACAAACGCCCTCTTGGCCCAACGGTTGAGTGTCTTCCCCTTGAACCTAATTTCAAGGGTTCGAATCTCTTTGCTTGCCAAAATTTTCCCCAAGTTTTCTATTTTAATTTGCAACTTGATTTATCCCACATCAAAGGTTGTATGAAAATTATGTGTGTTTCACCCTTAATATAAGGAATCGTTACCTCTATCATGCCTCATATCAGTTTAATTGGGATTAACATTGGGTTCGGGTTTAAAACCGGAACCGACCCATGAAGAAACTGAAAACTGAGAAACCGAACGACGGTTTGGGTTCTGGGTTTGGTTTTTATTTTTTTGAAAACTGGTTTTATTGGGTTGGGTTCGGTTTTAGGTCAAAACTGGCCCAAACGGACCTATGCTCACCCCTATCTAACAGACACTAAGTCCATAGTTGTCGATGTTATCATGTAACGTCCATAGATCCGGGCTAGTCAATTTTGAGGCAATAAGTGTCGAAAATGACTTTTTGGCAAAATATTATTTATAATAAATAGTCTTAACCAAGTTGTAGAATATTTCTCAAGGTTTCCATACATATAAAGAACGCCGAAATCCGAGTTATAACGAAAAAGTTATGGTCCGTCGAAGTTTTACGGCAAAACCGGCACGACATCGGGAAGCGTAAATAGTAAATTTACGATGGAGTAACTTTTAGCCTTAGCAATACAAACTAAAGTTTTAGTATATGTTAAACCGAGAACATACAAAAAAAGAACGCCCAAATCTGACTTCGTATGAGGAAGTTATGATTTTTCTAAGATTCGGCTTAGCAGTGCACGGCCCGAAACTCGAATTTTAGTTCTAGCGGTTTTTGGCTTACGCGACCTAAATGAGAGTTGAATATCTCATTAATAGGAACTCAACAGTAAAAAGATAGACGAAAACGGAGTCTGTATGAAGGAATTACGAATTCTTCGCGGTCATTTAACAGTCTAAACGCCTCCTACTGTTAAATTTGAGATCGGTCAAGAATTAGCCGTCGGAGTCTAAATGAAAGTTGTAGATCTTGATTTTACCTACGCATTGAAAAAACAAACGTAAAAAACGGAGCTTGTATGAGAGAGTTATGATTTTTCTAAGTTTGAAGGCTGATACGCGATAGGGGGTGACGTGGCACCATCAGAATTGGAAACGTGGCACCACCAGAAGGCTGCCACATGCCCCAACTCGGCGAGTAGGTCCTCCTACTCGGCGAGTCCATCAGGACTTAAGCCTATAAATAGAGGTATCAGGTTCCTCCATATTCCACACCTTTCCCCCACTTCTTTCTCTCTCTAAACTCTCTCTCTAAGCCTCCCTAACCCCCCAAAGCCTAGGGTAACTTCCTAGCATGAGGCGGAAGCTCAGGAGCACCCGACGGCTCTTAGAAAAGAGCCTTTCGGCTCGAGAACGCTGCTCCAGCGAAGCCTGGTTTTGCAAAAACTCGCTATAAGTGAGTTACGCCTACGCTATTTTTAATATAGCTTCTAATTAATTATAGTAATGTTATTAGGACCTTATAATAAGTACTTGGGATATTATTATGGGTTATAAAAGTATTGTTTAACACTTATATAATAGTAATAATAGCTATACTATTAAGTATTCTCGGTGAATATTAAACTAAACCCTAGTAGTAATGATACTAGGTTTTGTCGAAGGAAATTGTTTTAAGAGTAACGAAGTGTTGTCCGAGTACCGAGTCACCACCTTACCAGGTGAGTGCGTAGTCCTTTTCATATTACACATAGATATGAAGTATTTTAATATAAATTACATGCTATGTGTGCATAATGTCTGAATACTTGTTGTCTATGCTGATGAAAGATTTTTATACAGGTTTTAAATGATGTAAACTGTATAAAGTATTTTATATCTACAAAATATGTTGGGTAAAACATGGGTAGATGAATGATGAGGGGTAAAAGCTGAAATATATGAACATTAGTAGTATGGACCTAGTGCCCTATAGGTATACATTGGCAGTAGTGGACCTAGTACCCTATAGATGAGTACTGGCAGCTGCGCCACAACCCGTAGGTGATTTAGATCTATGTTAAACGTCCTAGCAGCTACGCTCTAAGGACAGTATCGGCAACTGTGCCTAATAGGGAGCCTTATGACCATGACAGTAGCGTTTAAAGGTCAATACCAACAGAAGCGCCTCATAGAAAATGTCCTAATTCTGGCAGCTGCACCTAAGTGATAATATTAGCAGCTGCGCTTGACCAATGTGTCATTGGCAACAATGGACTTCATGTTGTTTCCTTAGGATGATCCTTAGGAGTGAATGAATGAGAAATAGCTGATTCTTAGGGTAGATCCTTAAGAATAAAGAAGATAATGGGGATGGGTAATTGGGTTGATTGTTTGATTGTTTAAACATAATAATTATATTATTGTGGGTTGAAAACCCTATGTACTCACCAAGTTTCCCAACCTGACCCACTCAGTTTATTTATATCACAGGTGTTGATATGAAGTCACATTACACTGAGAGATTTAAAAGAGATGTAGATCACTAGTGTAAATGAATGTAAGTGTTGTTTAGGCTTATGTTTCTGTATTGACGATGACATCCCAAATGTTTTAAATGAATAAAAAATACTTTTCTTCAGAAATGCTTTGATAATGTATTTATCATGATTTACTGGGAACAAATTCTGCAACATTTTTATTAAAAGAGGTACTTTGATTTTTATAAAGCATAAACAAAATCGGTCTTTTCTGGCCATGAAAATGGGGATGTCACATATCAACTAGCACTAAGTCCATAACTGCCAATGTTCATCTATAGGGCACTAAATCCATAACTGCAAACGTTCATTTATAAGGCACTAAGTCCATAGTTGCTAGAGTTTTTAGAGTACATCTGGTGAACACGTTGTTCACGAACACCTACAGGTTGCGAGTTTGTTAGCGTTCCACTGGACTGTCTAGAATAGTCCATGGTTGTCATCTATACTCTGCTAGATGACTGGATCATCATTTAAGTCAAGGCTTCTCATTATCTTTCACCTCTCATCATCTATATCATCTTTATTCTCTCATCGTCCATATCATCTTTCATCTACCCATCTTTTCCCAATATATTTATAGGCATAAAAATACATATAGAGTTTAAATCAAGTAAAACATGTATAAATCGTTAATCTAGCGTAGATATCAGGAACATTGATAATAAATACATATAGCATGTATTAATATTAAATACTTCATATCTATGTGTAAGATGAAAGTAACTATGCACTCACTTGTTAAAGTGATGAATCGAAATTCGAGCAGCGCGTCGCTTCTAACAGTTGTCTTTTATCTTGATGAAACCTAGTATTATTATCACTAAATTTTAGTCTAATATTTATTGCGACTAATTATTAGTCTAGATTTATCATTAACTCAAAGTCTACTTCACGATCTATCAAGTAAGGAACAACCAGGTAGGATCATATCTGAGGTATGGTCCATTTGGTATATGAAGTATACTGTTTGGAAATCCCACTTTAAACACCTCACTAAATCATAGCCTAGACATCATCCTTGTAAGTAGATCAATCAGTATAACGTCTTTGAATCACTGAGGAATCTTATTTATATGTTCATAATAACGATAATGAACTTAAACATAATTTATACTTAAACTACGGTAAGCATAACTTAACTTATAGGTGGTTTAGTGAGAAAACAGGCTCTATGCGGGCAGAACTTCTGAGCCGAAAGCTCTTTTCCTCGGGGCTTTCTGGTGCTTTGGTCTTTGTGTAACAACCAGTTATTTTGGGTCAAAAAAAGTCATTAAAGGTCACACTTGTTCAAATAAAAGGCAACCACTTAAAGTAAATAATGATAATTCATAATATATATATATATATATATATATATATATATATATATATATATATATATATATATATATAGTTTTCGGTTTTGGGAATCTAATGCCAAACCAAAAACCGAAATCTCATCATGGGATTTACCAAGGCCGAAAACACTTCCTTTATAGAAAAGTTGACCGAAATCTAAATGGTGAAACACTATAAGACCGAAAACACCCCAAAGGACTAATCCAAAAACCGAAATCACTTCCTTTATGGAAGTGATGGCCGAAACACTTGCTTTATGGAAGCTATGGACCGAAATCACTTCTTTGTGAAATGCCTTGACCGAAATCTCAATTGGGAATCAAATTAGGACCGAAATCAAGGGGATTTTGGCCTTGTAGAACTGAAATCACTTTCTTTTTGGTTGAAATCCTCCTAAATATCTAGATATTTATGCCACTTGTTTGGTTATTCACCTTCCGAATGTGATAGAATACACTTCCCTATGCAAATATCACGTCACAATTTCCCCATATTTATATGCCATATTAGACGAGTAGCAACAATTATTCAAATCTATTTCTAACCCACTACTAAGCAATAAAGAGTAAACTCCAATCTTGGTGACAGGTGAAACCTTCTTATTCCCCATGATCAAGTTTATCTTTTCGTGCTCCAAATCCTTACTTCTTTTTAGGCCCTGCACATCAGAACAAATGTGAAATCCACAACCTTTGTCAAGCACCCAAGAGTTAGTATGTGATGAGTTTTTAGATAGAATAGTATAAATACATGCCTTGGTGGGTTTATAGAAACACTCTGCTTCTTTTGGGATGGTCGAGGGAGTAGCAGAACCTCCTTTGGTTCCACTTGAAGAGAATCCACCAAGAGACTTTCCCTTGTGGCTCTTGGAAGGAGCCTTCCTCTTCTTCCCCTTACCTTGCCCAATTGCCAGAACATGGGCATTAGCAGTAGGAGTGGTTATAATAGATTTACCTTTGAGACCACTTTCGGCAGTCCTCAAAAGGCCCTTAAGCTTGCTCAGAGTGACTTCCTCCTTGTTCATATGATAGGTCATGCGGAACTGATCATAACATGGAGGTAAGGAGTGTAGAATAATATCTATAGCCAACTCCTCATCAAAGTTCACATTCAATTTGAGCAGACGGTCCACTAACCTTTGCATTTTCTGCAAATGGCCCGTGATGGATTCACCATCCTTCATCTTTGTTGTAATCATGGAGCAGATGATTTCATACCGCTCTTGACGAGCACTCTGATGGTATCTTTCCATCAAGCCCTGGTGCATCTCAAAAGGGTAGAAGTCCTCATAGTACTTTTGGAATTCAGGAGACATGGTGGCAAGCATGATACAAGCTACCTTGGTGGCATCTTCCTCATGTGCCCTGAAATCATCAATCTCCTAAGGAGTAGCAGCAGACTCATCGATTTCCTTAAGCTCCTTGTCGAGGACATATTTCTTGTCCTCGTAGCCAGTGACCATCCTAATGTTCCTAATCAACTAATTGAAATTAGTCCCATCAAAGATGACTCTCCCACAAAGGTTCATAAGAGAGGAGCCGGTAAGGTTTGAGCCAGAAGTAGTGTTGGAAGACATCTGAAAAGAAAGAAAGACAAAGTTTAGATTATATAAGATAAAGAGTCCTTAATAAAACACCCAAATGAAATATTAAGTCTAGGACCCAACACAATATTTTACAATTTAGAAGAGGGATGTCGTAATCCAACTTGCAAAATATTTGAAGGTAGGTAAATGATGATTTACCAATTTCCACCATGAAAAACGAAATATTTATTAAGTTTTAATTGGATTTGAAACTCCTAGATCCTTTGATATTCATTGAACAATTCAATGACATGTTTAAATCTCGATTATGCCCTTCAGGTTTGTGAATGTGATACCAAGGATCACAAACAAGGTGTGAATAACCATGCAAATATACTTGATACTCTCAATGTCAATTATCACCTTAATCAATGTGCCGGTTAACCACACACGCTCCATTGACCTTATGATAAACATTAAGCTACCCTTTGCCACCCTTACTAGTCCAAGTTAATGTGTCGGTTAACCACACACACTCCATCAACGACTTGGTAAGGTGCAAAGTGTAATTTCATGGATTAGCATCAATTTCACATTTTCCTAAAGTAACCAAGATTGGGAAATTATAAGGTTTAGTTACTTTATATTTATCATTATAATTTTAATGATAATTATAGTCTTTGTCCTACCTGTTCGGCTAACGACCCTACACCAATCAAGGAAGCGGTGGGTGGGAGTGGACACCCATTAAACTGCCATTTTATAGGCAGTAACCTGATACCCCCTTATGGACCGGCTTCGTGAATAAGGCCTACTAATGGTAAAACCGACTTGTCTTATACATATAGTGAGACTTTACAAATTCCAAAACCTGAGGGCAAGTTTTGAAACTTGTCAAAACTCTTCAAGTCCATAACATATGAGTTTAATGACATCTTTAATAGAAAAACCTTTCATGTTCCATAAGATCCACAACTTGAGGACAAGTTATGGAGTCCATTAAAATCATTTAAAACATTATTTAACTAATACAATAATTAAATAATTCATAGAAGATACAAATAAACTCATATGAACAAGACAATTCAAATCAAACAAATTTCATGTAATTAGCTTAACCATATAAACTAATACAAATCATGAAACTTTGACAATTTTCTTTTAAATTGGATTATCATGATCATTACCACATCAAAAAAGGTTTATAAGTTCAAAAACAGTTTAGGGTAACGATCCTAGTCCAATTCCAGCCTTAAAACTCGAAAATCTACACTCTGGAGCACCAACTCGTCAAGTGCATGAACTAACTCGGCGAGTTGGTCAGGTTTGTGAGGGGACTTGGCGAGTTCCCTAGTGGACTCGGCGATTTCCCCGGTGGACTCGGCGAGTCCACTGTCCAGACAGGAAAAAATCTTTTTTTCAAGCATTTAAAAGTGTAATGACGTAAAAATTTAAAACAATTTTTCATTTTTCAAACATAACATATCTCACATAAATCATCTCAAACACAAAATCCTCTGTCGGTGTGTACAAATCATGTCGGCGCCTTCCCGCGATCCTTGCTAGTACCTGAAACACATATCACATAACACGGTAAGCATAAATGCTTAGTGAGTTTCCCAGAATACTTCATATAGCACATAAGCCACTCGAGGCTATAGCTCTACGAGACCTTCCGGTCAATGTGTATCAGGGGCCTTCTGGTCCCACAATCTGAGTATACCTTTCGGTCCTACTCTGTCGATCTCCCGGTCCATCCACTGCTGACCTTCCGGTTCATACTCTGTTGGCCTTCCGGTCCATACCATACTACTCATAACATACATAACATATACATAGAAACATAGAAACATATATCACATACTCTTCATAGCACTTAAGACCTTTTGGTCACACATAATTACCACTCTAGGTAAGGTATAGTGAGAAGACTCACCTCGGGTAATCTCGGGAAGTCTCGAACCCGAAATACTAATCTAGCCTCCGCCTAATCACATAAAGTAATTTACCTCTAATTAACAACGATTCTCAAAGGCTAGACTAATCCCTTCCTATAATCTCTCAGGAGGGGAAAAATCATTTTACCCCTCCAATGGTCCAATTGTCCAATTGTTGACCAAACCCTAAAAGTCAACGCAAGTCAACTCCAGTCAACAGTCCAACTTTGACCAGACTCGTTGAGTGCACTCAGGTGACTCGGCGAGTCCATGCATGTCCTCTGAATCCTCCTAAGGCCTCACTCAACTCGCCGAGTTAACCTCTCACTCGACGGGTTACCACTGACCACGAATCACGGGGCAACCCGATCCGACTCGTCGAGTCCTCTCATGGACTCGACGAGTTTCCTCCTTGGCAATGCTCAAACGACCTTCTGAGGTCAGATCTGTTTCTCAAACTTATAGATCTGACCTTCTAACACCCAAAAGTCACGTAAAGGTCCCATCTTTATGTTCATGCATACCACATAGGGCTCTATTTGATGAAATAACTCTTATAATGGTAACCTAGACTCAAAACTCTTATGGGACTACATAAAGCTAGATGATTGGGACTCTCTGGACCTCTCAAGGTCCAAATCTAACGTCTATTCCTCAATGGGACTCTACATGCTCCCTATTCCAACTAAAGAAGGGGGTAAAGAAACCCTAGATTCATGAGATCTACTATATACACGAAAATAGGCATGGATTCATACCTCAAACATCAACCTTTGATGAAGTGATAGTAGATCTGAGCTCCTCAAACAGCCTAGCTTGAATCCCCTCCTTCCTTCTTGCAAGAATGTACTAATGGTGATGAAATTAGCTCCTTCTCTCACTCTCTATGCTCTCTGGTTCGATAGGGTTTTTCTCAAGTGTGTGTGGCCGCCGATGAAGGTCATAAGGTCCTTTAAATAGGGCACAGGCCCAAAGATTTAGGGTTTCTGTCCACAGCGCGGACTCGTCGAGCCGACTCTTCGACTCGTCGAGTCCCTTCATTAATCCGAGTCATCAGTCGCGATCCTACTCGACGAGTTTAGGCGTCAACTCATCGAGTCCCTCTTCTCATCTCCAAAACAAATATTTTAATTAAGATACCTGGAAATCTGGATGTTACAGAAAGCAAGTAGCATCAAGTATATTGGAAGACAATCCTAGGCTCTGATACCACTTTTGGGTTTTGAGTATTCTAACACTCCTATGGTGTACAAGCAACCCTAGATGCTCTGGATCTATGTTTTCTCTAATATACATGCAAACTTACAAAATACCAAAGCACCATCCTAACCAACATATAATGGAGTAACTATACTACAAAATTCTAGTTAGATGACATACCTTTTAGTGTAGTTGAAAACCTTGAAGCTTTAAGAGCCTAGCACCAATAGTGTGAATACCTCAAGTGGAACCACAAATCACCACCAACAAATGGAAGAACTAGAGAGAGAATTCCTTACTTCACAAAATTGGCTAGCACTCTTCTAAGATCACATAGGTGCCAATTTTGGTAGCCTTAGGGTCTCATATATAGTGTGGCAAACTAGGGTTACACCATGTAAACCTTAATGACCTTCCATATCCCTCATGCCCCATGGGTTAAAACCTTCATGGAGTATCCATGGGTCACCACATGGGTTTAACCCAACATAAAGAACTATAGATCATTAGCATACATTTTAAGAATGAATGATTTAGCAAATCAACCCCTTATATTTAATTAGTCTCTTTTGAGCACAAAATTAATTCTTGATCAATACTAATTAAATAATATGATTTCATATTAATATATTAGAACTTATAATATATTAATAAATCATAATTATCCTCTACTCAAAAGTCCATCCTTTTAATTGTCCCGGTGCAGTGCAGCCCAAATGGACCATGCTACTCTCAGGTCAAGTACATACCAAATATAGTTATGGAATTAGATACCTTATCCAACAATAATGTGCGATGCGAGTGACTTTGCCTTAGGATCCATGCTTGGCCAAAGGGTTGACAAGCACTTTCAACCATTTATTATGCAAGCAAGACCTTAAATCCGGTCCAAGAAAACTACACAACAACTGAGAAGGAATTGTTAGTCGTGGTCTATGCATTTGAAAATTTTTATCCCTATCGTATTTTGTCTAAAACTACTGTTTTTACTGACCATTTTTCTATTAAGTATTTGTTTACTAAGCAGGATGTGAAGCCAAGATTGATCCGATGGGTGCTTTTACTTCAAGAATTTGACATCGAGATCAAGGACAAGAAAGGGATGGAAATGTAGCTGATGACCATCTATCTAGATTAGAAAATCGAGAGGGACGAGATGGACGACAAGGGTGTTGGTGATAGCTTCCTGGGAGAATACTTAAAAGTTATTATGGGGGAGTATTGCCTTAATACTATCCTAAAATTCCAAACCAGGCCTGAAGCAGAAAAGAAGGTTTTATACTTACAATGAAGGAAACTCGACGAGTCCAATCGAGAAAACGCGACCATTCTGCCAGAATAGCTATAACTCAACGAGTCACCATCTGGACTCGACGAGTTGCTCATTCTTCTATTTCCAAGTTTACGATTTGCTTCTATTTGACGCGGGCATTAATCGTATTCTTTGAAGACTATTTTCCAAGCATTTCAAAGAGCTTTTTCATCTATATTTGGAGTTGTATCACATGAGACTTTGACACCCAATGCATGGATGAGTTGTTCTTATGCCTAAAGTCAATTGAAGATGAAGCTTAACAAGAAGAAGATCGACCTCACAACTACTATCTTAGGGAGTTTGTTCCAATTCTCTCTTTACTTTTATGTTTTCTTTATCATGCATATCATGCAATGGGGACGTTGCATGAATTAAGTGTGGGTAGGGGGTTGGTTATATTAGTGACATTAGAATCCTAATGTTAGGTATAATTTTAAAAATTGATAGGATTTAATTTAGAAAATTTTGGTAAAAACAATTAGGATTCCATGCTAGTGTTGTGTTTGGTGATTATATGAGGACCCAAATGCTTAGTTGAGCCTATATACGTTATAGTGCATTTGTGGCCCCCTATATTCTAGTGAAACCATGGGACAAAAACATAACCTCGCTTAGTTTGAGGGATGCAATATGTTTAGCACGGTGTACCAGAAATGTATCCAGGAAAACTTAAGTAGTACACGAGACTAATGCCTTTAACCAATAAAGGATGAAGTTAAATCCCCTTGCGAAAGCATATGTTTTTTTCTAGGTTTTTAGTTTTGAGAGAAAAAAGTGAGTGTTGAAAAAAATCATAAAAAAAAAAAGAAAAAAGAAAAAAGAAAAAAATTGAAAAAGAAAAAAAGAGTGATGTAATGTTTGAAAGAAAGAATCTACAAAGCTATGAAGAAAAAAGAAGAAATATCAAGAAGAAAATATACAAATTATTGTAGATTCAAAGTATCAAATATTTTTATTTTCATTGTAATTTTCTTTTCTAGGTTATTTTATCGTATGCGTGCTTAGGGGTTTAACCAAAAATGACTTGAGGTTAAGAAAGTTTTTTGGGGATAGATTCGGAGGGATGCATCAAATGAGCATTGTTCAAAAGAAGTGGGCAAGTGTTTATGAGGATTGTAAGTATTTAGGATTAGGGGGTCCTTAGGAAAAAATTTAGACACAAATGCATACGTTGCGGTCTTGGCATAATGGTTGGGTTTGATTGGGATTGTCTTATGTGATGCTAGTGTGCTAAAATTCAGTTTTGCTTGGGGGCAAGCAAAAATCAAGCGTGGGGTATTTTGATATGTTCATATTTAATCATTTATTTTGTATAATATTTTTAAAACTTTTTGGCTATTTTTTCTCAATTCATGAATAAAAGGCACTTAATTATGTTAAAACTATGTTTTCAGCCTTAAAGACATGCTTAAGTGAAAAAGGAAGAAGAACTAGCAACTAGAAGCTTGGGAATTAAACTTTGAAGAAAAAGGCTTAAAAGAAGAGAGACTCAGCGAGTTGGCCATCAACTCGACGAGTAGGTAGGAATATTTGCGAACCAACAGTGCCTTACCATACACGTCGTACACACGATTTAAGTAAAGAAATCATCGAGTCGGTCTAAGGACTCGACGAGTCCGTGTGTAATTATGAAAATTCTTATATATATATATATATATATATATATATATATATATATATATATATATATATATATCAGTCATTCTCGAAGCCTAAACACTAGTGGACGACTTTTGGAGACTTTTGGCGACTCATTGGCGATTAGAAGGGTTCTAGAAGCTCTGGTTTTTGAGAATTCGACTTAGGCATCAATTTAGGAGAGATCAAAGGCAATAAACACTATTCTTTTGCTTAATCTTTTGCATAAACTATGTTTACATCATTAGATTCCGTTTTTAGGTTGTTGATATGAGCTAAAAGCTTATAACTTCTGTTTAGAGTATATGAATTTATGAATATGGTATATTTTATGGCTTGGATTAATTTGATTTGGTGAATTGTCTTGTTAATCTTGTTAAAGACCCTTATGTGTTGATAACAATTATTTTTCTGTTAATAATCAAGTTGTTGGGTTGTAGGAACATCTTCTTAATTGCTTGAATCATATAAATTTGTGAACACAATATTGTATGCCTAGTATTAGTGAATATGAACGTAGGATTAACTAGAAAATAAGTACATTAATGTGTAAGCATGTATGATGAACAACCATACATGAGTTAATTGAACTGAAAATTTTAGATAGCTAATATTACAAGTCTTACTTGATCTGAAAAAAATACTAGGAAGCATGTTAGTTTAACCAATTGGCCATTGTTTAAATTAACCTGTTTGCTAAGGATTAGTAATAGTGAACATGAATCTAATCACATTAGGAATCGGTAGCCAATGATATATTAGTCCATTGCACTTGCCATGAAATCAGCCATAGGAATAAATGAGTCGAATCTAAACAGAAGTCTCTTCTATTATTGAATCTAGTTACCTTCTATTTTCTTTAGTTGTTAATTGTTTTGTTTAAGTGTTATTTTATTAATTAAGTTTCTAGTCTTACAAAACTAGAGAAAACCATCTTTTATTACTTGTTTTTAATTAGGTAATTCTAGTAGTTAATCTTAATTGTTAATGTTCCCTGTGTTCGATACCCTACTTGCTTGAACTATATTGCTAGTCGATAGGTACACTGCCTTTCGTGTGTTTATTTTGTGTTTGAAGTAGTAGGATTAAAACTAGTGCATTTTACACACATCACTTCTTCTTACACTTCTCACACCACTTTGCTCCATCACTACCCCATACTTCTAGTCGTCCAGGTTGGACTTTGAGAACCTTCATTTCTTATTGGATCCCTCAACCTTCCTATTTTCTCCTGCATTATCTTTTTCTAGACCCTTTTCTATTTTTTGGGTCTCTACATTCTTAGTTGCCTAGATGGCAACTTTCAAGTTGGTAGCTTGTTCGACTAGTGGACCAAAGTCAGTCGGTATTCCACTAACAAACTTGTTGACCTTGGAAAGTTCAGTAGGAACTAGGTAAGGAACTAGCTTCATTTTCTCCGTAAAAGTTGCAGCTTACTCATTGACATTCGTCTTACCCTTCTTCAGATTCTAGAATTCGTTGTTGATCTCTAGAAGATCCTACTCAGAAGTATTGCATTTCCAGTTGCATCAAAAATTCTTCCCAAGACATCTTACTAGCTTCTCCTTTGGGTATAGTATCAACTAGTAGCTTCCACCAGCTTAATACCCCAGTCTTTAACTGTGTAACTGTGAGAACGGTCTTACATTTGTTGTTGTAGTCACAACCTTCAAACATCATCTCTATCTCGGAGATCCAATCCATGACTTCCACCGGTGTTGGGCTCCCGAAAAGACTTGGTGGCTTGGATGCCATGAAATCCTGGTACTTGCAACCATGTCCATCATCTCCTTCATTTGGTTGGTTCCTTCTAACCACACGAGGCTTATCTTAACTGATAACTCGAATATAGTTTCCTTCTTTTGAAAGTTCTATGTCCAGATCAGGTTGTACAATGGGTACAGTAGGTTCATCCCTATTATTATGCAACATTTGTCTCATTTCCTCCCTTTGTTCAACCAACATTTACCGAATCATTGCTTGGACACTGCCACCGTGATTGGCTCGGGTGCAGCTACTACCCTCGGTGCATGCTCAATCACTCGTGGCTCAGGCTGCTGATTACCGTTTCCTAATTTGCTCCGTGTTCTCACCATGTCGATCTTTAATGCCAAAGTAAACGCTCATAGTATAGTGAAGATAATTAAGATAGGAAAGCTTTATTTACGATAGATGTATAAATCTCCTTATCACTCCGAAAAGTTACATGTCGGTTCTAATATCGTGATTAAATGTTTAAAAATTTGAACACATAAAATTTCCAGATCCGGTCGGCAATAGACTAAAGATCCGATCAAACGATAGCATCATAAAGCATATAAGGCATCTTATAGCATAAATCATTTATCACATAAAAGCAATTTAGGCATCTTCCCTAAATAATCTAGTGCACGTGTCTATTCAGGTGTATTACCTAAAATATAATAGACACACTCCTCACGATCATCGCTTAGCATTATAAGTTTAAGTCTAGAAATCCTAAAAATTCCTAGTTCGCTTAAACTAATGCTCTCATACCAACTATGACATCCCCAATTTCACGGACAGAAAAGACCGATTTGTTTATGCTTATTTAAAAACCGGAGTATCATTTTTGAGGAATAACATTGTGGAATTTTTTCCCAGAAAACATAATAATGATATTATCAAATCATTTCCGAAGAAATGTGTTTATTTATATTAAAATATTGGGATGTCATCGTCAATACAGAAACATAATCAGAACGAAATAATACAAGTCTTACAGTAATTAAACTAGTGGTCTAATACTCCTTTAATCTCTCAACATAATCTATCTTTAATATCGCTACATGTGATACAATAAACTGAGTGGGTTAGGTTGGAAAATCGGGTGAGTACATAGGGTTTTCAGCCCACAAGAATATAATTAATATGTTTAATCATCAAACAATTTACCCAATTTCCCATCCCCAGTATATTCTTTATTCTTAAGGATCTACCCTAAGAATCATCTATAATGACAATACTAGTTCATAGATTCTTCCATGAAACTTGCCAGTAGGTATCCTTCTATATTTATTCCTAAGTATTTGTCCTAAGGAATAGACATGAAGTCCATCACTGCCAGGGTTTATTTAACAGGCACTAAGTCCATAGCTACGGATGTTATCTATTAGACACTAAGTCCATAGTTGTCAATGTTCATCTATAAGGCACTAAGTCCATAGTTCCCATGGTTTATGTCCTTTATTGATAGTATTATTTTAGGGAGTCCACCCACAATACATGTCAATGGGTGCCTAGAGTACATTTGGTGAACACTTGGTTTAAAAACACTTACAGGTTGTGAGCCTGCTAGCATTCCACTAGCGTAGATATCAGGAACACAAATAATAGGCACATATAGCATGTATTTATATTAAATACTTCATATTTATGTGTAATATGAAAGTAACTATGCACTCACTTGTTAAAGTGACGATTTGAAATTTGGACAATGCTTCGCTTCTAGCTATTGTCTTTTCCTTTGGCGTAACCTAGTACCATTATCACCAAGTCTTAGTCTATTATTTATTGCGACTAATTATTAGTCTAGATTCATCATTAATTCAAAGTCTACTTCAAGATCTATCAAGTAAGGATCAGCCAGGCAGGACAATTGGGAGGCATGATCATTTCGGTATATAGCTTTTCTGAAATCCAGCAACCAAGCCAACGTGACCATTCTAGAAACCTCTCCCATAAGTAGATCAATCAGTATAACGAATTTGAATCACAAATAAATCTTTTTTATAGGTTCATAATAATGATAAGGAACTTAAACATAAGTTATACTTAAAGTACGGTAAGCCGAAAGATCTACTTGTCGGGGCTTTTTGGCGCTCCGGAGCTTCTCTACTAACACCTAATAAGTGCTAGAGAAAGGCATTGAAGGCTTTGGGAGGGGGGAGAATAGAGTGGAAAGATGTGAGGAATTGATTGATTTGAGACTTCTATTTATAGGCTGGAAAAGGCAAGTACACGGGGCGTACTCCAGTACGTTGGGCATACACGAGCTACGTTGGGGGTACTAAGGCCACTTGTCGCAATCTGGTGGCAAGCCGTGGGGAAGAAGGTGTGGTGCTAGATCATGCCACGTGTCACCCCGAGGTTAATCCGAAAATTAATTATTTTGTAAAATTCATAACTTTCGCATAAGAGCTATGTTTTTTACGTTCTTTATTTTCATGTGTAACTATCGACGTGATTTACAGCTTTCATTTAGACTCTATCGGCTAATTTTGACTTTATTTTTAAAGGTATATTTTAACAGGCTTAGACACTTAAAGTTTGTTAAAAATTCATAATTTTTCATCCGACGTCTGTTTTCGACTGTCTTTATATCGTTGAGCTCCTATTAACAAAATTTTCAATTCTCATTTAGGGTATGTCGGCTAATAATCGACCGATCTAAAATTCGATTTCCGAGCTGTATACTGCTATGTTGAATCTTAGATAAATCGTAACTTCCTCAAATGAAGTCAGATTTGGATGTTCTCTATATGCACACTCTTAGTTTAACGTCTACCATCTGATCACCTACCATTTTATAGGCTTATCTCATGTGACTACTTCCTATATGACCAACGTAATCCTAAGTTGCTTTTTGTATGAACCAATTTAGGTTACGTTGCCTTATGTTGAGGTTGCCTTTGACAAGCCAAAACGACAACAACATCTTATTAATGCCTTTTTTTCGCCATCTTTAGCCACCACCAGTCGGCTGCTAGCTTTTGTCCTCATTGTCCAACAACCAACTTCCACCATCGTATCCTCTACCACTCCAACAAAATCATTCCATAATATACCCCATGGTAACCCATTTGTGTGTTGATATTTTTAAACCTAAACATTTTGTTGATTTATTGAAAATCTTTTTCATGTTCGTTTATTTATTAAATAAACAAACATAAACGAACTTTTTATCGAACATATTTGGTTCGTTTACCTTCCATAAACAAACGAGACCAATATTCATATTCGTTTGCTAAACTAAATCGAATGAAAAATCTTATTCAGATTCAAACAATAGTTTACTGGAAGTTGGAAGCCAAACGCAAAAGGCCTAATGGCTGAATAATAACCATATCCATAAAGTGTAGAGATGATCAATGTCATCAATCAGTTATCGACTTAACGTCCACCAATCTGAGCAATTGGAGAGGAGATGATTCTAGTGATTGAAAAGGTAGCGGTGTGCGGTCTATTCCCATTTCATCAGACGTTGATGCCTAATCTTAGGATGGAACTCATCGAGACCTCATTCATTAGGTAACTGGGAATTGGCCTAGCACCTTCATCCTCTATGGCCCGGTCGTCGGTGTTTAAAAGTAATTTTCCACACTTATTTGTAAATCGACAATGTGTTATGGAATTTATTTTTATAGGCTTAATACTTGTGAATTGCCTAATTACTTACAACCCCCATTTTTTTTGCTTAAATTTTTTGGTTGCGATTGCTATAGTACATTGTAGTTTTTATTTTTATATAGTCCTTGGTGAAGTTGTATGAATATCTGAAAGTTGATTATAGTGGTTAGCTACGGATCCCTAGATTCGTTTTTGGTGTTCCTTAAGATTGTACTTTCTACACTGGAACTAAATATAAGTTATCTCTAAAAATAGTAATAAGTAACCAGGTTTATTATAGAGACCTCTTTCTAACTAAGTGTGAAAAAACTAATTCTTGATCTCCTACTAATTAAATAAACATGAATTATCTCTAGAAGTAGTAACAGTCTTATCCAAATCCTAATTTTTTTGAAGAGTTCTTGTCAATGTCTATTATTTTTTCTTTCCCCTATTTGGTAAAATCATCATCAAAGTTCATGGTGATAAATTCAAAGAGGAGAAATATTGATTTGTTTAGTGTTCATTGAGTTTGGTAGGTATATCCATACTGCAAGTTTATGCTCACAAAATTCTTAGAAGAGCGAAGAAAGGACATGAGTTTTTGTTGATGTGTTTGTGAGCTAAATAAGTTGCACATAATCAATATGCTTGATTATGGAAACATAGGAACCTGGTATCAAGTGTGTGGGTTTTGTATTTATAAAGACACTAAACTTTGGGTGTGGCATACATATATATTTGTTGGATCAATTAAAACAAAGAAAATCAATTAGCAAAGAAACATTGTTTACATTTTTTTATCTCATTTCAAAGTAACACATCAAAATGAATGTACATCATATTCTATTGTAATGTCGTGTAGCCTTGAAACAAGCAAAACAACATTTCACATGCACCCAAGACACGTGAGCCACACCTGAGTTAGATTGGAGTTGCACCATGTTTGTTTAACTAAGCCATATCCATGTTATTAGTTTTAAAATTAATAAATGAATGTATTGAGCTAAACCTATATCTGAACTTAAATAATGTCTCATTTGTGTCATCACTTGTCAATGCATATATTTTTTAGAAATTTGTATTAGTTATCAGTTTGGCCAAATGAGTGGTCAATTCATCCTAATAGATGAAATTTATTGCTTTGGTTTGAAATTAAAAGATAACTAAATTCTTTCATATTGATTTAATATGAAAAGATACTTAACTTGAATCATAGTGTCCTAATCCCTTATCCTAATGTTCCTAGTGATAATTTTTTTTATAATGCATAATACCCAAATATAATTTCTTAGCACAATTGAAGTTGTAATGTTTACACTCCACAAACAAAGAAAAAGCCTGCATGCTAGGTGCTTTTGACTGAAAAATCCCCTTCCTTTCCCGGTTTTTATTGTCCTTTTTTTCATTTCCTAATTTTTGTTTGTATTAATTACGTAATCATATATAGGGAGTTGATACAATGTTTCCTTATCTATACCAAAATCTAAGGCCTTGGATAACAATTCGTTTTTTAAATCTCATAACACTTCCTCAAGAAATACTTGGCATACATGATCTATGATTCTGATAGATTGACACTGTAATATTGTTATATTCATCAATCATCATTGCACTTAAATAGGTCTTAGGATCTTCCACAGTCATGCATTGCAAAAGTAATAGAAATAGCAAACTGAAATTCTATAGCAAATTGAGGATGTTACCTTTAACAATCAAAGTTCATAGGACATCTGTGAAATACTCAAAAAGTTGAACGACTAATAGTGTAAATGTACCCCACTATTTAAACCCTCCCCATAAATAACCCACATAAATTTCCAACTCTTTTCCAATTTCATCATTTAATTTTCTATTTTTTCCTCCTCCTCTCTTCTCTTCTGGCAAACAAGTTAGCCATGTCAAACTTATATGGTCAGAACTTCAAATCCTCGCCTGCTAGTGCCCATTCTTCTACACACATTTGGGCTAATATAGATGGTGGGAGGTATAATCTTTCTTTCACTTCAAGATTTTATTTTCTTAAAAGCCTTTTGTTTAATACCCACTTCAAACTTCTAATGAACGTCACTTTTTGAATTTTATATATGTTTGGGGTGTTATAATATACCTTGCAGCTCATATCTGGAAAGGTTGTTAGAAGAGAAGGAGAAGGTGGCTTTCTATGTACAAGACATTCCTATTTGCAATAAATTGTTGAATCAAGGTTCAGATCTAATTCTTCAATTTGAGACGTTTTATTTCCTTGTATGAATTTTTTTGTTATTTATCTCGATCTTATAGAAAAAAAACCTTCACTTTAAGTGAGGATTATTGGATCTTATAGACCTATTTGACACATGTTTCAAATAATCTTCTAAGGTTATGTTTGGCAGAAAAGCTAGTTGGTAGTTAATAGCTAAAAAACTAGCTTACAAAAAAAAAACTTTTGGTAAAAAAAACTATTTGATATGCTAGAGGAATATATAAAAGGATATTTAAAATAATTTTTTTCTATAATTAATTAAGGGTATATTTGGAATTTTTAAAAAGGCTATTAAAAAGTTAGTCTAAGTGGCTTTTAAAAATATTTTTTGGCTTGTCAAACATGTCAATTTAAAAAACTCGAAAAATAAGCTAGTTGTGGCTAAATGTGTATTGATTTTATGCCTCTAGTGGACCATAGTTAGATGATGTGTATATTTAATGAGGAAAATACAATGTCAATGGTTTTTTTCATGCTAAGATGACGTGGATATAACCATTACAGTAATGACAACAAACTATTAGCGGTGGACGGTGGTGGTAAAATGACGTGTATAAGACAACATAGGACTTTATGAAAGTTGTTACATTCTATTTAAAGTACATCTATAGATGGAATATCGACTTTAAGAATCATTTAAGTTAAATAGTTATTCAGAAGCACTAAAATACCCCCAAGGTCCAACGTCGAACGCATGATAATTGATAGTATTTCTATCTTTATTTTTGTTCTTATTATCTTTTAGGCTATTTAGTTGTTTCATTGTTATGATGATTATTGGTAAATCTATTATAAATAGTTCTATTTCTATTTTTTATTTTTTATTTTTTATTTTTTGACTTATTGGGCTTGATAAGTTAAGCACTTAATCTGAAGAGCTATACATGGTTGTTTCTTTTTTTCACTTAATCTAGATATGGGTTAAGCTAAAAAAAACCTGGCTTAAAGGGTTATGAAACTAACATTTTACCGATTTGTGTTCCTTCTTTTTTCCTCTCAAGTTCCCTCACATTAAAATTGTTGAATATTGTGAAATTTGTTTTTGTGGAATGTAAGGGTAAAATAGTCATTTAATCTAATTGAGGCAGCTTATTTACTCTAGAAAAAAGAAACATGCATCATGTATACAACACTCTATCCACACACAAACATCATTATTCATTCATACACTTTACCCGTGCATGGGTTGATGGGAGGAAAAAAAGATACAAAAGTTAATTTGTTTGTTGTTTATATACTCATTCAAGGTAGCATTTAATGCTAGCATTTTTGATGTTGATCTGTTTTGGTAGATTGAACTACTCATGGCTTAAATAGTCATCCCTTTGGTAAAAGGAACTAAAATTTAGCCTACAATTGTAATCATACATTTCACTATTTTTTTAAACGAAAATTTGTTAACTATGAATAACATTATTACTTTATTTCATCAACAGAGATACTGAAGATTTCTGAGATGATATCCAACCATGGTTATAATGACTTTGAAAGACTACAGTTTGGAAGCCCTAATCGTTTGAATCATAATTTAAGTCATTGGGATATAAATTATCCTCTTCAACATCAGGTGAATATATTTGTTCTAATATGGTATTCTTTCTATTTTTCTTATACATAGCAAAAATATAATATGATAATATCTACCAACTCTTCTCTTTCGTAGTCTTAAGTTGACAATTAACATTTGAGCATTCAAGGGTATATTAGTCCTTAAAAATCTAATCTTTGATTTAGGACTGCCTTTCTTTAATAAATACTTAGAATCTTGTTATATTTTTCAGTTAGAACTACAACATGCATCAAGATGTCACCAATAAAAATCTTACTTTTGAACTTGTTAAATTTTGGGGTTTCCTTTTACATATGATGTGTGTTAATCCATTTTATAATTTAAGTTAAAAAGTGTTACTTTAATAGAAGAAAAAAGAGGAATTTAGAAATTTGAAAGACCATTTCTTTTATCTCATTTTAAGTTTATATCAACATTCACTTTCATGCTTCACTTTAAACACCACAACATAGATATATACTTTTTACAAGTTTGGTTTAGCTTTATTTATTTAATATATTTTTAAATATGATTTATCTAGACAACACTACAAGGACCTCCAATTGGTCATGGCCAAAGTTCCTTACTTACAAAGAAGTTGGTACGCCTGGATGTGCCTGTTGATAGATTTCCTGGTGTAAGTAATAAAAATTGATTTACTTACATATTAAAATAAGATGGAAAATGTTTATTAATCTCATGGATATCAGTTCAACTTTGTGGGAAGGCTCCTTGGTCCTAGAGGCAATTCCTTGAAGCGAATAGAAGCTCTCACAGGATGTCGTCTCTTCATCAGAGGAAGGGGTTCCATGAAAGACCCTAACAAGGTATAACTCCTCTGATATCAAATTCAAAGCATAAAAAACTTAAAAACCTTAACATTATTACTACTTGCATAATTTGTTTCTAGTTTTAATCAAATTGCCTAACATACATTCTTCGTTAAACCTTTTTCCTTTAAATTATTCTCTCCCTCGTGAGAGGATTGCTAACTACTTGATTGATAAATCTTTTTGTTGAAGTATGTGTTTGAGAAATGGATAAATGCAAGAAATAGCATTGTTAATTTCTTTTATTTTTTGATTATAACATTCTAGTTTCATTTCTTTTTTATCTGACAACTGTACCTTCCATTATATATATATATATATATATATATATATATATATATATATATATACATAATACTTTGAAAAAGTTATCTAATTATAGCAGTAAAAATTGCTTTGTTTTAGATAACATTGTTATACATGAGTAGATTTTTTGAATTACAATGTTGTAATAGGAAAGAAGTGAAAGTATGATGATATAACAAACAAATCAATGAGGAATATTCTTATTCATTGCAATGTAACCCTTTTAGAATACCATAAAAACTGAATGCCCATTTTATCTATTTTGATAACGTTCAACCGTAACCGTTAAGGAGGAGCGTTTGAGGGGAAGACCCGACCATGGACACCTTAATGAACCACTTCATATACTGATCGAGGCAGAATCACCTGAAAATGTTGTTGATTTAACACTCAAACAAGCACAGGAAATCATCCAAGAATTGCTCAAACCTGTGGTATGTTTTCACTTTTCAATATCGGTATCAGTGTCAGTGTCAACCTGCTAACCATATTTTACTTGTTTCGATTGCAAGACTTATTCTAAGGATCTATACAAAAGACAACAGTTACGAGAACTGGCTACACTGAAGTCCCTCTTTGGAGAAGACACCTCTAAGCCCAGTAGTAGTAAATCTACACGCAGGTGTGGCACAATGAAGCGTGCCACAACCGCTAGGAAAGGGACTATGTAGTCCTTTTTCTCATGCATAGGGTACAACCGGTTGATGTATGCCTATTATCGAGTGGTCAACTTCTACAATCTTTGCTGGAAAAAAAAACAAAGGATCTATGTAGTATGTACAAAGTTTGTTCGCATTTTCTTTTTCTTTTGTTTTATTTTTAGTGTAGTTATGTTTGCTTGGTGTTGTTCGGTCTTTTGAACCATTGTTGGCTGTTTTTTTTTTGTTGTTGCTTGTGTTATGTATCATAAGCTACATATTTGTTTTGTGTGATGTGTATATAGTGTCTAATAAATAGTTTTTAGCTTTTATATAAGGTTGTGTCTATAGAGACGAGAGATCGAAGTCTATCCCCACCTTTTTCCCATTGTTTGTGAGACAAAAAACCTCATTGACATAACTTATTGTTGGAGATGCATGCCAAACAAAGTGCTCAATTCTCATGTTATATCATGCTTTCTCATGTGTTACAAATGTCGTGTGGACCAATCTGCTAGGTAAAATGTTGTGTATATGAGAATGATTGATCAATCGAATCTTTTAATTTCTTAATTTAGTGTTAGCTTTCACTCTTGTTATGATTAAACGATTTAAAATTTACTTATTTTACTATTTTTAAAATTTTGGCTCATTATTTTAAACATCAATATTTATAGCGTGATGTAATGTAATTTATAATTTTTCTTGTATTTATCTAACAAAATAGACGAGTTCCATGACTTCCATTTTATTGGACATTCAGGCAATAAGATTATGTTTGAAAAAAAATTCTCTTATAAGTTAGTTTATTGTAATTTGATGTTTTAGTAAAACAATAAAAATTGATTATCCTAGTTTGTAAAGTAGCTTATAAGTGAAAAGACTGTTTATTAGTCGTGATTGAGTCAAAATCTGATTGAGACATACATAACCACGACTAAGTAAGAGATACGACTAAGTAAGAGATATATCAAAATCTTCAGGACTGAATCAAAGGTTTCTAACATATGGTATAAAACATTTTGAATCTACCGAATCATACTAGACTTTTATAAGATTCAATAAAAATCATATCATGCATCCTAGTTAAACAAGATTCTAATTTACCAAACATGGCCTGCTTTAGAGGCCGTGAAGCCTAATGGATCACTGGCCCAACAATAAAATCATTATTCGATTAAGATTCCTAATTTTCTTTGAAACGAAATCAATTTTGGGGTTTCCTTTCAAAAGCAAAATTTGGTTTCGATCTCTCTTGTTCCTTGACCATTTTCAATTTCAAACCCTGATTTTTGAAGACACTAGTTCTGATCTCATCAGATCGGAGCAATTTTAAGATGGGGAAGATTCCGGTGAAGATCAAGTCGGTTGTGTACGGTTTGTCACCGTTCCAGCAGAAGGTGATGCCTGGTCTCTGGAAGGACTTCACCGGTAAGGTTACACACAAGGTCACCGATAACTGGCTCAATACCATCCTCCTCGTCGGTCCTGTCGTCGGCGTTTACACGTAAGTCTCAATAACAATACCAGCTTCTTCATTTCTAACCGATTTATGTTCATATGTTTGGTTCTATACATTTGAATAACCTAAATCTCTAATTTGCTTTAGCTTGAACGTTTTCTCCTGCTTCTGTACTTTCAGTTTATTATAGTCCGTGATGACTTTCGATGGATTTGTGATGAGTTTATTATATCATATAGCTATGGATTTGTATATTTCATATGTGATGCATTTTGAATTGTACCCTTTTCCTTGGAATTGACTAGAAATAGTTTCAACTTAGCAATCTACATGCTTAAATCTATCCGTGGTGCTCATTTGCAATATGAGAAAAGGGTTAATGTCATAAATTTGTGCACAGGCGATAGAAAATGCAACTTGCATATAAGTTAGCACGAAGTTTATATTAAACAAGTTAATTGTGTGTATTTGGATTCAAAAGAGAGAATTTTTGTATGATTTGATCAAAAGTTGTCAAAAGATATACGCATCACAGGCAATTTAGATGTTTTTTTATATCGTTTAGTTAGTAACTTTCTTGATGATAACATATCTGAACTATCATCAAGAAGGGATTAAAAGAAAGAAAAAAAAGAAAAAAAAAACTCTTATTTTTTCTTAAGATTTTTCATGTCCTGGATATTGGTATTGACTATCCTATGTGGGTTTGCAGGTATGTTCAGAGTTACCAGGAAAGAGAGAAAATGCACCATAGGTTCTAAACACATTCTACAATGGTGTCATCTTTCTTGAAAATGAGAAAGAGAGAGATCAATGCCTCTTTCCATTAAATAAACAAACATAAATTTATATTGGGGATTAATAAGCTTTTTTTTTTTTTAAAAAAATTGTGATGAATGGAGCTGTATTTGCTAAGCTCCTAAACTACATCTTTTGTTACTATTCAATTTGTTTTCTCTATTCTTAATTGTCATAACTGAAAAAGAATCCTTTCGCAACATGTCCAAATGTTAAATCGTGATGAATGTTGAACAGAATGGTTCCAATCCCTTAATGGTTAAGAGAAGGTAATGTTGCTTAACTATTCAGAAGCAGTTACAAGGCTTTTGATTTGTTCAGATGTGACATATGAACGGTTTCATCCAGAGGTTACCAAACAGAAGTTTTCATTTTTTTGCTTCTCTTTATTCTGTTGCCGCTTGTGTGTTTGATAAAAAAAACATCAGAACTTACTAGATTAATTCATGTGTCCCCGTTAAGTTGAATATAAACAACACTTTACAGGTAGGTTATGTTAAGATTATTGTTTATAATCATAATAAAAAGATAATTATATAAAAAAATCAAGAAAAGCTTTGAAATGCCAGCCTGAATGTTTTGATACAGATTTGAAAAATGATATATTATGATGATGCGAACATATTATTTAACCCGTCTGTCTGTCTATTTTTGGCATCTCTATTGTTCTAAGATGATAAATGTTCATGAAAGAAAATTTCATGGAATTTTTTGGGTGCATTATTTTCCTTCAAGATGAAAGAGGCACTTTAAAAGATTATTTTCCATGTTAAAAGTGTTCCATTGGAACACGAAAATGTAAGTAAGGAGTCGTGTGATAGAGATTCTGATTAGGTCCAAAGCTAGGACTCGGCCCACCTTTTCCTATCAATGTTTTTGATTTGCTTCAAAACCTCTTGACTTGATCGTAACTTCTCATCTAGTCTACCACTTATCTTCTGATTTTGTTTGGAAAAAAAATTCAGACTGAATTTTACTCTTCAGTTTTGGACTCGATCCTCAGTCTAAGTGTTTGGTATCCATTTATGTTTTTGACACTATCCAAACTCTAAGCCTCTAACACAGTCAGTTTCTAACAGTAACTATCAAACGACCATTAAACTTAGTAACTATCAAATGACCATTAAACTATGTTCGGAGGTGTTTAAGATTTGTTTACTTAAACCGCTTATTAGCATATTCAGTATGATACTATTAGTAAGATAATTTGAATATTTTGGTTGATTGTGGTTATTTTGGTAATGGTAATAAACATTTATGAGTTAGCTATTTTATATTAGCTTATTAGTTTATTATGATTGATATTGCTAAATAAAGACTTTTGAATAAGCTTTTTTTTTTTAATTATATTAGCTTAGTTTTGTATTGTTAATAATCACCATTGTATAAATTATTTAATTTTAATTTATTAGCTTATTTGCAGTTTTATACTTCTAATAAGCACTTTAAGTGTTAGGTTGCACAGTTAGCTTCTATAAGAAACAATATATCCATTGCACTTTGGTACTATTTAATTTAATAGCTATACAAAATCATCATATTTTAATGTTTATCAAACCAGAAGGACCAAACACGTAATTTTGATAAAAGATATTACGTTATATCGACCGTCATGTTTTGCTATTTTTGGATTAACCCTACCTGATAAAACCCTAACCCATCTTATAATCGTGCTTATATATATACGCATCGACATGATGAAGCTTTCCGTCTTCTCTGATTTTCTCTTGCGAATTCATATTTACTTTTCATCATTCTTAAAGATTTGATTTTTCGAACGATTCTTTACTGATCTGCTAGTTGTTTTCCTTTATTTCTTTTAAAATTTCGATTCTTTGATATTTGCTTCTTGAATTTTGACGTCGATGAGATTCGAAAAACTCGACGGATCCGTGTACAAATAAGCCGATGCTCTGGATATATGTGATGAAGGTAGCATGGTAATGTGCACGGAGATCAAGTAACTTTTAGGTCGTCATGTCTGCTCCCTCTGATTTTCTCTGATTTGGGGGCCTGGATTAAACCTACATTTGCTAATTTTCTATATTCTATATTTTCCAAATTACCTCTTGATTTACATATTTACTGCTTAGATTCATGTAAACTTGTTCGATGAAAAAGAAATCGATTTTTGTCAAATACGAGTAGTTATCATTGCTTTTTTTTTTTTCTAAAATTAACCTGATGTATAAAAGCAGGGATCTATTGCCAAATATTAATGTGAATCGATCTCCCGTAAACATCAGGGAAATAGAGCTGGGCATCGTTATTGGGTGAACCTCTTGAATTCTTATATGATGGATAAGGTTCAGTAAACGAAGCTATATTTTTTACTTTTAAGTATCCATATATTTAAGAAATCCATCAGAGCTTTTTAAGATTGATATTCTATTTATATCTAAAACTAAACGATCAGTCGGCAACATATTTAGCTGTTTTTTTTTTCTTCTAAAATTCTACTTGATGTTCTTACTGCACTTTTGTTGGAATACTGGAATTTAGGTCTTTTCTTAGAAGCTAAGGGATTTTTTATTCTTTAAAAATGAAATGTAATTTGTTAAAAGATTTTGCATTTTTGTAGAACTGTATATCAATTTGAACTCATGACGTTGGAATCTTGGGATTAAAAGCATCGTTCGAAAATAACTTTTTCCTAAACATCTTTTGACATTTTTTAACCTTTAAAAAAAATATGAGTTAAAATTCAGTTTAAAAATAATCCCGGAACACCCTCTTAGATAGCTTGGCGCTTTTGTGAAATTCATGAATATCGAGCTAGTCTTAAGGCAGTACTGTTTCATATGAAACAATATATATTTTCACCATAGTTTTGACGAAGGTAAAAGTTGAACATAATATTGAAGAACAAGATTTGAGATAGTTAATGCAGTACTATTTCATATGGAATAATATATACTTTTATCATAGTTTTCACTCCGAAGGTAAAAGTTGTAGATACAAGTTGAACATAATATTGAATAACAAAAGATGAGATAGGTATGCAAGAGAGCCTTCATTTTATGAAGGAATATACTTTTGGACAATTAGTTGAAGCTGTTTTCTATCACCTTCCTAGTTTAAGCGATTAGTAGTATTGATATAAATTGGTCCGGAAACCAAAAAGCTAATCACATATCATCAATCGGTTTTGGTTTGGTTCTATCAGAAAATATGCTATCTAAGAATTTGTTCGGAACCAAAACAAGTCTAAATCGGAGTGGAACCAAAACAAGTCTAAATCGGAGTGGAACCGAAAACAAAAAATGATGGATTAGTGGAATTGACTTGTATACAACTAATTTCTCACACCTATTAGTGTTTGTTAAAATGTATACCACTAATTTCTCACACCTATAAGCATTTGTTCTTCCAATTTTGTTGGCATGGTGAAGAACGGCGGTCTTCATTTCTTTTTTCTTTTTTTTTATTTCATTTTTGATGACCTACTAAGAAATTAACAGGAAGGTTTGGAGTGGGTCATTAAGAATGAAAAAACAAATGAAACCACAGCCCTCCACTTTACCACTTTATTTCTTCGCCATGCCAACTAAATTGGAAGAAGCATTTTAACAAACATGTAATGGGTGTGAGCAATGTTATCTTTCAAAAAACCTGAACAAACGCTAGGGTACAAGAAGCCAACGGTGATGGCTGAGAAGATAAACAACACTAATATTCATTAACTTTTCCAACGACTAACAATTTGTTTTTTAATTTATTGTGGCATCCTAATTTTTAAGGTCAGAAAAGACCGATTTGTTTATGTTTTGTTTATAAAATCAGAGTAATCATTTGATTAAAAGAGTTGCGAAATTTGTTTCCAAAACAAAATATGATAAAAATTTATCAAATCATTTATTTAAAGAAATGTATTTTTATTAAATAATAAAATCTCAGGATGTCATGTTCTGATACAGACGATCATAAACAATATAAAATAGACCTTACAATAGTTATTTATAATTACCGATCTATAATCCAAAATTTCTCGTCAAATCCACAAACTTATACTCTTGTGTCATTACCTGTAATGTAAAAAAAATTGAGTGGGTCAGACTTAGGAGTCTGGTAAGCATATAAGGTTTCAACCCATAATAATATATTTATTTTATTCAATCATCAAACAATCAACTCAATTACCTATCTCCATTATCTTCTTTATTTCTTAAGGTTTTTACCATAAGAATCGACTATCCTTCCTTCATTCGTTCCTAAGGATCGACCTAACGAATTGACACAAAGTCCATTACTGTCAAATTTTATCTATCAGGTACTAAATCCATAGATATCAGACGCTAACTCCATAGTCACTAAGGTTCACTTAACAGGCTGTAACTCCATGGTCACTAAGGTTCACTTAACATGCGCTAACTCCATAGTCACCAAGGTTCACTTTAACAGGCGCTAACTCCATAGTCACCAAGGTTCACTTTAACAGGCGCTAACTTCATAGTCACCAAGGTTCACTTTAACAGGCGCTAACTCCATAGTCACCAAGGTTCACTTTAACAGACGTTAACTCCATAGTCATCAAAGTTCACTTTAACAGGCGCTAACTCCATAGTCACCAAGGTTTACTTAACAGACGCTAACTCCATAGTCACCAAGGTTCACTCATACCATCTTTCATTACACACCTATTATTCCATCTACTCATGTTCTACCCAACATATTTGTAGATTTTAAATACAAGTACATGTTAACTCATTTAGAACTTATATAAAACATTCATTTCACTTCCACATTAAATAAACAAACAATATATAAACACATAACACGTATTCCATAGCAAATATTTCATATTTATGTGTTAGAAGATAGTAACCACACACTCAATTGATTAGACGATGCTCGGATAGCACTACGACTTGTAAAGTAGTATTTCTTCGGTGAAACTGAGATATCTACACACACCGGACTTCCCGTGAGCAGAGTTTCGGCTAGAAAACTCTTTTCTTCTCGGGATCTTCGGAGCGTCGGGACTCACTTTGGGTCTCAGGATGATATCGGGGCTTCGGGGGTATTTCTTTGCACGTAAATAGATGTAATACGGGTGGGAGATAAGAGATTTGGCAACCACAAACGACTGCCCCTTCAAATCTATTTATAGGGTTGTTTTCTCGATTTTCATGCCGTGAACAGTGCTCCCACGTCGTAGGCATAAACCTCATTGCATGCGTCATCATCCACTTGCTCTGTCGGGTTCCAGAAGGCATCAGAAGCCAGTTCACATCGTGAACACTGTTTTCACGTCGTGGTCTCTAACAGTTTTGGGTTTCGCGCCCCAAACTTCATAAATTCATAATTTTCGCAAACGAACTCCGTTTCCGACGTTCTTTATATCGACGTGTAGGTAAAAACAAGATCTACAACTTTCATTTAGAATTTGTCGGCTAATTTTGAATTTATTTATATTATATTATTTTTAGTAGGCCGGGACAGGAAAACTCCGTTAGAAAATCATAACTCCTTCGTCTGACGTCAATTTTCGTCTGTCTTTTCACCGTTGGACTACTATCGACGAGATCTTAAATTCTCGTTTAGATTGTGTAGCACCTGGTTTTTGGTACGTATTCTTTGTAATTAACTCTTTAAATATTGCATTTTTTGCCTTGGACTCGGCGAGTTGAAGGACCAACTCGCGGAGTAGAAGCGGGATAAGACGCGGGGTCTAAGTTGTGGACTCGGCGAGTCGGTTCCCGGACTCGGCGAGATTTGGAGCTTAGTGGAAGAAGGAGGAGGTTGAAGAGTGCAAGAAGGGGAAGTAGATCCGATATCTACACTGTGGGAAGCTTCCATTCAGGTAGAAATATTCCCATCTTGATCACTAGTTCATTAGATCCCCTTTTTGTCCCTAATTAGTGGTTTTCAAGCCCTAAAACCTCAAACTTCATGTGTTTATGCTCTACGTTCTGAAAGGACTTCAAACCTGTACCTTATGGACGTCTTAGAAGTATAAAGTCTTTGTGGTTGAAGTGATTAAGGTCCCTATTGAGTGTATGACCTCATAAAGAGCTTGGAATTGCCTTTTTGAGCTCATACGGCCATGCATGCATGTAAAGTTTGCAACTTTACGTAATAAGCATGCCCTAGGAGCCTAGATCTATGGTTTGGAACCGTTGCATGTCTCAAATTTGGTCTGTATGGGAGGAGGGCTGAAGGTACTCGGCGAGTTCCAAAGTGGACTCGGCGAGTTCTATGAAGATGGTCTTAGACTCGACGAGTTGGATGAACAACTCGGCGAGTCCTATGAAGATTACCTGGAACTCGACGAGTTGATTCTTCAAACTCGGCGAGTCATATGAGTTGTTACTAAGTTAAGAAGGGTTTAAGTGTGGAAGGTCCAACCCTTCGTAGCTGCACACGGAATTAGCAATTTAACGTGTAGCACTTGTCCCAGAAACCCAAATCCTCAAGATGGATGCTCTGGTGAGGATTTGGAATCGACTAGGAGATTTGCTCGTGGGACTCGGCGAGTTGTTCTCGGACTCGGCGAGTCGGATCGCGAGTCGGTCCAATCTTCCCAAGTAGTGAGTTATGGGTGACTCAGTGAGTGGGAAAAGGGACTTGATGAGTAGAACTGGGATAGTAGGAGAGGGACTCAGCGAGTCTGTGCCATGACTCTGTGAGTCCAGTCAACTGGAAGTTGACTTTGACCAGGGAGTTGACCTTGGACCAGAGGTGGGTCAGTCATTTGACCTAAGGGTATTTAAGAGTATCTAATCTATGTTTATGGATTTATTAGCCGGAGGATTTGTAGCACCTGGTTCCTGGTACGTAAATCTTATTTGAATATCAGTTTAGAAGGAGAACTCGTCGAGTCGTCGCCTAACTCGACGAGTAGAAACAGGATTCAGGTCAATCGTTTGGGTAGGGACTCGGCGAGTTGGAAAGCCAACTCGGCGAGTCGGGTCAACTGAAAGTTGACTCTGTCTTTGACTTAGGGCATGGTCAGGGGTAAAATGGTCATTTTACCCAAAGGACAGTTAGTAGTGTTTGATTGAGTATGTTGTGGGAATTGCAGCCGGAGGATTTCCGGAGCAGCAGTAGACAGTCAGTTCCCGATCAGATCAGCAGCTACTTCGAGGTGAGTTACCTTCCAGTAGCGGTGGGTCTACGGCCACAATGTCGGCCCACCAATAGGAGTTGTATGTAGACGATTGTCTATGTGATATTCATCTAGGGATTACTACTACCTGTGTTGTGTTTATGTGCTAGTATGATATGATGCTATGTGCTAGTGACAGTAGGGGGAGATAGTCCCCGAGATATCCGGTCGGTAGGGCCGAAGGGGTAGTCATACCCAGCCATGTTAGATAGATTCTGATATTGTGATACATGTTATGTAGTAGTAGTAGAGGGGAGAAATAGTTCCCCAGTATCCGGTCGAGAGGACCGAAGGGGAGGCCAGCACCCAGATATGCTAGGCAGTATCCGGTCGAGAGGACCGAAGGGGAGGCCAGCACCCAGATATGCTAGGCAGTATACGGTCGAGAGGACCGAAGGGGAGGCCAGCATCCAGATATGCTAGGCAATATCCGGTCGAGAGGGCCGAAGGGGTAGGTCGGGCACCCAGATATGCCTGACAATATGTGTATGTTATGAGATTATATGGTATGTAGTACAGTGGGGGAACTCACTAAGCTTCGTGCTTACGGGTTTCAGTTTTGGTTTCAGGTACCTCCTCAGCTAGGGGAAAGGAGCCGGCGCGGTAGCAGCATGTCACACACTCACACTCTCTTGTTTCTGCAGTTACGAGTTTATTCTGGGATTGATACTCTGATAATCGATTGATCGAATGTTGTGGTTTTCAATTTGGTTTTCGATGTGAAATGGTTTAATCAAACAATGTTTTAACTATTAATGCTTTTATGTAATGTTTTATAATGAAATTGTTGGACGTGAAAATTGGGTCATTACAAGTTGGTATCAGAGCCCTGGTTTGAGGGATTCGGACACACCTTCGGGGGTGTCTGAACTCAAATCGAGGGATTAAAGGATTTTCTGAAAGAAAATGTTTTCAAAAAAATTGAGAAAAGAGTTTCGAGAAAGAACGAAGTGTGTGATGTGCGCGACCGGCCGAGCTCAAGTAAGTATTCCCCAAAGTACCCATACAAGTTTATGTTATGTTTATCAACTTTTGTAGAACAGCATGCTAGAATAGGACTAAGGATCTAGGAGTGATGCCTTATGTGCCTGCTTTATGTGTTTTAGTTGTATGAGAATTGCATGCTAGTATCGAGTAGACAGCGGTAGGGTAGCCTGTTTAGGTTATGCCTGATAGTATGCGTTTAGCACTGTGTGCTAGTTCAGTTTCTCTCTATGAGAGCGGAGTTGCTTGAGGTTTTTCCCTTGTCTGAATGCTGCATGCTTCGTGCTATGTGGGACTCTGAATAATGGGAATTAGCCATTAGGCGAATACGTCACGTCACATGTGATCAGGGTTGAATAATCTTAGAGTACCAGATTTGATCCTACTGCGCAACTCTTGTTTGAGTCCAACCGTTGTAGGGACGAGTCGGGTACTCGAAGGATTATCTGAGCCTCGTCACGTGTGATGGTACTCGGGTAATGGCTAATTGGCATTACAAGGAGGTCTGCAGCAGCTGAGGACTGGATCGAGTAGAGTTGGAGATTTCCCTAGGGCGAGCCTAGGATGAGTATAGTAGTGACCAGCCATAGTGAAAGGGATCTGGTGGAGTCGAGGTAGTCCTTGAAGAAGGTACGGATAGATGTGGAAGGTAGTATGGACCCGTACTACTGAAAGCAGAGGATCCGTACCCGAACCAATGAAGGCCAAGATAAGACCAGGGAACTTGTAAGTAGTTGTGATCCCTCAGGAAGTATCAGTATCACTAATGATTGTTGTGATGTATTGTAGAATGGTGGTACTTCGATCGAGGCCGGTAGATGGCGGTTCAGGAGACGGGTCAGGTTCGGGATCAGGTTCCGAGCAGGTAGATGAGGGACTACGCGAGTTCATCGCGTCAGAGATCACCAGGGGTATCCTTGAGTCGACTCCCGTTATCTTCGGGTCGATCAAGGAAGGGGTCATCGAGTTGATGGAGGATCGCCTTCGGGCATTCAAGAGTGATATGGCATCTAGCCAGTCGGGATCTCGCACACTGTCCTTTAAGGACTTCAGGGGCAGTGGTGCGCCGGATTTCCATGGGGTGAAAGACCCCATTGCTGCCAGGCGATGGATTGCAGACATCGAGTCTGCACAGTTGACTAGCTTCTGCCCCGAGGGGTCGAAGGTGAGGTATGCAGCAGGGTGTTTACGGAACCGAGACCGGGATTGGTGGGAGTCAGTGGGTGACTCGTTGGGAGCCTCAGCTATTGAGGCTATGACCTGGTCGGACTTTGTGGCTAGGTTCAGGGCAGAGTTTGCGCCGACTGTCGAGCTTCAGCAGCTGGCCAGGGAGTTTCTGGACATGAGACAGATGACAGAGACTGTGGCGGAGATCACCACCAAGTTCCGGGAGAGGGCTTTGTTGATGCCCCAGTATGCTGGTGACAAGGATATGAGGAGGACCCGCTATCACGACATGCTCCGGGCTGATATCCGGGAGCACGTTAGTTTTTCAGCTTGCCCCACCTTGGACTCCATGATTGCCAGGGTGAGGGAGAGGGAGATAGATTTGGAGCACATCCGGAAACGGAAGGCAGAAGAGGGTCAGTCAAGAGGGGCTTCAGGGAAGAAGCCCAAGGGATCAGATGCGGGGCCGAAAGGCCAACAGGGACGGGGACGCTGCAGGAAATGCGGCAAGATGCACGAGGGGGCGTGCAGGTTGGGATCATCGGGCTGCTACAAGTACGGCAAGTCTGGGCACTTTAGCAGGGATTGCACTGCTCCGACAACAGTTATTCAGACGTCTGAGTTGCTGTGTTTCCACTGCAACCAGAGGGGCCACAAGAAGGCCAATTGCCCCCAGTTGACAGTTTCAGCGCCAGTGAAGGCGCCAGCTCCAGCGACCCTGCGGATCACGGATGGCCGGCAGGGCAAGGCAGAGGCTCCGGTGGTGAGAAGCCGAGCGTTTCAGTTGACTACCGAGGAGGCACGCGCCGCACCCGATGTAGTGACGGGTATGATTCTTTCCCTCTATTTTATTTTTATGATGTTATGATATTGATATGTGCTCCGTATGTATATGTATGCATTAGGATCGTTCCATGTGAACGGCATCCCAGTTCAGGTGTTGTTCGACTCGGGTGCATCCCGATCATTTGTTTCCCTTGCGCTTAGCAAGAAGTTTCATGAGACTTCGGGCGAGTTAGATTGCCCTTTAGAGGTAGAGATTGCTGATGATCGATCGGTGCGAGCATCGATGGTGTTTCGAGATTGCGTATTGTGTTCGTTTGAGGAGCGCTACTTGGTAGACTTAGTTCCCATTCTGTTGCGTGGGAACAAGGTGATTATAGGCATGGATTGGTTGAACCCTAATGGGGTGGTGATAGATTGCACGCAGCAGCTAGTGCGGGTCAGGACCCCAAGCGGGGGAGAGTTAGTGATTCATGGTGAGAGGCCGCAGTGTGGACCCACAGTATGTTCAGCAGCAAGGGCGAGACGCTACCTTCAGCAGGGATGCGCAGGATATGTCGCGTACGTGATGGATACCCAGGAGGCGGGTAAGGCGACAGTGAGTGAGGTTCCGGTGGTGTGAGAATTCGCAGATGTTTTTCCAGAGGAGCTTCCTGGGATACCTCCGGAGCGACAGGTTGAGTTTAGGATTGACCTCGTTCCTGGTTCGGCTCCGATAGCCAAGGCACCGTATCGGTTGGCTCCTCCTGAGATGCAGGAGTTGTCTACACAGCTGCAGGAGCTGTTAGACAAGGGATTCATTCGACCGAGTAGTTCACCCTGGGGAGCCCCGATTTTCTTCGTGAAGAAGAAGGACGGGTCGCATCGGATGTGTATAGATTACCGGGATCTGAACAAGGTAACGGTGAAGAACCGTTACCCACTCCCGAGGATTGACGACCTCTTTGACCAGCTTCAGGGAGCATCTTTGTTCTCCAAGATTGATTTGCGTTCGGGTTATCATCAGATGAGGGTCAGGGAGGAGGATACACAGAAGACCGCGTTTCGGAAGCGCTATGGCCACTATGAGTTTGTGGTGATGCCGTTTGGGCTCACCAATGCTCCTGCCGCGTTCATGGACCTCATGAACCGCGTATGCAGACCGATGTTGGATCGGTCTGTGATAGTCTTTATCGATGACATCTTGGTTTATTCCAAGACTCAGGAGGAGAATGAGGAGCATCTGAGAGAGGTGTTGGAGACCCTGAGGAGGGAGAGCTTGTATGCCAAGTTCTCCAAGTGTGAGTTTTGGTTGCGCGAGGTGCAATTTCTCGGACACCTTGTCAACCAGAACGGGATTCTGGTCGATCCGGCCAAGGTCGAGGTCGTGATGAGATGGGAGGTTCCGAAGTCTCCATCTGAGATTCGGAGTTTCCTGGGATTAGCAGGCTACTATCGGAGATTTATTCAGGATTTCTCCAAGATAGCCATACCCCTGACGCGGCTGACGAAGAAAGTCGTGGTCTTTCGATGGGGACCCGAGCATCAGGCTGCATTTGAGACATTAAGACAGAGACTGTGCGAGGCGCCGATCTTAGCCTTGCCAGAGGGCGTAGAGGATTTTGTGGTATACTGCTACGCGTCCATTTCAGGGATGGGTGCGGTACTGATGCAGAGGGGGCATGTCATTGCCTATGCTTTGAGGCAGCTCAAGCCTCACGAGGCGAACTACCCGACGCATGATTTGGAGTTGGGGGCGGTGGTTTTTGCCCTCAAGATTTGGCGGCATTACCTCTACGGGGTTCGATGTACCATCTACACAGACCACAAGAGTTTGAGGTACCTCATGGATCAGCCGAATCTGAATAAGAGGCAGCGTCGGTGGTTGGACATGGTAAATGATTATGATTGCGAGATCCTCTACCACCCGGGGGAAGGCCAATGTGGTGGCCGATGCGCTTAGCCGCAAGACGGCACCGATCAGGGACGTTTGCATGAGGATGACTGTGGTGAGTCCCCTGTTGGAGCGAATTCGGGAGGCTCAACAGGAGGCTATCAAGGAGGAGCATCGGAAGAGCGAGCGTGTGGTGATTCAGGTTTCCTCCTTTGATTATGATAGCCGAGGACTATTGACACTACACCGTAGGGTGTGGGTGCCGTATCACGGAGGCGTGCGCTAGATTTTGATGGAGGAGGCGCAGAAGTCCCGGTTCTCTATTCATCCCGGGGCGACGAAGATGTATAGGGATCTTCGTCTAGATTATTGGTGGTCGTGCATGAAGCGGGATGTGGCATGGTACGTTGAGCGGTGCTTGACCTACAGGAAGGTCAAGGCCGAACATCAGAGACCGCATGGCAAGATGAAGCCGTTGGATATTCCACTGTGGAAATGGGAAGATATTACGATGGATTTTATCACGAAGCTTCCCAGGACCGCGCGTGGAGTGGATTCGATTTGGGTCATCGTGGATCGATTAACCAAGAGTGCTCACTTTATCCCGATTCAGGAGAGCATATCGGCCGAGAAATTGGCCGACATCTATATCAGGGAGATCGTGGCGCGGCACGGGGTTCCAGTATCGGTTATCTCGGACAGGGATTTGCGTTTTACTTCCAGATTTTGGAAGAGATTTCATGACGAGTTGGGCACTCGTTTGCATTTTAGCACTGCCTTTCACCCGCAGACGGATGGTCAGAGCGAGCGGACCATCCAGACCTTGGAGGATATGTTGCGGGCGTGTGTGTTAGACTTCGGTGGTAGCTGGGATACCTATCTTCCCTTGGCAGAGTTCTCCTACAACAACAACTACCACGCGAGTATTGACCGTCCCCCATTCGAGATGTTGTACGGTCGGAGGTGCAGGACCCCGATATGCTGGGTTGAAGTTGGTCAGAGAATCATGGGGAGCACCGAGGTGGTGCTCAAGACGACCGAGAGGATCCAGCAGGTTCGGAGCAGGCTTCAGACTGCTCAGAGTCGACAGAAGAGTTACGCCGACAAGCATCGATCCGACTTGGAGTTCCAGGTTGGGGATATGGTTCTCCTGAAGGTGTCGCCTTGGAAGGGCGTCATTCGATTCAAGAAGCGGGGCAAGTTGGGCCCGAGGTCTATTGGGCCGTTCAGGGTTGTAGCCCGGGTGGGCAAGGTGGCGTATAGGCTGGATCTGCCAGCCGAGCTCAGCCAGATCCACAGCACTTTCCATGTTTCTCAGCTGCAGAAGTGCCTAGTGGACAACTCAACAGTAGTGTCGTTAGAGGATATTCAGGTTGATGACAGCCTGAATTACATTGTGCGCCCAGTCGCAATCCTCGACAGGAAGTCGAAGGATTTGAGGAACAAGAGGGTGGAGCTAGTGAAGGTGCAATGGCAGCACCGCAAAGGTTCGGATGGACTTGGGAGCCGGTGGACGAGATAATGGAGCATTACCCCGGGCTGTTTCAGGATCTAGCAGCAGACTTCGAGGACGAAGTCTAAAATAAGTGGGGGAGATTTGTAGCACCTGGTTCCTGGTACGTAAATCTTATTTGTGTATTTTTCCATTTTTAGCCTTGGACCCGACGAGTCATAGGTCCGACTCATCGAGTAGAGGCGGGACCCCGGGACACGTTTAAGTTGGTGACTCGGCGAGTCACCGCTATTGGATGAAACCCTAAGTTTCAGGGGTTTGCACCCTATTTAAACAACATATCCGCCCCAAGCCAGCCCCCATTCACCCCCAGAGCTTCCAACCCTCGTTCTAAGCTATTCATAGAGAGTTTGAAGCAATTGTTGTGTGTTCTTGAAGGTTTTGAGGCAAAAGGGAAGTAGATCAAGAGGAAGGGAAGGAATCCAAGCATCTTTGTGCTCTCTCAGTAGTTCCTTTGAGGTATAACCCGTTTTCCCCCTGTTTCTATGCTTATTACTTCATTTAAGTCATTCTTGAGCCAATCCCCAAGCTTGTATGTGCAAATTATTTCGTAATAAGCTGATTGGCCCTTAGATCTAGGCATGATTGAGCTCCAGGAGCTCAGATCTGTTGCCTTTATGGACCCTCATTGCATGAAGACCCTAGATCTACCCTTTTGGGTGCATTTTGAACCCTAAAACCCTTATGGGTGAATATTTACACGTAAAGTTGGAAACTTTACGTGTGATTCATGCTCTAGGAACCCAGATCTGTGAATGGCATGGACTGGAATCAAGCAAATCCGTGTAGTTAGTGGTTGCATGGCAACGACTCGGCGAGTCGTTCATCTGACTCGGCGAGTCGGTTCGCGAGTCTCCGAGTTTGTCCCCTTTTCGTAGTGTCGAGTGAGCAGTGAGTCACGGGGTGTGACTCAGTGAGTCGGAAGCTGAACTCATCTATGGAGGAACTCGGCGAGTCAATGCCCTGGCTCGGTGAGTTCAAGGCAATCTCCTTAGATCAAGAACAGACTTGGCGAGTTGTTCATATAACTCGGCGAGTCGCAGCATAAGTGTTCCTCGGATGAAGATGAACTCGACGAGTTGTTCATACAACTCGGCGAGTAGGATGAAGGACTTGAATATCAGTTTAGAAGGAGAACTCGTCGAGTCGTCGCCTAACTCGACGAGTAGAAACAGGATTCAGGTCAATCGTTTGGGTAGGGACTCGGCGAGTTGGAAAGCCAACTCGGCGAGTCGGGTCAACTGAAAGTTGACTCTGTCTTTGACTTAGGGCATGGTCAGGGGTAAAATGGTCATTTTACCCAAAGGACAGTTAGTAGTGTTTGATTGAGTATGTTGTGGGAATTGCAGCCGGAGGATTTCCGGAGCAGCAGTAGACAGTCAGTTCCCGATCAGATCAGCAGCTACTTCGAGGTGAGTTACCTTCCAGTAGCGGTGGGTCTACGGCCACAATGTCGGCCCACCAATAGGAGTTGTATGTAGACGATTGTCTATGTGATATTCATCTAGGGATTACTACTACCTGTGTTGTGTTTATGTGCTAGTATGATATGATGCTATGTGCTAGTGACAGTAGGGGGAGATAGTCCCCGAGATATCCGGTCGGTAGGGCCGAAGGGGTAGTCATACCCAGCCATGTTAGATAGATTCTGATATTGTGATACATGTTATGTAGTAGTAGTAGAGGGGAGAAATAGTTCCCCAGTATCCGGTCGAGAGGACCAAAGGGGAGGCCAGCACCCAGATATGCTAGGCAGTATCCGGTCGAGAGGACCGAAGGGGAGGCCAGCACCCAGATATGCTAGGCAGTATACGGTCGAGAGGACCGAATGGGAGGCCAGCATCCAGATATGTCTGACAATATGTGTATGTTATGAGATTATATGGTATGTGGTACAGTGGGGGAACTCACTAAGCTTCGTGCTTACGGGTTTCAGTTTTGGTTTCAGGTACCTCCTCAGCTAGGGGAAAGGAGCCGGTGCGGTAGCAGCATGTCACACACTCACACTCTCTTGTTTCCGCAGTTACGAGTTTATTCTGGGATTGATACTCTGATAATCGATTGATCGAATGTTGTGGTTTTCAATTTGGTTTTCGATGTGAAATGGTTTAATCAAACAATGTTTTAACTATTAATGCTTTTATGTAATGTTTTATAATGAAATTTTTGGATGTGAAAATTGGGTCGTTATAGGATTACCGGTACAACAGTCAGACGTCTAGCAAGCAGACTTTCGGTAGCTACTTTTCGAGGTGAGTTTCCTTCCAGTAGGAACGGGTCTAAGGCACCAAGGCCGGCCCGTATAGATGATATGTAGTATCGGAGTGTGGGCAAAGCCCGTATCTAATAGTTGAGTTTGATTATGATATATGCTAGTATGATGGAATTGTTTATACTCGTTGTCTGTGTGATACTTGTATGTTGTGGCTTAGTAGCTGAGTGTGGGCGAGGCCCGTATCTCTCAGATAGCAGAGTGTGGGCGAGGCCCGTATCTCCCAGATAGCGGAGTGTGGGCGAGGCCCGTATCTCCATGAGTATGGGCGAGGCCCGTATCTCCTAGCTGTTCATTATATGGTTGCATGGTATGTGGTATTATGGGGGAACTCACTAAGCTTCGTGCTTACAGATTTCAGTTTTGTTTTCAGGTACCTCTTCTTCGAAGAGGAAGGAGTTGGCGCGGTAGCAGAACATCATACACGCACATTGTTTTCCGCACCATGAGTTATTCTGGGATTTATACTCTGACATTATGGTTGTTTTTATGTTTTGGTTTCCAGACACAAAATATGTTTATGAAATGATGGGATCAAATGATGTTTATTCACAAATGTTTTCCAAAGTATTGATTTAAAAATGAAATATTTGGTCGTGAGAATTGGGTCGTTACAGATTGTTTTAGCTAAATATCGCTCGATCTCGTATTCAGACTTCGGGCTGTACACTGCTAAGCCGAAACTTCGAAAAATCATAACTTCCTCATACGAAGTCAGATTTAGACGTTCTTTTTATGCACGCTCTCAGTTTAATGTATTCTACGACTTTTGTTTAGATCACTAAGGTCAAATATAACTCTATCGTAAATTCACTATTTACGCCGCGTTGTGTCGTGCCGGTTTTGTCGCGAAACTTCGACAGATAATAACTTCTTCATTATAACTCGGATTTCGGCATTCTTTATATATTCAGAAACCTTGTCACGACCACTACAACTTAGTTAAGATTATTAATTCTAAATAATCTTCTATCAAAAATTCGTTTTCGACACTTATTGTCTCTTAATTGACTAGTCCGAATCTGCGGGCGTTAAGTTTATAAACTCCCCAAACACTTTTGGTTTTTGTGCTATCAGATTCCAACAAGCTTCGGGTTGAAATAGTTGCCAGATTGCATTACAGCCTGGCAATTTACCATTGAATGTCAATGGAGTTAGATCAAACGGTCAACAAACAACATTTCCTGAAGCAAACTAAACTTTATATGGAGCTCCCATTGCAACGATTCCACCCAACAAGTAGATTATAAATGGAATCGTGGGTATTTCCAATCCAACCATCAATGATAATCTTGTTTTAAATGGTATGGTAAAGGGAATAGCAGAGATACATCTTTAGTGTCATCTTCTCCTTATGAATTTTGTGGATTCGTGATGGGAAAGAAACACTCATCTCCTTTTCGGTGTATTAGTTGAATTTTTGGCGTTAAAAAACTATGGAAGTGAGGATCACCGGTGAGTTGTTGGTTTCCGGCTAGAAAGAAGATCAACGATGGCTATTGAGATTTGGAAGGAAACAAGAGAGGTGATGTAGGCTTATGTGGTATGACAGGAAAAAAAAGAAAGATAAGGGTGAGGTTGGATTGTCGATGAAGTTTGAAGGACAACGATTCTTAGCGGTGTAGACTAGTCGACTTCAAATGGGGTTACCGACGAAAAGAAGGGAAGTAAAGAGATTGGTGGCTAAGAATGAAAGAAAGAAAGGTGGGGGAAGAAATAATGAACATATTTAGGGTTATTGTTTATTATTATTATTTTAAATAGTTGTAGTTAAAGGAAAAGGTAAAAGAAATTAAAAGGGGTGAAAAAACAACTATGCAAGTTTAGAAATCACGAGGACCATGTTTGTCAAAAATATTAACAACGACAAAAGTTGTGACCATTGGTAAAGCATAAGGACCATTTATGTAATTTTTACAAAAAAACCAAAGAATCTAACTTCGGTTTTAAAATCAAACTGAACTGTCAAAACCCGAGGCGAAAAAACAAAGTGCACGATTTCTAAACTTCAAACATCTTGCTCACTGCATAAAATAAATATACCACTCAACACATGCAAATATTTCTCAATAGAGTATAAAACAGTAGCAGTGGTCCTCAAACTAAATTGTAATTTTTTATCACCTAGTAGAGTGGTAGATGCAAACTTTGATATGATATATGATTAGAAAATTTATGTATGTCATTATATAGTTGAGAAACATATGCGCCCGTTAAATCCATGAAAAAAAGACTCAGACCAAAATCACGCATGCAAAAAATGATAAGTTCATCAACCTTTTTTTCAGTCATGCAAAAATATTCAATTTTGTTTTATAATTCATGTTTTATCCATGCAAAAAGATTAAATTGTATAGGATGACTTTTCTGATTTGAATCTTTATGAGTTTTGAGCATCCCAAATAAACCAACAAACCTCTTAAGTCGTTGCAAATAATTTTTTTTAACTTTTTTGTTTGTAACCATTGATTTCATAAGACATGGAAGGAAGTCATAAACACAATCAAACAGTGATTGTAACGTCCCGAAAATCCAAGGTAAAATTTTCGTTTTTAAAACAATAAGTCATGCAAACAAGTTGTTCCAAAACCGATCAAAGTAAATATATTATGTAAACATTAAAGTAATATCATTAATTGTCAATGCGGAAAACCCTACGGGATGATGTGCCATCACGTCGGGGCCTTGTCCTTAGTATCGGATGTACCTGAAACATGAACTAAAAATCGTAAGCACAAAGCTTAGTGAGTTTCCCAAAGTAACACATACCATAACATACAAGTGCCATAGGCTACCCCAATGGTCTTTCGTTGCAATGTCGATGGCCAAATCCCGGTCTTACATACAAGTGTTATGGGCTACCCCCATGGTCTTTCATACAATTGTTAGGGGCCAGATCCTGGTCTTTCATGCAAGTATCACAAAGACAACTAGCATTCTACATAACAAAGTAATGGATAGGCATTGATGCCTTCGACCCATTGATACAGTGAGAAAACTCACCTTATAGCTTGAAAGAATAGTTACACCAATCACTACTCTAAAATCTATCTCTACAGTTACCTATACAATTAGCAAGAACCCAAATCTCAAACTAAAAATCAAATTACCCAAAATGCCCCTACTTCAAACTTGGCCAAAGTCAACGTTCAAGGTCCAAAAGGCAATATTCCTTCCCAGCGGAGTACGCCCTGCGTACCAAGAGAGTATGCCCAACGTACTCTAATGTTGACCAAAAGCGGGGCCCTAACCAAGTACGTGCAACGTACACAACCCAGTCTCATAACTCCATTAAGAGCTTATTCCATTATGCCCTTACATCCAAAACTCAAATCCAGGCCCAAAATGATGTCCTAAGTTATAAAGTTTCCAACTTTATGACTTTTCGTGACTATAAAGTGCTTAATGTCCAAAACTCTAAGTTCTTAACCCAATAAGACATTATAACTCTTGTGTGGAAGGGATAGAAGGGACAAGATCACATTTTTGTGGTTCATAATGGTTCCATAATGGATAAAGATTTCAACTTTATCCATTAGAATGGTCCCAACAAACAAGATCTAGTCTTTAAGTCTCAAAGGGACCTAAAAGTGCATCTTTTTCAACTTAATCCATTGAGTACGCGTCTCCAACCTTCAGATCTGAAACCAAATGATGTTTAGACAGAGAAAATTTCCAACTTTATCCATAACAAGGTCACAAACTTTCAAGATCTAAACTTTATGCACTTAAAGTGACCAAAAGTTCATAACACCCAAAACTAGCTAGATCTAACAATTTTATTATCAAGATTCAAACTTTATACCTCTAGAAGAAAAGATCAAGGCAAACAATATCTAGATCTACAAGCTCTAATGCAACCAACACTTCTTCAATGAGTTCCTTCTTCTCCAAGGTGCACCAAGAACACTCCAAAGCACTTAAAAACACCTTTTTTTCCTTACAAGGCTCAATCTAGGGTTAGGGTTACAAGAGAGGGTGTTGGAGAGGTTAGGCCTATGAATTCTCGACACGACCCACGAAACAACCCGCAACAGACACGAAATAAACGGGTTTAGGTTGAGCTTTTCAACCCGTCAACCCTTTTATTAAACATGTCATATATATGGGTTTCTAAAAAAACATATGGGTTGACCCGCCAACCCGTTTTGAATATTATTAAAAAAAATTATATATTTTTTAAAATGTATTAAGTATTATACACTATACAGTTCATACTTTATACTAGGATAAGATACTCGATACCATTAGCCATTTGACATTTGGCGTTTGCCCTAAATAATCTTAGTATCTCACAAACAAAATTGAATAAGCCCTATGTCACTCTTGTTGGAATAGTGTCTAAGGCTGTAACTATATTAGTCAAGTATTTGATCCGGTTGTGCATGGTCCTTTTGGGTTGCCTTCACCATAGCAACTTGATAGGATGATTTAATAAGAGAGAGTAAATATTATTAATATATTATGGGAATAATATATTGTTATTTGATTAATATAAGTCATAGAATTAATTAGAATTAATTTGGTGACTTAAAGAGATTAATTAAATAAAGGGGTATAAACTGTCAATTGTTTGATAGTTAAACTTTAGACTGTAAATCCTTATTGATATAGGATTGGACGACTTCTAGGGCTATGATAAGCCAAAATCGTCCAAAGGGTTATCAAGGAAAGGATATGGATTAACTTAAAGTCTAAGTTATCCAATTAGGGTTTAGGTTGTAACCCTTAAGGAGTCTACAAGTATAAATAGACCCCATGGCTGATGGAATTCGACACTTGACCTAAAGTAAGGAACCTATGGTCGAAATTCCTCCCCTCTCCTCTTTCCTAAATCATTCTTCTTGCTTTGGTGTTTGTAAGCCATTAGAGGAGTGACATTTGTGACTCTAGAAGCTCCAAGACCTCAAGATCAACAAGGAACTCAAAGGTATGATTCTAGATCTGTTTCAATGTTGTTATTTAACCTAATTAGTCATTAGAAGACTTGGATTCAAAGCATGTTTATTAGAAAGCCTAGATCCGAGCATTAGGGTTTTGCATGCGCACATAGGAAAGTTCTTATGGCTAAAACCCATCAACTCTCCCCTATGTGATGAACGAAAAAAAAAACTCACGAAGAACGGCGACATGAATGATTGAATCATTATCGAACAACGTCGACGCCTGAACGTAAACGATGAACACACAACACAGTAGGCAATCGATTTGTTGCAATTTAACCTACGAACAGATGAACCCAAATCTGACCGATAAACTGAAATCTGACCCACGAACCCGCCAACCTGTGAATCTGTATAAATAAGTGGGTTGACGGGTCATATATGGGTTTATGTTCCAAACCCGCCAACATGTAACTTGTATAGTTAAATGGGTCGTGTTCGGGTTAAGAAAATTCAAACGAGAGCTAAACAATATGGCCGAATAAATCATTCTAAAATTATTTAACCTTTGCAGAATGTAACTTAACATATTCATTTAATATTTAACTCACATATATGATTCCTACAAAACACAAAGCAAGCATCATTCGAGCAGTGAAACTGACTGGCACTAAGACACCATAAAAATCAGGCAGATCCTTATACGTAATTCCTGACCGCTAGGCCCAAGCATCTAGGATACACATACATCCTATATCTACTATCTCGAAAGTGGATAATCATCCCTCAAGATGGTATGCTACCACCACACATACTCATGGAACTTCCACCAACCCTGTAGCCACTCGTGCATGCTAATCATATATAACGATGGATTCCATAGACAGTCGAATACTTGATTCTACCCTAAGCCCACAACCAGACAAGGAACATGAAATAAGGTCAAATCAAACATTCTCATACTATAAAATCTTAGTTATGTACAACTATGATGCATATACTAAGCAACTACAGTAATGATGTCGATTCCATCTAACATATAAGAAATTCTCCTAGGCTATCAGGCATCACATATCAAGCAATTCTATCATGAAATTCCTAAGGATCCCTAGCCTACAAAGTAACATGAAATTCTATCACAATCATCATAAGAAAATAATAGTGTGGGTATCTTAGGGCATACTTTCTTGCTCCGGCTAATTGTATACATCTCATTTTGAGTCTGGATTCACATGAATGCTCATATAAATCAATCAACCCAAGACACTGATACCAACTTGTAACATCCCAAAAACAATCATAAAAAAAACATTTTTAAAACCCTTTGTTAATCCATAAACCATACAAAAACATTATTTTCAAGAACATAGTCAAAATCAGAGTATCCCAAAATCCTCAATCAACAAAATATCCAAGGATGATGTGCACAATCACGTCTTCACCTTTCCCCGATCATCTAATATACCCGAAACCATCAAATCAAACTGTAAGCACGAAGCTTTAGTGACTTCCCCCAAAATACCACAACACATAACAACATGCATACTCGGTCCACATCCATTTTATTGGATTATCCCTAAGCCCACAACATAAGTCTGGATTTCCCACCTTACCCACAACTCATGTTTGGATGTCTCCCGAGACCACAATATAAGTATGGCTTTTCTTTCTGGCCCTAAACTTGTAACATCCAGAATCTAGAAGGTCAATTATGGAAATAAATTCCCTTTTTAGGGGCCAAATCGTTGAGTTTATGGCATAAACTCGACATGTTGGAAGCTTTTAGGGCGCGTGTTTTAAGGACCAACTCGTCGAGTTGGTGTAGGGAAACTCGACGAGTTGGACGTTGTTTGAGAAAACCCTAATTTTAGGGTTTCACACCCTAGTTAAAGACCTTAACTCCCTTAGTTGGCCTCTTTACCAGCCTCCTTGTCCAGAAAACCCTAATTTCGTGTATTATCCTTCAAGGTGGAGTGTGTGACCTTGTGGGGAACTTGGAGAGTTGGTTTTTGGTGTTCTTTGGGAGGAGTTTGAAGAATGAAGGTGCTTGGTTGGGAAGGAAGGCTTTGGATCTAGAAACTCTCCATTTGTTGCAGTCCTTTTGAGGTATAAAGTCGAAACCTTGTGTTGTTATCTTCTAGATCTCTTTGTGGGATGTTTTAGCTTGATTTTTGGGTGTTTGGTTGGGTTGTCTAAAGGTTAAGGGTTTCAGGGGTTATTATGTTAGATCTGTCCCTTTTATGACCTCTCTTAGCATAAAGTTGCAAGCTATGCTAAGTCCTAAGTCCCATCCATGCATTAAGTCCTTTATTAAGCCATTTTGGGCTCTAGGGTTCCTTTCATGCATGCATGGACGTAAAGTTGGAAATTTTACGTGATAATCCAGCCTTGGGATGCTAGATTTGTGTTTTAGGGTTATGTTTTGAGAGTTTAAGGGCTTAATGGGTTAAGCCTCACTCTATTAAGTCAAGGATTCGAGTTTTGGTTCATTGTAGTGGGTTTTAAGGGTAAAGTTGGAAACTTTACCCTTATAGTCGTTGTTAGGGGTGTCAAACCCAACAAATAAAGGGGTACGATATACTCCAAAAGAATCCCACTATATTGCAAAGACAGATAGCACAAGGCAAGTAGGATCGATCCACAGAGACACGGGATAATTAGTATATACCTCTTTGCGTAAGGTATTTGTTCACAAAAGATTAAATAAGGGGGTTTTGAGTGTAATGATGTAGCAAACCAATTTAAAACACAAGTAAGCAACTAAACTAATGAATTAAGTTCAAATTTTGTAAGGACTCCAACTCCATGTATAACAATCTAGCAATGTGAATCAAAGATGACAAGACATTTGTTTCATTCTATCTAAGTTGGTACTTGAAAGTGCTAACAAGCTCTAACACTTTCCATTCACCACATTAATCAATCAAAACAAGCTCTTTGATTAATCCTAACCTTACTAACCTAATCTAACCAAGCTCTTAGAAGTAGATTAAAAGATTGCATTAAGCTTATTATGAATGTTCCCAACAACACCTAATACTCCTCACAAGCTCGGGAGCGTAAGAATGTGTGAAAAGATTTACATTAAATTCATTCATAAGAAATTAATTTAATGCTTGTTACTTAGTTCAATTCACAAAACAATTACGGATTTTGCAAAATGAATAACTTGAATGACCTAACCCTAATTCAAATGGCCAATAAGAATCATTATTAGAATCAAACATTTGATTAAAGTAAAATCAGTTTCACTAGATAGAAATTAAACACAAACATCAGGTCATATGATTTGATTCACAACCAAAAAGTCAAACATGAAATTGGAGAAGTTAGGGTTCTAGCCACACATCGCTAGAACAAGATCACAAGTTTAAAAGATGAAATTAAGTGTAATTACAACTTACAAAAACGAGAATTAATGTTTCCAAATGATTAACGGACAATCCTTGCAAAAACCTTCGAATTCTCCTCTCCAATGGTTCTCTGATATGTTCTGATATCCCCTAAAATGAACCAATTCCCGACATATGAAAGATGGAAAAAACTACCAAAAGGCAGTTTTTAAGTCGGACACGGCCCGTGTCAAAATAGAGTAAATCAACACGGGTCGTGTTGACTGAAAACATAGCATCAATCCTCGATTCCAGCTCCAAAGTACGATGCTCAAAAGTGATCATTTCGACCAACACGCCCCGTGTCCAAATAGGCTAAATGAACACGGGTCGTGTTCAGTGAAGTCAAAATGCATGGAATGGTCAAACACGCCTCATGTTTGATTTCTAGGCCAATCCCAACACGCCCCGTGTAGCCCTCTGACTCCGAACCCAAACTTGATTTTCTCAATTCTTCCGTTTTGCGCCCGATCATCCCGTAATCTTCACCAATGCCCTCCGAAACCTCCAAAAGCGCGCTCCAACCTCCGATTTACCTGAAAGAGACATGAAATTATGCAAATAAGGTCGTTCCAGAGACTAACATGATTATGATAATAATGCAAGAATAATGAAATGTAACTAAGCTAAATACATGCATAAAAAGGGACTAAAAGTTGTGCAAAAAGGTGCATAAAATACACCTAAAAAATCTCCCCAAGCTTAGACCTTTCTTGTCCTCAAGAAAGAACAAGAAACAGACAAAACAAGACGATTTCTAGATGACAAAAAGGAACTTTGAACAAAAGGGAACGGGAAGGTCCTAAGGACTAGGAATGAATGCATGCAATGCAAACCATGAAAAAGGAAAAAAGAAAAGTATGTACATAAGCACTAAATAACAAAATGTATCAAAAAGAAATTTAAGGCACAAGTAAATAATCTATGTAAGTACGATCAGACTTTACATCAATATGGCTCCAATCATTAATACTTAGGCAACCATCCTGCTTCCTTCCGTATATCACAGACTCCCAAGGCGAGGAAGACCCGAAACGGTGTAACCCAATAATCTAACTCTAGTTTTAGTAAAACTTTATACCTTACTAATATTTATGGGCGAAAATAACGTAGTCTGGATCTCATGTCCTTAAGACTAGTTGGTTAAGAATCAGAATCGACGCATCCTTAAGAACCCGTCACGGCGAATCAGCTTTCGTTGAAACAGTGAGCCCACTCGAAGGGGCCCAGCTCCTATGCTTTCACTTTTTCGAGAGCCACAAGTATCATATCACATAGTTTTTCATTCGCCAGATTTGACTTTGAATTGGCTTTTGATTTGATTGAACTTTGATTTGTACTTCGTTTTGAACTTGGATTCTTCAATCTTCATTTTTGGAATTTCTTGAGATTTCTTCGTTTTGGCACTTGAAATTCTGATTTGGGTACTAGATATGACAGTTGTATCCTTCCTTTTTTCTTGACTGTGTGGATCTGATACTTAAGCTCTCTGTTACCACGGGGGTAACACGTGTCAACAAATAGGTCCGTGTTTTGTGGGTCTAGAGTTGTCGATAAAGATTCTTTTTATACATTCAGAAGCAAATCATCCTAAAGCTATTATTACCGCCCAAAAAACGTTTCAATATAAATTCTTTTTATTATCTAAGGCTAGGGTTTTGAATTACGGTGTTTGGGTCCCCTAGTTATGACAGCTAATTCTACACTTCCGGTAACTATACGATTGCTTCGGTATTTTTTTCATTTTGATTTTTCATTTTCCCACTTCATGGAGCACTTGTATGTAAAGAGTGTCATCATCTCGTACATTTATATATATATATATATATATATATATATATATATATATATATATATATATATATATATATAATGATGCATGGATGCATGAACCTAATGTGACTCTACCCCTCCCCAAGCTTAAAGACAAGCATCGTCCCCGATGCTTGAAGAGGGTGGAACAACCTATTGTGGAGGAGGAGGAGGAGGATAAGGATAGTAATCGGGGTTTCAGGTCCAAGCCCAAAAGTCCTCCTCATGCTTACGCTGGCGCTCTTGATCCCTAGCGTATTGGGTAGTGAAGGAAGAGAAACTCTGAGTGAGGCTTTCAATATCTTGTTGGTAGGTGTCAAGGCGGGTATGGATTGACTGGAATTCATCCATATACTGTTGATGATAAGACAGGGGCGCAACATAATGGGATGAGCTGGCACCACCGGTGGGAGGAGCACGATGGGGCTCCTCTTCCTCTTGATCATCGCTAGTATCGCCTTCCTTTCTTTCTTCACTTTGCTCATCTACCTCAGTGGAGTATGAGTGGGGGAAGATGTATGGAATGATTTGCCAACCAGTCATGTGAATGGGGTTTCGGAAATCAAGAATGCCTTTATTTTCTGGTGTGATGAGGAGCTTAGGATCATGATTTTGCCCCACGGTCCAGTGGTGTGTGCCATCCGCTGCCGAACGGAATAGTCGCATGGACTCAAGGACAACAGTGGTGAGATAAGGCTCATCCGGCAGTGGTTGGTGAGGACCGGGGTATGGGGCTCGGACTTGGTCGCTCTTTGCGAGCATGCTGACAATACCCCCACAATAAATCTTTCCCGATCGGGATGTTCTCAGGCGGAGGAGTTTGTGGCACAAAAATCGACCATAATGAGGAACGAGGTTGTCCTCGGGATGAGCCATCGCATAGAGGATTTTGAGTTCTAGCGCGCTGATGGTACTTCACTCCTCTCTAGGGGCGACGAGCGAAGCAATGATTCTATGGGCCACCTTCATCACGGGACGGATAAGTGATGAGGTTTTAGCAGCGCTAGAGACATATGGGTGCAATTGGGTGAGTTGGGTCCACCATGTCAAGTCAAAGTATCCTTGAATTGGGTTAGTGGGGCCAAATGTGTTTTCAGTTGGGGCCCCAACAATGACATTAATTTGATCCAAGGAAATCTCATAATCTTGATTCATGAGATGGAAGTAGAGGATCCCATGGTCCAAATAGACTGAGGATAGAAACTCAGATGTTGGGACTTTGTAACTCAGTTCGTGGACCCTTAATAACCCGTGCCATCCTATGTTGCGAAATAGGGTTTGGACTTGTTTATAAATGTGAAATTCTTTAAGAGATGGCACATGTGCAAACTTTTGGATGGCATGACCCCGCTGAAGGAATGACTCAAATTTGCACTCTTGAATTGGGCCAAGACACACGACACTACCATGAGTCGGGTTGGGTGGTGGTGATGGGGACCTAGATGGAGGCGATGGGGTCCTAGGTGGAGGTGATGGGGACCTAGGCCTAGTACGGCGGGCGGATGATTTGGTGCGTCTGAGCCGTTTAGAAGGTTCACCTTCCATAGTCAAATTGGGACAATCTAAAAGTCAACCAGTCAATAAGTGAAAAGGTCAACTGTTGACGGGTCCATTCAACACGAATTCAACCACCAAAATTTCGCGGGAAATTTGGTTTTGAATGATTTTCTATTTGAGAGTCAAGTCCAATATGACCACAATTTCAAGCAATTTGACTCAAGAACATAAATCTCACAAGTGAAGAATTTGAAGGAATTTACCGAATCGTGCATGGGATTGTGTTGTTCTTGATGTGAAAGACCTTCTTCAATCTCTCCAAGCTTGTCCTTTTGAAGATTAAGACACAAAAACACCAAAATCATATGAGATTTCTGGACCTAGGGTTTGTCAAAACCCCCAATTCCACCATTAGAATGCAAGAAAATGATGTGTAGGATGAAGAAGATGAAGTATAGATGATAAAAATCAAACGTTTTTGGAGATGTAAGCCAAAATCTTGTAGAAATTGAAAGATTTTGATGAAAATCGGACCTAGTGTTTTTGTTGGGAGAGAGACGTTATGTAGTGATTGTGGGGATAAATGAGGCAAAGTCCCGATTTTTCTCATTAAAAACCACCAGGTCTGATGCGCAAACACGACCCGTGCTCCCACAGGCTAAATTGACACGCCCCGTATTGGGGGTTTTTATGTTAACGGAAGCTCGAACACGACCCTTGTTGAGTATAAGGCAAAACTCAACATGACCCGTGGTTCTCTCTATATGGGTCAGAGTTAATTTTTTATGAACACGACCTGTGTTTAATTCAGGCCAAGTGGGGCATGACCCGTGTTGCTCTCTGGATTAAAAATCATGTTTTTTTCATGAACACGACCCGTGTTCAATTCAGCCTAAGCGGGGCATGACCTGTGTTGCTCTCAGTATGCTATTCCCCACTTTTTGAACTTAAAAATTCCTTCTCTTTGAAATGAAATGCTTCTGCATCCCAAGGTCCGTTTTTTGGTTTGAAAACAATGACAAAATACATTTGGAATATTAAAAACCATAAAAAAGAAAAAAAAATGCAAAGAGCGATATGTTTTAACGAAAAATGACGAAAATACCCCCAGTTTGCCTCCTGGTTAGCTGCCCTTGTTTTAAGTCGTTGGCTCGACTTTGCCCCCGAGTATGCTTCAGTCTTGGTACGTGGGGTTCTCCAACACATCAACCTCCTCCTTCTTCACTTCGATTCCTTCATAAAACGACTTCAATCTATGACCATTAACTTTGAATGTTTTACCGGTTTGCTTGCTCGTGATTTCCACCGCACCATGGTCAAATACCCTTTTGACCACGAAAGGACCAACCCATCTTGATCGTAACTTCCCTGAAATTAACTTGAACCTTGAGTGGTAAAGAAGCACCTTTTGTCCTTGCACAAAAGTCTTCCAGAAGATCATTTTGTCATGGTACGCTTTCGTCTTTTCTTTATAAATCATGTTGCTTTCGTACGCATCATTCTGAATCTCCTCTAACTCTTGAATGTCTAGCTTCCTTTTGTTTCCCACCTCATCTTCATTCATGTTGAATTTCTTTACAGCCCAAAAAGCTTTATGTTCAAGCTCAACCGGAAGATGGCATGCTTTTCCAAACACTAGCCTATATGGGGACATACTAATGGGGGTTTTAAAGGCAGTATGGTATGCCTATAAGGCATCATCTAGCCTTATGCTCCAATCTGTTCGGTTTGGGTTGACCGTTTTCTCCAAGATGCTTTTGAGTTACCTGTTTGAGATCTCGGCTTGTCCATTTGTTTGGGGATGATAAGCTGTTGAGACTTTGTGTGTCACGCCATACTTCTTCAAAACAGCTTCGAGCATCCGATTGCAGAAACGGGTCCCGCGGTCACTTATGAGCACCTTTGGTGTGCCAAACCGTGAGAAAATCTGTACCTTAAGAAAATCTACCACAACTTTGGAATCATTAGTACGGGTGGCCTTAGCCTCCAACCATTTGGACACATACAACATACACGTTTTGAAATCGTGTTTTAAGTAAATAATATTATGAAATATTATGTGAATTTGAATGTTGAGTTCTAACATATAGTTTTTACTAGAATTGAGGTAAAACTATGTTTAGAATCATTTAGAAAGTATTGGAAGTCTTATGAGATTCCAATCAAATGTCAAATAGTGAAATTTAGCAAAAATATAAAATTTGAAATAAGTAAAATTTTATTATTGAGAGTTGTAGATAATCTCGTTAGAAACATTTAGGCGAAAACCTCATCGAAATCTGAGTTATAACGAAGAAGTTATGATCAATCGAAGATTCGCGACAAAACTGGCACGGCACCGAATGACGTAAAAACTGAGTTTTTGATAAACTAATTTTTAGCCTTAGTAATCTAAATGAAATTCTTAGTATTCGTTAAACCGAGAAGTTCGATAAAAAGAACGCCAAAATCTGACTTCGTATGAGGAAGTTATGATTTTTCTAAGTTTCAACTTAGCAGTAGACAGTTAAAAACTCGAATTTTAGATCGAGTGATTTTTAGCCGACACAACCTAAACGAGAATTGAAGATCTCCTCAATAGTAGTACAACGGTAAAAAGTCTAACGAAAACGGATGTCGGATGAAGAAGTTATGAATTTTTAACGGATTTACGAGTCCCGGTCTATTAAAAATAATAATATTAAAAATAAATTCAAAATTAGCCGATGAAGTCTAAACGAAAGTTGTAGAGCATAATTTTACCTACCCGTACATATAAAGAACGTTAAAAATAGAGCCCGTATGTGAATGTTATGGATTTTAGAAGTTTTGGGCCCATTTTCCGAGAATCTCGCATGGATAAGATCCAATCTCGGTGAGTCACCCGCCTCGTGTCCGATCAGATGACGAGTCCGATGCGCGGCCCAATAGTCTTCCGACGCGTGTACAGCCTTCAGTCCAATAGGCGTCTGGCGCATGTTGTCTCTGTGGCCTGTCCGAAGCGAGCCGGCTGCCCCAGCGAACCGAGCCTCGTTGCTGCGACACATGCTTCCTTCTCCCTGCTTCGGATCCGAGGCTCGCTGCTATATAAGGCTGCGAGACCTCCTGGGTATTTTGAGAATTTTGGCACTTTTTCACCCTTTTTCAATATTTTTAGTATTTTGACTTCCCCCGAAGCCCCGGTAGTATTTCTAACACCCAAAACACGCCCCGAAGTGCCCGAAGACCCCGAAAAATTTATCTTTTCGGTTTTGAAGCCCTGCCTTCGCAGAACCCGGTTTTCAATTAAGCTCCCGATTTTCAACATAGAAAGTCATATTTAAAGCCAAAGTGTTGCCCAAATTACTATTTTGACCCCCGGTTAATTCAAGGTGAGTTTAATATATAGGAACAATTGTATGTTATGTTTTATATGTGTTATGTGCTTTTCAGTGTTATTATTCCGAGTTATTTTCCCGTGTTATTTTATTCGCTATTTTTATAGCAAAAGTAATACCTTTGACCATGTGATCAGTGAAGGGACTTAGATTCACATTGGTACTGGTACGTAGCCTCTGGCCATGTAGAGCATGTCTCCATAAGAGAATGACTTTTATTCTATGGCATTGGCAAATGGTTAGACAGGGCTATAAGCCTGAAATCTACCAAGATGTTAATCAGAAATCTTATGTCTTCTGTGCCATTTGGGCCGAAGCTTTATTGATGTATATCAACTATGGAAATTGTTATGTCATTGATTGATATGGAAAGCTTAATACATGATTCACATATGCCTTTGTTGCTCCTTGTTTCTCTTTGCTTCTGCCATATTGAAGTATATATATATATGACATAACGTTATATTGTATCTATTATTGAACTCACTAAGCGTCACCGCTTACCTTATTAATGTTTAATAATTACAGGAGATAAGTAAACAGTATGATCGTATACTATTCGAAGATTTAGAATAGTTTGTAATTGTACTTTGTACTTCAGTTTATGTTTGTATAAATTACAATTTCCTGGGTAGTTATGTATTATATAACACTTTGTAATAGTCGGTTTGTATCCAGTAGTTTGTAACCTCTTTATCAATGTAAAATATTGCTTTGATGAATATGCAAGTAGCATGTTTTGGAGTAATTAGTATTGTGAAGTATGAAAGTTTGGGTCTTTCAGAAATACGAAAGTTGGGGTCTTTGAATCATGGTATCAGAGCAGTAGTTTAAGCGAACTAAATGCCACGGATTGGTATTTAGACTTAAACTATTGGAAGTTCAATATATGAACTGAATCATTATAAGTATATGGATACAAACCATAGGAAAGACTTAAGTGAAGTATTAGGTTATAATAAATCCTAATATTCTAAAATACTATATTACTCCTAAATTTCAGAACGATGGTTGAACAAGTAAGTAGCCATACCCCTGAGGTTGGTGGAGGTCCTCAACCCGAGGAAGTGAACACTCCAGTAACTCCTCGTGAGGAGCGACTCTTGGGTAAACTTACTGGTGTTATTCGACAGACTCTCGAAGAACACAAAAAGAATGGTGATAAAGGAAAAAGAGAAAACCACTGGAGAATCTTCAAAAGGAGAGGTGAAGTATCCTTCGTTCAAAGATTTCAAGAGTAGTGGTGCTACAGAGTTTTCCGGTGTTCTCAATCCCATTATGTTCTTACTTGGATCCAGAACACAGAAAAATTGTTTCGTATTTCTCATGTGGATAATGAAGACAAGGCTAATTATGCTTCCGCAATGCTCATCGGAGAAGCCTTGGTCTGGTGGGAAGCAACATATGAAGCTCTCAATGGGTTTGACCAGGAGAATTTAGCTTGAGAAATGTTTAAAACTCATTTGCTAGAGAAGTATTGTCCTCTAGACATGAGGAGAAGATTGGAGAAGGAATTCCTCGAGCTTAAACAAGGAGGAATGACTGTGAATGAGTATGAAACTCAGTTTAATCAAAGAGCAAGGTTTGCTACAAAGTATATTCCAACTGAAGACGAGAAAATTCAGTTGTTCATGGAGGGACTACGACATGAAATCCATTATTTTGTAGCCAATCGGGATGTTCTGTCATTTGATAAAGTTGTTGAGTATGCTCGAAGGCGTGAGCATGACTTAGAGATACGTGGAGCCACTCTTATTGTTCCAAAGCATCCACGCACTGAAAGAACTATTCCTGTTTCCACTATTCCAGCAGCTCAATCTGTTCGAACTAATCCTAGCAAGTAAGTGCAATCTCAGAGTGCTTTTCATGGTCGCGACAGGTCACAATCTTTTTCTATTTAATCACCTTCATGTCGTGTTTGTGGAAGGAATCATTCGGGCCAATGCAAAATAGACAAGGAATCCATTGTCTGTTATGGATGTGGAGAAAAGGGTCATATAAAGCCAGCTTTCTCAAGGAAGGATGTGACTTGCTATGCATGTGGTATTACTGGCCACAAGAAGCGTTTTTGCCTTACTCTTACCAGCCAAGTGACGGGAAGTCAAGCTTCTGTTCAACAACCGGCGAGAAGTCAAGTCCATGTCCAACAACCAAAGAATACTCCAGCTAAAAAGGAGGAGGTTCCAAAAGCTAAGGGTCGTGCATTCCAGATTACCACAGAGGAAGCACGCGAGGACCCGAATGTTGTGACGGGTACATTTCTTGTGAACTCTAGACCTGCTCATATCTTATTTGATTCTGGTGCCTCAGATTCTTTTGTATCCTATGAATTTGCGCATTCTTTTCAAACTGCTTGCTAAGCACTCGCGCAACCATTTCACGTAGATACTGCGGGAAGTATATCATTACTTGCTGATAAAATCTATAGGGATTGTGTCATAGAAATTGAAGGCTATAATTTTCTTGCTAACCTAATCCCTATCTCCTTGCCCAACTTCGATATTATTTTCGGCATGGATTGGTTGTCAAAGAACCATGCAGAACTCTTGTGTTATGAAAAGATGGTACGCATTCCTATTGAAGGGGAAGATCCTATTCATGTCTACGGTGAGCAAAGGATCTTAGAAATAATCACTTTCCTCAAAGCTCGTAAATTTATATCGAAAGGTTGCCCTATCTATCTGGCCTATACAGTTCTCATCTCCAGAAAGGAGAATAAAACTGTAAATGATGTTCCCATTGTTAACGAATATCCTGATTTTTTCCCCGATGATCTGCCTGGACTTCCTCCGGACAAGCAAGTAGAATTCTGAATTGACCTTGTGCCCGGTGCTGCTCCGATTGCAAAGACTCCTTATCGTCTTGCGCCAGTCGAGATGAAAGAAATGATGATCCAACTACAAGAATTACTTGACAAAGGCTTTATCCGACCGAGTACCTCTCCCTGGGGTGCTCCGGTATTGTTTGTCAAGAAGAAGGATGGATCAATGCGGATGTGCATTGATTATCGTGAGCTGAACAAGATGACTATCAAGAACAAGTACCCACTACCTCGCATCGATGATTTGTTCGATCAACTTCAGGGTGTTAGCTATTTCTCAAAGACTGATTTGAGGTCTGGCTATCATTAGTTGAAAGTACAAGAGCAGGATGTACCAAAGACTGTTTTCCGTACTCGTTATGGGCATTTCGAATTCCTTGTCATGCCATTCGGTCTGACAAATGCTCCTGCTGTATTCATGGATATGATGAATCAGGCATGTCGCCCACTGCTCGATAAATCTGTCATCGTATTCATTGATGATATTCTAATCTATTCCAAGTCTGAAGCTGATCATGTCGTTCATATTCGTGAAATCTTAGAACTTCTTCGAAAGGAAAAACTTTATGCTAAATTCTCGAAATGTGAATTTTGGCTTCGCCAAGTTCAATTTCTCAGCCATGTTATTTATGGTGACGGTGTATCCGTAGATCCTACCAAAATCGAAGCCATTCAAAATTGGGAAGTGCCCCGTAATGCTTCCGAAATTCATAGTTTCATGGGTCTTGCAGGTTATTACCGAAGATTCATTAAATACTTTTCTCGTATAGTTATACCTCTCACTAGTCTAACTCAAAAGGAAGCAAAGTTCGAATGGGGTGAAGCCCAAGAAAAAGCTTTCTTGATTTTAAAAGATCTTTTGACTCATGCTCCCATCTTATCACTCCCAGAAGGTGATGCTGATTTCTCCGTGTATAGTGATGCTTCAAGATGGGGACTCGGTTGTGTGTTGATGCAGCGTGGTAAAGTGATAGCCTATGCCTCAAGACAACTGAAAGATTATGAAAAGAATTATCCCACCCATGATCTCGAACTCGCTGCAGTGGTATTTGCCCTAAAACTTTGGAGACATTATCTTTTTGGTACGAAATGCCAATTGTTTATCGACCACAAGAGTCTCAAGTATATATTCAGTCAGCAAACTCTGAATATGAGACAACAACGAGCCATGGAGCTAATCAAAGACTATGACTACGAAATCCTGTACCATCCTGGAAAGGCTAATGTGGTTGCCGGTGCACTTAGCATGAAGGTTTATCGTAATAGTATGCGCTATACTATTACTCACACTACGGTGAAGTTCACTATTCTTGATGAACTAGAGAAGTGGAAAGTTGAGGCCTTAAAGCCAGAAAATGTAAAGAAGGAAGGAAGGTTTTGACCCAGTACCGCCCCAACAGTCGTGTTGCTCACGTTACACATAATCTCAAATGGAAGCTCTCAATTAGGTGGTTTGTTGATTGGCGCGGAGGTGAGTAAATCCTTCAAACGATCAAAGACATCCTTGCATGGCTGAGTAAACGCAAATTCAGCATCTTTTTGGAGTAGTTGACACGTCGGCACTGTAATCTTTGAAAAATCTTTGATGAACCGCCGATAGAAACCTGCATAACCAAGAAACGAACGAACTTCCCGAACATTTGTCGGGTAAGGAAGACTCTTGATAACATCTATCTTGGATTTGTCATCTTCCAAGCCTTTTTGGGACACAATATGACCTAAAATCAATCCTTTGTCCACCATGAAATGGCATTTTTCATAGTTAAGCACAAGGTCTGTGTCAATGCACCTTTGCAAAAATTTTGCTAGATTACTCAAACATTCATCAAAGGAGTTTCCATAGACTGTGAAATCATCCATGAAAACTTCAATGATGTTTTCAACATATTCAGAAAAAATGCTCATCATGCATCTCTGAAATGTCGCGGGTGCATTGCATAGACCAAAAGGCATACGCCTATAAGCAAATGTGCCAAAGGGACAAGTGAAGGTGGTTTTCTCTTGGTCTTCCGGGGCTACTGGAATTTGATGAAAACCCGAGAAACCATCCAAACAACAGTAGTGAGATTTACCCGCCAATCTCTCTAACATTTGGTCAATAAATGGCAAGGGAAAATGGTCTTTTCTCGTTAAGGCATTCAACTTTCTATATTCAATACAAACCCTCAACCCGTTTTTCAAACGGGTGGGCACCAAATCTCCCTTGGAATTCTTAACCACTGTGACACCGGCTTTTTTCGGGACTACCTGAACGGGGCTCACCCATTTACTGTCTGAGATAGGGTAGATCATACCTGCATCCAAAAGCTTCATGATTTCTTTCTTTACCACCTCCATCATGGGTGGAGTCAGTCTCCTCTACGCCTCTCGAGTTGGTTTGAAATCTTCCTCCATGAGAATCTTATGCATACACAAATAAGGGCTCAACCCTTTTATATCAGCAATTGTCCACCCAATAGCTTTCTTAAACTTCTCCAATAGGGTCACCAACTCATCTTCTTCCGCAACAGATAAGTTGTTGGAGATTATCATTGGTAATGTCTTTTCCTCTCCAAGATAGGCGTACTTGAGATGGTCGGGAAGAGCCTTCAACTCAAGAATCGGTGGTTGTACTATGGAGGGAAGAAGTTTCGGATTGGAACTTTTTAGCTTCATGCGGGGTGGTTCAACTCTCATGGGTTGTGCTTTTTCCAAGGAATTGATTACTCCAATCAATTCATCCTCCAATATATACTTGTCAGCCAAATTCTTAATCTCTGTCTCATCAAAGTGTTTGCTCAAGATGGTGGTTAGCACATCTTGGATTGACATCTCAAAGCAATCATTAGTACATGTATCAATAACATCTATGAAGTTTAAAGAATGAATATCACTAGGATATCGCATGGCTTCAAAGATATTAAAGTTTATCACCTCACCATCGAACTCTATAGACTAAGTACCATTGGCTACATCTATTTTTGTTTTTGAGGTACTCATAAAAGGTATCCCCAAAAGGATGGAGTTTGATTGTGGGGTGTTTTCATCACCCATATCCAAAATATAAAATTTAGTAGGAAATGCAAGTTCATTAACTTGTACTAACACGTCCTCCAATACACCTTTCGGGTGTACCAAAGACTGGTCGGCAAGTTGAATGATAACTCTGGTTTTTGATAAAGGTCCAATTCCCATTGTCTTATAACCTGAATAGGGTAAAACATTAATTGATGCTCCAAGATCAAACATGGCACGTGGTACAAAAAGGTTGCCCATTTTACAAGGAACCATGAAAACACCCGGGTCCTTGCATTTTTTTGGTAGCCGCTTTTGTAACACGGCTGAGACATTTTCACCAACTTTCACAGTTTGATTTCCTTTAAGCTTTTTCTTAGATGTGTAAAGTTCCTTGAGGAACTTAGCATATCTAGGAATCTGTGTAATAGCATCTAAAAGAGGGATATTGATTTCAACCTTTCGAAACATGGACATGATTTCATCATCTTCCCGTTCTCTTTTGGTGCTTGCTAACCTTGAAGGAAATGGATTTGGTGTGACTTTTACCTCGGTCTCTATGAGCTTCTTTGACTTGGAAGTACTTTTCCTTTCCTCTTCTTTGATAGCTTCTTCCACCTCTATCTCCTTCTCTTTCTCTTCTTCATCCGGCATCCTTGGACCTTCATAGCTTTTCCCACCTCTTAGAGTAATGACACAAACATTGTGTTTCGGGTTCTTCTCCGTTTAAGATGGTAGCTTGCCTTGTGATTTCATCTTACTCACGGATTGAGCAAGTTGTGACACTTGTTGCTCCAAGCTTTTTATGCTTGCCTTGGTTTCTTGTTGGAAGCTTTGAGTGCTTGTGGCAAGGCTTTTGACAATATCTTCTAGTGACATGCTTGAAGAACCTGCTTGTGGAGGTGGTTGTTGTGGATGCCTTGGCTGGTAATTTTGAGGTTGGAAGGGTGGTCTTTGTTTATTTTGAGGAAATGGTGGTCTTTTCTGGTATTGATGTGATTGGTTTGACTAATAATTTCCTTGTTAATTTCCTCCCTAACCCTGGTTATTGTTCCATCTCTGATCACCTCGTGGTTGCTCATAACCTCTCTGATTTGACCCGAAATATCCCCCCATGACTTTTGCTTATTCATAATTTTCCTCTTGAAGTTGTGGGCACATATCGGTTGGATGCCCCACTTGAGTGCAAATACCGCATGGGCGGGGTGTGGGCTGCACACCTTTATCTTTGGCTAGCATCATAACCACTTTTGTAAGATCGGACAATTGAGCTTCAATCTGAGGAGTTTGAACTTCCTTTACACCTCGGGGTGCATCCGTGTACCATTCTTCATCTTGGCTTGAATGTTTGGAATATTCAGCCATGTTCTTGATTAGATTGTGGATTTTGGTTGGAGTCTTATCGGGTAAAGATCCGCCACTAGAAGCATTGAGAAGTCTTCTTTCCATTGGGGTCATGCCTTCAATGAAGTACTGTAGGAGCTGATACTCGGTAATCCCGTGCTTTGGACAACGGGCACAAAGTTTCTTAAATCTTTCCCAATATGTGTGGAAAGCTTCTCTTTTGTGTTGCTTGATTCCGATAATTTCCCTCCGTAGGGCTGAAGCTTTCATTTCGGGAAAGTACTTATCCAAGAACAACCTTGCAAGGTCTACCCAAGTAGTTACCGTCCCCGGTGGGAGGTCATAAAGCTAGTCTTTGGCTGCATCTTGCACCGCAAAGGGGAATGCCCTAAGCTTGATTTGGTTCTCTGTGACATTGTGTGGTTTCATACCCACACATACTACATGGAACTCCGTGAGGAACTTGTGAGGATCTTCATTCTCCAAACCTCTAAAAGTTGGGAGTAAGTGGATAAGCCCGGATTTTAGTTCAAGGTTTGTGGCAGTTGGATATGTGATACAAAGAGGTTGTTGAGTAACCTCTTGTCTTGACCATTGGGGGAGGGTTTGTTCGGGTGGTGGGTTTGGAGGTGGATTCCCCCCGTTGTTATCTCCCATGGTATGAGTAGTATTTGATGTTTCTGTGGGTGTAGTGTTTGGGATATGATGATTAGGTGAAGAGGGTGGGGTGGTATTATTGGGTGAGTTTGGTTGAGATGAGAGTGATGGGCTTTTTGTTTCTGAGGCTGATACACTTGAGAGGGGTATGTCCTCCCAAATGTTAATGACCGGGGGAGTAGATGACGAAGAAGTACCGAAAACCAGTTGCCTCTTACGAAGCTTGACTTGCTTCCTTAACTTCTTTTCAGTCCTTTCTATCTCCGAGTCAATTGGCAATGTTGTACCTGTACGAAAAGATCTAGGCATAAACAATTAGTAACACCGTGTCCCCGACAACGACGCCAATTTGTTAGGGGTGTCAAACCCAACAAATAAAGGGGTACGATATACTCCAAAAGAATCCCACTATATTGCAACGACAGATAGTACAAGGCAAGTAGGGTCGATCCAGTGAGACACGAGATAATTGGTATATACCTCTTTGCGTAAGGTATTTGTTCACAAAAGATTAAATAAGGGGGTTTTGAGTGTAATGATGTAGCAAACCAATTTAAAACACGAGTAAACAACTAAACTAATGAATTAAGTTTAGATTTTGTAAGGACTCCAACTCCATGTATGACAATCTAGCAATGTGAATCAAAGATGACAAGACATTTGTTTCATTCTATCTAACTTGGTACTTGAAAGTGCTAACAAGCTCTAACACTTTCCATTCACCACATTAATCAATCAAAACAAGCTCTTTGATTAATCCTAACCTTACTAACCTAATCTAACCAAGCTCTTAAAAGTAGATTAAAAGATTGCATTAAGCTTATTGTGAATTTTCCCAACAACACCCAATACTCCTCACAAGCTCGGGAGCATAAGAATGTGTGAAAAGATTTACATTAAATTCATTCATAAGAAATTAATTTAATTCTTATTACTTAGTTCAATTCACAAAACAATTACGGATTTTGCAAAATGAATAACTTGAATGACCTAACCCTAATTCAAATGGCCAATAACGAATCAAACATTCGATTGAAGTAAAATCAGTTTCACTAGATAGAAATTAAACACAAACATCAGGTCATATGATTTGATTCACAACCAAAAAGTCAAAACATGAAATTGGAGAAGTTAGGGTTCTAGCCACACATGGCTACAACAAGATCACAAGTCTAAAAGATGAAATTAAGTGCAATTACAACTTACAAAAATGAGAATTAATGTTTCCAAATGATTAACGGACAATCCTTGCAAAAACCTTCGAATTCTCCTCTCCAATGGTGCTCTGATATGTTCTGATATCCCCTAAAATGAACCAATTCCCGACATATGAAAGATGGAAAAAACTGCTAAAAGGCAGTTTTTAAGTCGGACACAGCCCGTGTCAAAATAGAGTAAATCAACACGGGTCGTGTTGACTGAAAACATAGCATCAATCCTCGATTCCAACTCCAAAGTATGATGCTCAAAAGTGATCATTTCGACCAACACGCCTCGTGTCCAAATAGGCTAAATGAACATGGGTCGTGTTCAGTGAAGTCAAAATGCATGGAATGGTCAAACACGCCCCGTGTTCGATTTCTAGGCCAATCCCAACACGCCCCGTGTAGCCCTCTGACTCCGAACCCAAACTTTATTCTCTCAATTCTTCTGTTTTGAGTCCGATCATCCCGCAATCTTCACCAATGCCATCCGGCACCTCCAAAAGCACGCTCCAACCTTCGGTTTACCTGAAAGAGACATGAAAGTGTGCAAATAAGGTCGTTCCAGAGACTAACATGATTATGATAATAATGCAAGAATAGTGAAATATAACTAAGCTAAATACATGCATAAAAAGGGACTAAAAGTTGTGCAAAAAGGTGCATAAAATACACCTAACAGTCATCATTTGCGAAGAGATCTGAGATTGGAAGCTTCTAGATTTGATGGAAACGGCTTAATACATTAAGCTGTTTGATTCCTGGCCAACTCGACGAGTTCAGTAAGAGAACTCGGCGAGCTGATGTGAGTTTTCCAGATTTGTGCCTTTAATGGAGAAACTCGACGAGATGAAGGACAACTCGGTGAGTTGGGTCAACTCAGACCATTGACTTTGAGTTTTGTCTTATAATTAAGGGAGTTATGGGCTTAGTATAAGGCCCGTATGGGGTTGGGCTTAATTTGGAAAATTTGTCCATTAGTAGGCTTTGATGGATCTAGTAGTTTTTGGTATTTTGGGCTTGAGTTGTTAATGGGTCATCGGGATACAAATTGTTTGGACTAGAAAGAATGGTTAGGCCTTAAGGCAGGGCCATGTAAGGAGTTTGGGCCTAATTTGGAAAATTTGGCCATTGTTTGATTAGTGGGCCTTTGGGCCTTTCAGATTGTAGTTTGGGTCATGGGCTTGGACAAGGCTAGGTTGGGGATAAAATGGTCCTTTTACCCCAAGTACGGAGTTGTGGTTATGGATTGGAGCCTAATTGTAATTGGGTGTATTATTGATATTGCTAGTTCGGGAAGCCGTCAGGGCAGCAGCTAGGGATTCTTCCAGTGGGCTTCTGCAGTTCAAGGTGAGTATCCTCACTATATCCATGGGTCGAAGGCACCAATGTCGGCCCATTATGTGTTATGTGGTAGGATAAGTGTTCTGTGATATGTGGTATGCTATTTGTCTCTGTGATAGTTGCATGGAAGACCTCGGGGGTGCCGGAGACAGTTGGATATCAGACCATGGGGGGTGCCCATGACATTCCAGGCAAAGACCATAGGGGGAGCCCATGGCATTATGGATAAAGACCATGCGGGGGAGCCCATGACAATTACATGTATGTTATATGATATTCTGGGATTGTATGTTATATGGTATTTTGGGGAACTCACTAAACTTTGTGCTTATGGTTTTCAGTTTATGTTTCAGGTGCTCTAGTTTTCAAATAAAAGGGCTCGGGACGATTGCGGGGCACACACCACATGTTTTCCGCATTCTGTGAATTGCTCTGATTTGATGTTGTTTTTGCTAACTTTTGGTTACCTTGGTTTCATGAGAAAGAAATGTATTAACGATTTATTAATCGAAAAGAAAAAAAATATTTCATGATTTTTGGGGCATTACAAATTAGTATTAGAGCCTTGGTTTGAGGGATTCTGACATACTCTCGAGTGCGTCTGAACTCAAGCTGAGGATTTGGTAAAGCTTTCAAAAGAAAAGTATTTTTAAGAAAACGGTTTTCTAAAATAAGAGAAGTGTGTGGTGTATGCAATCAGCCGTGCTCAAGTAAGTTTTCCCGAAATACCCATGCATGTTATCTATTATGATTTGATTTATGAATCGGTGAATCGCATGTTGGTTAGGTCCAAGGATCTGCTCAGCTGTTGCATGATAGAATGTTAGGAGAGAGGCCTTTATATGTGTATTGTATGAGCTGTTAGACTTGCATGCTAGAGCTGATTAGTCAGTGACAGATTAGATTGATATGTGTGATGCTTAGTAGTCTTGAGAGTATCGAATGCTATGCTGTAATGGGAATATCTATTGGTATCAGTAGCTGCTAAGTGTATGCTTTAAAAATTGTATACGGTTAGGATCTTATAGCACTAGAATAATTGATTTGGCCTTATTTCTTGTTCCCTGTTTGGTTGTGGCTCTAGGGTAGAGTTTATTATTCGACAGTCTGTTTGATCCTATTATGTGTATAATTTGCATGCATAAGGCACTTGGCAGTAAGGGTGGAATTTCTTGCATCAGTGGTAGTGTGTATGGTGAATGAGCTATGATAGTTCTATAGATTGGAGTGTTACTGCACGAATGTTGCTTGCTTTGTGATTTGTGGAACTCTTGGATGATGGAAGTCAGCTACTAAGTGAATATATCGGTATTCATGAGGTGGATGACTGGAATTATCAGGTGTTCTTCAGCAATTGATGGCAGGGTGAGGTCGGGAACCTAGGGGAAGCCTAGGAAGTGCTTTGGCGGGTTTTGTGTTGTTGTTTAGCGAATATTTGTGCATCAGTGGAGTAGGTGACTTAGAGGATTCAGGATGATCCTTGAGGAAAGTATGGATACGTGTGGAAGGTAGTATTGGGCCCATACTACTGAAAGCATAGGATCCATACTCAAATCGGGGAAAGTCCTGGAGAATCTAGGAAGCTTGGGGAATAGGATTCGTGAGTATGTTATGATCTCTTGCTTGATGGTATTTCAGTTTGGTGATTCCAGGAAGGGGTTAGGTTTTGGTTCCGACTCAAGTAAAGGTACTCAGCTGATTAGGGCATCTCCAACCCACCCCCATACTCCATTTCTTCCCCCATTTCTCCCCCCATTCTTCTCCAACCCTACCCCATTTCCACCTCCATTTTTGGAGATATGAATAGTATTCCCTCATATATGGGGGAATACTATTCATATCTCCAAAAATGGAGGTGAAGTTTGGTTGTCAATTTTAGTCCCTCTCAATTTTATTTTATACATTTCTAGTTTATTTTATCTACAAATTATAATTTAAATGCAATATTTAATATTTATAATATTTATAATATATTTATAATATCATGTTGTATACTAATTTATATTAATTAATCATAAATATAGAGTTTAATTAGTAGAGGGGTGTATTTGACAATATATATATATATATATATATATATATATATATATATATATATATATATATATATATATATATATATATAAAAGTTATAAAAATGGAATATTCCAAAAATATACTTTTTGGGGTAAAAAATAGGATAGAAAATGAAGTAGGGTTGGAGATGAAACATTGTTTACTCCATTTTTTACTCTATTTATGGGAGAAAAAATGGAGATGGTCTTAGCGAGCAGATGCGAGAATTCATCTCGTCGGAGATTACCCGTGGTGTTTTGACATGCACATTAAAAATTAGATGGCCTATTGCGTAAAAAATAAATATGAATGGTCAAATCGGACCAAACCCGTAACATCATTGTGCTATGACATTATATATATATATATATATATATATATATATATATATATATATATATATATATATATATATATATATATATATATATATATATATATATCGTATTTGAGGTGTTTTTAGGCTATGTTTATGTGGATTTTATTCTCATCATATTATTTAAAGTTTTGTTGTAGTTGAATGTTTTAATTGTATATCAAATTCGGGTATATCACTTCAAAAGATTTTATGTGTATATTATGTCATATATGTGTTTTTAATATTTAAAAAAATAAATTAATTGAATTTTTATACAAATAATTGTCAATGAATAAATAATAAAGTGACAAATATATGCTATTATTTTTAATAGACAAATTTTTATGTGCAGCAAAATAGTGATAATTATATATTTTGTAAAATGTAGTTTTAATTTAACAATATTAAGTTAACGAATTGTATAAAGCTAAAAACAAAAACTTAATAAAGATATATGATAGAATTCGATAATACAATTGATTAACATTAATGAAAAGTTAATTTATTTTAAAAAAAATAATGATATTTTTATATATTTAAGAAAAACTATTCATGTTGTAAGTAAATAATTGGCAGATACAAAGGATACATTTTATTTGATTGGTGAGATACAGAACTATGAATAGTAAACTAGTTGGCTTTGAACTCGCGTCGTACCATATCGACAGGGACAAGAGCCTGGGAATCGTTTATATTGTGAAGCTCTGCAAGCATTATCGTCCCTTCGGGGACATCCGATAAAATTGGAACGATACAGAGAAGATTAGCATGGCCCCTGCGCAAGGATGACACGCACAAATCGAGAAATGGTCCAAATTTTTTTACCCCCTTCATCGTCTTCGCCGAAACCCTAATTCCAGTCGGAACGCCTGAGAAATTTCTTACACAGTAAAGTTTTTCTTTTTTGTTCCTTATGTTGTTTCATCACCTCCCTGTTTTTCTTTTTTGTTCCTTATGTTGTTTCATCACCTCCCTGTTGTGGATTTTGAGGAGGCATCTAACAGCAATTGTTCTTCCAAAGGTTGGTAAATCTATCTCTGTTCGTTTATTCGCTGAAATGGTCCAATTTTTTTTACCCCCATCGTCGTCTTCGCCGATATGTGAGTCCGAGTTCCAATTTCAGATTCTTTGTTTATCTACCTGTGCGCAAGGTATTGTTTTATCAAGCTAAATATGTGTGTGTGTGTGTGTTCGCTTATGTGCTAATGTATGATTCACTTTTGCAACTTAAGTTTTTTAGTTCATTGCTTGAAGGGGTTTCAACCAGATAGACAGCTTCATGAACATCTTTGCTTAATTGTTTTAGGATACGACACTAACTTAGGTACTGAACATGCTGATTTGTACTGACAATGCATCGATTTGTCCAATGCCCACCTACTGTTTGATGGAATTTCTGAATGAATTGTCGTTCTTTGGAACATTTTGATTCATGGGTATGTTTTGAATGGTCCTTATGCTGGGATTTTTCTGTATCATCAATGGTAATTTCACATTCCCGTAGGTTGGTGCTCTTAAATCTTGGTGGGAGAAATCAAGGTGACATGTGACTGCCGAAGGATTTAAGTGACAAAAAAATAACACAGTGACCGGTTAAACAGGTTATAGGGAAAATGTTTAAAGCTTTGCATATTTGTGTAGATGATCACTTTGTTGTATAAATTGGTAAAAATGAGAAAAGTTGTATATAATGCAATTAATCAGATTTGAACTGTTATACTAGTTTATGAGGTTGTGGTGATGAATCTGCCAATCTGGTCAATTTACTTGTCATACCAAGTTGCAGATTATGATGTTTTGTATGATTTTGTTCTGTGATACCCTGTTAGTTTTTTGATGATAAACAAGTTAATTGTGTGTTTATGGATTAAAAAAGAGGAAAATTGTGTATGCTTTGATTAAATAAATGTCAAAAGATAGACCGTTGATTTATTGGTTATATGCATAGATCCTTGAGCAAAAATATCTATTGATAGAATCATGGAAAATAAATTGGTACACAGGGTGCACCATTCAAAATTTCAAATGCTACATCTCATGCTGTATGAAGAATAGCACAACTTTGTCAACAGCATCCTCTTTTTGAGTATAAATAGATGATGAAAGAATGTATGGTTTCCGATAATATGACGCCCCGAAAGTAATTACTTTACTTTTTTTCCAAATGTTAGGGATTTATGCTAACTATTTGAAATGGTGACTAATAAGGTAGTTCCCTAAATGGCTAAATAGAAACGCTTACTTGACATATTCAACTATAGTAAAGATAAAAACAAAGCAAAACAAGGACATGTACATCCACATCAATATCTTCTATTTGATGTGTTTTGAACTTGATGTGCAGTTGTGCTCGTGTAGCGGTGTCTGGTTTCAAGAACGACATGGTAACAACAGAGCTTCAAGCCTTCAATTGTTTGCAACATATATGTTTTTTACCATAGTTTTCATCAAAATGTGTTGTATATATATTGAATAGTTGTTGAAATATTACTTTAATTGGATGTATCAATGGTGTTATTTCATTTATTTGCAATTTGTATTTGCTGTTTTGAAACCTAATAAGCAACGACTTTATGTTATGTTTCTATGTTGGCTTTTTATATAGGAGATTGGAGAGGAATTGTTCCGAATATATTTCTTATAATTATATTTATGCTAGTATAATACAATAACTATATTTATTATGTTTTACAATATCTTCGTTGTTTTATTTATCTTATGATAAAAAAAATAAGTTTGAAACTAAATTTTTGAATATTAATAAAGTTAGTAGAAATGATTCGTTGGAAATATAAAATAATACTAGTTGTTTGATAATAATTATCATTTATACGGATTGTATATGATGAATAAATAGACTAGTTTTAAAGGTCTTAATAAATCTTTTGCAATTATATATTTTGTATAAAAATATATATTTTGTATAAAAATATAGTAGTTTTTTATTGATAAAAGTTTAAAAGGTTGTATATAAGGATATACGATCAATATTCAATAATGAAATAATCAACTAATAAATTAACTATTTAAAAAAAAAATAGATAAAGTGTCTACAAACTCTATATTCCGAGATTTGGATAGAAATCTTGATTGCCAATAATCAGATAATTCCTAGATTTAAAAGTTACGTTATAATTTTGAAGGCGTTTAATTTGATTGGCTAGAATACAAAACCATGAACAGTAAACTAGTTGGCATTGTACTCTCTTCGTCCCATATCGACTAGAAGAAGAACATGCGATTCCTTTATATAATGGAGCTCTGCATATCATATCGTCCCTTCGGGGACATCCGATAAAATTGGAACGATAAAATTGTACTCTCTTAGTTAATTAAATTGCTCGAAGAGAAATTCACAGCTTCACTCACATCTTTGCTCAATTGCTCTAGGATACCAGTACGACATCAATTTGGGTATCAACTATCAAACTTGTTAATTTGAAGTGGCTCATACAAATACAAGTATTTGCCTACTGTTTGTTTGCTAGAATTTCTAACTGAAATGTCTTTCTTTGGAATTGGTACAATGCTTCTGCAGTTTTGCTGCATTATGAAATGCTTGATAATGGGCTTGTTCCTCATATTTTATTTTTACATTCCGATTTGCTCTCAAACACATTAGTTTTTTGTTCTCAAATGCATAGATAGGTTAGTTTAACCATTTGACTCCTTGTTGATACTAAATAATCTATACATACCCAGGTCATTTTTAGTACAATACAATATAAGTGCTGCTTCTTTTGGCCATCACATTTTTGCTAGTTTGGTAATACTATTGTTTGTGATTTTTTTTAGCAATTGTTGCAACTGATTTTAAAATTGTTATATGTATATCAAACTATTATAACTACATTAATATGGAAGAATCAAAGAAGTAAAAAATCTCAGGATCAAATTAGTTCAAAAACATTTCACAAATCAGGATTGTAAATCGATTACTCTTGTCAACATCTTAACATGAACCGATGAAGAAAAGATTATAAATAAAAACTGAAAACTTACTCTCTCTCTCTCTCTCTCTCTCTCTCTCTCTCTCTCTCTCTCTCTCTCTCTCTCTCTCTCTCTCTCTCTCTCTCTCTCGCTCGCTCGCTCGCTCTCTCTCTCTCTCTCTCTCTCTCTCTGATGGAGCCTATTATGTCGTAGATGAATTGAGTTAATCAAACAGATCCAGGAGCATATATATCTTCAAGTCACAGCTGTGATTTGAGAGTTGAGTCAACTGTTCACAAGAGAAATTGATTGGTCATGAACTGTTCTTGAATCAACAACTTGATCTTGAAATTGATTAGTTCATTGATTCTTTCATATCTAGTTATAATAATTTATATTTACATCTAACAAGTTTAAAATCGGTTGTAATAATTGTTAAAAAAATATGATTTTAGCAGCTAAAGTATGAATTGCAATTTTCCTATACAGCAAGTAGATTGAAAGTTAGTGAAAGTAAGGAGGGAGGATGAGTTAACTTTGTGATTCAAAACTTGAATTGATACTGACCCTGTGATTGTTTAGTGCTAATTGTCATTACATCCAAGGCTAGGCTAGGAAAGGTTTTGTTATAGACTTGCAGATTAGCTGGAAGCCTGTAGCTGTAGGTATAAAATTCAACAAGTGGTGTGGTGATTGGTGAATGTGGATGATAATGGCTTCTGCAGACTGTAGTACCAAAGACAATCTCTTGTCAATTGGTTGTATCTGAAGTAAAGCCTTGCACTCATTCAAAATGAGTGAGGATAAGCATCTTAATAATTAATTGATGTCGATAAAGCTTATCCTAGATCTTGAAAATATTGATGTGAAATTAGAGGATGGGGTCAGGCTTCTATACCAAAGAGTTATGTACATATCAAAGAAACATTGTTTTTGGTAGAGAATCACTCTCATATGATGAGGTGCAATCGGCTTTGAACTAACTCTAAGGAGTTGAATGGAAAGAGACAAGATAAAAAACAGAGTTCATCCAGTGATTTTTGGGCCTTTGGGTAATAAAACTTTTAAAATCTAGCGTTAGATGTAGCCATTGTAATTTTAATGAGATGACACGCTAGGAGGATTTGTCCTTAGAGAGGAAAGGTTGTGGTTTTTTGTATGGAATATGAACTGTGTAAATCGTTGTGTTTTTTTGTTTTTTTTTCATCTTTCCTTTGCCTTTTATAAGCATAACCCTTACAATGGCCACCTGAGGGCTGTTGGCGGTTTTATCAACGTATTTTAAATATTTTTTAGAAAACATGTTTGCTCGTTTTAACTTGCATTACCTTCCAAACATGTTTGTTCGATGTTCGTTTTTTTATGACAAGTGAAACTTAAAACTGAGTAATTCTTGGTTTGTTACTAATTTATGAAAAAAAATATCCTACAAATAGATAACTTCATTTCATAACGAAATTATTAGCACAAACGTTTTTTTCATACTATTTGTTATAATTAAGCCTTCAAATAAACAGTAACAAAATCACACACAAACAAATATCCAGAAGAAAGACAAGTACATAAATCAAAACACAGTGCATTCGAGTTCAAGTAGCAAGAATTCCTTTCAGTACATTGCATTAGCCCAAACACAAAGAAAAAACAAAGCACGATTATAAATGTCATTTTAGCAAAACAAGAAAAAGGGTATTTCTTCCTGAGACAAAATTTAAGCAACTGCGTCTAAGAAAGCTCTTCCAGGTTGACGATTTGCAAGAGGCCCATGGCATCCAAGAAGCTGCACAATCATCATCATTACAATCATTAAACATTCCTCATATTAGATAATATAGACAAAAAAAAAAGATGAAGAAGAAGAAAAAAGAAAGCAATACCTTGGCGTTAACACCATCAGACATGATTCGGTTCTCAGATTTCCACTGAACGTAGTCAGTACGACTGAACTTAGTAAATCCCCTGCAATCATCATCACAATAAGATTTATAAACAAAAATCAAAGCATTAAATAACATAAACAAAAAAAATAAAGAGATGTTAACAATCATATTCATACCATTTCCTGCTGACAATAATCTTTTGGCGACCAGGGAACTTGAATTTAGCCCTACGAAGAGCCTCCTGAGCATGCTGACTGTTACCATCTTTGCATCTAACAGATAGAAGAACTTGACCAATGCTTACACGGGCACAAACTCCCTGTGGTTTCCCAAAAGCACCTCTCATACCAGTCTGAAGCCTATCAGCTCCAGCACATGAAAGCATTTTGTTGATACGAAGAACATGGAAAGGATGAACCCTAACCCTCAAGTGGAAAGCATCCTTTCCTGCAAACTTTGTCATGTACTTGTTGCAGGCAATACGTGCTGCTTCAAGTGCCTCGCTGGAGACATTCTCTTTCTCCCAACTGACCAAGTGTACGCAAAAGGGGAACTCATCGACTCCTTTCTTCTTCATTCCAACATCGTAGATCCTAATCTTGGGATCAGGCACACCTCTGCAGTAACGAGATTTAGGATATGGCTTGTTCTTGATCTGTCGGTAACATCTAGCAGGTCCTGCACCATGGAACAAGTATTACATCAAAAAAGATCCGGTGGAATACAATTGCAGATTTTCGATTGCATCAAATTAGATTCAAACAACCAGCACTTTATTTCCGCCATTTCACCGTAAGGCGTTTAAACGAACAAGTCATGTAACAGCTCGGAAAAATTCGAGTACAATACAAATCAATTTCATAAACGAATGCTAGAATCGAGAAAAAAAAAAAAAAAAAAAAAAAAAAAAAGAGAGGTATTTATCCACCTAACTATCCGACAGATCGCCTTAAAGTTCGACTACCGATAAACAAATGCAAAACACCATCAAAAACTCGAAATATAACAACTTCCAACAATTCATAACCTAATTAGTCATCATTTTTTCAAAGAACAAACATTACGCATAAACGATGTTACACAACAGGCGCATCTGATGAAGGAATAAGATTCCTACTCGTGTAAAATTCTTTTCGAATCAGCTCGACGATAATTACTGTGGTAACAATTACAACATAGAAGATTGAAGGACTTACTTCTTCCCATGGCGAAATTCTGGTTGGTTGCTGCTGCGTCGAGCCTTCTTCAAAACCCTAGATGAAGAAATGGTATTTATAGAATGGGGCAAGATGCGCGTGGGCTCTATGGGCTTTACGTATAGGCCTACGTAGTTTGCATGTTATGGTGATCTGATAATGGGCTTCTAGAAGCCAGTCCACGTTTAGTGAGTGGTTTAACTATGTTTTCTTCCAGAAGATATCCATTCGGGTCGACATAAGACTCAATCGGAATCGGGTATTTAACAATAGAAAAATACACCATCCAAAAACTAATTGGTTTAAGCAAGTTTGTTGTCGACTTAAAGCTGATTTGATTCCACGTTTCATCATGAACCATGAAACATGATTTCATATTTATAAAAACATGGATAAATAAAAAAAAATCTATCAACTTTATCCAATTATTACCATTTATGGTAAGTCATAAAGTTATTCATAAAGCCAGACAATATTTCTAGAGCATCTATCCCAAAAATTATATTTTTTCAATTATTAAGAAATGACCGCAAAGCATGTCCATCGTGTTCATGCATTAGGTTAGAGAGAGTGGTGTCACACTTGTCACAATCTACGTAGGTGTTACATAGAATTTATCATGTTGCTACAAAAGTTTGTAATTATTAAAAGGTTATAATTAAATATATTCAAACTTAAACATTAATTTATAGATTATTGGGTATATGTATATATTTGTGGAGGTGTGTTTGGTATATATCATACAGGTAATTAGGTTTGTATGCAGACTTTGGGTTATATCTAGGGTTATTGTCACTGTAGCCCAACAATGTTTCGTATATTGGTTTAAATGGTCCGTCGTGATTTTTTTTTGCATTATAAGGGTACAAATTCATGTTTTTATGGTTTAAAAGGTCATTTTGAAAAAATTGAAAGGTCATCTGGTAAACATTTCCTAGCCAGCAGGTTTAATATGCAAAGTCAATTATTTAACTCTCACCCTAATTGCCACTCGCCGACAATAACCCTATATTCAATAATGATGGCCATGAAATCAATGAAGACTCCTTCTGCTTCTCGTTTTAAAGAAAATCAATAATCACATATGAATTGCATCATAAGAAATCAGAGGTTCAAATCAAAAAAAGATAGCAGCGGTGTCTCTTTTGATTTCAATCAACGTTCTTCTAGTTCTTCACTCTGTTCTTCATGAATCGGTTTTTTTTCCAGTCTTCAATCAAGGATTTTATGTTGAAGTTGTTGAAGGGCGTCCCTTAGCTCTCTCTATAAATGATCGAATAGTGTAGGGTAGTGATTGCAAGCTTTTAAGCATATATATTCAAGGTTGGAGGACATTGGAATGGCGTCAATGTAAGGTTGAGTTTGTATAAAAAAGGTGAGACTTGTACCCACCCGCTGTCTGACCTCGATAAACTCTCCCTGCAACTCTGCTTACCTAAAATCGGTGGCGATTGCCTTCATCCCCTGGATTATCCATTTGACCATGAATTTCCCTAAATTTTTCTGGTCTATCTTCAATTCTGTCTACCTGCTTTCCTCTGATTTCAAAGTAATTATCATCCACCACAGGTTTACCTGTGATTTCCGTACGGGAGATCTTGTTACATCCAGGTTTTTTGTTGTAGTTGTTGCCGGTGTCGGTGTGTCGTCGCCTCTTGGTGGTGCTGATACCGACAACGATTTTCTTACTGGAACTGTTCTTGATGTTGATTCGTAACGGAAACATCCAAGACGATTGCAAAGGGGAGCATCCCTGAAAGGAAGAACATGAGAATGAGGAAATTTCCAAGTCAAAGTGAGGAAATCGGAGGAGGGTTGGCGATGCTTCCATCCTTCATCTTTCAATACCCACAATTCTATTTGTTGTTATACTCACACCTCCCACACGAGAGTTGCTTACCTGCATCACCATTTGGATCGTGTTTGTGTTTTGTATGCTTATACCTCCAGCAATTTCGTCATTTCGTATTGTCGTATTGGAGAATATATAAGTAAGCAGCAGGCAGGAGCCTCCTCCACTCCTTGAATGGGAAGGTGTAAGCCACGTGGCAAATGAATATCCTTTCTCTTTGATTCATAATTTCAATAGGAAGATAAAGATTCTTGTAAATGTAATGGTCTTCTCTTATTAATTTCAGAGATGACCTTGGTCGCAAAAATGGAAGAAATACACAAGTTCCTCCCTGGTTTAAGCGGGATCACAAGTTGGGTAATGAAAATGTATTCTCAGTTCTTTGATTTTGTTTCAAGTCTATTAAAATACTAATTTTGTTTCACGTCTAATTAATAGCCTATTGTATTCCTTTTTCTAAAACAACAACTTTAACTACATAGATTTTTTACCGATTAAAATAGCAAGGTAACAAAACAATATGACGTTACTAATGGTTATTAGTTGTGGTTTGAGAAAAAAATGATTACTAGAAGCTTTTAGTTAGATGTGGCAAACACAATGATGGTGTTTGTTTTCATTTTGGAATGCAAAAGGAAGAGAATGGAGCTGAAAAGATGCAAAAAGGATATTGCTGGCAGATTGACCCCTCTTCAGTGTTTCGGATATATCTGATGACCCATAAGTCCAATTGGCGAGATTCAAAATGTTCTGAAAAGTAGATGAAATTTCCTACGACTTATGTGAGAGTCTTTTTGCTAATTCAACATTTATCTTATCTAAAATCGGCCTTGAAGATGAAGCATAAAAGTTGGACGAAAATTCCCTCCAAGTTACTTATTCCCCAAGCACCGCTTATCTTATTTTCATTTGCTTAATCCCCTAAGCCACCATTAGTTTCATTATTTCAATCCAAATCTTACATTCCATATTAATTCCATCTGCATTCAACTATAAATACTCGTATCATTCCACCATTTTAATCATCTATGATATTCCACTTCGACTTGTGCAACAAGAAAACTTCATAGCTGCCGTTTTGAGGGTCTAGAAGGCGGCCGGAGGGCCGTTAAGTTGATATGGAGCAAAGATCTAAGGGATTGGAGAGCGGATTCATGTCGGTAATCATGTAGTTTGTTATCGTGACTATGTTTAACATTCCATTGTGATTCCATTATGTGTTTACTTTCTGATTTAGGTGTAAAAACCTTTTACTTTGTGTTTATGATTGAATGAATCTTTGGATTTATGGTTTAATTGCTCTTTTGATTGATTATTCTTATTTAATTTGTTTTGTCAAGTTTGATTGAAGATCCATATGTTTTAAGGATTGTTGCTTTGTTTCCTGTTGCTGAATTAATAAAGTTTAGATGAATTTCTAGCTGAGTTAATTTGAATCATAGTTGTCTAGTAACCATTGGTGATTATGACTAGAGTTTTGACCAAAACCTAGGGTTATGGAATAAAGTAATGAACTTTAATGTGTGTGTATGAGTAGAATGAGCATTCTCTACATGATTTAACTCTTATTACCATTAGGGTTAAATAAGATCAAATATTACTTAATATGAACTGATTACTGATTTGCATGATTGTTTGTTCACCTGATCAATGAATTAATAGTTGTGTTGAAATCAAAGGATTAATTGTTGTGACCATGACACTAGTCATATTAGGAATCAGAGAATAATGAATAAATATTCATGGTATTAGTAGTTAACCATTAATTTGAGATGATATTTATCTAAACCAAAGTACCTAAAGAAATTTGTCTTCCGGACAGTTTATTGATATTTAATGTTAAGTGATATTCAAAGTATTTAATAAAATAATTCTTTATTGCTTTCGTGTGTTTAGTGTAACCTATAATCAAAAACTCCAAACTAATTCACCACCGTTCCCCTAGTGTTCGACACCTGTTCTTACCACAACTATACTATTACAAGATTAGGTCTACTACATAGTGTGTGTGTTAGTCTAATTGCAATAAATTTGGTTTTATAAATTTTAAACTTGAGCAATAAAAATATATATAAAAATCACACATCACTTTGAAATTTTAAAGTATCCACCCAGTAATTACCCATTAAATATTTGTTGAAATGATCCTTGGTACTATTAAAGACTACCAAAATCGTTTCATTAGACGTATTTGTTGGATTTGATGTCTAAGCTCATAACTATAACTAGGATGTACTTGACCTGATTGTAGCATGGTCCTTTTGAGTTGCCTTCACCAGTGCAATTCGATAGGATGAACTTCTGAGAATAAGGTTATTTATGTTTTATTAATATATTACAAGTATAATATATTAATATGAAATCGTATTATTATTTAATTAGTATTAAACAAGAATTAATTTGGAATTAATTTTGTGGTCAAAATAGACTAATTAAATATATGGGGATTGATGATGTAAATCAATGATTCTTATAGTGTGGGCCAATGATCCATGATTATATAGATGTGCTAAACCAATGAAATAATCCATGGATAGTCCATGACGATTAAATCCATGGAGCATAAGAATGTGAAAGGTCATTATGGTTTGCAAAGATGTAACCCTAACACTATAAATAGAACCCTCGTGAACCAAAATTGGTTGCACCTTCTTAGTGAGCTAAGCAACTTATTCTCTTAAGCCACCTCTTGCATATTGGTGTTTGTGAACCATTAGAGGCATCACACTTGGGGTGCTCAAGCTTCAAAGTCCAAGAACTACAAGTCCTTCATAAATGTATGTCACCTAACTAGTTGTATCATTCAATTGCTCAAATGTATGCTAGTTAGGACAATGTTTTGGAACATTGTAAATATGCATGCATAATTAGATAAAACATAGATCCAAAACATTTAGGGTTGATTGTGCACCATAAGAGTGTTATAGTGCTCAAAATCCAATAGTACTGAAATATGTTATCATCAATATCAAAAGTACATATTTTTAAGTCCAATGCACTACTTATCTAATATATTCTTATAGTTAGAAGGAAGCAAAACATATACAATGAAAATTAGATAATATGTAAGCACTCTCTACAAGTTTTTTGGGGATATAAAAAACTCATTTTAACGATCTTTTTTTTTTTTTTTACAAATTTCTATGAATTTTACAATATGGCAAGAAATTTGTCCCAAACATCATGCCAATATTGTGCACCATTCTGTAGAAATAGTCACCAACACTCACATAATAGTGATGATCAATATTTGGCAAAAATATATGTTAACTAGCCACCTTCAATTATGCTTGTTCTCCACACACACATCACTCTCCATGCAATAGGAAAAAAATTGTCATTTGTTTCCTTACCAATAACACAAGCAACTCCTCTTACAAATCCAAGAGGTCCGTAACCTAAATGTTTATGCACCCTTACAACACTTCACAAAAAGTCAAATCCAAGAGGTCCGTAACCTAAATGTATAAGCACCCTTACAACACTTCACAAAAAGTTGTGTTTGTCATTCTTTTGAAACCATAATTGGTACCCATTAGCCATTCCATATTTGTACAACATGGTTTTCAACTTATTTGGATCCTTAAAATTCATTCGAGGTATGAACTTGTATATTTTTTCTTGTGTAAGGACTCATTAAAAATGGAATGACATAGATCACATGTTGAACTTCCATCCCATGGTTATCATCTACAAAATTAGTTCCCTCATCCTCATCCTCCACAGTCTCAACACACAATCCTCCACCATCTCAACACACAATTTACTCAAGAAATGATCTTTGGTTGTTCTAATTATAAGATAACATTTTCATCATTTTCCGCATCAACATCCCTTAGATTATCACCATTTTCCACACATCAACACAAGCATTACTTTTATCATCTTCATTATTATGTTCATCATCAAACCACCCCTTAATTCCATCCCAACACAGTCCATGTAAATAGAAATTATGACATTTATACCATAAGCATAAAAAATAAAACCAATAGTCCATTACCTCCTAAAATAGTAAATTACTCCACAAGAAATCGTTCCTCTTATTGCTTCCTGTTAATATGTAAATACTAAAAGTTTCGTGGCCAAACCGTGAAAAATAAAATGTCTGTTGCCTGCTAAATTACTCCACAAGAAATCGTTCCTCTTCTTGCCTCCCCATCGTCTTCGCTGTTCCATTTTCGGCAGTAGCCTCTTTCGTCCGTCCCTGCCACAACCACCGCCTCAGCCGCCGACACCAGTATCGCCACTGCCTCTGCAACAATGGAATCGTCCATGCTCGTTGAATGTAAAACACCACCGACTCGTCTCAGTGCCTCCACCACCATGGACTCGCCCCTCTTCGACAACGAAGACGACCTCTACACTCGCCTAAAGTCATTAGAGCGTCAAATCGAGTTTATTGAAATCCAAGAAGAGTACGTCAAAGACGAACAAAAGAATCTCAAGCGCGAACTCCTTAGGTCTCAAGAAGAAGTGAAGCGGATCCAATCGGTTCCGCTTGTGATTGGTCAGTTCATGGAGATGATCGATCAAAATAACGGTATAGTAGGGTCAACTACAGGATCTAATTACTATGTTAGGATTCTTAGTACGATTAATCGCGAGCAATTGAAACCCTCGGCGTCCGTGGCCTTACACCGTCATTCAAATGCGCTTGTTGACGTGTTGCCGCCTGAGGCTGACTCCAGTATATCTCTCCTTAGCCAGTCGGAGAAACCTGACGTTACCTATAGTGTGAGTATTTTGTCATAGAAGTCTTGATTTTTTAAGTGTGCTAACAGGGTTTTGATGAATTAATTATGCCAAAACTTTCAGCATCTTAAAATCCAAAATTCATTTGTATTAATTATGTTTAGTGTATTGCTGTCATAACTCATAACTTGGATGCTAATGTGATAGTAGATAGAATATTATAGTTATAATTGTATATGCTCAAAGTGATGATTGTTAGTTTATCCTTTGATGATTGGCAAGTCATTGATTATTAGATCTTATAATTGGGTGGGTGTAATTTTCTTTACAGGAAGGATGCAATGTTAGAGGTAGTTAGCTTATGAGTAAATTTCTTTCTGCAGGCTTACTAATGTATCTTATCATATAATATTTCACATCCATAGAGTTTGTCTCTACTATTACATTGTGGACCCTTTCTTTTATAAAGCTGTAAATCATGCTATTTGTTTTGCATTTGGGCTATTGTTATATCAACTCTGATAACAAAGAGATTGTCTTTCTTTCACCATGCATTACGGAGATCAGTTTGTTCTATAATTTGATTTTTACTGTGGTTGTGTATTTTGGTAGGATATTGGAGGTTGTGACATTCAAAAGCAGGAAATACGTGAGGCTGTGGAGTTGCCTTTGACTCATCATGAATTGTACAAGCAAATAGGCATAGATCCTCCTCGTGGTGTTTTGTTATATGGTCCACCTGGCACTGGTAAAACCATGCTTGCCAAAGCTGTTGCAAATCATACCACAGCAGCCTTTATTCGAGTAGTCGGTTCAGAATTTGTTCAGAAGTATTTGGGTGAGGTATGCTTTTAGTCCACCTCTTCTTTATAAGAGACATGTTGTTTCTTTTTGACTTAATGAGGACTTGACCTAATCCTGGTAAGCTAGTTACGTGTGTTTCTTTTTGTTTTAATGAAGAAAAGAAATGAAAGGGCTATATATGGGTGTTTCTTTTTTTGTCACAAGTAATACCTAATAGGAATAATTCAAGGACTCAAGAAATAGCAACACTCTTTCTTTTGTTTGAGTATTATATCATCTTACTTTTGTTTCTTTCTATTACAACATTGTACTTTCACCTTTCTTTTTAGGCACCGAACTTTGAAAATCTACCCAATTATAACACTGTATTTCCAGTCTTTTTTTATTAAGACATTATACTTTGAAAAATCTACCAACTTATTGCAGTTAAGATCGCCTTGTAATATATAACATTGCTAATATTGGTTAGATTTTTTGAAGTAAAATGTTGTAATAGGAAGAAATAAAAGTAGGGTGCTATAATAAATAAAAAAAATAATCAGAGTATGTTGCTATTTCTTGCACTCTGTGACACCTTGATTCTGCAGGTGCTGTCATCTATCTTTCCCAGTATGTTGCAATTCATATACAAACTAAAACAAATTATGTCCTACAATATCTTTCATTACATCATAGTTTAATACCACAAAATTTTGTAAACTAAAATTCATAAAGTTCTATCTCCATAATTTATAACACAACGAGGAATATGTTGATAATTGATTAGAATAGTATATAATTCATGTTGTTCTATGATGTAGCATAAACATTTAAATCAATTTTATTGCAAGAATAAAAACTAATGCATTCTTTTTTTGTAAACATCCACCATGCACAATTTTTTTTTTTGAAATCTCATAACTACTTATAAGTAGGCCGACCTTAGGATTCATATAAGTCTATCTCTGTCCCATAAGGTGTGCTTGCAAGACGTTCCTTCAGTCCATGTCCTGTATGTTGCACATTTAAGTGGCCATACTTGACATGTATAAAACTTTCATATATCATGTATGATGTGTAAAATGCATGCTAATATCATATTATGCCAATGCCATAACATATCTCTTTGCTATTTGCTTTTATCGTGATTTTGTGCAAAGAAGCATATGACAATTTGTTTATGATAAATTTATCTTCATGCATATAACATTTATATATCATGGGCATGGGATGTACCAAGTAAATCACATAACATATTACATACTCACCTTGGTTTAGAACTCGTAAGCTTCTTCTTAATCTTGTTGATTTGCTAGGTGTTTTTGGAGAATAAAGCTACTGAAATTCACTTGGTATATATTGGTAGTTTGTTTGCATTGCTTTCCTTGTTTCTTATGGGATGGGACTATGACACGTCATGCTTCTAGTTTAGCTTATCCTTTAAGAATCAATGCTTGTAGCCTTACTTTCTCATCTTCTATCATTCACTCACCAGTACTAAGTACCAGCTCATATTAAGGCTTGATTTGTTTGTTATATTATATATGCTATGATTGTGTTGTGGTATATTAATTAATTAGTTACGGTTGTTGGTGTTGTAGGGCCCTAGAATGGTTCGTGATGTGTTTCGGCTTGCGAAAGAGAATGCCCCTGCAATCATATTTATTGATGAGGTGGATGCAATTGCTACTGCCAGATTTGATGCTCAGACCGGAGCAGACAGAGAAGTGCAGCGAATTCTCATGGAGCTCCTAAATCAGGTAACCCCTATGACTATGAGTGTTTCTTTTGGACATAAAATATATATTAAAGGCCAGGGAAGGGAAAGACGATTAATGATTTATGAGTGACTGCAGATGGATGGGTTTGACCAAACGGTGAATGTGAAGGTTATTATGGCAACTAACAGAGCCGATACATTGGACCCAGCACTTCTTCGTCCTGGTAGGCTTGACCGCAAGATTGAGTTTCCTTTGCCTGATAGGCGACAAAAACGCCTCGTTTTTCAGGTCTAACCCCACCCACCTTTTTTTTTTTCTTTTTTTTCTAATTTATCATTATTTGTCTGTTTACTTGAGATAATAAAAAATGTAATAAATGTGTAGGTTTGCACGGCTAAAATGAACTTGAGTGATGAAGTTGACTTGGAAGATTATGTATCTCGCCCTGACAAGATTAGTGCTGCTGAGGTAACACTACTAGTAATAAGCAATAATAAGTTGTTCTTTAATTCTGCAAAAGACCCCCCTTCTCATCCTCATACTGGTTTTGTACAGATTACGGCTATTTGTCAAGAAGCAGGGATGCATGCAGTCCGCAAGAACAGATATGTTATTCTTCCCAAGGACTTCGAGAAGGGTTACAGAACCAATGTAAAGAAGCCTGACACTGACTTTGATTTCTACAAGTAATCCCATACTTTCTGTCACCGTCCCTTTACCTTTACCTTTGCTGCTTCTTATTCATGCATGTTCAACGAATCTCTAATTTGGCTTCAAATCAATATTCTTATTGTTAGTGTTACCTAATTACCTTATATTTTGCTTTCATGAAAATCTTTTATGAGTTCAAGTGGCTGAATGGGTAATGAATTGTTATATACATATAAGCTTTGTTTTTATTTTTTCTACACTAAAATGAACATTTTACCTTAAATTGCAACAAAACAAATTTCACAATATTTAACAATTATAACCTGAGAAAAAAAAGAAGTAAGACAAATAGCTCAAGGGTTACTGTCTATAAATTAAGCCATAATTTTTGGCTTCATTTTCTTTATATTTAATTAAAAAGTATCAGTGTATAATTGTCTGTCTGGATTAAGTGTTTAACCCGTTAAATTGAAAAGAAACAATCCCTTGGATATCAAACTAATTGTTTTTGGGTTTGTGAATATAAGGGGTGGTTAACACACACAGATCAAGTATAAATATTGCAATTTCTACCCATTTCTTTATGGAAGAATTGATTTGGTTTATGTTTCTGTTAAACATATCAAATGTTTTAAATGAAAAAAAGTAGCTAAAAAGGAAAGCACATCAAGCAAGTCGAAAATAGTAATGGTACAAATTCCGAAGTGTACTCTTTCTACATATTTTCTTAATTATTCTATTAAATAAGTGGATTATTGTTGCGATTGTACATTTTTTTTAACGACAAACTCTTATTAAAAGGACTAGCAAAAAGCTAGCCAAAACCAACAAATCAAGAAATACCAAGTTTTGGGTCTTGAAGCTGCCTTAACTTAATTTAAAGTTTTTTTTTTTCTTTTTTTTATTGATATCATTACAATTTACATCATAAAAAAAAGGCCGAGTAACAATCTTATAAAAGATGTCCGCAACTTTCGGTTTGTTAAAATCAAACAACGGAATATTCTTGAAAATCTAAATATGACAGCCCCAAAATAATTCTTCACTGCTTTGACACGGAGTAGAGAACCATAACCATGTCAACCAATCAACATATGAAAGGAGAGTGGGTATCGTCAACCCACCACCTCACCACTTGAACTAAAACCGCAGAAGCCATAGGACAATAGAAAAAACAAATGCTTAGTCGTCTCTGTCCTCCCATCACAAAGAGGGCACAAATTAGAGGGTACGTCCATACCACGACTATCGGGATTGGCTTTAGCTGGGAGCCCTATCTATCGAAAGCCAGACACCAAACAAAAATATTGACATTGATAGGGACTAGCCAGATCCATCCAGCAGGAGAACAAGTCAAAAGTAACCACTTTTCATCCGTATAGGCACGCACATAAGCCACTAGAAAAATCACCAACCCGAGATACATACCAAAACCACGGGGTAACTGGCACCACAAGAGCCTATAGAGTATCCCATCGTTACCATTGATTGCTTCTATATTTTAAAATAAAGATTTAGTCAAAAGTTCCTGGTCAATTTGACTTAACCCAACTTAAAATTATTTATTTTGAAGTTTGTATTTGATTTTTTTTTTCCTTCTATTGGAGATATAGCTACTAGTTTAAAAACTATGGGTAAGTTTGCACTTGGTGAAAGTGAAAATGATCAACTTTTCAAAGAGACATGTCTTTTTTCCCCCTACTGTTCCTTGAAAATAATTCTTTATATGAATAAGATGCAAGTACGATGCTAAAAAAAGTATTGTATTAATTGGTCTACTGAAACACAACCATGTCAGATTTAGTTGCCGCTTCCAAATTTAGCAAAGTGAAGGGAGGGCCACAATTGATTCTCACATTGTTCTAAAGGCTAATTTCTTATTTTTGCTAGCAAGTTGTAAATGTTTACTAAATTATGTAATGAAATGGGTTTCATATAACTTATATTTTGATTCGTTATCCAAATTTTACCAGTTTATACAACATATTTGGTTTTTCCCAGCTTATGCATATGCATAGATGAAATTTTGGTAACAAATTAAGATATTGTTGCTTAAAGTAATAAAAAAATATATTTTGTTGTATGATTTGATAAAAATATTTACACTTTGCATGAGGTTAAAACATGGATAATCCAAGAAACCACTCTGGATATTCAGGCAAAAATCGAAGAGAAAAACATAGGGTACTTGTTTGATGTTTTTCGAGATTCTTTTTTATAGCAAAAAGAACATAAGGAAAAAATTGATCTTCTGCAAAATCGAAAGCCTACAAATATAGGCACCCGGCAATTAACTGAGGTTGGTTTGGCAGTAAAATTCACAAACGGAGATCCCGGTAAACTATGGATACACCAGGCCCTCGTGTCCTTGAGATCAAATCAACTTATGCGAGCATGTAATTCGCACCTTCTGATCTCACAATATAGCATAAATCGAGTGCAACATGTCTCTAATTGATCATGATCACACTAATTAAACTGCTCGATGAAACTAAAATCAAAAACATTAACCTGTTTGTTTGAGAATCCATAACTCATATTCAAGTACGTGTATCATTTTATTGGCCCACTAGTGTTTAGCAATTAGTGATTGTTAATACAAAAGTCAAAAGTCACATCAAAGGCTTCTTCGCATAATAGCACTAGCACTCAACTTGTGAACCACCTGCAAGTCCTCAGATGCCTAACCGAGTTTGAAAAATGTACTTGTACTTGTTGAATCAAAAATTAAATCACAAAATCCGTGATACTGAAGAAGAAATTAATACAGTCGTCCATTGAATTTAATGCCAACTACTTCTTCTGTACCCACCTCCTCCCCAGTCTCAACTCTCAATGGATTACAGATAAGTAGATAGCACAAGCTCTGACAGTTTTTGCCATTGGCATGGGGCTCCAGTGTAAGTTCTCATTCATCTGATCTGACACCATTCCATAAAATCTCAACATTTAAATTTAACTAACATATAATCATTAATCATGATTTGTGATCGTGTTTACTCTTACCTTTTACCAAAGAGATGGTGAATTTGTTTACTCTTTCGAGTTTAGTTGAGCATGTTCTTGTAGGTTGCTTTGCACACCAATTGTTTGACGAAATGTCACGTTGCTATGAGAATTAACATAAAGATCAATTTCTTAAATATTTGTTGTTATGAAAACACATGTTTTGAGATCTCAATTTTCTAAAAATATTTTCTTTAGCTGCAGGAAAATTTGAGTTCCTCAATATATAGTAAATATAACAGCTATAACATTGATAAGTGTTTTGTAATAATCAAATCACTTTGTTTTATGGAATCATGTACGTTACTAAAACAAATAATTGAAAATAATTATATTACATAATATTGATGACATGCACAGTTTAGAATTTACATTCAATCGTTAGGATGGCATAACAATAATTTGAAAATTATGTATACATGTCCGGGGGAGCCTATTTTAAGTGGGAATACCCTATAAAAAGATATGATCCCAAAAAGCTCTTTAAAAAATGGAAAAAGTATTTGATGTGTTTTTTTTTTCGATCTAAAGTTTTTTCAAAGATGTTGTTGAGCTTTTCAATAATATGGTGGATCCCATAGATTTTCAATCAATTTCCAATAGGTAATACAAAAAAACGTAAATAATCAAATTGACAAAGCTTTTCTATTGTTGGGATACATTGATTTTTTTTTTTATTCTAAGCTTTTTCATAAAAAACTAAAGAAAAACTCTCCTCCTATAGATGTTCTAAAATTGATTTTATATTACAGACCATTAAGAAAACCTCTAATAAGATGTTCAAATATAGTTGATATTTTCATGAAAAAAAGCATTTAGTTTTCTCAACACTTAAGTCCACATCAACTTAGTAGTATAATTTTTTTATTTGAATAAAAATTGATATTTTGAGTTTCATTCATTTATTCGTAAAAATCATGATGATCTACCACGTCAAATTCTTTAAAAGGAATCTGACAGTGATATTTGTCTACAATCAATGATGATGTTCAAGATTCAATCTGATGTGATGAGTTGACTTAATAATATCCATTTATTTAGCACAAAACTCACTAATAAGACATAAGAATATGATTGAAAATTACACACAGTTGCACGTCCAATAAAAAATTAAATTTAGGGGTGATATTTCGCAAAATAAAATAGATGGCTATACTCGTCCAATTATTATTATTATTAACTCAACATAATTTACTATTAAACAAATCAAACTAATTGCATTTTCTTTTAGTTTTGGTCTATATCACACTTTTTTTTCCCGAAAGGGTGAAATGTAATTACATAAGCGAGTAATGTCCAATCTGAAAACTAAGAAATCGCAAAATGGGTTTAAGTTTAAACTTTAATGCTAGATAAATCATACGTGGAAAAATATTTAAACAACAAGTTGTATCTTTTGCATCAAAATCTGTACAGCTATCAGAACATTACTCCTTCAAAGGCCTGGCCTTAATTATAGTTAAAAACCCCGCTCAAAAAGGGATCATACTCATTACTAGGAGCTGTCGAGTGACTCTCTCTCTCACACACACATCACATAAAAACTGTGTGTTCTTCGCTGCGCTCGAACATTTCACTCGATTTCTTCTGAAATTCAGAATTCAAATTGAATTCCTGTACGTCCATACAAATTCATCTGAAAAGAGAGGAAAAAACGATAGCGGATTGGAGGCGAGAGCTTTTCAGCTGAGTGATTTCCGTTTTTCTCTCAGATTAAGATTTATTATTGTTTCGTTTCTTCGTGAAGAAAATTCGGCCGGAGGATTTTGAAGAAAAATTTAATTAGTTTGAAGCTGTTGATGACGCCGCCGAAGCTACAACGGAAAATGTTGTGGTAGTGTTCGAAGGACGAAGGTGCGGGTAATGTAGTTTTTTTTCGATGGAAGTTCATTTACTTCTTGCATTTTATATGTTAGGTTGAAAGGTATGTGGCGATTCTATGAGGTGAAATATTCATTTACTGAATGCAATTTACAATTTAGGTATGTTAAGTTATAGCAAGTTTGTGATTTTGTCTAACGATAAATTCATTTACTTATATGCAATATATTTTAGCTATATCAGGTAACAACTAAGCAAATTGACAGTTTAAGATATCCAAGTTGATTCGTCTTATTGCCAATTGGTTTCAAAATAGAAGTGCAAATAATTACATGATATGAATCTATCGTCCTAAAAGCAATTGCTTGCGACTCAACGTTTAGGTCTGGCTAATTCTGGATGCAGCGAGGCTACACAGGATATGATCCACCGGTTGAATCTGCACATCTGTCTTACTATCTGGATGCTTTTAGCTTAAAATTTGGTATTTGTTGTGTTCATTTACTGTTCTAGTTGGGACCGAGTTGAGTAGAGGGGAAAGTTCGTAGCTGAAAGTTAAGGAGTCCTACGTTAGAGCAATTAATCACGATGGCGTTAGTGGTTGTGTAAACTTGCACTTATAAGAGGAATATTGTTGGAGAAGTAGTAGTTGGGGTTCTGGTTCTTGAGTATTTATGAATCTTTCCTTGTACGGAATCAGGTAAATTGTAGCTATGGTGATATAGAGAGTATGTGTTTATTGGCCACTAACAAGGTTAATTGAGTTCGCAAAGTAAGTTGAACTAGTAAAAGAATGTGGCACTCATAGCATTGTATGTTTAGAGATGCTTTCTGTTGTGCGCTACCTTATTTGTTTTCTGACAATGTCATTGTTTTTCAATTTAGTTAATATATAAAGCTTGATATGCAGATCTTCTAATTTTTTTTCTGTTGTTTATTTGAACCAGGGAGATCATCCAACATAAATCATCAACCATCAAAGTCGTATATGTGAACATTTATTTCCTCATGAAACTCTGCTCTCCTCACCTGCTTCAATCCATCCTCATCATACTTTCCCTTGTATCTCCACTGTGTGCTGACTTAAACTCAGATAAACAAGCTCTTCTTGCATTTGCTGATGCAGTACCCCATGCCCCAAAGCTCAACTGGAGCAACACTACTCAGATTTGCACTTGGATAGGCATCACCTGTGATTCCAATGGGTCCCGTGTTTCCGCTCTTCGACTTCCTAGCCTTGGACTCACGGGCCCCATTCCTTCCGACACTCTTGGAAAACTGGAAGCTTTGGAAGTTCTCAGCCTTAGATTGAATAGCCTCACCGGAAGTATACCTTCTGATGTCCTCTCTCTTCCTTCCCTCCATCATCTCTTCCTTCAACATAACAACTTCACAGGTAACATTCCGGCTTCATTTCCTTCCCACATGAATGTATTAGACCTTTCTTTCAATTCCTTCACCGGAAAAATCCCGGAATCTCTCCAGAATTTGGCACGCCTAACCAAATTAAACCTCCAAAATAACTACCTCTCTGGTTCTATCCCCAATATCACATTCTCAAAGCTCAAAAATCTCAACATAAGCTACAATCATCTCAACGGTTCTATTCCATCTTCCCTTAAAACTTTCCCAAATTCATCATTTATTGGGAACTCTTTCCTGTGTGGACTACCTCTGAATCCCTGTTCACCTCCACTGCCACCTCCGCCTGCTCATACACCACCACCACCACCTACCGGGGATCATCAAGAAAAAAGCTCAAAGAAATTTCCTTTATGGGCTATTATTGCCATAGCGGTTGGAGGAGGGGTTGCAGTTATACTTTTGATGATCATTTTATATTTCTGCTGTTTCAAGAAAAAGAAAAGGAATAGGAATGAGAATGAGAATGGGAATGGGAATGGGAATGTGAGCAGTGTACGAAGAGCAAAGTCTTCTTCTGTTGGTGGAAGGAGTGAGAAGCCTAGGGAAGAATTTGGTGGTGAAGTACAAGAGGTTGAAAATAACAAGATGGTTTTCTTTGAAGGCTGTTCTAGTAATTTCGATCTTGAGGATTTATTGCGTGCTTCAGCAGAGGTGCTTGGAAAGGGTAGTTTTGGAACAACATATAAGGCAACATTAGAGGAGTCGGTAACCGTGGTTGTGAAAAGGCTGAAAGATGTGGTGGCAGGGAAGAAAGAGTTTGAACAGCAAATGGAGATGATAGGGAGAGTTGAACCACATCCGAATGTTGTCCCACTTCGTGCTTATTATTACTCTAAGGATGAGAAGCTACTTGTCTATGATTATCTCTCAAGTGGTAGCCTCTTGACACTCTTACATGGTATGCTACTTTCATCTCATGTTTCTTTTTCTTACATTAACTGCTGTTTAAATAAAATATTGTCTATATTCCAGTCCAGCATACACTACCTTAAGACTAGTCCTGTTATATGCTACTTAAAAACTTAAATGACATGGCAGGAAACAGAGGAGGCGGTAGAACTCCAATAGACTGGGAAACAAGAGTAAAAGTGACACTCGGAGCTGCACGAGGCCTTGCACATATCCACGCTATCGGCGGCCCAAAATTCGTTCACGGAAACATAAAATCGTCAAATGTCCTTATTACCCCTGATGGAGAAGGCTGCATCTCGGACACCGGTTTATCCCCGCTCATAAAGCAACACCCACCCACCACATCCCGCCACACCATCGGCTACAAAGCTCCTGAAGTCCTGGAAATCCGAAAACACTCCCATAAATCCGATGTCTACAGCTTCGGTGTCCTCCTCCTCGAGACACTCACCGGAAAACAACCTCTCCAATCTCCGGGAAGAGTAGGAGGAGAAGACATGGTGGATCTCCCAAAGTGGGTCCAGTCTGTGGTGAGGGAAGAATGGACTGCTGAGGTGTTTGATGTCGAGCTTATGAAATTTCAAAACATTGAGGAGGAGATGGTGCAGATGTTGCAGATCGGTATGGCTTGTGTTGTGCAAACCCCGGATTCCCGACCCTCCATGGATGAAGTTGTTAAGATGATTGAAGAGGTTCGTGTATCTAATTAATTAAAGACATCGCCAATTGTGATTTGTGCAGACACCTTACCTTCGTTTCTGTAAGTTTACATGCATGAGGTTGATTCAAAATTTTACCAAAATTATGTTTCGTCTTTTCGTTTTTAGGAGTGGAGAGCATTAGTCATTAGATTAGCTTTTCTTTCTCTTCATTTGTTGAAAGATTACATTTTTTAAGTTGATTAATCATTAATCGTCTAGTTGGATTGGGTATTGGGTTAGCCTGCTAACACTTTACTGTACTTTTCTTTTTATTTAGATAATTAACATATTAAATGTGATTATAAAATATCAGTTGTTGCCTGTTGGTTCTACCTGAAATGCATCGAGGCATCACCAATATTTGACTTTTAAAAAATCTGTTTACGTATAACCTATTTATTTGAATTATAATGACATCACATGACAAGTTAGTTAAATAGGGTTTAATGTTATATCATCGTGTTCACATAAGATATTAAGCATGTGTGTAATATAATGGTGACATAGAAAAATATATATTTTATAAAACACTTCAAATCTTAAAATTCGTTTTACCAATGGCTTTTGTGTTGGGTCTTTTGACTGTGATTTCCAAGAATTTCATCAAAGAGTTAACCTCATGCTCGATTTTATAAAGGAATAACTAACTCATCATCTCTTGCAAAACACTTACAAATAACAACGTTATAATTGATGAAGAAAAAATGTCTGGAAAATGTGCACTTCTTCCGGATATAATTACAAAGGATGAAAAAGAGAGGATACAATACTTTTGAAGAAACAATCTACTGAAACAATATTTGAGGCTCATTTTCAGTCTTTTTCCATGTCAACAGAATAAAATATGGACAAAAAGTATTTTTTTTAACATTTTTAGGTGCTGTTTGTTTTTTCTGAGACAAAATGTCTGCGGACGAAATCTGCAGATCTCTGCAGTAGAAGAAGTGGATCAAATGTCCGCAGTCTGAAAGAAGAAGACTATTTGTTTTTTAAAATTTGCAGGCTGTTAAAAATAAACTAAAATCTAATTAAACTTATTAAAAAAAACTTTAACAGAGTATTTCAATAATTTTATAACTTTATTATAGATAATTAACAAATGTTGATCAACTTTTATGTATTACTATTATATAAAAGTGAAAATAAAATGGTATAAATTAACGTATATATTTGATAAAAACCAACAAACTTTGGTCGTGAAGTTATACTTAAACATTATAATTAGGGGAAAAATATTTAACACATAAATTGGATGGAAATAAAATTTGATTTTAAATGAAAATTTTCAAAATATTCATTTTACTTTTTCAATTAAATCAATTAAAAACTGGATATAAATATTTTTCCCAATAAATGAATGATACTGCATTAAATAATGTTTTACAAATTTGACACAAAAAATATTAGACAATATTAAGATTTTTTTTTCATGTCTATATAAACAGCTTCAATGACCTTATTGTAATTAAATTTTTATGTATAAATTTATCATAAAGGTTATTATTGTGTCACCGAACTTTTTTCTTTTAGTATTGTAATTTTTTGTATTATAATTCGTTTATAATAGATAAAGTTGTAAATCTAAGTAAAAAAAACATATATATATATATATATATATATATATATATATATATATATATATATATATATGTTTTTTTTCAAACTAGAAGATGTCTAAAGACTTTGATCCACATCTGCGCCAAGAAGAGGACGTACCAAACCCTTTTAGGTATGCAGTCTTCAAAAAAACAAACAATCTACGAAGCATAATGTCTGCGCGTGGTCTGCGTCGCACAAACAGAAGAGGCCAAGAAGATCTGCAGAGAAAAAACAAACAACTTAGTCTTCATAAAAAAATCCAATAGGTGTTGGTAGTGGTCGTGATGGTGGTGTTGGAGGTGGTGGAAGAGGTGGTGGTGGTGTGGCAGAGGTAGGGGAGGTGGGGTGGCGGTGGAGGTAGGGGAAGTGGGGTGTGGGAGCTGAGGTGTGGCGGGCATGGCGACGACGATGACATGGTGGTGATGGTGATAATAATGATTGAAAAAGAAACATTACATAGGGTTAGAACTTACAAAAACATCTTCCAAAATTAAAAAAAGAAATCGTCTTTGGGAAAAAGAGGTCAAAAAGACTTTTTATGTTTTTTGTCTTTTAAAAACAAACGGTTTTTTTCTCAAATGTCTTTTCGCTTGCAGACATAAGAAGTCAAAAAGACTTTTTTTCCTAAAAACAAACACCACCATAATCTGATATGTAGTACCTACCACATTGTGGAAATGCATTTTGGATCCCATAAAAATCTTTACACATAATAACTAAAAAAATATAGTTTACTAAAATTACCATCAAATATGGAATGGGTCGTTTCATCTCAAGATCTAATGGATCTTATTGTTTATGTGGTCCCTTTTATATAAAGAAAACCTAATAGGTGGTACTTACTACTTCTTTGAACTACATTTTGGATTCCTTATTTTTTTTATGAGAATAAGCATGTGTTCATAGATGGAGGAACTTACAAAAACATTTTGCAAAATAAAAAAAAAAGTCTTTGGGAAAAAGAGGTAAAAAAGACTTATGTTTTTTGTTTTTTAAAAACAAACAGTCTTTTTTCTCAAATGTCTTTTCGCTCGCAGACATAAAAAGTCAAAAAGATTTTTTTTCCTAAAACAAACACCACCATAATCTGATATGTAGTAGCTACCACATTGTGGAAATGCGTTTTGGGTCCCATAAAAATCTTTACACATAATAACTAAAAAAATATAGTTCACTAAAATTACCATCAAATATGGAATGGATCATTTCAACTCAAGATCTAATGGATCTTATCAGTTTATGTGGTCCCTTTTATATAAAGAAAATCTAATATGTGGCACCTACTACTTCTTTTAACTGTATTTTGGATTCCTTATTTTTTATGAGAATAAGCATGTGTTCATAAATGGAGGAGCATATGTTGAACTATGTTAGTTCTATGTTTTTGATTTCCACAACTTGTAGTTAAAAGGTCAGAAAATCATTGTCCGAAATGCATAGAACCAATTCGGAATGCGATAAAATAGTCCAAAATTTCTTCATTTTTTTTTATAAATAGGTTTGTCGTATATGTTTTGAGGTATTTATATTATTCAAATAGTGGTTGAATTTTAGTTTAGCTAAAAAAACTCAATACCAATTTTAGTTTGCAAACAGAAACCCTAGTTCATAATTGGAAGAACAATTCTAAAACGGGTTATATTTTGTATCTTCTAATTACGAACTAAGGATTCTGTTTTGGAAACTAAAAAAAACTTAATACCAGTTTTTGTCGGGTTATGAGCACTACATCAAATACAATAGAAGAACACCCTATGTGCTCATGCAAACCCTAATGCTTGGATCTAGGTTTCACTAATTATACATGCAATTATCCAAGGCTTACAAACCCTAGATCTATCATAATATGAACCGAATTAAGGGTTTAGAAATTAGCTTTGATTGTTATGTAGCAATAACAATCTATTCCTTCTTGTAATTGGCTTCTGAAAGCTTAGTGCCTCAAGTGTTGCACCTCTAATGAGTCACAAACACCAAGAGTAAGTGGATGGAGAAGGAGAAGAGGAGAGTCACCCAAAAATGTCTAGAAACCCTAAGGAAACTCTTAGCCACATTTTTGGTGCCCTAGGGGTCATTAAATAGTGAGGCTATTAGGGTTATCTAACAAGGAAACCATAATTTGACTGCTTAGGCCCTAAGCAGCCCATGGACTCCCTCCTTAGAGGCCTTAGACGATTTCTAATGGGTTTCCCCATAGAATTTGCCCACTCCTCTAATATGGAGTCCATTAGCCCAATATTCAACTATCACACAATTTATAGGTCTAGTCCCCTAAGTTTAATTAATCTCTTGTAGCCACAAAATTAATTCTTAATTAATTATAGACTAATATTAATTAAACAATATGATCTCTCCTTTAATATATTATTCTAATAATATATTAATAAATCATAATTAATCCTCTCTCTCCATAATTCATCCTATCAAGTTGCTTTGGTGAAGGCAACCCAAAATGACCATGCACCATCGGGTCAAGTACATACCAAAATAGTTATGGACTTAGACACTAGTCCAAAAGTTTTAACAAACAAAATATCTTGCTTCATAATGAGACTCATATTGTATTTTAATCTTAGAAGAAATGCCCTCGTTTCTTTTAAAGGGTAGATAGCTGAGAAGAATCAAGTTACAAGTGACGAGATCATTTGGAACCAACAAGATTTTGAAAGTTGAGTTGAAACAGCTCCTTGTGCTTTAGATCTTCTTGTTATGATATGTTTAGGCTCGTAGGTCTAAGGAATGCATTAATTTGAAATGAGATTTTTGGTTTGACATGTTGGTTAGAGTGAATGAAAGGGAACAGGGACAAGGTTCTAGAAGTATATATGGGGTTGAATGGTATGGTACCTGTTGGTACAAAAGTATAAGAATTATAGCGATATACGTGGTAGAGTTGTCTTATGGGTAAATGTAAAATGAGAAAATCATTAGTATGAATGAATTGGCAGGATATCTTTAAGGTAAAATCTTAGTATTATGACTTAGAAAAGACCTATAGAAAAGAAAGTATAGCAATGAGAGGTCATGAAGAGTGATTAGACTCTAAGTATAAAACCCATAAAAAATAATTAATTGTGATTATAGAAATATAAATTAGACAATATGTATGTCATCGTGTGTTTTGGAAGATTTTCAGGCCAAGTAAATGATATTAATGTTGGATTAGGTGTCTAAGCCCATAACTATAATTGGTATGTACTTGACCCGAAGTAGCATGGTCCTTTTGGGTTGCCTTCACTCATGCAACTTGATAGGATAACAAGTGGAGAGAGAGAGAGAGAGAGAGAGAGAGAAGAATTTATTATATGAATAATAAATTGGCACTCAGAATGATTTTATTAATATATTATATGATTAATATATTATTTGGAAATCATATTATTAATTAGCAATTAATCAGAAATTAATCTAATATTAATTTTGGGATTAAAGGAACTGATTAATAATTGAGGGACTGTTGTGCAAATCATTGATAGTTGCATAATTGGGCTGATGGACTCCATAAAGTGGAGTGGACGAAATCCTAAGGGGGAAGCCGTATAGATTTCGTCCAAGGGCTCTAAAGAAGGAATACATGGGTTGCTTGCTGCCTAAGTAAGGAATTAGGGTTTCCACCTGAAAACCCTAGCAGTCCCCAACAATATAAACCCCTCTAGTCTAAGGATTTTGGCCCCCATGTCTTTCTAAGAAACCCTGGACGAAAATCTGCCTCTCTCTTCTTCATCATTTGGATAGAGTGTTTGTGACTCCATTAGAGGTGCAACACTTGGGTCACTAAGCTTTCAAAGACCAAGGATACTTGTTATTGCTACATAACAAGTGAAGTAATGCTCCAGCCCCTTTTATGCATATGAATTTCGAAATTGTGTATGATAGATTAATGTTTATGCTTTGGATGATTATTTGCATGTATAATTTGAGAAAAACCTAGATCCAAAGCATTAGGGTTGCCTGTACACCATAGGAATGGTGTAGTGCTCAAAACCCATCAGTGGTATCAGAGCCTATGTCGTTTTTCTGTTGTATTTGATGCTGATATGAATTGTTCAAAGCTGAAAAATATTTCGTTTTTTGTTCTGGCTGATGCCCACGAGGTGGCAAAGCCTGCCATGACGTGACATCGGATCAGATAGAAAACTTCCAGATTTTAGCCTAAAACTAGATTAGGATAATTGCCATAAGTTATTTTAACTGTTAAAATTCGAATTTTATGATATGGTAATTGATATCCTCATCTAATTAAAGGATAATTGTCAAATTTTAAAGATAATTACAAGATTATATGATGCATTAGTTATTTGTAAAATTTGATTTGAATTATTTTGCCATGATAAAAGGGATTCGGTCAAATCTTGATAAAGATAAAAAATTATATGATTAATTTGATCATTTTTAAATTTGATCTAGAAATTTTGAAAAGTTTCAAAATGTGTCCTCAAGTTTTGGAATTTAAAATGGGTTTTGCTCGCAAGGATGAATTAAATTTAATTAATTTAATTAAACCATAAGGGTGGAATTTTGAATTATTTTAACCCTAGTATTTTGAAAAGTTTCAAAAGTGCACCTCGTGGTTTTGTAATTTAATTTTGATTAAATAGCTTTAATTTTGAAATCTTAAATTTAGAACCTTGATATTTTGAATAGTTAAAATTTCACCCTTATGGTTTAATTAAATTAATTAAGTATTTGATTAAAAGAGAGAATTAATAAATCCATAATGACATGGTTTAAAATTTAATTAAATTAAGAGTCTAATTTATTAATAGGTTAAACCATCTAGCATTTTAATGTATAAAATACACTCTTATACTATATAACATTAAAAGTTTAATATATAATATATGTATAAGTAAAAGTCAGTTTTACAGTTAGTAGGTCTCATTCACGAAGCTGGTCTATAATGGGTGTTTAAAGAAGCGGCCTGTAAAATGACCGTCATTGGGTAGCCACTCTTACTACCGCACCCTTGACCAGTGGAGGGTCGTTAGCTGAACGGGTAAGATAGGATACAAACTCTTATTAATAAGTATAATGAAATATGAAGTCACTAAACGCTTTTATAAATTCCCAACCTTAGTTACTTAGGAAAAATGTGAATTTGGTGCTACTCCATGAAATTACACATTGCACCTTGTTGGTCGTTAGTGGAGCATGTGTGGTTAACTGGCACACTAATATGAGACTGATGAAAGATGGAAATGAGTAGCTCGTATATTATCATAGATCAATGGAGCGTGTGTGGTTAACCGACACATTTATTAGGTGATAAACGTCTTCGAGAGTACCAAACTAATTTGCATGGTTATTCACACCTTGTTTGTGATCCTCGGTATCCCAGTCACAAACTTGAAGGGCATAATTGAGATTAAACATGTTATTGAAAAGTTCAATGAATCTCAAAAGATCTAGGAGTTTCATTTAAAACCTAATATGTTTAAAATTTCGTTTTCATGGTGGAATTGGTAAATCGTTATTTACCTACTGACAAATAATTTACAATTGGATTACGACATCCCTCTTCCGAATTGTTCAAATTATTGTATTGGGTCCTAGCCTTAATATTTCATTTGGGTGTTATATTAAGGATTAAATCAACTAACTTGAATATCTCCCTTGTAGATGTCTAGTTCTGATAACTATGGTCTTCCTTATCCTTTTGGGAAAAGCTTTCCTCGTGAAGATAATATTCCACATGACAATCAAGGTGAAAGATCAATCCCTTCTTCGTACTATGGCGGAAATTCTCTTCCTCCACCTCCTCCAATTATTCTCCCCGACCCATGTGTTCGTTGACTTGAAAAGTTCAAGGTCACTCAAGCCCTATTGGCAAGCAAACACGAAGATGGAAAGTCTGCATGTGCTCACATCTTGGAGATGAAGTTGCATGTTGACAAGTTGGGAATGTTGGGTGTCGTTGTCTCAAGGAAGCTGGCTCTTGACTTGGTTTTTCAATCACTTCCTAAGTCATATAGTGGGTTCTTTAAGGACTATTATATGGAAGACCACGATGTGACCCTTATTGATCTAGCCTATTTGCTTATTATTGTTGAAGCAACATTTATTTGGAGCACTAGTCAACCAAATTTGATTAGAAGATCAATCTCCCAAACTTCCATGGACATTGACAATGGCGACATTGGAAGTCCAGAAAGGTTTTCTCTTCCCAAGGGATCGGCCAAGGTCAAACCGTTTGACCAAATGGTAAAGAGAAAGGCTAAGTCTAAGATTGTCCCGTGTACCATTCCAAAAGAGTCTGTTTGTTTCTATTGCCAAGAGAATGGGCATTGGATGCGAATCTGTCGTATCTACCTGAAAGATCGCGAGGATGGTAAAGTCAAAATGTATGACTCTACTTCAGGTAAGCTCACTATCTAACTCTATTTAGTTCCTATTTATAGATTTTTAATACATGATGTGATAAGATTGTATTTTGATGTTCTATAGGATCGAATAAAAGGAAGGAAGCTTAAAGAAGAAGCAAGCTGAATTTGATCGTGAAGAAATGGATTTCAATCACATGGTTCGATGATCGGATTTTTGAGCTGCTACTTAAGAGTTATGATAGGTTGCTTAGGAATACTAGTAACATAGTTTTCACATGTATTTGCGTTGTAAGGACAAGTTTTTTCGTAATTTTATAAATAAAGAAAATTTTGATTTTATCTTAATGTATTTATATTTCCTTGCAATGACATTTGTGAAAATTGGTGTTTGTATATTTTTAACAATATTGAAAATGGATTTTATTCGTAGTACTATCGTTTGTGGTAGTGTTAGAAATTTATCAAATAAGGAAAGATTTTCATCACCCAAGTTTCAATTGGACAGAAACTTGGAATGATACGACTTGTATTGTGTGATGAATGCGAATTTTCATCTTTGGGAAATTAATACTAATTCATTGTTCACATGTAGATATGAGTCAAGTGAAGGATTGAAGGATCTGGTACACATTGATGTGCACTGGTAAAGTCCACCACAAAGAACGATAAGACTATTTGTCATGATTTACTAAAAGTTTAGTAAATATGGTTATGCTTACAATATTAAGTGTGATTCTGAATCATTGAAAAAAGTATCAATGTATAGCAGAACGAATAAGAAGAATCAATTAGGCAGAAAAATAAAAGTTTCTTCAATCTGAAAGGAAATGAGAGTACTTGAGTATCGTGTTTTATGATTATCTTAGTGATTATGAAACCATGTCACAATTGATCCTCTAAGGACACCTTAGTACATTTGTATGTCTAAGAAGAGGAATCGGGAGTTGTTGAAATGGTTGAATCAAAAAGGGTGAGTCATACTTCGTTTCAAAATCAAATCTTAGAGTCATACTCCAAGATTATGCCTTAAGTGACATATCTAAAGTAAGTTTATAACACCTCATAAAATGTGGAGTAAAAATGTTTTTTAATCTTGCACATTTGGATTGGTAGTTGTGATGTCTTGGATAAGAAAAGACCAACTAAGACCAATTATATGTGTAACATCCCGACTCCCAGGTATAATATTTATACATTTAATTATGAGTTAAGTGAGGGACTCGAAGAGTGGGTGCCCCAACTCGTCGAGTAGAGACGAATTGACCACGTGGTTCTTTAAACCAACTCGACGAGTCGGAGAGACCAACTCGGCGAGTTGGCATTGCGAGTGGAAACCCTAATCTCTCGGGTTTGTGTCCTATTTAAAGGGCCTTAAGCCCTCATTTCCGCCTCACCAGCCATCCAACTCCCCTGTGTAAAACCCTAATTGATCAGATTCATTTAGGAGAGAAAGAGAGAGGGGGAGACTAATTTGAGTGGTTTTGTGCATCCTTGGAAGGAGATTTGGAGAGCTTGGCGTGTTTGATCAAGGAGGTTATGTAGTGTTGGGTTTTGAGCATTCTAACATTCCTAAGGTGTTCATGCAACCCTAAATACCTTGGATCTATGTTTTCACTAATTATACATGCAATGGTGTTTCCAAGGTATTGAACCTATAAGTGTAACACCCTAAGTTTTGAAGGCCAAGAAGGGAAAGAAAACCCTAATTTTTAGGGGCGACTCGGCGAGTCCGAGCGGGATCCGGGTCGAGGTGTAAGTGACTAACTCAGCGAGTCGGCCAAGTGGACTCAGCGAGTCTGGTCTGTGCGAGGAAAACCCTAAATCTGGGACTTTAGGCGCTATTTAAGCTCCTTATTCTCTCCATTAGGGTTCCTTAGAGCCTCCCTAATTCAGAAAGCGAACCCTAAGCCTCCATTGTTGTGCATTCAAGCTTCCAAGCCATTTTTGGGTGGATTGAAGGAAGAAGAAAGAGGGGAATCAGTGAAACTTCAAGGATTGGCTTCAGATCTGGAGTTTGTGGAGCCTTTCTGAGATATTGAAGGTAATAAGTCGTTTCTCTCCTTTAGATCTTCCATGGTTGTGAGATTTGGGGCTTTTAAGCCATGGTTTGTCACCCATTTGGGTTAGAAGTCGGATCTGGAGTTGCTACTTCAGATCCAAGTGTGTTATGGACTAGAGAAGCATAAAGTATCAGCCCTTGAGTCAATTTTGAAGCCCCTTGGCCTTAAACCCTAGTTTATGGTGTATTTTGCCTAGATCTCCATCTCTACACGTAAAGTTTGCAACTTTACGTGAGGAATAGGCATGGGAAGGGTGGATCTGCAGTTTGGAGTCCATGCATGACTCAAAAGTCTTCTGCATGTATGGAGATCTGAATGGACTCAGCGAGTCCTTTGAGTGGACTCGGTGAGTAGCTTGAAGATGAGGAGGAACTCGACGAGTGGGATGAACAGCTCGTCGAGTCGGATGAAGTTGGGCAGGAACTCGGCGAGTTGGAAGAACAACTCGGCGAGTCTGATGAAGATTGTCTTGAACTCAACGAGTCTGTTCTTGGACTCGGCGAGTCAAGTCGCGAAACCCCAAACCCTTCGAGTTGAGACTCGAATCAGTGAGTCGAATGGAGACTCGATGAGTTGGACAGGTCAGGACTTGGTAGTTGGTAGACTCGGCGAGTCATGGACTGACTCGGCGAGTCGAGTCGCTAAGAGAAGGACTCTGAACATATGAACTCGGCGAGTCAATAGGGTGACTCGGCGAGTAGGGTTGACCTGGAAGGTTGACTTTGACCAGGACTTTGAATTTGACCAGAGTTGACTTGGTTGTCTTTCGGGGGTCAGTTAGACTCAGTGTTGCTTTGACATTGGTAGCTCGGGGAGCGAGTGGAGCAGGAGTTCAGAGAGTTGTCGGTCAGCAGCCAAAGGTTATCAACAGAGTTCAACAGTGCGAGGTGAGTCTCCTCACTGTTTGTATGGGTCTAAGGCACCAATGCCAGCCCATTTAGAATATGCCTGAAAGACCAGGGGGCGGCTCCTGGCACACAGTATGTTATTATGTATGGTAGGAAGACCCGGGGGTTAGCCCTAGGCAATATGCATGAAAGACCAGGGGGCAGCTCCTGGCACACAGTATGTTATTATGTATGGTAGGAAGACCCGGGGGTTAGCCCTAGGCAATATGCATGAAAGACCAGGGGGCGGCTCCTGGCACCCAGTATGTTATTATGGATGATAGGAAGACCCGGGGATTAGCCCTAGGCAATATGTATGAAAGACCGGGAGGTGGCTCCTGGCGCATTGTATGCTATTATGTATGAAAGACCAGGAGGTGGCTCCTAGCGCATTGTATGCTATTATATATGAAAGACCAGGAGGTGGCTTCTGGCACACTGTATGTTGTTTAGCTAAGTAGAGTAGTATGTACAGTTGTCTTTGTGATACTTGCATAAAAGACCATGGGGTGGCCCTTGGCACATGTCTATAAGACCAGGGGGTGGCCCTTGGCACTTGTCTGTAAGACCCAGGGAGCGGCCCAGGCTTGACCAGGAAGACCACACGCGGCCCATGGCATAATGGCAAGACTATGTTTGGCACATAGCCCCTTACTTGATTATGGATAAGTCGGTTACGTATGGTACTTGGCTATGAATGGTTTTTATGGTATGTGGTATCTGGGGAACTCACTAAGCTTCGTGCTTACGGCTTTCAGTTTTGGTTTCAGGTACTTCCGGTAGCGGAGGGAAGAGCTCGAGGTGATCGCATGGCACACACCATAGTTAGACAGCCTGGGAATGTTTACTTTGATAACGAACATGTATTTTGGAAACTAATACTCTGTTTATGTTTTAAAATGATGAATTTGCTTAAAGTAATGTTTTATTAAAAGAAATTTTTAGTCTAAAATTTTGGGACGTTACAATAAGCATACAATTGTCATATACCACACAAGAATCTAGTTAGGATAACATAACTTATGGTGGAGATTGAAGTCTTTATGTATCTAGCCTTAAGAGTTTAGCCCCAATAGTGTGGAAGCCTCAAGTGGAATCACAAATCACCATCAACAACTTGGAATAACTTGAGAGAATATGGAGCTCACTAAAATCGGCCACCTCTTCATTTTCACACACACTAGTACACATTTTGTGAGCCAAGGACCCCTTTATATATTATGGAGGATTAGGGTTACATCCATGTAAACCTAATACCCATGACCTTTCATTTACATAGGATCCATGGGTTAAAAGCTCCATGGACTATCCATAGACTTCCATACACTCTTAGCCCATCCTAAATAAACCTTGGCCCATTCCATATATATATATATATATATATATATATATATATATATATATATATATATATATATATATATATATATATAAGAGTCCATATTTAATTAGCCTCTTTTGATCACTAAATTAATTCTTGATAAATACTAATTAAATAATATGATTTCATATTAATATATTATAACTTATAATATATTAATAAATCATAAATATCCTTTTCTCATAAGTCTATCCATACAAATTGTTCCGGTGAAGTGCAACCCAAATGGACCATGCCGGGTCGGGTCAAGTCATACCAATTATAGTTATGGACATAGACACTAATCCAACAGTCTCCCACTTGGATAAGTCTAATAACTATTATTGCAAGTACGACTTCATAACCCGACTAGCAATCTTAGCTCTTAAAGCCGTTGTCAAACTCTGAACAAATCAAATGACGCGTCCATTAGATAAGTGATCATATATTCATCCATTCTAGATATCATATGGACTGAGACATGGATTATAATCATTCTCTCTGTCCATTTGTTGTTTCCTGAATTTTGATTTATGACAACTAACTAATTGAACAAATCAAATCAGTCCAGGCTTGGCTAAGCACTTAGGGTGTCATCACTAAATCATCGAGGGGCCCACAAATATCGCTTTTATCCTTATGAGGTAAAAGGAATGGATAAACTTTGAATCATATGTTTGTACTAACTACTTGTTGAATCATACACAAAGGCACGTTTTATAACATCAAGTTACTAATGCGTTTTCATACAATCAATGTATAACCAACTCATAGTTAACAACTCATATCTCTAGGTTTGAAGAATATAAGATATTATCGTCTCATTATTCACTCATCATAAAATCAATGAAGTGATTCAAATGAGCATGGGTTTAATCCAATACTCGAATCTTATTCCAGGAGCACTCATGAACACTGCAGCTAAGTCTAGCCACTTAGAAAAACTACAGACCCATTCATGACAGTCTTGCCTCAATACTTACTTCCAAAGTATGATCGATTGTGGATGGTTTGAATAACCTAGTTATTCGGGAAGTCAAAACATGAAAAGTGAAACACAAGAATAATACTAATCCTATATGGCCCTAAACTCTTGAGTGTAAATAAAAAACCCTTTTATCTAAACACGATATTGATTACTCATTATTCATTATATAATGTTTCGATTTATCAACTTAATACTTAAATTAAAACAATAGTCATGCCATGCTCCAAGCATGCACACTATGTTTAACTATGGTCCGTTCTTTTGTGAAATAGATCAATTAAACACGACTCCAATGATGTTCATTTCACAATCCCGATCCCTTTTGTAAATGTAAGAATACCAAACTTTTGCCATTTACTGTAATATGTTAGATTCTAAACTTATATGAAATGATTCTTTTGTAATGACTATGCACAAAAGTCACAAAGACTTGGCAACAAACATTACAAAGTATTCCAATGGAGATCAATTCCATGGAAACAAAGTCTCATATTCAAAGTACATTCCTTTGGACATCCTTATTAGCATTAAGTTTTCTAATCTTACACATATCTAGAGAATAACTTCCACCTATGAAAACAATTCCATATTACCATTTTGACTATCACTTCTGAATAAGAGTTGCCTCTTTTCAGAATATGTCAATATGGTATTTTCTAAAGTTTACACTATACTTCCAATTGTCCATGAGCAACCAATCTTTGGTGAACCTCATATTGTCCTCAGCAATTGCTTAATCATTTAGTCATATCCGGTTTTATTCCTTTTTCCCTCTTAATGCACTAAGCATTTGGAAAATTTAGAATGGATGTAATCGATCCTATACCCGAATCATATGGGACACGATTCATGCTATAAATTTTTTTATTTGTCATGTTCTCACAATTCGAACTATGAAGAGGGATGTCGTAATCATAATCGAATTTTGAGAATGCAACATATATAGAATTTCCTTATGTTGAACCATTCCAACATAACATTCATATATATATATTTGACTAAAGTTGATTAAAATCTCAATCTAAGCTTGTAGAATTAGAATGAAGTATAAAATTCTCTCCCTTAATTATAGCAAAACAACTTTTCAAAGCGAATTGAAACTTTTGTTTTCTATAATTAACATTGCTAACCTACAACACGTAACATAATAATCATGCTCCAACTAACATGATAATTATAATTTAACTAGCATAACACTTTATGCTCCCACTAGCTTTGACATGTACCCAGAAATCAGTTGTACTTCTAGAAATCAATACTTTATTGACTTTCTTACCAAAGTTCAGACTTCTGATACGGGATGCTTTGATAAAACTTTATCAAAATCATACACCTTTCCTTAGATAGCTCACATATGTATCTAAACAATTTTAGAACTATGAAAAGGGATGTCATAATCACAGTTTCAATTGTTTAGACCTTTTCCATTTCTCACAAGTCTATGTTAGTGTGTCGGTTAACCACACGCACTCCACTAACAACTTTGAGAATGCAAACATCATAATTGCTATCTACTTCAAATCTACTTAGTGAAAGTGTTTCCTCACCATCATTTTCATGAATCGGAGAGAATCCTTATGACACTTAAATTTTATGGTGTATGTGTTCCTATCCATGTGAATTTGTCAAAACCATAATCAGAAGACAAGGTTAGTGACAAATCCAAACTCATATGGATTGAACTTGTGCGGTCTTAACTTCTTGCCACCTGGCAGCACAAGGGTCTGCCATTGCTTCTAAGTTGTTATGCAACCAATTGAGAACTTTCAGAACTCATATGCAAAGCTAACTTTAACTGGAATGGGCATAGAAATAGGAATATTTCAACATGATAGGTTATAAAACCTCAAGTCATGATCTAGTGAGAAACTACAGGTTTTATTCTTGATTAGATCTTGAAATTCTTTAAGGATCTCTAAGACTCCCACTATACTCTTGACATATAGGACTCACTTGCCAAATATTCAAGAGATAGTGCGGATTCTTTATCAAGACAAACACTTCACACAATTGGCCTTAGCTGGTGTTTGTTTTATCCAAAACATCACAACTTACCAACTTCAAATGTACAAGAGCAGGACACACTTTACTCTTACATTTAACTAGTGTTAATAAACCTTTTTTTAAGATATGTCACTCAAGTTACAATCTTGGATTATGACTGTAAGAATTGTTTGGAACGAAGTATGGCTCATCTTCTTGATTTAACCATTTTAACAATTATTGATTTCTCTTCTTAGCCATAGGAATGCACTAAGATGTCCTTAGAGGACCAATTGTGAAATGGTTTCTTAATCATCAAGATGATCACAAAACATGATACTAAAGTACTCACCCATCTTTTAAGATTTGAGAAACTTTTATCCTTCTGCATGATTTGATACTTCTCATTCGTTCTGCCATACATCAAAACTTTTCCAATGTTTCAGAATTATACTTTAACTTGTAAGTATAACCATATTGACTAAACTTTTGTAAATCATGACGAAACGACTTATCAATCTTTTGTGGTGGACTTGACCAGTGCACAAGAATGTGTACTCGATCCTTTAGTCCTTCACTTGACTCACATATACATGTGAAAAGGAATTTGTCTTAATTTACAAAAGATGAAAATTCTCATTCATCATACAATACAAGTTGCATGATTCCAAGTTTCTATCCAACTGAAACTTGGGTGATGAGAATCTTTCCTTATTTGGTAAATTATGACACTATCACAAATGAAAATATCAAATCCATTTTCCAATATTGCTATCAATGAAATCATATAAACAACAATTTTTCACAAATGCCATTGTAAGGATACTTAAAATAAATACATCAAAACTTTTCTTTTATTTTAAAACTTGCGGAAAAACTTATCCTTACAATGCAAATACATATGAAAAACATGTTGTTATCTATTCCTAAGAAATCTATCATAACTCTTTAAGCAGCAACTCAAAAATCTGATCACCGAACCATGCGATTGAAATCCATCTATTCGCGATCAGAATCAGCTTACTCTTTCTTTAAGTTTCCTTACTTTTCTTTGATTCTACAAAACATCAAAATGTAATTACATTACATCATGTATTAAGAATCTCCAAATAAGAAGTTAATAGAGTTAGATAGTGGACTTTACCTGAAGTAAAGTCAAACCTTTTTTGACTTTACCATCCTTATGATCTTTCAGGTGAAATGGGCAGCTTCGCAACCAATGTCCCTTCTCTTGGCAATATAAACATATGGACTCTTTGGAAATGGTGCACAGGACTATCTCAGAATTAGCCTTTCTGTTTACCATTAGGTCAAATGACTTGACCATGACCGATCTTTTTCCATTGGGAAGAGAAAGCTTTTCTGGACTTTCAATGTTACCATTACCAATGTCCATTTGAAGCATGAGAAGTATATCTTCCAATCAAATTCGCTTTAGCATTGCTCCAAATCATTGTTGATTCAGTAGCATCGAGCAAATATGTAAGATCATTAAGGGTCATGTCATGGTCTGTCACATAGCAGTCCTTAAAGAACTCACTATATGACTTGGGAAGTAATTGAAGAACCCAATCAACAGTCAACATCCTACAGACTTGACACCCAACTCTCCCGGCTTGCCAATATGTGACTTAATCTCCAAGATGTAAGCACATATAGACTTTGCTTGCCAAATAGGGATTGAGTGACCTTGAACTTGTGGGTCAGGGAGAATTATTGGAGGAGATGGAGGAAGTGAAGCTCTATCCAAAAGGATGAGGAAGACCATAGTTGTCTGAACTTAGACATCTATGAGGGAGAAATTCAAGTTTCAGTGGATTTAAGTCCTTAACATAACACCCAATATGAAATATTAAGGCTATGACTCAACAAACTATTTTTTAACTTGGAAGAGGGATGCCGTTATCCAAGCTACAAAATATTTGAAGGTAGGTAAATGACGATTTACCAATTTCCACCATGAAAACAAAATAAATTATTAAGTTTTAATTGGATTTGAAACTTCTACATCTTTTGAGATTCATTGAACTTTCAATGACATGTTTAAATCTTGATTGTGCCCTCTCAAGTTTGTGACTGGGATGCCGAGGATCACAAACAAGGTGTGAATAACCATGCAAATTGACTTGGTACCCTTAATTTTATCACCCAATCGATGTGTTGGTTAACCACACACGCTCCACCGATCTATGATAAAACTTAACTCACCTTTTGCCACACATTTTCAGTCCCATGTTAGTGTGTCGGTTAACCACACACGCTCCACTAACGACTTTAACAATGGTGCAAAGTGTAATTTCATGGGTTAGCACCAAATTCACATTTTCCTAAGTAACTAAGATTGACAATTTATAAGTGTTTAGTTACTTAGTATTTATCATTATATTTGTAATGAAGGGAGAATTATAGTCATTTCCTACCCGTTCGACTAACGACCCTCCACTAGTCAAGAAAGCAGTGAGTGAGAGTGGACACCCATTAAACTGTCATTTTATAGGCAGTAACCTTATACCCCCCTTAGAGATTGGCTTCGTGAATGAGACCTACTAACCGTAAGATTGACTTTACTCTTATACATATATATAAGTATTAACTTTTAATATTATAATAGTATAAGAGTGTATTTTACACATTTAAAATACTTGGTGGTATAATCTTATTAATTAAACTATAATCTTAATTTAATTAAACTTAAACCATGTCATTATGGAACTATTAACTCTTTTAATTAAACATTAATTAATTTAATGAAGTCCATAAAGTTTGAATTTTAATTTTTAAAATTATAGGGTTTGGAATTAAAGCATGAATGTGAGTGAGAATTTACAAATTCCAAAACTTGAGGGCAAACTTTAAAACTATTCAAAACCTTTCATATTCATAACATACAAGTTTAATGTTTCTTTAATGGTAAGACTCTTGAAAATCCATAACTTGAGGACAAGTTATGGAGATCATAAAACAATTTGTGGAAAAGAGATTCTTCAAGTTTTATAACTTATGACTTTTAATGATCCATTTAAAAGAAAAACCTTTGGAATTCCATAACTTGAGGACAAGTTATGGAGTCCATTAAAATCATCAAAAAAAACAATTCAACCATGAGTGTTACAAGTTCTAAATTAAACTCATATGAACTAGGTAATTCAAGTCAAACAAATTCCATGTAATTAGACTTCATCATATAAACTAATAGAAAACATGAAATTTTGACAATCACCTTTCAAATGGATTAGCATGATCATTATCATATCTTGTAAAAAAATATGATTCAAAATAGTTTGAAATAATGATCCTATCCATTTGGGGCCCAAAAAAAACGTTTTTCTGCACTCTGTCCAGCCAACTCGGCGAGTCCATGAACATGACTTGTCGAGTAGCACATTTTGTACATGGACTCGTCGAGTCCATCAGTGGACTCGGCAAGTTCATCACCCAGAATGCAAAAAATCAATTTTTTCAACTTTAAATAGCAAGTAGCATCAAGTATAATTGAAAACAACCCTATTCTCTTATACCACTGTTGGGTTTTGAGCATTCTAACACTCCTAAGGTGTTCATGCAACCCTAACTACCTTGATTCTATGTTTTCACTAATTATACATGCAATGGTGTTTCCAAGGTATTAAACCTATAATTAGCATACAATTGTCATATACCACACAAGAATCTAGTTAGGATAACATACCATATGGTGGAGATTGAAGTCTTGATGTATCTAGCCTTAAGAGCTTAGCCCCAATAGTGTGGAAGCCTCAAGTGGAATCACAAGTCACCATCAACAACATAGAAGAACTTGAGAGAATATGGAGCTCACTAAAATCGGCCACCTCTTCATTTTCACACATACTAGTGCACATTTTGTGAGCCAAGGAGCCCTTTATATATTATGGAGGATTAAGGTTACATCCATATAAACCCTAATACCCATGACCTTTCATTTATATAGGATCCATGTGTTAAAAGCTCTATGGACTTCCATACACTATTAGCCCATCCTAAATAAACCTTAGCCCATTCCATATATATATATATATATATATATATATATATATATATATATATATATATATATATAAGCTTATGTTATTTTGTTTTTACTAAGTATTTGTGTGTCAGAATGCACAGATCTGGACCAATGGATGAAATTAATCAATGGACATGATTTGAGAGTGTATGATATTACAATGGGGTAACATGTAGCATATAATCACACAATTTTAAGCAAAATGGTATTTTGGACAATTAACTACATTTATAAAAGGAAAATTTCAGATTTTTAGGGATGATTAATTATCCGAATTTTAAAAAAAAATCTGAATTTTTAAATTAATTCAATTTCAATTTTTTACAAATTTTATTCTGTCGGAATATTTTTTGTTAGACTGATGCTTTTTTAGAATTTTATTCTAATATAATATTATTTTGTTAGAATGATGCTCTTTCAAATTTTATTCTAATAGAATATTATTGAAGAATAACAAAATTTTTGAATAAGATGTTGAAAAATAACAAACATTCTAATATATTCTTATACATCCGAACTTAAATACAAATTCATACATATTCTTATAGACTAAAATCTTTATACATTTTAATATCATTATACATATTCTAAAAGAATATCAAGGTCTTCAACGCATTCTTCCAGCCATTCCTATCACAAATACAACAAAAACTAATAATTGTTAAAAATATGTTACTTGCAATAACTATCACTTAATATATTCTGGTAGAATATATAGAATATGACAGAATACATATAATACATTCTGGCAGAATACATCGATTTTATTCGGGTAGAATACATTCTAATAGAATATATAGAATACATTCAAAGGTATTGTATTTACTGCTAGTAATTCTGACAGAATGCATACCACAAGGTTAAATTCTTTAAATTCTCTTTCAGACATTTCAACAAACACTTGTTAGACATTATCATCAAACAAGCCAAAAACCATATTTGATTTACTTGCAATAGTTTACCTATAAACATAATTTCCAGCAACATGATTTAGAATGCATACCACAAGGTTCAAAGAGTAAATTAATTTGTGTTGATGAAAAATAAAAAGGCACAAACAACCTAGAATTGTATTCCATAACCGAAAGAAAAAAAATATATATGGCAGACCCATTAAAGCATAGGAACGTGGTTTTTATATAAGATTTGAAAACATTATTTTGTAAGAAAGACGAGCATCCACGTAAAAGAAATTGAAACTTATCAACTTGAACACATGAATAAAGAATGTTACTTACATTATAAGGCCCTGATACAAGAGCTCGAACCATGCGAACTAACATCTTTTTATGCTTCCTTTTAACTGAAAGTGACTCATTAAGCAAGAAAGAACATGTTTTGGAATAAGTAACTGAAGTTCACTGAGACATTGTGAAAACCCCAATTTCCCGGCTAGAAAATACCGATTTGTTTATGCTTTGTTTTATAAATCAGAGTAATCGTTTAAAGAAAACGGTTGCGGAATTTGTTCCCAAAACAAGATATGATAAAAAATTATCAAAACATTTCTCAAAGAGAATGTATTTTCATTAAATAATAAAACCTCGGGATGTCATGTTCCGATACAGACACATAAGCATAAACAGAACATACATTCATTTACTCTAGTGATTTACATATCCTTTAATCTCTCAGTGCAAATCAGCTTCGTATCGATACCTGTGATACAATTAAACTGAGTGGGTCAGGCTTGGGAGCCTGGTGAGCATATAGGGTTTTCAACCCACAATAATATAATTATTATATTTAATCATCAAACAATCAACCCAATTATCCATCCCCGTTATCTTCTTTATTTCTTAAGGTTTTACCCTAAGAATCACCTATCCTTTATTCATTCATTCCTAAAATTTGACTTTAAGGAATAGATACAAATTCCATTGTTATTTAAGGCGCATCTACCAACTTTATCATTTAAGCGCCTCTGCCAGGATTACGACATTCACTATTAGGCGCATCTGCCGACCTTATCCTATAAGCGCATCTGCCAGGATTATCCTACAAGCGCATCTGCTAGTATTATGACATTCTCTATTTGGTGCATCTACCAATATTATTCTTAAGCGTAGCTGCTAGTATTATGACATCTCTATTTGGTGCATCTACCAATATTATTCTTAAGCGCGTCTGCTAGTATTATGACATCTCTATTTGGTGCATCTACCAATATTATTCTTAAGCGCGTCTGCTAGTATTATGACATCTCTATTTGGCGCATCTGCCGACATTATCCTATAAGCGCATCTGCTAAGATTACGACATTCACTACTTGGTGCATCTACCAATATTATTCTTAAGCATCTTTCATACCTCCTCATTTTATCACATATACCAACTATCTCATCTACCCATGTTCTACCCAACATATTCGCAGATATAAAATACATATACAGTTTAACTCATTTAAAAACTATATAAAACGTCCATTCCACACTCATCTTAAATAAGCAAACAATGTATAAACACATAACACGTATTTCTTAGCAAATACTTCATATCTATACGTTAGAAGAAAGTAACCACACACTCACACATATAACCAACTTTATATTATACACATAGCACATATTTCATAGCAAATACTTAATATTTATGTGTTAGAAGAAAGTGACCACACATTCACACATATAAACAACTATATATAGACACATAGCACGTATTTTATAAAATACTTCATATCTATGTGTAAGACGAAAGTGACTATACACTCACACCAAACATATACTTAATACATTCAAACAATACTTGTATTATAATCGTGTTTATGAAAGGGACTATACACTCACTTGATCAGAAGATGATCGGACATCACTATGGCTCTTCAAGTAGATATTCTTCGGTGAAACTGTGATCTCTTCACACACCGGACTTCTCGCGGGTAGAGCTTCGGCTCGGAAACTCTTTTCTTCTCGGGATCTTCGGTGCTTCAGGACTTGCTTCGGGTCTCGGGGTTGATACCGGGGCTTCGGGATATTTATTGCAAGCAAATCGAGGTAAAACGGGAGAGAGAGAAGAGAAAATAGCAACCCTAAACGGCTCGCCCTTCAAATCTATTTATAGGGCAAAATTGGCCCTTGCCACGTTGTGGCAACCTTTTTCCACGTCGTGGGCTTGGTCGTCACTGCATGCGTCATCTCAAGTTGCATCTGGGGGACTCCCGGAGGTGTCAGGAGACTTGCCACGTCGTGGTCTCTTACAGTTTTGGGGTTTCGCGCCCCGAACTTCAGAAATTCATAACTTTAGCATACGAACTCCGTTTTCGACGTTCTTTATATCGACGCGAAGGTGAGATTATGCTCTACAACTCTCGTTTAGACTCCATTGGCTAATTTTGACTTTATTTTTAATATATTATAATTATATTACTTATATATTATTTTTAGTAGGTCGGAACAGGAAAACTTCGTTATAAACTCATAACTCCTTCATCTGAACTCCGTTTTCGTCTGTCTTTTTATCGTTGGACTACTATCGATGAGATATTCAATTCTCATTTAGATTGTTTTGGATAAATATCGCTCTAACGTAAATTCACTATTTACGTCACGTTGTGTCGTGCCGGTTCTGTCGCGAACTTCGACAGGTCATAACTTCTTCGTTATAACTCGGATTTTGGCGTTCTTTATATGCACAGAAACCTTGTGACATATACTACAACTTGGTTAAGATTAATCCTTCTAAATAATCTTCCATCAAAAAGTCATTTTTGATGCTTATCGTCTCTAAATTGACTAGCCCGGATCTACGGGCGTTACAGACATTTTAACAAACAGTTGGTGTGCAAATCGGAATATTTTCAATTCCACCAACAGTTCACTGAGACAACAAGTTGGTCCTTCTTTCAGGAATTTAGTCGAGCACCTTATGTGCATAGCGCGTTCTTCTTGAACATGTTAGATTTTCCCTCACTTAACCATCCAATTCAACGAACAATAGAAAATAGATAATTCGAATAACAAGTTAACGGACCATAATTCATGAGAATTGAAGAGTTGTTACCGGATAAATAAGGGCATACGAAGTTTGCTCGATATGGAAAAGCTCTAGAGAACCGATAATCGAAGGAACTGTAGCAATGATGCAGAAACATACATCGGCTTCTTGTGACTCCAAAATTGCCTCGATGTTGAAGCTAGCTTTGATTGGAGATGGAGCCACCGAGAATAACATCTTCTTAATCAATGGAATGGGGAAACATATTTGCAGCAAGAGGTTTGACTACCTCTTTTGATCAGACGATATTCATTCGTCCATAAGAAAATTGGAGGAGGCATATTACGTATGATATAGAAGGCTAGGGTTAAATAGTTGGTCAAACAGATTTTTATGGTAATTTCCATGAATTAATGAATTTTATTTTTAATTAGCATGTTAAAGTTACATAATTACCCTTATTATAATTTTTAATTATTTAATTATTCCTAAATTTCTATTGGTGCATTCATGCAGACAATAGTTGTTAAAAACATTTGAATCTTTTTTTTTCTCTCTCTATCTCTCTCTCTCTCTCTCTCTATATATATATATATATATATATATATATATATATATATATTCACCTTTAGAGGTGTGTTGATTGAAAAATATACAATGTTAACATATTCATACAAAAAACTTTTCCAAACCGTGCATTTAATGCACTTTTGGTATTGTTTTCATTATATTATAAAACTAGTTTATAATCCGTGGAAACCACAGTTATAAAATTAATTAAAATTTTATAGTAAAACCTCAAAATTATTAATCAATTATTTTAAATAAATTATTAATTAATAGATATTTTTATTAGTTATGTGAAATTATAATCATTGACTCAAATAAATATATAAAATTAATTTTGTATATATATTAGACATTTTTTATTTGTAAATTAATGAAAACAATAATATAAAATTTAAAATTTAAAATTGAGAATACATACATTGACAAATAGCATCACAGTCATTTCCGTGTTTTTTCTTATAAAAGCTTATCGAAGAAAATATAGATATAAATATTAGACACTAGGTGTAAGAGCCGTGTACTACACGAGTTTATTAAAAATACAAATTTAATATCAATATTTAAACATTAAATTTAATATCAATATCAATTTTAGAGCTCTCATTAATTATGACATTTATTTCATTATAAATATATCAATTGTTTTTCAAGGAAACATTTATTTCTCTGAATATTATAACCGAAATAAGTTATGATATCTGAACAAATCAGAAAACTACACGTGGAAATAAATAAATTTTAAAAATCTATTAAAATGCGATGTGTCCAAATCAATAAGGACATAACATACGACAGAAAATAAGTTTTATTTATTAGTATAGATTTGATTACTTTGATTAATAATATCCACATAAAAATCTGATTATTTTGTTAAATATCACGGTCATTTCCGTGTTTTTTCTTATAAAAGATTAGTATAACGTATTAAACAGAGAGAGAAAAAGGTGACGATACCAGGCGTTTATTCCACGCCAACTGTGGGCCCACCCTTTACCCAATTTCCCACACATAAATACGATAAATAAATCAAAACCCTAGCATTTCAATTTCCCCTCTTCCATACGATTGGCTCTAAATCTGCTATCATTTCTATCCAAATTCAACACTTTCGCTTCGCAATTACATCTCCTCCATCAGGTAATTCATATTGCTTTACATGAATTTGTGTTTATTAGCTTGTAAGAAGAACAAACTAGTGTAGATCTTTGATGGCTGATTATTTCTTGTCCTTGTACTGTTTGAATTATGCCGTTAACTGATTTCTTTCTTTCTTTCTTTGGATCAGGATTTGTTTAGACAGTTTCTCTGTTTGATATCGTGCTCTCACGATCTGCTTTTACATCGGCGTGAGAGATTAGCTAGGACTTCTAGCTTGTTGTGGTTATGGCGTCGAAACGTATTTTGAAGGAACTGAAAGATTTGCAGAAGGATCCTCCAACGTCATGCAGCGCAGGTAAAATTAATCGCAACTTTTTTACATGTAGTTTATTCTCGGTGATGAGTGTAATTATGCTTTGTTTGATTTGCTACAAGACGCTGAAATTTGTTGGATGCATGTAAATTAGTGCAATTTTAATTGTGGAAAGAGGCAAAACACTTGTTAATTGCTTGTTTTTATATAAAGAGTGTAGTTTAGGGAAAACCACTCCATGGCTGGTTGTTAAGCATAGCTGCAAAGATGAACTTTATGTAGCTCATTGAGGATTTTGATCAGGGACACAAGATAAGAAACATCTATGTTCTTTCTTACAACCATTGAGTATTATGCATCCCAGCTTATCAGTCACGTGAGCAACAAGAATGTGGAGTTTGTCTATTCTTTCACGCATCAGGGCCCATGTATTCCTTTTTGATAAAAGATTTCCACTTATGCATCTCTTTTCATTTGGCTAAATCAACATGGGCTTAATGGTAACTTAGGCATTCTTGACTCATCTTGGCTCAATGCATTGCTATCTTATTAACAAGTATGCCTCTCCTGTTTTAGTCTGTTACATAGATGCTGGTGATGCTTGTATGGGCATCACCTTCCTATACATATGACCTTTTTGGCAACCTGCTTGATGAATTTGTATTTTGTAATAGAGTAAGAGAACACTCATCATTGCTATTTGGACATGATGTTTTTATCTACATCCTGAAATTTTATTTCTTGATCTTATAACTCACAAGGTGCATATTCTTATAACTTTGTAGGCCCAGTAGCTGAAGATATGTTCCATTGGCAAGCAACAATCATGGGACCCAACGATAGCCCATATTCTGGAGGTGTCTTTCTTGTTTCAATTCATTTCCCTCCTGATTATCCTTTCAAGCCTCCCAAGGTAGTGTTCCTGTGCTATTTCTATTAAGAGTTAAGATATGTATGTTTCATAACAATAGTTTCATCACCATTTACCAATATGGCAGGTTGCATTTAGGACTAAGGTGTTCCACCCAAACATCAACAGCAATGGCAGCATTTGCTTAGATATCCTCAAGGAGCAGTGGAGCCCAGCTTTAACAATCTCCAAGGTTTAATCTTTTTAACCAATTAAGTATTTATTTATTATTTGAATTAGAAGTTGAATTACTTATATTATATGTGTGATTTACAGGTGTTGCTTTCGATCTGTTCTCTGTTAACTGACCCAAATCCTGATGATCCTTTGGTGCCTGAAATTGCTCACATGTACAAGACTGACAAGTCCAAATATGAGGCCACTGCTCGTAGCTGGACACAAAAGTATGCCATGGGATGATAATGATTGCAAAAACTCTGTTTTTTTCAATGTGGCTGGAAGAAGAAGAAGCATAATAAAGTGTTAGTGAGATTTCATCTTTTTCTTTTTTTATGGTTAATGTGTTTGTTAAGAAGCTTGGTAAGGCATTAAACAATCGTCTCAATTTGTGTATATTTGATTCGGAAGAAAGGGGAAAAACTATCGTCCTGTAATGGTGAAATTTGCTGTTGTTTTCTCCACTTTTGATTGTTTGTGTGTTTGTTTGTGATGATGATATTTGGCGTTCATACAAGAACTCATTTGATATTTTTTTTCTCAAATGTGTTCTTGTAGCTTTTTCTAAGGGGTTAATGTAATAATGGTAAGTAGTAGCAACAAGTGAATCACTCCTATGAGTCCATCAAATTCTTGAAATTTAAAACGCCTTAGTCATCTCCAACCCACCCGCCAACTCTATTTCTTTCCCCATTTCTCCTCCTATTCTTCTTTTCTTTCCCCATTTCTCCTTCTATTCTTCTTTAACTTTACCCCATTTTCACCTTCATTTTTGGGAATACTATTCATATCTCCAAAAATGAAGATGAAGTTTGGTAGTTAATTTTAGTTTTTTATTTTTATTTAATACATTTTTAGTTTATTTTGACTATTAATTATAATTTAAATGTAATATTTAATATTTATAATATCAAGTTATATATTAATTATTTAATTTATATTAATTAATCATAAATATAGAGGTTAATCAATAGAGGGGTGTATTTCATAATATATATAAGTTATAAAATGGAATATTTTAGGAATATATTTTTTGGGGTAAAAAATGAAGTAGGGTTGGAGATGAAACACTATTTAGTCCATTCTTTACTCTATTTATGGAGGAAAAAATGAAGATGGGTTGAAGATGGTCTTAGAAATGACTCTGTGATACTAATAGTTAGAATTATTACATGTTATAAACACAGTTAAAATTATTACATGTTATAAAGGATAGTTCTGAATATTTTATGTTGTTTTAAACTTCATTCGGTTATGGTTATCGAGTGTGTACGTAGATTTTCTTAAAGATAGATAAATAAAAGAAAATAACTACAAGTATATAAGTAAATTTCTTACAATCGGATAGTTTTGTTGCAACAAATATTATTACTTATGTTTTTATTTATTTATTTTTGTTAGACAAAATTGCAAAAATGGTTCATGTAGTATGTATTTTTTGGGATTTTAGTCCAAACCATAACTTTTTTGGATTGATGATCCTTTTAAACTAGTTTTGTTGCGTTTTTGGTCCCTCAGAAAACTGAAAAGACTAAAATGCCTTTTTGATATATTCTTTTTTTATGTTTTTTTGCTATTTAATTTAAAGTTTTATTAATAAAAATTATGGGGCCCACGCCTCTCTCTCTCTCTCTCTCATAAACACAAAACACATCGGTCAACAAAAAAACTCATCACCATCTCCATCTTGTTACAACTTTACCTGCAACTCAAGCTACACAGATACACAACGAAAGTTAAAACACACCATAAAATCACTAATGCATACAATAGAATTTCAGTTTTATAAATATACAATTACAAACCTCATATAGAAAATCAATAATGAGCTCACAAAAATCAATGCCACCCCCTTCGTCACCGTTCCATCTCCTTCCTTGATTATCTGATTACAACTTCAATTCATCACCATAAAACCACCTTATAACCACTTGATACACAACCATCATCACCAAACCTTATATGCGCTAAAAATAAAAGAAACAAATAGAAGGAGAACACCAAATACATAGAGACGCACACAAAGGGATGATAGACAAACCATATACTTTAATTTTTTGGTATCTGCAACTTGAATCAACGAGAAAAGTGAGAGGGTTTGCGTTTCAGCAAATCAGAAAATGAAACCCAACACCAGATCCCCAGAAACAGTAAATAGAGAAAAAGAACCAGCAAATCGGAACCCAATTTCGATCCAGAAAATCAGATAGCTTCAAAAAACCCAGACAAAGAGAAAAAGATGCGTGAAGAAGAAGCAGGAAGAGGCGGTACCCATTTCGATCTAGCAAATCAGATGGCTTAAGAAAACTCACCGAAATCCATGATGCTTTGGAGTTTTGTTTCAGCTACTATTCGCCTCCATCGTTTGTTTGTTCATCGACAATGGTTTGAATAAAGACATGAACCCTAGATTTCTTTTTTTCTTTTATTTTTTCTTTGTTATCTTCACAAAGCAATGGCAACAATGAGGTATTGGTATATGCCACAATTTATGCCAGTCAAATATGTGGAGGTTCTGAATTGATATTTCAATCTAGACATTTGTTTCATGAGAGAGAGAGGACATGTGGGCCCAATTTTATATTTAATGATAATAATAGTTTTTAAAAGTGAAAGAAAAATGAAAATTAAATTCACTAAGCGTATAATAGTCTTTTTAGTTTGGACAGAGACCAAAAATACAAGGAAATTAGCTCAAAAGGACAAACAACCCAATAAAATCGAGATTTGGACTAAAACCCCAAAATAATACATATCACAGGGACCATTTTTGCAATTTTGTCTTTATTTTATTTATTTATTTAGACCGAGTGTATTGCTCATTTATTTACAAAAAAGGTACTGCTTTTAGAGCTATTAATCTGAAAAATTGTTTTTATTTAAGGAATTTACAAAAATAGTCAATTTTGTAATTACTTAGCCTAAACCTAATCTGACTTTATGCTAGCGATTTCGCATGGGAGAAGTGGCCAACCAATTTTTTTTTGAAGCAAATATGAAAGCGCTTTCTAATTTGTAAGTACTTAGCCTAAAACAGCCGATTAGGTTTTTCCAAAAGTAGCCAACGAAACCACATATAAGACAAACACACCTGTGGTTTTGTTAAACAATTGACGAAATCGTCAAGCCATTTGCGCTTTCATATTTGCTTCAAAAAAAATTCGGTTGGCCATTTTTTCCATACGAGATCGCTGATGGCATAAGGTCAGCTATATTTTCCTCTCTTCCACTTGCGATCCGTAATTTTTTTGTATTGTAATATGATATTTGGACTATGAATTCATTCAAAATGCTACTACACAATGAGAGATACCACATTAAACAAAACCACAAAAAATCTTACAAAATCGAAAAAATGAAACCTTGTACGATCGTAGATGGCCATGTCATTTGTTTTGTTTTTTTTTTTTTGTTTTTTTTTAATATCTTTCTTTCAGGCAAAAAAACGTGCAAAATACTTATATATTTTAGATTATACGACAAAAAAACAAACAAGAAAGCTATATATATATATATATATATATATATATATATATATATATATATATATATATATATATATATATATATATATATATATATATATATAAAAGATTATTTAGAACATTGTTAATCGGAACTTCGTTTTCTACCATCACAGATGACTTTTGTATCATTGAATGTGAAAATAATGTTGATTTTTTTATGGTTTAAATATAATTGACTAACGAGTCACGAAACTGTAGAAAGACCATAACTCCACAACCCATCTAATGAAACCCTATATGTGTTTTTCATATGTGGTTTCGTTGGCTAGTTGGCTATTTTTGGCCTAATAATTATTTTTTTGGTTATTTTTTTAAATTCCACCTTTTAATTTATAAAAATTATTAAGGTTAACAGTAGAATATATAACGTTCAGAAATCATTTAGTTCAGGTAAAATTCAATTTCAACTAATTAGGTTTGCCTATGATATTTTGTGATTTCATTCTGATGTTCTAGCACACTTTCATTATAATGTCTTTCTAAGTTTCTTAAATAATTGTTTAATTGTTGACAATGGATTGCGCGGGGCGATTGAGAACATTCTGGTTTGTGGAGGCCCTTTCTTTTGACATACAATGGCGAATTGCTTCCTTACCCATTAGGTTTGGGGGTTTGGGTTTATACTTGGCGGTAGAGGCTACCTCCTATGCTTTTGTTGCCTCAAGGGCCCAATCTTGGGTATTACAAGACCACATCTTACGGGATAGCGGTATACATGGTATGGATTCTAATTATGATTATGCCTTGGCATCCCTTCACAACAAGCTTCCAGAATTTGACCTTAACAATTTTACTACTAAAGACACTGCCCCCCCTAAATCCCAGAACACACTGGCGAGTGCCTTTTTTCATAAAATTGTCCAAGATATGGAAGTGCATTTCGACATGACGGCTCGACAGAAAGCGGTTTTCCAGTGCTTATGTGTACCACATGCTCAAAATTTTCTTCTGGCTATGCCTATAGATGGGCTTGGCCAACACATGTCTCCCATGGAGTATCGTACTATTCTCAAATATCGACTCATGATTCCCATTTTATCAGTTGACGAGATATGTCCTGTGTGTCGCAAGGCATGTTTGGACTCTTTTGGGGAGCATGCAGTTCACTGTAAAGAAATCCCGAGGTTCAAATACAGGCACGATATGGTTAGGGATGTCTTGCTTGATATATTTAAGCGTGTCGGGGTTTCCGCTAAGAAAGAGGCACCTGCTAATTTCTTGACTGACCCGATAGAAGGAAGGTCAACCCTCAGACCAGGTGGCATTTTGATTTTTGGATGGGTCGGAGGGAAACACGCATGTGTGGATCTTACAGGGGTATCCCCTCTCGTGGGCCTGAGGGCTGGGGGTTTCACAGCAGGACATGCTGCTTTTAAAGCAGCCACAGACAAAGTCACCAAGCATGAGAGATCGTGCCTGGAAAGTCAACACATGTTCATACCATTTGCATTTGATACGTTTGGTTTCCTCGCACCGGATGCGATAGAGCTTCTTAAAAGAGTACAACGAATCATGCATAGTAATGTTATATCCCCTAGATCTTCGGATGTAGTCTTTAAAAGAATTAGCTTTACTATTCAAAAAGGTTTAGCGGCACAGCTTGTTGCCTGTTTGCCATCTCACTCATTGTACGATGACAATTAAAAAGATGCTTATCCATCGAACAGTTAAAATTTTCATCTAGATGTAATAATGTACTAAATTTGGATAAATCCAGATAAAAAACTATGTATCATACTTGATTAAAAAAAATTGTTGATTATCAGTCAACCTATACAAGTAAATATATTACGTCCTTATAATCTCTCACATATTTTATGATAAAACAAAAATACATCACAATAAAGAAATAGAGAACATTTGGAAATACTTAATGATTTTGTGAAACATGAAAATCTTATTACAAATTTTGACTTCGAACAATATGTCACCATGTTTCTTGTTTTTAGGTTGTTCTTGAATGTTGATATTTTTTTCTTTGTTGTACAAAATTAAAAAAGAAAGTTGAGTAAACTAACCATTTTTTAATGTTTATTTAAATAAAATAACCAAATTTTTTAAAGCAAAAATAAAAACTTGGTCTGGAATGCAAGAAAACACTTTTTTTACTGATTCCAAAACAGCATTCTGGATTTTGGACTAAAATTCCGGATTTCGAAAAAAATATGAATGGGGTTTTGTTTGCAAAATCTGTTATGCATTGATATTGCTCCAACACTATCTGTAATTGGTAGTTATAAAGGATATTTCCATGTGTGATTAGATGAGTAGGAAAAAACTATGTAGTCAAAGTTTATTTGTTCATTCTCGTAACTGGGAAGCGATAAATATGGGTCTCTCGATGATTTGGTGCTGATATCTGAAGTGCTTTGTCGAGCCTTAACTAAATTAATGTGTTCGATTTAGAAGTCAGATGTAATTGCAAGAAGTCATTAATCGGGAAACAAAATATTGAACAATGGGATTGTCCTTATCCATGACTGATGTTCATAAAGATATCTAGAACAAATGAATAATTGATCACTTGTCTTAAGGACCGAATTTTGATTATGATCAATGTAAGAACCCACAAATTTAGAAAGAATTGTTTTTTAGAGAGTTTTTGACCAAACGAGCAATTTGGTCATTTAGATGAATTTCATGAATTGAGAAGATGTAACTTCATTGAATAAGTCGAGATAAGTCTAAGTGACCTCTATAAGATAAGATAAGTGGGTTCAAGAGAACAAATGCAAGAGATTGTGTGTTTAGGCCATAAAGGGTAAAATGAGAATTTTATCCCTTTTGTGCAAAGTTTGTGACTTAATAGATTAAGACTCGTGAGTAGTCAGTATGAAGTGACTTAATGGAGTTGTAGAACTCATCCCTACCTTTGAGTGGATATAAAGATAATTGAAAACGGGTTTAAAACAAAGAAGTTATGAGTGTTTGAAGTTGGAAGAAAAACTTGATGGGTTTAAAGCAAAACATCAATCCTATGGTGTGCATGCAAACCCTAATAGCTTTTGGATCTAGTTTGTCTAATGAACATGCAATTGAATATCCAAAGCTATAAACCCTAGATCTATCATATAAGAACTGAAATAAGGGTTTAGTAATTACCTTTGATTGTTATATTGTAATAACAATCAATTCCTTGCTTTGATTGGCTTCAGAAAGCTTAGTGCCTCAAGTGTTGCACCTCTAATGGAGTCACAAACAACACTAAGCAACTAGATGAAGAAGGAGAAGAGAGGAGGCACCCAAAAACGTCTAGAAACCCTAAGGATTCAGTTACCCACGTTTTTGGGGCCTAAGGGGTTCTTTATATACTTGTATGGGCTGCTAGGGTTTCAGTCAAAACCCTAATGGACAACTTAAACTCTAAGCAGCCCATGGAACCTTCTGGGATAAGGCCATGGACGAAAATATGATGGGCTCCCATCATAATTTCGTTCACCCTGTGACATCCCCAAAATCACGGCCAGAAAAGACCGATTTTTGTTTATGCTTTATAAAAATCAGAGTACTTCTTTTCATAAAAATGTTGCGGAATTTGTTCCCAGAAAAAAAAAACACGATAAATACGTTATTAAAACATTTTCGAAGAAACGTATTTATTTCATTTTAAAACGTTTGGGATGTCATTGTTAATACAGAAACATAAGCATAAATAGAACTTACAATTATTTACACTAGTGTTCTACATCTCTTTAAATCTCTCAGTGTAATGTCACTTCATATCGTCACCTGTGATGTAAATAAACTGAGTGGGTCAGGTCGGGAAACCTGGTGAGTACATAGGGTTTTCAACCCACAATAATATAGTTATTATGTTTAAACAATCAAACAATCAACCCAATTACCCATCCCCGTTATCTTCTTTTAGTCTTCCCTAAAGATATTATCTCAAGGGTCATCTCTTATATCATATTTACTTTTCATCTCCTTACATCGTATTTCCTTATATGATTGTTCTTACGAACTTTACCTAAGGATCATCGCCTACATTGCATAGACAATACTAATCCGGGGATTACTCCCTCAATATGTGTCTAGCAAGAGTTAGGGTATCATCGCATGATTACGCAGCCACAACATCGCCTGGACTTGTAAATCATGATAAGGGTTAGTCTATCATCGCATGAATACGTAGCCACAACATCGCCTGGACTCGTACTTCATAATAAGGGTTAGACTATCATCGCATGAATACGTAGTTACAACATCGCCTGAACTCGTAATTCATCACCTACAGGTTGCTAGCCTGCTGGTGTTTCCACGGGATTGTCTATAATAGTCCGTGGTCGCCATCTATACTCTGGTAGATGACTACATCTCCAAATTGTCGGACAAGGTTGTAGTATCCTACATCACCAATTCATAGTCACCTATCTATCATCACCTATCTCATTATTTTATTTCATCACTCACCAACTATTTCATCTACCCATGTTTTATCCCAACATATTTGTAGATATAAAATAAATATACAGTTTAAATCATTTAAAACATGTATAAATCATTCATCCAGCATAGACAACAAGTATTCAAACAATATGCACACATAGCACGTAATTTATATTAAAATACTTCATATCTATGTGTAAGATGAAAGGGACCATGCACTCACTTGAAAGGTGGTGAGTCGGCACTCGGACAACACTTCGTTACTCTTAAAACAATTATCCCTTGACGAAACCTAGTATCATTACCACTAGAGTTTAGTCTAACGCTTGACGAGACTAATTTAATAGTCTAGCTATTATTACTATTATATAAGCGTTAAATAACACTCAATATAACTCATAATAATAGCCTAAATAATTATTTTAAGGTCCTAACAATGTTACTATAATTAAATAAAATCTATATTAAATATACTATAGGCGTAGCTCACTTACAGCGGTTTTTTTTATTAAAAACCGGGCTTCGCTGGAGCAGCGTTTCCGAGCCGAAAGCTTTTCTTCTCGGAGCCGTCGGGCGCTCCGGGGCTTTCTTCTCGTGATAGGGAGGTTCCCTAGACTTGGGAGGGGTTTAGGGAGGCTAGAGAGAAGTTAGAGAGAGAAAGAGAGGCTTATGGTGTGAAGAAAATATGAGGAGTTTACCCTTGTATTTATAGGAAGTGTATAGTAAAGTAGTCTCCAAGCTTCGTCCGTAACTTTTGCATACGAGCTCCGTTTTTGTCTGTCTTTTTACTGTTGAGTTCCTATTAATGAGATCTTCAACTTTCATTTAGACCTCGTTGGCTAATTCTCATTCTATCTCGGATTTACAAAACTGTATCGAATTCGCCGCGCTCGAAAAGTAGGGACTAAGCTTCGTCCATAACTTTCGCATACGAGTTCCGTTTTTGTCTGTCTTTTTACCGTTGAGTTCCTATTAATGAGATCTTCAACTCTCATTTAGACCTCGTTGGCTAATTCTCATTCTATCTCGTATTTACAAAACTGTATCGAATTCGCCGCGCTCGAAAAGTAGGGACTAAGCTTCGTCCATAACTTTTGCATACGAGCTCTATTATCGACGTTCTTTATATCCATGCGTTGGTATTTACGAGTACTACAACTTTCATTTAGATCCCGTCGGCTAAAAATCGACCGATCTAAAATTCAGATTTCGGGCTGTGCACTGCTATGCTAAATCTTAGAAAAATCATAACTTCCTCATACGAAGTCAGATTTGGGCGTTCTTTTTTATCGATGTTCTTAGTTTAACATATTCTACGACTTTCGTTTAGATCGCTAAGTCTAAATCTCGCTCTATCGTAAATTCACTATTTACGCTTCCCGGTATCGTGCCGGTTCCATCGCGAAACTTCAACGGGTCATAATTTCTTCGTTATAACTCGGTTTTCGGCGTTCTTTATATGTACGAAAACCTTGTAACATACTCTACAACTTGATTAAGATTATTTATTCTAAATAATCTTTTGTCGAAAAGTCGTTTTCGACCCCTATTGCCTCTAATTTGACTAGTCCAGATTTGCGGGCGTTACACACCCCTTGTTCCTTTAGCATTCCTTAGCCCACTAACTCAATTATCCAATAATTGCAATCCGGTCCCCTATATTTAATTAATCTCTTTTAGCCACAAAATTAATTATCAATTAATTTTTGACTAATATTAATTAAACAATATGATTTCTCTTTTAATATATTATTCTCATAAATATATTAATAAATCATATTTAAACCTTTATCTCCTTAATTCATCCTACATATTGCTATGGTGAACGCAACCCAAAAGGACAATGCTCATAATCAGGTCAAGTACATACCAAAATAGTTATGAACTTAGACACTAATCCAACAAAACTATCATAAAACTGGAATGGAATCAGCTAAGGTCCTGTTGAAGTGTAGGCATCGCTATGCGGTAAGGGATTTAGCACGACACGGTTTGCGAAGCTGTACATTGACAAAAGTCTATTCGTAAGTAGAGAGCAATGTACTTTGCACCGCGTCGTGGTAATATGGGTTACCACGACCTAATGGCGAAAGTATGATGCTATAAGAGAATGGCATCACGACTCGGTTAGAGGGAGACTGCAACTATAATGTTCGCGTTTCATGCTAGGCAATAATCATAAAATTTGTATTTACATCAGTTGACAATGTAAACATTTATGAATTAATAAAATAGATTTATTCAAATATATGCGTGTTTATATATTATGTGATGTACACATATGTTATGTGTATTATGTGTATATAATATTTGTATAAAAACTTATGTTAAAACATAATAAATTGGGCTAAAATAAACATTAAAAATAAAATGTTATTTAGGATAAATAATCTTAACGGAAATTGTAGTAGTCGTGATCAATGATAAAGAATGTAAGGTCATTTTGCGAAATGTCATAAGAATTGGATCTTTAACTAAACATATTTTATGAGAGTAAAGATAATGATATCATAGTTATCGTGATAGAAAGATGTGTTAGAGATGTTATGTCCTAGTATGTGGATAGTTGTTAAGGCGAGTGTCAAAAGAGTAGAGAAATAGTATAAAGAGAGGGAAAAAATGAGTAGAGAGAGTAAGAGAATCAGTAATAATGGAGATAGAAAAGAAAGAAAAGAGTACATAAAGAGAAAGAGTAGATAGAGTAAGAGAATTAGTATGAGCATAGAGACAAAGAGAAAAGTAAAATAAAAATGAAGATAAAGAGAGAACGGGTTAAGACTTCTATGGAAGTAAGATATAGTGTACACAGTGTGAGAGGACATACTTTGGTAATGTGTCCATAAAAGAAATTTTTTAACAGACGTAAAGAAAATGAAATGGAGGTATAACTTCTAGAGTGAGAGAAGTTAGACCCTTGAGATTATGAAGATAAGTATATGTAATATAACAGTTCGTTTATGAGGAACTTTTAGAAAAAGAATAGTATTGAACCTTATGCATAATATATAACATCCCGACGATGAGGTAATTCCAAATTTAACCCTTAAGTATGAAGGTTTATGGTATTTAGCCCTTGTGTAAGAGAAAGCTTGCAAAATGGCCCATAGTTGTATTTTTGTAATTTCAGGCCAAGGTCTAGTATGTTGTGTATGTTGGGCGTACATGCGATGCTAGGGTTTAGTACGCATGGCGTACGTGCGAGGTTCTCAAACCCTAAATTTTAGGTTTTGGACCCTATTTAAACACCTTTATGACCTCCAACCTCATCTCTCATTAGCCTCCAACACCTCCATTCGATTTTAGAAAACCCTAGCCACTTTTTTGAGCATTCTTGACCTTTGTGTGTGTTTTTGGTGGTCTTGAAAGAGAAAGAAGGAAGTAGAACCACCTTGGAAGCTTGAAGGAGCCTTGGATCTGGGATCTTCACTTCTCTAGCAACCACCAAGAGGTATAAAGTTTCAAACTTGGCTTGTATTTCCTTAGATCTTGCTAATTTCTTGATTCATGAGCATTTTGTCCCAAGTCTTGACCTTTTTGGAGTATGGAAGGCTTTAGTCCATTCTACATGTCCCTTTAGATGTTTTGAGGGGTTTAGAAGCATAAAAATAGGGTTTTGGCTCTTAATCCTTCTCCATGCATGTGTTTGTTTGTCTTAATGGTTTAAGAGGATGGGGTTTTTAGCATTTAGCACTTATTGGTCATGCAAGACCATAAAGTTGGAAACCTTATGGTCAAGGATGATATTTGGGACTTGGATCTACAATTTGGTCATAATAGCTTAAGAATTAAGCTCTTAAATCATTAAGAAGAAGTCCAACTGTGTATGTTGGGCATACCATTTGGTACTCTGCATGTAAGCAGTTCAAGCCCCAATTCCTCGGACAGTGAGTATGCCCTGCATATGAGGTCTAAGTCGACTCGGCAGGGTTGACTCGACTGGTTTTGTTGATTTTGACCGATTTTGACCAAGGGTATTTTGGGAAATTGTTATTAATCTAGAATGGGAAATGTTTTGATTATTAGGAGTCGGGTAGAGCCGGTTGTAGAAGCAGAGATTCATTCAGACTGTATTCGGACTGAGAGGTGAGTTTTCCTTACTGTACTTATGGGTCGAAGGCACCAAGGCTTGACCCATTGGATTATATATCTTGATTTATTGTATTTTGTTATGTGGAGATATGTGGTTAATTGTTATGTGATTAGACTGGTAGATCTGTAGGACTACCTGTGTTTGTTGTTAATTATTGATAGTGTTATGTATCGATATGTTATGGTTTACTTGGTTGATGCGGACCAGCTGATACCAAAGTCCAAGATACCCAGGGTGTTCCAGATATACTAAAAGCCTGCGAGGCGGTCCAATCAGGCTGAAGGCCCAGAGAACGGTCCAGGTAGGTTGAAGGCCCGTTGCGGCGGTCCATTCATGCTGAAGGCTCTGTATGCATGTTGTTATTTATTATGTTATGTGGTGGTACTTTAGGGGAACTCACTAAACATTGGCTTACAATTTTAGTTTTGTTTCAGGTACTTATGAGGACCGAGGTAAGGCAAAGGCGTGATCGTGCACATCCTTTGGTTTTATGTTATCTGGATTTTTGGGACACTCTGATTTCTGAGAAACTCTTTTGAAACAATGGTTTTGTAAACATTATGGATTGAATCCAGACTCAAACTAAGGAATTGCAAAAGTTTAAAACAATTTTCAAAATTGTTTTCAAAAGTGACCAAGGAAGGATGTGATGTGTACGATCAGTCGGAGCTAGAAAGTATACCCCAATTTACCATATTGTTATTTGATATGATGTTTATGGTAGAACAATATGCTAGTGATAGGCTATGGAGCTTCAGGAATTACATCATAGAATTGTCAGATGTATGATGCCTTATTCCTAGAGAGTTTCTTCCGTATTGTTGTATGAATCTTCTGGGTGTGAATTAACTACTAATTGAATACGTTAAGTCACATACTACACGGATTAAATAATTTTAGAGTGAAGGATTTGGTCATATTGCACAACTCTTGTCCGAGTCCAATTGTTCTAGGGTTGAATATTTTAATCTAAGATTACTTAAGTTATGTTGCATGTGATTGTATTCATGAAGTAGTTAAATGGAAGCAATGGGGGCCGTACGATCGTTGATGGCAGGGTGAGATGTTGATCCTAGGATAGTCTAGGGAGTATGTAGTGCTCATGATGCGCTTTTTAGCAGGTGTTGGGAGTATCACTATGAGTGAGTATGGATGTAGCCAGCCAATTTTGGAATGTTTAGCCGCTCTTGAGAGGGCGAGGATAGAATGTATGCGTATCATAGATGTTGTATTTGTTTGGGCGGTTGTGATGGTCCTTGAGACAAATACGGGTAGGTGTGGAAGGTAGTATGGGCCCATACTACTAAAATCACAGGATCCATACGTGTCACAAGGAAGTCACACACCCTGAGGGTTCATATGTCCGGAATGGTTGTGATTATATGTGTATTGTGGCATTTCCGATGCATTTTGGTTCGTTTCCAGTATGGAGTTCATAAGGGGATCTGGTTCAGGATCTGGAGCTGATGGTCAGGATAGGTCGGGGTTGACTATTGATCAGATACAGGAGATGATTACGGTGGAGGTTTTTATAGATTTTGCAGTAAGAGTTGTCTAGTATCATAGATCGAATCACTATCAGGATAACTTCCAAGTTTGATGAGCAAACTACAACTTTGCATACTGTGAGAGGTGCTACTTAGATTACTACAGGGGGAGATCTTGATGTGGGGACACAAATCAGAAAGAGAAGGAGAGCTCATTCAGTGAAGGAAGAAGAGTATGAGGCTGCTAACTTGGGTATTGGGAGTTAAGTGAGCTATGTGAACGATCTAGTATGCCCAAGAGTCATTATAGAATGATATTGCTAATAATATATGATCCTATAGGGTCACACCTTATAGCAAGTTACCATCAATTGATTATTTATTAGTATAATTTGATTATTAATAAATATATAAACACTCGTATTTAATTGGAAAATTATTATTTCATAGAAATATTTTACTAGTTGGGAATTTATTATTTGTGGAAATAATATTTATTGGAGAAATAACAACTTATGAAATATATCACAAAGTATGATTATTTATAAGTTATATTTATATCTTAATAAACTAGTTCAATTTATATAGAAGGTAGTTTTATATAAAATAAGATATTTATATATTCATATTTATATCTTAATAAGCTAGTTACAATTTATATAAAAGGTAGTTTTATATAAAATAAGTTACTTATATATACATATATATATATATATATATATATATATATGTGTGTGTGTGTGTGTGTGTGTGTGTTGGGAATTCTTTATAAATAAGAGTTATTTTTTATAAAGATAACATGTATGTGTATATAAACTAGCCATGAGACAACTTTTGTCTTCTTTGTGGCTTGCCTTTTTCGAAAAATGAGAGGAGACCAAGCATGGTCTTCTTTTGAATTGTTTAATCAATTATATCATGCTTGTAAGAAACATGTCTCATGATTTTGCTTTATGGCCTCTTCTTGCTTTTTGGCCTTTATATAAGGGAGAGAATGGAAGTTTTGATGAGATTTATTGAAAGCCTCATTTTGTTCTTCCTTGGAGCCAAAATCCGAGAGCACCTTGCTCTCTATGGGGCTGCTAAATTTCAAGCTTCATAAGCTCTTTTTCTCCTTTATTCTCTTGCATTTTGATGCTAGACAAAGTCCATTTGTTGTTTCGCCTTTGAACATATATTTGGTATATCTTTCAAAGGCTTATGACCAACAAATTACAAGTGTATACTAGCATGTTTTGATGGTTATACTCTTTCTTGGTGGATACTTCTAGAGAACTCTTGTTTCAGAGTTTCATGCCACACTTCATCAACTTCCAACTTCCCATGAGGATCAAAGTCTTCAAAGGTTGTTATTCTTTCTCTTCTATGATTATTTTACTCTTTCTAATTCTTGCAAAATGATCATTGGTGGGTAAAATAGTTTTAGTTTTATTCAACATTTTTAAAGCTTCCGTTGTCATTTTTACCGGTTGTGAAACCGAATTTTTGAATAAAAACCCAACAATTGGTATCAGAGTCATGTTTGCAAGATTAGTTAGATTATTTCTTTAGTTGATGAAATCTTTATTTTTGGAAAACATGGATGATTTTCTCTTTGCAAGAAAAATTCATACATATTTTCTATGACAACTTTAAAATGTTTATAATTGTTATTTTTGACCAAAAGTTTACATGCATCTTTTTGATCATAAAAGTTGTCTTAGAAAAACAAAGAGTTGTTATATATATATATATATATATATATATATATATATATATATATATATATATATATATATATATATATATATATATATATATGCATGTATGTATGTATGTATGATGTGCATAAACTAGCCATGGACCTTTGTGTTGCTGAATGTGTTGATTTATTTAAAATGGTTATAATTATTTATTTATTCATATGATATGTAATAATTAAATAAATAGTTTTATTTTGTTAATTTTTGTAAATAATAGATTAGTTTTAGAAATAGTTTATTTTTATAAAAATATAACAAGAATGAAGATGGTGGCCATTTTGAAAATCAAATGTTTATAAAGTTGATTTTATTAAAGTTTCTCAAACTTTATACAATTATTTTTATAAGCTTGCTACAAGGTGTTGAAGCAAGTGGGAGCACATGAAGACTTTACAAGATAAAGGTCCCTTATGTCCATTTAGGAATGGACTTGATAATTTTGTGATGACTCACAAAATTATTACTAGTTAATGGTTTGGTTTGGTTTATGCACATATGTTATAATTGTGATGCATGCTTATGTTGTTTTATGTTTATGTTATTATTATTATTATGTTATGGTTGATAAATTAGTTTTTCAAATGTAAAATAATATTTGAGCATAAATAAACATCACAAGAAGTTTGGTTTTAATGAAATTTACCTTTTAATATAAAATGCTAAAAATATAGTTTTACAATAAAACAAGTTTTATCGTTAAAACTAGTAACTGGTAAAATTTCGGGATTAAAACTGTATAAGTTTAAAATAGAGATTTGTAAACTTATCAAACTTCAAACCTTATTTTATAAAACAATGTTTTACTAAAAGGTTTCCAAATATTCTAAAGCGCTCAAACGATATAACTTAATACTAATTATTAATTTAAAACTTTGATTGCGTCAATTATGTAAAACCGGGTTTTATATATAGAAGAACATTGTTAAAAATATGATTTTACATGAAATAAGATTTTTTAAAGTATACCATGGTTTATTGAATGCATGCAATAACCATGATATAACATGTTTTTAAACTAGACTTATAAAAACATCAAAGATCGCTTAGTGTTATCTTTTGATGGCTGAGGTGTTTTCGCGATTTCTATAACCAAGTTATAGGCCGATTACAAAAGTTTTTCAAATTGGATGATTTGATCGAAGATCTCTTGTGATAAAGGATACCTAAGCAAGAGAGTTTTGAGGCATACATGAGATCAAACATGTCTAATTAAATTTGTTATTAGTGATCCCATAAATCTAGGAATTATATGGTAAGATATAATTGGTAATCGATATCTACCGAGTTGAATTTGGATGAATGAGATAAATGATACCTAACCATTTATTTGTTTTGCAACTTGGATCCTAGACTTTGATAATTAATGTTTTTAGAAACTAAAAGGGTATAAATTTTTAAAGATTAAATATTGAAAATACTAAATAAATTTTGTTAAAATTTTGTAGATATATAATCCACTCTCATAACCATGAATTGTCATTTCTCTTTAAATGACTTAATGAAACAATAACATTCAATAGATACAACTTCAATGAATGGGTTCATGTCTTAAGAGACAATCTCATGAGAGATGTGAAATTGTATACATCTAAAGGACCTATTCCTAAACAAATTGTTTTGAGCAATAGACCTGAATATGATACCTAGTAAATGCATTACAGTAATGGTCAAGATGCTTCTAACATCATACTAGGAACAATTATTCATGACTTTTAGAAAGTTTTTGATAATTTAGATATATATATGATAATATAATAGGTTAAGCAATATTACAATAAATATAGTGATATTTTGTTGGAATAGTGCAAGGCTAAAAGAGTCACCTTGTGTGATAAAAAAGGCCCATGTTTTATGGAATAAACACCTTTAAGCCCAAGAAATCCAATAAGGTCCACATAGATGGATCTTGTTTATTTTGTGAAGAAACTGGACACTGGTAGAGGATATGTTCCTCTTATTTAGAAAGAAAGTATGAAAGAGACTAGTACTTCAAGTATCTACTGGATAGAACTCATACTTTTCGTGTAACACTCAAGTACTTGGTACTTAAATGTTAATCTAATATTTGTAACTTGATTGAAAATATTTACAGAAGAGTAACTAGCTGAGCACAAGCAAGTTGGAACTACACTCTCGAAGTTTAGTTTATTATATGCTTAGAACATAAATTGCTTGTAATATAAAACAATGTTTGTTTTGGAACAATGTATGTTTTAAATTTAGCATGTCTAAATATTTATGTCTCAGTTATTTATTTAAATGTTTGATTATTTACTAGAACGTTTTTCATAACGATAATACTCATATTCTGAAATGATTGACTTCTATTTCTGAGACTAGATCTCTTAATAGAATTACAAAGTAAATATCAACATTTTATAAATAAAATGAAGTTCTATATGTAAGCACTTTTGACTTAAACTTCTTTTAAATCAAACTTATTCATGACATTGTTATCTTTATTATATAAATGACATCCACATATTTCAACTTCAAGAGAGGGATCTTTGAAGGCAAATAATGTAGTTTATTTGACATATGTGAATCTTATTTATATATAAAAGATTCCTAATAATATTTTCACTAAAGTGTAGAGAAAATAATTATTAAGGAAAATATCTAATAGATGTTAGAATTAGAGGAGATTTTATCGACCACGAACAAAACATGTATCCCTTACAATTTCCAAATTTGTGGAAACTAATATAAGTATGTAATAGCTTTTGTAACGTTCGCTTAACATTTGAATGAAAAAAGCACTGCCATTTAAGAAAACCATACCATTTCTTTTACATATTTAAGTTAAAAATTACATCACATTATCTGAAATTAAAGTTCATTTCCAGGATAACTAGGAACTTATATGCGGTGCAAACTAGGAGTGTCTACATGATTTTCAAGCAATTCCTTGTGGTATTAAATAGGCGGAACACATTATCAGTCATTTGTACTCGTTCTTCTATTGTTGCACATCGTGCTTCTTTAATGATGTTCATTGTGTTCACAAATTGTAGTATATCTTCATACATTATAATGAAGAGTATTTGCATATTATACAATGCTAGTTTTCTACGCTCCTCGACCGCAGAAAGTGGTGATTGGATTTCTAGTATCACCATTCATTCTTTCACATGTTGATAATCACAAATCATTTCTAACACGGTCGTATCAACAAGACGTCGTTGCTTGTATTCAAGACGTAGTATTTCATATTCTATTGGAAACACATCCTCATCACTTGAATCACTAAATGTCAGAGACCATGATTAAAAATCTAAAAAAACTATTAAAAACTGTTCCAAAAACAAAACTAACTTACATAAATGTATCCATAACAAAAATTATAAAATGACAACTAGCCTAAAATTACATGTTTGTCCAAACTTTATATGGTCTTATCTTTCGGAGTTTTATCTGATTTCAGTTTAAGTTTTAACGTCCCTTCTGATTTCATTCTCAATGTTATAGTGCCTTGGATGGTTTGCTATTTGAATTTTTTTTTTTTCTAATTCAACTTCTAGTTTTTTTATCTGCAAAAAACAATCCAACAAAATTTAAATATATTACCATAAAAATATATGTATACCAATTTCTTTTAATTAAAATTTACCTTTAGCAAAAGCAATTCTAAAAGCTCATGTTGATGCAAAATAATTTCTTCATCCGCAAAATCCATTTTTAACAACATTTACGCAAATGGATCATCAGACTAATACAAAGTATTGGTTTAACGCAAATCAATTTAAAAATATCTGAAACAAAATAAAAAATATCTTATTCGTGTTGTAGACTATTTATGTCATTCCAGAAAATGATCTTCGTATTTCGAACTGTTAGTACCATTCCAGAATCACCTTTAATGGTAATCTAGACTTGCTCTCTAAGAAGTGATACTAACATATTTTAAGTTACTTATATTGTTACTATATGACTAAAACTAAAAATAACTACAAAAATTAAGTTGTTATGGACTTTTTCTTGTATTTCACAATTGCTCTATGCATTCCGAAATACAGAAAACTGTTTGTAAACTAAAATACAAGTAAGCTAAATAATAGAATTCACCAGAACAACTGTGTTTGAATTTTTGATAGCAACAAGTTCATAATTTAATTTTCCGGAATGACTATTTCGGTTTTTGGGTGTGAGCTCATATATATAACAATATACTACAATATTGGATTTGACCCGTTTTGGTCTACTCCAAAATACCAATTTCAAAGATAGTGGTTATTTTTCAAAAAAATATAACTATTATTTATAAAAACAATATAAAATATCGTTAGATTATATCATTTCCCTTAAAATTATATATAATAGTTATCAAGTAAAATATGTTTAAGGCGTAAGAGGGATGTATAACATTTGAAAGTAGAGAGAATTTTGTATATGCCTTTTCTAAATTGCTAAATATCGTATTTGCCTGGTCTAAGCTCTAGATATCGTATTTGCTCTTCCTAATATTTTTTAATATCATATATACCTAAATCTATTTTTTAAATACTTTTTATTGTTTTATAGTTATTTTTCATAATTCTAAATCATTATAATTAAAATACAATTTGAATGGACAATATTGCCCTTGTAATTTCAGTACCATAGATACGATCGGTGTTCCCTATCTCACCTTAATTCCGATAATGCTTCCCTGTTAGTAGTTTCGATCGTAGCTTTATCGTAGCTTTCTTCCCCATCACAAAATCTCGATCGAGCCTACTGCTCCCTATACTTCTGATTGCTACTTCCCCCGTTGTCATACACAATCACATGACTAAATTACCCCATGGAAATAAACTATGCAGGCTCACCATTCACCAAATTTGTGGGATTACTTCGCCTTCTCCTTCTGTTCAACATCGATGAACCAGTCATGTATACATCGATCAACTACCAAGGAGTTATTTGAATTTTGGGGGTATGTTCCAGCCACATACGGCATACGGGATCCAGGTATTCATCAGTAGGCAGAATATTCAATCATCTTTATTGCGAATTCCGTTTTTAGGGTTCCTAGTTTCAATTTTTCGAATTCTTTTTACAATTAGCTTAGTTTTGTTATATTTAACAGATTAGTTATGTTGGATTTGACCTACAATCAAGGTAAATAAATAAATATCATCAAAATTCATAATTTTTTCTGTCATCAATAAAAGAAGCTAACAGATTTTTTCATAATCCATCAAAACTCATAATCTTTTCTGTCATCAATACGCAGAACAATGATTTTGATGCTAGTGAAAAGTTCCAAAAAAGAATGTTTCTTTTTATGATTGAAATTTATGAGTGGGTAGAAGTTTCAAAAAAGAATATTTATGCTCCCCTCATTCATGTTAACAATCTTTTCTGCAGTTAGAGGTTCTGATGCTTCACAATTCTTGGTTTCATTTGTCCCATGTGTCCCAATATGTTCATTATACCGGTTCCTTTCATTAAATGTTCTATTGAAAAATTGTCACTCAATTATTCCACCTTTTACTATAGTCACACAACCTTTCATCCCCTGTGAAAGCTAGTATCCATTTCTCTCTTAGTAGAAGTGGCATATTTTTATTGGATAAAGCAAATGTTGTGATTTAGAAGTTCCAAAAAAGAATGTTTCTGCTCCCCTCAACTTAATTATTAAAGTTGATTCCACCAAAAAGACCGAAGGTAGTGATGATAAGAGTACCAGCTTGGTTAACACCACTGCAAATGACCATAATACCCTTGATCTTGGCACTGAAAGGAAACTAAAGAAATATAATTTTAGAATTCCTCTAAATGTTTGAGCTTAATAAATCCCATTAAGATTTATATTATTGTTGTAGTTTTCATTGATTATGTATGGGTATTTTGGGAAGATATATATATGAGAAGACTGTAGGGTTAGGGGTACCTTTGTCAGATGAAGCTCTTGTTGAAGGTATCAAAAGGTTGGCTGCACTTAATGCAAAGGATACAGAAAGAAGGAGAACTACATAGACGAAAAATCATCTTGAAGCATACATATATGTAACCAGAGAAAAGGTTAATTTTCCTGTATTTAGCTATTTTGCTTTTGTTTGACTTTTAGTTGCTTCTTTTCACTGCATTTGCGCAACAATGTTTCTATTTTACTTGGGTGTCCATGTATTGTTACAGGTATAAAATTACCTTTTTGGAGAGTGGTTTTCGATGTAACCTGAACATGTGATTGACCACAGAAGAAAACATACCCTCAAATTCTCTACACCAAACAGATTGATCAACTACTCGTCAAATGAAGAGATACAAAAAGAAGGGCTAAATTCAAGAAATAGCATTGTACTTTGAGAAATTCATGAGCTATATTTTGAACTTTTAAAAATTTGTAATAATTGGTTACAACAACTATATTTTTGATTTCTATACTTTAATATTTACAATTTTGGTCCCTAAAGTATATATTTGGCATTAATTAGCGTCTGATCCATGTTGTTTTAAATTTTGCACATATTACATTTTGGTGCCTATACTTTTTAATTTTACACTAGTTGCAATTTGGTCCTTATACCTTTTAAATTTGTAGATTTTACAATTCGGTCCCTAGACTTTAATTTTATACTTATTAAAGTCTGGTCCCTAGAGGTCAAATTTACACATATTATAGTTTGGTCCTTGGACTTTAATTTTACACTTATTACAGTTTGGTCCTTAGACCTTAAATTTACACATATTACAATTTGGTCCTTTGGACTCTAATTTTGCAATTACTACAGCTTGGTCCCTGGACCTTAAATTTACACATATTACAGTTTGGTCCCAGGACTTTAATTTTGCAATTATTACAGTTTGGTCCATGAACTTTAAATTTACACATATTACAGTTTGGTCCTTGGACTTTAAATTTGCAATTACTACAGTTTGGTCCATGGACCTTATATTTACATATATTATAGTTTGGTCCCAGGACTTTAGTTTTGTAATTATTACATTTTGGTCCTTGAACTTTAAATTTACACATATTACAATTTGGTCCTTGGATTTTAAATTTGCAATTACTACAGTTTGGTCCATGTACTTTAAAGTATAGTTATAGTCCATGCACATAATTTGTTATTGTAGACAATAAATGGTTCCTGTAAGTCACAATATATACAAATTTGATAATAAATGCAAATCTATGAAAGGAAAACTATATCAAAATATTTATTTATGTCACGTACTAACAAAAGAATCCATCGATTGAACCCAATTAAGAACATTTGCAACTAAAGCTAACAAAATTGTTAAAAGGACCAACTAATTCACAAGCTTTTTTCATATAGACCCTGAAACACCTAAACCATCCTGCGATTTTGTATTCGTTCCACGTTTCCTTCAATGAATAAAAAAGTATCCTCATTGTTAGTATTGTTGTTATTTAATGAAAAAAAAGGAGAAATTTGAGTAACCTTTTAGATGTGGATGTTTCACTTTGATAGAAACTTTGAGATGCTGGATTTTTACATGTCTTTTCTCGGTGTTCATACTCTCTACATCACAGACATTCGTGTCTTCTTTTAGATTCGTCTGATGATTTAATTCTATTTTTTCTTGGTCATCCAGGTGGGAATTTGATAATAGGTGGATATATTTTCTCCCCGTTTTTTTGTTCCCATTGATCCTGTCCTGGCATCAGAGCAATTTGAAAAGCATATGCAACTTTAAACTTCTCTATAGTGAAATAGGGATCAACATATTTATCCCAGTTAACATCCCTTATAAAAAGCAATAAAAGTCGTTGCATGTACACATGGTCGGCCCCGAACTTGCCACACTCGAAAACTACACTTTCTTTTATTTAGGCTGACCTCCCAATGTGTTCCTTTATACTTCACTTCGACTTGATTGTCACAACTTCTAGTAACTTCATACTCACCCAAGTTCTACATTCAAAATTAAAAATATATATATTTTAGATATATATGTATTATTGAAATAAAAACTAAAATAAATATGATCATTCAACTGAATTATTTAACATGCTTACCTTAGCGATGTCATTGAGATGGTTTTTAGTAATAGGAACCAATGCGCCATTCTATGTACTTACCAAATTCCTTTTCTTATCAAACCGTTTCATAATCTTTTCCCTAATTGCGTCAAGGAGATCAAGCACGAGTTTACATTGCAATTTACCAATATAAGAAATAAATGTTTCTGAAATATTATTAGTGATGTAATCACACTTGGAAGTAGTACCAAACTTGCTTCTACTCCATATTTTTTTGTGGTTGGTATTTGGATATGCAATGGCATCTTCATTTATCACTAATTTCCTTCAATAATCTGTTATGCTTGGTAGAACAATAGGTTTTGGCAGCAACCCGTAGTTTGGTGTTAAAGAAGTCACCACGAAAGTGTTTCTTGAAGTTGCTATATAAGTGTCTTATAAATTCTTTATGCTCAACATTTGGATAAACATTCATCATGGCTACTTTTAACCCTTTTTGCATGTCTGGTGAGATAACAAGACCATTTGGTATTCCAATTGCTTTTTTGAGTGAATCGAGAAACCATGTCCATGATTGTGTGTTTTATGATTCAAGCACACAATATGCTATTGGAAAGATAGAATTGTTACCGTCAATACCAGTTGTTGTGGCTAATACACCATTGAACTTTCCTTTTAAATGACAAACATCAAGACCAATATACGGACGACAACCAACAAGAAACCCTCTGGAACAAGCTGCTAAACATATAAAAAACCTTCTGAAAAGTTTCTTACCACCAACTATGTCAAAGTCAATTATAACAATGCCTCCTTCGTTCCTTTGTAACAATTCTTCTTTAAATTCATCCATCTTCATGAAAGAGTCTTGCCACTTACCATACATGTCAGTATAAGCTTGCTATTTCCCTCTAAAAACTTTTAGGTATGGCACATCAACATTTTAAGTTTTCATAATACAATTTCTAAGCTCATATGGAGAGACATCCCCATCAGATTTCAACTTGTCAGTAATTACATTAGCAATCCATCCTTGAGTGGCGTGGCTATTGCCACCCTTGTTGCTGCGAGTGTAAGTATGTACTTCTACCATTTTCTTAACCTAAAAAATTAAATAAACATAAATATATTTTTAATATGAAGCATGTGAAATATAACTTAAGATATACACTTACTTCAAAGGTAACTTCATTTGTGTAATAGAAGCATGAATTCTCCACTCGCACTCTAGGTTTTTCACACCTTGATGTGAATCGTGTCGGGTCACTTTTCTGAATGTAGTAATTAAACTCATTTGTAACTGCAAAGTGGTTCAAAGCTCTCCTAAAATCAACCACGTTTTCAAAAATTGAGCCGATTTCCATGCTTATACTATTCTTACTAAATGAGTAAACTTCATCATCATTGTTCATTAGATCGTCTTCATTATCAGAATTGAGATGACTATGATAACTTTCTTCACTAGGACAAAGGTATGCATCATAATCATCATTTGGTTCATCTCTATTGGCACACGAATGGTTAGTATGGTTATTGGAGCCGAGGTTATTATCTGTTGTCACATAAATTGTTACTTGTTTCTTGCTTCCATACATGCCAAGCATAACCATGAACTTTTCATCAGAATCAAGCTCAATAATGGATTTTTCTAGTGCATACTTGTCAACATAAAGAATAGAAAATTTTGGGTTATTCTTTGATGAATAACGCTTTACTAGTTCATAATGTAGTTGACATAACTTGTATAAAAATGTGTCTATATGGATACATTTTTGAGATCCAAAACAATATATTTGCCTACAACTATTTTTCGTTAGCCGAAAGTAACCCCCATATTTCAATTTTAACTTGAACTTGGATGTTGGTATATGCCTGAAATCGAAAAATAACTAGAGAAACAATCATACAATTAAATAAATGTTTAATTAAATTAAAATTAAGATATTCGCATAAACATACTCGATTCTTGGAGACGTAGCCTTGCTCTCCCATATTGGTTTGGATGTGTCATGAAGGGTATCATCTTCTGTTTGAGAATGATCTTCCGACATTGGTATGTATCATCTCTAAAATATAATTTTAAGTCGGAGTTAAGGAAAAAAAGATATAAAGGTATAACAACACGACTTCAAACATATTGCATAACATTGACACAACAGTTGCATCAAGTCTAGGATTTGACTTGCGACTCTTTTGTTCATATCCATGTGATACAATTGATGAGATAATAGTCAATTGTATTTTCACATGGGATCATTTATTGCTTCCGAAGATCTAGTGTTATTCTTTTAGTCAACACGTTTAGAATATGATAGTCCTTTTGAGTTTCTGCTGAACAAATCAAACTACAACAACATAATCGAAATTGAGGAAAAGGAATGGATTCACATTTTATTTACCTGATGCGTGAGTGTGTGCGAGACAAAAGGGGAAGCACCGATTGGAAGCAACGACTTGACTGGAAGGCAACAATTGGACGTAACGATCAGAAGTATCAGGGAGGGAAAGGCTCGATTGTGATATGGGGTAAAACGTGATCTGTTATCGATCGAGATTTTGTGAAGGGGAAGAAAGCTACGATAAAGATACAATTGGAACTACTAACAGGGAAGTATTGATCATAATTAAGGTGAAATAGGAAACACCGATCGTATCTATGGTATTGAAATTACATGAGCAATATTGTCTATCAAATTTTATTTTAATTATAATGATTTAATATTATGAAAAATAATTATAAATCAATAAAAAGTATTAAAAAATAGATTTGGGTATATATGATATTAAAAAAATATTAGGAAGGGCAAATACGATATTTGAAATTTAGGCCGGAGAAATACGATATTTAACTCTTTATGAAGGGCATATACGGAATTCTTTCAAGTATATTGACCTTTAAAAACAATTTAGTCCAATGATATCGAATATCATATAAAAAAATTAATAGTAAGAAAGTTTATTGAAATGCTCTAAACGGTTATTCTCTCATAAATGACCTACGGGCTGACCTGGGCCGCACTTAACACAAACATAGTTGATCAGGGTTTAACATGGGCCGGGCTTTTGGGCCTACCTATTTGTGCAGCTCAAGCTTTGCCAACTGGCAAATAAGTGAAAGGACGAGGTTGATAGTAGTCATAGTACATTCGGCATAAAATTTTGTACGGAGAAAGTCAAAATAGTGTTTGACTTGTCAGTGGAAAAAAATTAAAATTGTGACCGTGACGAAAGAATCGGGACGTCCCTGGAAACCCACGCCGACACGTCATCAGTCTTCCAGCTGTCAAACTCCCTCTTTTCCACTCCGACACTACCAAGAAGTACTGTACAAAGGACCATGAGAGAGAACATGTGGGACCTGCACATTCGGTGCATGTAACCAGTCATTAATGGCATCTTGTAACAACCCCTCCATAAATATTTATATATACAAAAAAATAAATTTAAATCATAAAACTACGAATGTTGCATGAAAAGTGTTGATAATGTTGCATGGGATTGTTGAGAGTTTATCTCAAAATAATTTATTTATTTATTGATTTTTTTTTTGTAAAATTAACAAATAAAAAAAGAATTTGGTAAAAAGAAAATGATTTTTAAAACAATTTCTTCTTGACCTTTTAAAAAGTTAGAACTTATAATTTTTTAAAAACTTTTTAAGTTCTAAAACTCAATATTATCTTAAAATACTTTAAGCTAAGATAAATATTTTTTGAAAAAAACAAATTAGAGATAAATATCTTTAAAAAACAACTTATTAACTTATTATTTTCACCAAAACAACTAATCAATATATATATATATATATATATATATATATATATATATATATATATATATATATATATATATATATATATATATATATATATATATATATATATATATATATATATATATTTCTGTTTAAAAGTCCCTTGAAGGATAAAATGAAATCCCATTTTTATAGTACGTTCTTGTTTTATGGTCTCATTTTTATTTTATTAACTGGATTTACTAAAACTAATATATAATTCAAATACTAAAAAAACAAATCGATCAAAATATTAAAATAGGTTTATGCGATTCATTTATCTTCGATAAAAATGATTAATAAGTATTGTTGTTTCGTAAATACAATCAAAATCGTTATTTTATGAAAAAGACAGAAATACATCGTAAAGAATATCATTGTGAGAAAATGTGAAAGGTTATATAAACCAAACTTTTAATGACTTATTATATGTAAAGTTAGTCCGATAATTGCAAATGCAGATTAGAGGATGAAATGTGAAAAGCAAAAGTTTAAGGGTCCAAAATGAAACTCTTTGATATTTAAGTGTATGTGTGTGTCTCACGGTGTATCTAGTGTGTGTTGTACTGTGAGTGTAGTGGAGCTCACACAAACCATCAGTCCATTATTCCATCTTCCCCCCTTTTTATATACCGGCTCTTACCTGCACTTCTCTTCGTTTACTCTCTCTCTCTCTCTCTCTCTCTCTCTGATCATGCCCAGATCACAAAGAGAGGGAAATTTTCCCGCCAAAATAATACCTTATCCTTCATCTTCTTCTCGTGTATAGTGGTTGCCCTAATTTTTCCCATCAATTTCCGGCTCTTTTACAGCAAATTCCTTTGCTAAGTCCCTTTAATTGTCTTAGGAACAATATCAGAGCTCTGTAAACTCTTCTGATTTTTTTCTTTTTACAAAGCTTTTGTCTTCCCTTATGTGATATGGAGCGCGAAAGTACTATGTGCCTGCGATCAATAGTGAAGTTTTCAGAACATGTGCTCAGAACGAACAAGTTTGTTGACGCAGAGTCGCCTGGTGAGCCACCGACGACGACGAACTCGTTTAAGCATAGGATCGTTAGGATCACGCTAACGGACCCATGCGCCACTGATTCATCCGGTGATGATGAAGACGGGCGAGTCGTCAAGAGAGTGAAGAAGCATGTTTCAGAAATCAACTTTAACCCGCCTTCTTCAAGTTTCACTAAGCTCGATCAACGCAAAAAGAGACGCGTGAGGAGCACGGGATCAGGGGAGAAGAAGTTCAGAGGTGTCCGGCGGCGGCCGTGGGGACGGTGGGCGGCGGAGATCCGTGATCCATCGCGGCGGAAACGTGTTTGGCTCGGAACGTTCGACACGCCAGAAGAAGCTGCGACGGTGTACGACCAAGCCGCAGTTAAACTGAAAGGCCGTGACGCCGTTACAAACTTCGGTAAGGTGTCCTTTCCGGAATCCGTGATCGTTGATGGACCCAGCCCCACGGTGATGATCACCGGCAGTAGTGGTAGCGACGGATCGGCACCTGACGCGGTTTTCTCTCCGACCTCCGTACTCCCGTCTAACGTCGAGTTAACGGCAAATGAGGGTTTTGGCTACGGTGACGTGGACGCTTTCGGATTTGATATTGACATGCCGTTTGATTTGCCGGATTTTGTGGTATCGGGGAGCTACCGTGGCGAGGAGTTTGGCGAGTTTGACATCGATGATTTCCTCGTTGACGTTTAACAAATTATTTAATGATATTATAAAAATACATATATTTGGTATATTCAATATATTCGGCTATTATGTACGCATTATTAACTGGTATGTATAAATGAAAATAGAGGGTAAACCCGTAATTCGTGTATGGTATCTAGGTATTTTAAATACTAGTATTTATTAAAATGTTCATTTATTGCTATCATATAATTTTAAAAAACCTTAAGGTTGTTTAAAAAATTAAGTTAAATATGAAATCTTAATATTTAAAAAGTTTGAATTTATAAGAAAAAATAAAAAATTTTAAATTATTAAAATTAATGAGGTTTTAATGTATTCAATACATTATATATATAAATTCTTTTTAATAAATATTTTACATATATATTTCTTTTTAATATATATATATATATATATATATATATATATATATATATATATATATATATATATATATATATATATATATATATATATATATATGTATATATATATGGGAAAAATGAATATACATTATTACAGTACAACCTAAGCTTAGGTACTAAACCTTATAAAAATACATCGTTTTACTATATAAAGATTTCGGTTAGAGATTCACGATTAACACTTTAAGATATAGATTTAAGATCGACGTAATAGTTTTGATATATAAGGAAGCAAAAAATATTGATTATCTTCGACCTTCATGACAATGAAAAAGAGTAATATTCAGTAGGGTAAAGTAATAAACGATAATGGAGGAAAGAAAACAAAGATGGTAAAACGATAATCGAGGAAACAAATGTTATCAAAGATGATATATTTATCAAGTGAAAACCAAACCGAGTATATTTACTAAGTTAAAACGACATATTTTAGAGGTTTAGTACCTAAGCTTAGGTAAGACTGTAATGTATATTCAGTATCCCTATATAGGAAAAGTGAATATATATATATATATATATATATATATATATATATATATATATATATATATATATATATATATATATATATATATATATATATATATATATATTACTTTACATATTAAATGTGAAATTTTAATTTAATAAAATGACAAATAAAATGAAAAATGAGAAATAAAAAATTCAAAAATTTTAAAAAATGTCATGTATCCAAATGAAGGAGAAAATGATATGTGACAAAAAGTTCTTTATTTATTAGCGAGAATTTTTAAAACACACCAAAGTTATCGTCGCCCCGTGAATTTGCGGTTTTCGATCCTCAAAACATCATCTTTAAATACAAAAAACCCATGTTTGTTAGAGTTTATGAATTTTACATTTTGTTATCTAAGCAAAGAATCCTTGGTCGCATGAATCAAATGCTTCTCCACCTTAAGAATCATAATTAGGCTATGGGTTCACTAGAAAAGTAATCATACCTATATGTCACATCACCTCCATTACATGTTTTTCCATTAGGCTATGAGGAGTGGTCACCACAAACCCAACTATTTGAGAACCTCTTGTTGAATTTTTAAAAAACCCTTAAATTTTTTGGGTTGAGATTCGGTTGTGGTATCGTGTTTATAATTTGAATATCAGTGAGTGCTAATTGTCGTCGACAAGCTTCCTCCGTTGATTAAAAAAAATTCTAATTTTTTTTTTTTTGAGTTTTGTCGATTTTCTTTGCTAGTACGTCCTCGTTGATTGATTTTCCACTAGAAGACGCCCTCTTTCTCGTTTTGTCCTTTCCCGGTGGTCGACAAAGTTGGACGTCCAGTGGACCCTCCCCCTCGGTGGCGTCGAACTCATCATTGAGGTCGAGGTTAACACCAATGTCCGACTCGGACGTTCTCGGCCTTTTGTTGGAACCGATGGTAGATTCTGAATGCGCCGTTTTCGGATAAATGACCCATTTGGACCATTGCGACAAACTTCCCACACTTTTTAGTTGGCAAAATGTTTTCCATTGTTGATAATTTTATATTGATACAACGTGGTTGATAAAATGTTGAAATCGTTACTACCACTTCTATGCATATTTTTACGATTGTCAAATACACCGTTAAATTTGATGCAAGCCGCTCGAAGGTTACACCATTTTGAATTGACCGAGTCGTATATCAGACTTGTTTTCCTTCCTAATAACGCATGGAAGTGGTCTAAAACACGATTCCAAAACCTTTGACCCAGTTGCGCATTGCTGACATTCCCGTCTTGTGATATGAAAATTTAAGCTTTAGCTGAAGTTTCCTCCTCCTCCTCCTCGGTCCATTGTGTATTTTTCTTTTTCCTTGGATCTTTTGATGTTTTTTACCTTCTACGACTTGGTTGTGTTTCTTCAATCTGTTCGTTGTCGTTGTTATTGTCGAGGTTTACGAGTTGAGATTGAGATAATGGAACTTGAGATGGTTGTGAAGTTTGGGGTTGAAATTGCGGAGAAAATTGTTGTTGAAAGCCTTGAAATTAGGGTTAAATTAGTTGTGGTGGTTGTTGTTGGTAGTAGTGTGGGTGATATGAAAAATTGGTGAATAGAGGTTGTTGTTGAATGAAGGATGATAACAATTGCATGTAACCAATATTCGCTAATAGATCATTCATAGTGTTTGCGGGTGTTTGGAGTAAGTGATATATTTTGGTTTGGATCCATAGTTAGAAGGTAAAAAATATGAGAATATGGTATTTTTGCAGTGTAAAATTGTTAGTAAAATATGAGGTATTTATAGTTGTAGTTGAATTGGTTTTTCAGTTGAAAAGATTTTTTTATTTTTGTAAATGTGCTACAGCTACAACAACAAAATTATCAAAATGACCGTTAGCACTTTGCTCTTCTCCCATTCGATGTCTTCTTCCGTCTTTCGAGTAACGTCACACCCAGAACACCGGCCCTTGGGGCGGTGTTCACGTGTCTTCAAGGTCGCCACCTCAACATTATGTGTGAGTTTGTATACCCACTCCGGGTAGCCTTACATGTTCACTTGTCATTGGAAATGATTATCACTCCATATTATTTATTTATTTATTTTTTTAACTTTTGTGACATTATATTAAATAAAAACACAATTATTAAAAATACATAAATATTTTATAAATAAAAAAACATTAACTTAAATAAAAATAATATTTTTAAAATTCAACATACATTTTACAAAAACCAATTTTAATCCACAAAAAAAGGAGTAAATTACACGAATGATCCCTATGGTTTGGGGTAATTTGCATGTTTTGTCCATAACTTATTTTTTTTTAAACTCGAAGGTCTCAAGTATTTGTTTTTGTTGCGCACTTGATCATTGTCTTACTTAAAAAGACTATTTTGCCTTTGATTTTTTAATTTATTTAAATAAATACACCCCCGATCCCACTTACATCTCACCTACATTACCTTATCTACCCTATCTTATTTAAATAATTTAAAAAAAAAACAAGGGCAAAATAGCATTTTTAGGTAAGACAGGACCAAACGCGCAACAAAAACAAACTGTAGGGGCCTTCCGAGTTAAAAAAAATAAGTTAGAGACCAAACATGAAAATTACCCCAAACATAGGGTCCATTCGTGTAATTTACTCCAAAAAAAATAGCCCGCTAAAAATATACTTAAATTTATCTAAGCCCAACATTTTATGTGCCCTACTTTCATTCAAGTGGCAGCCATCCAAACATTGTAGCCTCCTCTTTTCTTATTTTTCTTTCTCGTTTGCACGCTATAATTTTTATTCTGGCGAGCACATAGAATATTTCTGGCAGCTTCCTTCAAGAACAACGACCATTTGGAAGAAACAAATCTCATTGGTCGTGATAACCTCTAGAGTTATCCACTCCACACCACGACTATGAGCCCATTGTGCGGTGTTTATGTGTGGAAATGTCCACCAGCCCAACTCTTCATGCGTGAGCATCCCTCCATACCCGAAGGTGTTAGTATTTCAATAATGAATTACAATGACTATGTTGTTTTTTTGTTATTTTTATTTTTTTTATTAACTGCAGACTAATCTACTCCTAAATTATCAACACTTGCTACAACGGTTAGTGATTAGACGAACCAATATTATTAAAAAAAGGTCAAATTTAATTTTCAGTTTTTAACATTTTTTTAGAAGGGATATATACAGTAAAGTCCCAATATTTTCATCGATTTAACAAGAAAGTCCTAAACTTTATTTTTTTCACAGTAAAGTCTAAATTACCGGCAGTTTTTGACACTTTTACCCTTTTTTCAGTTAGCCGGTAATTATGATTTTTTTGTCAAAAAAAAAAAATAAAGTTTAGGACTTTCTTGTCAAATCGTCAATTAGGACTTTATTGTCAAAAAAATAAAGTCTAGGACTTTTTTGTCAAATCGTTGAAAATATTGGGACTTTAGTGTATATATAATTTTTTTTGGTTAGAAATTTAATGGTATGATACTCTTTAAGCATAAAAGTTATTGAAACCTTCTCTAATCTGCTAGATCCTATTGAAATCCTTAACGTTTGCTTATTGTTTAAATCGTTTTTTTAATCTCAACAAACCGACATTGAAAAAAATTGAGATAATCAAGAAAGAAAGAAGGAAAGAACCAGGTTGTGTTGGCTTTTTGCAACCCCAAAAATGGAAAAATAAGAAACCGAAAAAAACGAAATTACCCTTCTTTCCCTTCTCCACATTCATACCCTTTTGACTAGGCATGTGTTGTTAATGTTTGTATAAAGCCAATGCAATTTCGTTTTTTTAGGTTTCTAATTTCTCCATTTTTGAGACTGCAAAAAACCAACACAACTCTAGGTCTTTCTTTCTTTCTTGATTATCTCAATTTTTTTTTAATGTCGGTTTGTTGAGATTAAAAAAACGATTTAACAAGATACAAACGTAAAAGATTTCAATAGGATCTAGCTTATTAGAGAAAGTTTCAATAATTCTTATTCTTAAAAAGTATCATACCATTAAATTTCTAACCAAAAAAAATTATATATACACTAAAGTCCTAATATTTTCAACGATTTGACAAAAAAAGTCATAAACTTTATTTTTGTGACAGTAAAGTCATAATTGATGATTTGACAAGAAGGTCCTAAACTTTATTTTGTTGACAAAAAAGTCCTAATTACCAGCTAACCGGGAAAAAAGGGTAAAAGTGTCAAAAACTGCTGGTAATTTGGACTTTACTGACAAAAAAAATAAAGTTTAGGACTTTCTTGTCAAATCGATGAAAATATTGGGACTTTACTGTATACATTCATTTTTAGAAAGGCTACTTTCATTAGAATTAAATTTAACCAAATATGTAATCACAACAATCCAAATTAAATTAATTTATTTAAATTTTATTTTTGAATTTTAAATCTATTTTTTTTTTTACTTTACAACACTCATATTTTGAGATTAAAAGTTTTACATTTTTTTAATGAATTTATTTTGAAATTATATCATATTAAAATAAAGACAAATTGCAAAAATGGTTCCTATGATTGTCAAAATTATATAGTTTTGGTGTAAAAAAGTTTGATGATGCATCGATGGTCCAATTTCGGATACCTTGTTTGTTTTTGGACCCTATAGCTGATATTTTTGTATGCCTTTGGTTGCCACAAGTTTGATCATGCGTCTTGCCGCACTTGCCACAAGTGCCGTCGTTCCGTCCCCCGGATCTGACTTCAAAGGTCTTAAACCGCTTTGGCACAGACTACAACTGTGTCGGGGCCAGCCTCTGCTCTCTTGTCTGCAGATCAATCTCAATCTCATGCCACTCAGAGGCCTCCTTCAGCTCTAACAATGAACCATAGTGTTGTATGGAAACAAACTGCCTGATCTCCGTCTTGAGCATGCTCAAGTAACGGGTCATCTGAGCCTACTCAGATGCAGTAAAATTAGGGCAGAACATAGCTCTCTTCATGAACATCTTGGTGATCTCTATCACCGTCTAAGAACCTTGTTTCAAATCCAGATACTCCTGTGCTAATCTCTCACGCTCCACCAGTGGACCATATCGGGAGCGAAACATCTCATAAAACTGCTCCCAAGGCACAACAGCTCTCCGCTCAACAGAATAAGAAGTAGTAGCAAGCCTCCACCAATCCTTCGCTCCGGACCTCAGAAGGTTCAGAGCGCACCTGACCTTCAGGTCAGCAGGGCATAAACAAGTGAAGAAACATCCCTCCACATCAAATATCCACCTCATGGCTATGATCGGGTCCTGAACTCCATCGAAATTCAGGGGCTTCATATTATTGAAGTCCCAATATTGAAAGACTTGCCCTATCCCAAAACCTACAGCCGCCACGACTGCGGAGGCTGCAACAGCAACCATCTCCGCAGTGGCTGCGTAGTGATCATCAAAGAACTCCATCATCTCGGTCTTGATAGACCCGAACATCTCCGGAATCTGACACCGGACATAACAACCACTTCCTCATGAATGATCTACCTGACACGGTCCTCTGACAGTACTGGCCCACCCTGTCTACCAGCTCCTAATCCCGACCCGGATCCTATCTCAACTCGTCTCTAGTCACCATGCCGAAAATACACCAGGAAGATATCAAATAATCAACATATCATAACAGGGAACCAACTACCAACGAATCCCTAGGGGTTGTGACTTCCTTGCTATGCGTACGGGTCCTATGCTTTCACTAGTACGGGCCTATACTACCTTCCACACATACCCATATTTGTCTCAAGGATCATCACAACGCCCTAACAATACTCATAAGCATAGTCAAACACTCAATCCTCACTCCCTATAGGAAAGGATAAACATCTCACGACTGGTCGGTTGACCCCAACCGACTCAATCATGAAACTTCCACCAACCCTGAAGTACTCGTGTATGCTAGCCATACATAACACTGGACCCTATGGACATTTGAATATCTGATCCTACCCTAAGCCCTTCATCAAACAAAAACAAGAAATAAGACCAAACCAAACATTCTCAGGCTATAAGATCTTAGTTATGTATAACCATGATGCATACACTAAGCAACTACATTAATGATGTCGATTCCATAAAAGAAGGCCCTAGGCTATCAGGCATCATATAATCAGGTAATTCTATCATGCAATTCCTGAAGATCCCTAGCCTATCACTAGCATGTTGTTCTAACATATTATGATATTAAATAACAACATGGTATTTTGGGGTCTACTTATTAGCTCTGGTTGATCGTACACATCGCATCCTCCTTGACTATTTTGAAAACCATTTGAAAAATCATTTTGAAAATATTTCCTTAGTTTGAGATTGGATTCACACGAATTTTCCTTTAATTCACTCAAACCAAGGCTCTGATACCAACTTGTAACATTCATAAAATTTGTGAAAATTTTATTTTTTTTAAACAACCACAAAACCATCATTTATCACAATTTATTTTCAAAATAAGTTTCACATCATAGAAATCCCAAAAGAAAAACAAAACATGAGGAGGTGCACGATCACGCCTAAGCCTTCCCGCAATCCAAGCTTAGTGAGTTCCCACAAGATACCAATACATAATAAATAGCACAAATATAATAACAACATGTAATGGGTCCACAATTCTACAGACTGGATTACCCCTGAGCCCACAACATAAGTCTGGCTTGCCCCACAGGCCCACTACTTGTGTCTGACTTGCTCCCCGACCTGATCAGTCAACATAATGAATACCGCTAAGCCTTCAGTATGATTTTGGCATGCCCTACCCAACCCTCAGCTCGTAATTGGAATGCTCATGAGTCCTCAGTATGAGTCTGGCATGCCCTCCTTGGCCCTCAGCTCATATCTGGCACACTCCGGGGTTTGTTGGCTACAACACAAAGCAGTACTACCTCAACCCATCCACACAATATGTCGACATATAACAGATAATATCATATACAGATAAATAGGCAATTGCATAGGTAGTCCTACAGATACCTAACTAGTGATGGGTTTTAGGTAAAACAAATAAACTAGAAAAAATTCCTAAGTTCACATGCAACCTACTTTGGATCTATGTTTTAACTATTGAACATACAACTTTGAATTGCAAAACAAGAACCCTAGAGGAGGTGAATATTTTCGAAAAATAATAAACTAGGGTTAGGAGTTACATACCTTTCAATTGTTATAGCAAACAATTGATAATTCCCTTGATCTTGATCTTGATCTTCTTGGAAGCTTAGCACCACAAGTGTAATGCCTCTAATGGAATCACACCCAAACTAGCAAGAAGGAAAGTAGAGGAGAGAGGGGAGGGAGTATGCAATTCGACCATGGTTTCTTCCAAAGAAATCAGTGTGTGTAAATGTGAACCAGGAGGCTCCTTAAATAGTTGAAGGATCTAGGGTTTAGGGGAAACCCTAGTTATCCTTTGCTTAGGGCCTAAGAAAAACCCAAGGGCCTTATCTTGGACCCCTTGGACGAATTCTCTAGGGTTTCCCTTAGGGTTTTCGTCCACCTCCTTCCAAGGGGGTTCTGGAACCTTCCATTCAACTATCAGTTAATTGCATACTAATCCCTGCACTTTATAATTAATTTTTTTAACCCCAACAGTCTCCCACTTGGATAAGTCTGTAACTATAATTGCTAGTATGCCTTCCAAATTTGACCAGCAAATTGTAGCTTCCAAAAAGCTGCTGCCGAACTCTAACCCAGTCAGTTACGTGTCCTAAGATAAGTGATCATATAATCCTTCGTTCTGCTAGATATCCCCAGACAAAAGACATGGAATGTAATCAATCTCTTTTGTCCATAATCTATGTTTCCCGATTCCTGATTTGTGATGATATAGGACTTCTAATCGAACACATCAATTCAGTCCTGGCTGGGCCCAGCACAAAAGTCAACACCAAATCATTGAGGGGCCCACATATATCGCTTTTCCCGTTAGGGCAAAAGGAATGAATGAACATTGACTCATATGCTTGTATCTTTTACTCATCAAACCATACATGATAATACGTTTTATAACACCAAGTTACTGATGCGTTTTCGTATCACCAATGTATAGCCGACTTGCAAATTACAACTATTATATCTCTGTTCCAAGATCATAGATATTATCGTCTCAGTATTACTCGTGATGAATTCCATGAAGTAATACTCTGAGCGTGGGTTTATCCAATACTCAAATCTCACTCTCTGAGTACTCATGAACATTGCAACAATTCTATTGCCATGTCTATCCTTAGACAATCTGCAATCCAATTCATGACAATTTTAATTCACTACTTACTTCCAAAAGTACGAGTGACTGTGGAGTTTGAACAATCATATTATTCGGGAAGTAAAACATGCAAAATATGAAACACAATAATAAACAATTGACAAAAGGTAGTAAACTCATAAATAATACTTTATTATTTAATCACCAAAAGTCAATTACATTTACTTTGTTACAAGTTTCAGGACAAAACTAATCTAACCACTAAAACTAATATCATCTTTCAGACCTATGCACCGAACATGCTGAATATGCTTAACCCTACTCAGACCCTTTGTGAGGGGATCTGCTGGGTTATCTTCAGATGATACCCTCTTTACAACAAGATGGCCTTCTTCTACTCTATGCCTGATGAAATGGTACTTTCTGTTGATATGTCTGGTTTTACCATGGTCTCTGGGTTCCTTAGTTAAGGAAACCGCTCCCTCATTATCGCAGAACAGTTCCATAGGCTCCTGGATGGTTGGAACAAATCCGAGATCCCCGATGAAGTTCCTCAACCAAGCTGCTTCTTTAGACTCTTCACTCGCTGCTATGTACTCTGATTCACAAGTAGAATCAGCCACCGTATCTTGCTTGGAACTTTTCCAAGTAACTGCTCCTCCATTCAGTAGAAATACCCAGCCAGATTGAGAACGGAAGTTATCTCTATCTGTTTGAAAACTGGCATCACTGTAACCATCTACTCTCAAAGTATCATTGCCATCAAGTACAAGGACCCAATCCTTCGTTCTTCGCAAATACTTGAGTATATTCTTTACTGCTGTCCAATGAGCTCTACCCGGGTTTCCCTGATAGCGACTGACCATGCTCAAAGCAAAGGCCACATCAGGGCGAGTACACGTCATAGCGTACATGATCGATCCGACAATGGAAGCATAAGGTACTCGACTCATGTCTGCTATTTCCTCGTTTGTACTAGGGCACTGAGTCTTACTCAATTTTGTGTTGCTATGGATAGGTAGCTCTCCCTTCTTGGAATTTTTCATACTAAACCTCTTTAGTACCTTATCCAAGTATGTGCTCTGACTAAATCCAATTAGTCTTTTCTTTCTATCTCTCAATATCCTAATCCCAAGAATATAGGCAGCTTCTCCAAGGTCTTTCATGGTAAAACACTTTCCAGGCCAAGACTTAACTTCATTCAAGGTTGGAACGTCGTTACCAATGAGTAATATGTCATCGACATATAACACCAGAAAAGTTACTATACTCCCACTAGCCTTGATATACACACAAAACTCATCTTCACTTCTAGAGAAATCGAGATCAGCCCCCAACGATTGAGCAAATACCGGTTGTGGTAGCCGCTGCTGAGCCAATAACGATGGCCGGAGTGCAAGCGATGATCCAAGAGATGTTGGATCTTCAAATGGAGGAAACCAGACGTTTGCTCCAGCAAAATCGAGAGGAAGCGACTATTCAGATCGAACAGCCCGAGTTGAACGAAGGGCAAACTGAGGAAGGAAACTACAGTGGGACTGTTGGTCAAGTCAACCCACCAATAGTTCGACAAAACAACCAAGATGACGAAGTCGAGAGGAATGGATGGAAGTACAAGGATTTTCAGACTTGCAATCCATTGACTTTCACGGGAAAGGAAGATCCAATCGGAGTCATGGATTGGATCTCGGAGATGGAGTTAGCTTTCATGACATGCGGTTGCAGAGGGAAGCTATAGACCACGTTTGCAGTATGTCAGTTTCGGGGAGGCGCTGTACGTTAGTGGAATACCTTGGGGAAGACTTTAAGCCCCAACAAGCCCCTGCAACTGACATGGGCAGAATTTCTGGTACAATTCAAACGAAAGTACTGCTCAGCTCAAAACCTACTCGAGCTAGAGAACCAGTTTCTAACCCTGAAGAAGGGGAGCATGTCAATCGATGAATACACGAACAACTTCACAGAAAACATGGAATTTGCCTTGCGTCTTGTTTCGGATGAGTTGACGAAAATTGATAAGCACGCAAAGGGATTACCCTGGGAGTACGCGGTGCTAGTACGTCAGGCACTAACTTTGGAGGCAGCTATCTGGGCTGCCAAGTCTATGGAGGATACGATTAAGGGGAGAGCTGCCAGCAAAGCCGAGGTTGGCGAAAAGAGGAAATTTGAGGGGTATGCGAAGCCCGATGAGAGAAGCAAATCCAGTACCAGGAAGTTTAGAGGAGGAGGGAGTGAAGAAAGATGGTGCGAGAAGTGCAAAAAGAAACACTCTGGAAAATGCGGTGAGGAAGTAACTTGTTTCAAGTGTGGGAAGCATGGGCATTATGCCAACGAGTGTAAATTCAATAAAAGGGTGTGTTACGAATGTAATGAGGAAGGGCACTTCAAGCAAGATTGCCCAAAGAGAGAGGGGGCTACAAAGCCAAATGTGTCGCCAAAGCCAAAGGCGAGAGCATTTCAAATGATCATTGACAAAGCAGATGACAATGCGAGGATTCAGGAGTGACGCCTTGACATCCAAGGATCAAGTTATGAAGTAGCCATAGAATCGTATGATGTAGCCTGTTAGAGGCATAGTCTAGGGTGAACTTGAACACTTATGTAATAGTTTCAAGGAATAATAAAAACCTTCGTTTTGATATTTGATGTGTTAAGCTGTTATGTGATTTTCTTGTGTGGTGACTTGGAAAAATGCGGGACAATACTTGAGACGAGTATGAGTAGGTGTGAATGGTAGTAGAGGCCTATACTGCCGAAAGCACATGACTCACACTTGGATCAGGGAAAGGCACAAGGTTACCAAGAAGCTAGTAACTGATTCTGTTTTATTCAAGTATGTCATTACCATCGTTTCGGTAATGACTAAAAAGATTGTTGATATTCTGACCCTAGTGGTCATCTCGAATTGAGTCCGACTACGATGAGTATGTTGCGTGGTTCAGGGAACCAAGTTCGATGTAGTGTCCGACTTAAACCAAAAAATTGAAATCAAAGCGATCAATAAAAGTATCGCGTTCGTTGTTAAAAAAATTGGTAGCTAGAAACGCTACATGTTAAAGTGTGATTATATCACATTAGAACATGAAGGAAGGCATAGTCTGTTTTAGAATATAACTCTAAGAGACCTGAGTCTAAACGTGCATCACATGATGATAGGTCATAATTTGGAGTCTAGCCTGAGGTAGAGAGCAGGTGCACGATCGAGTACTGCTTACAGTCAATGAGTCTAAGAGATAGACTTGAAGGAATATAGAAGTTATAATTATTACCTAGGATGAAGAGATGACGTATGAAGTTATTATACGAGCCCTGTTTCGTTGATGATTCCGGGACGTGATCATCCTAAGGGGGAGATAATTGTAACGCCCGGGTTTCAGGGCTAAGCATTTTTGTCAATGTAATAGTCTAGGTCAACTATTGTAACTCTTTTTGAAGTAATAAAAATGAAATATTTGAGTATTATGTGAATTATGTGTGTTATGTGTTTATTATTTAATTATAAATGTAAAATTAATAGAGAATAAAAATAAGCGTCAAAATTAAAGTGTGAGATAAGCCTTATATCTCTACATAAAGTTGTAGAATATGTCTCAAGGTTTCCGTACATATAAGGAACGCCGAAATCTGAGTTATAACGAAGAAGTTATGACTCGTCGAAGTTTTGCGACAGAACCGACACGATACCGGGAAGCGTAAATAGTGAATTTACGATAGAGCGAGATTTAACCTTAGCGATCTAAACGAATGTCATAGAATATGTTAAACTAAGAACATCGATAAAAAGAACACCCAAGTCTGACTTCGTATGAAGAAGTTATGATTTTTCGAAGTTTCGGAATAGCAGTGTACAGCCCGAAATTCGTATATTAGATCGAGTGATTTTTAGCCGACACAACCTAAACGAGAATCGAAGATCTCGTTATTAGTAGCGTAACGATAAAAAGACAGACGAAAATGGACATCGGATAAAGAAGTTATGAGATTTTAACGGACCAATCCTGTCTCGGCCTGTTAAAAATATAACTTTAAAAATAAAGTCAAAATTAGCCGACGGAGTCTAAACGAAAGTTGTAGAGTACGTCTCCACCTACGCGTGGATATAAATAACGTCAAAAACGGAGTTCGTATGAACGAGTTACAAATTATAATAGCATATTTACGTATTAAAATAAAGTATAAATCATATATACGTACACACACACACACACACACACACACATATATATATATATATATATATATATATATATATATATATATATATACATATGTATATATCATTAGAAAGGTATCGACGATGCGGTCATTATAAGACTAGTGTTGAGTTCTTTCGATATTAGCTTAGTGCAAATATCATTAAATCTATTTAAAATAGTATTATAAAGGGGTGTTTAGTTGTTTATATAACTATAAGGTCATTAAGTAATTATGGAGGGTAGTTTTTGTAAATTCAATTACTATAAATAAGAGGCTTGGGCTCTCATATTTCTTGCACCATTCTCTTGATTCAAGAGTCTTTCTCTCCTTATCCCCCGAACATTTCGGTCCCTCGTGATTCAACTTCTCTTTCTGTAGTTTTTGTATAGTAAGGTGAGCGCTGAAGCGCTGCACGAATCTTTCTTAGAAAGATTCAGCGACGAAGTTCTGCCCCTGCAGAGCCCGACTCCTAGCTAAAACCCCCTTGTAAGTAAGTTATGCTTACCTTATTTTAATATAGCTTATATTTAAAATTAGTATTGTTATTATGAACTTATAATAAATATTTGAGCTATTATTATAACTTATATAAGTGTCGTTATAATATTTTTTTAACTACTCGCGGTACGGGGAATCTGGTTTAAAGGGCCGCATAGGGTTGTTGGATTTCAGAAGTGCTATATGCCAAAATGGTCATGCCCTCCGGTGTTTTATGTCTGGCCCCTGTCTGTACATAGTGGTTGGAAAATATTGTTTAACGCTTATATAATAATAATAATAATAATAATAATAATAATAATAATAATAATAATAATAATACTAAGACTAATAGTTGGTCGCGGTAAATATTAGACTAAAATTTAGCGATAATAATGCTAGGTTTCGTCGAAGGAAAATAGAATCGTTAGAAGCAAGCGCTGCCCGATTTTGGAATCATCACTTTAACAAGTGAGTGCATAGTTACTTTCAGCTTACACATAGATATGGAGTATTTTATATAAATTACGTGCTATGTGTGCATATTATCTGAATACTTGCTATCTATGCTGGATGAACGTTTTATACATGTTTTCAATGATTTAAACTATATATGTATTTTATATCTACAAAATGTGTTGGGTAAAACATGGGTAGATGTAATAGTTGCTATGTGACAAGATAAAACAATGAGAGGCCTCGTTATAGATGTTATTGATGATCCAGTCATCTAGCAGAGTACAGATGACGACCACGGACTATTCTAGACAGTCCAGTGGAACACTAGCAGGCTCGCAACCTGTAGGTGTTTATTCGAACTGTGTGTTTATTTGAACTGTGTGCTCACCAGATGTACTCCATCCCCCACATGGTTGCCTTAAGGACATTTATTGCTGAGGAATCCCCTTAGCAGTAGTGTCCGTCCCGATGATAATCCTTAGGATAGGTCCCTTATGATAGATGCTTAGGGACGTAATGTGAGGATAACGGGAACGGGTAATCGGGTTTGTTTAATTTAATGAAGTTAATAAACTTATTTATTATGGGTTGAAAACCCTATGTGCTCACCAGGCTCCCAAGCCTGACCCACTCAGTTTTATGTATTACAGGTAGTGGCGCTTGAGCATAGTTATGATGTTTGGACGAGGGATTACGGATATAGGCCTGTAGATATGAAATAATGTAGTAAGGCTTATATTGTACTGTTTATGCTTTTGATCTGTACGAACATGACATCCCAAGTCTTTTAATGAAATACATTTCTATGGAAATGCTTTTGATAAATCTTTATCATATTTTGTTTTGGGACAAATTCCGTAACACTTTTATTTAAAATGTTACTCTGATTTTTAAACAAAGCATAAACAAACCGGTCTTTTCTGGACGTGATTTTGGGGATGTCACAGTTGGTATCAGAGCATTAGTTTAAGCGAACTAGGAATATGTATTTATTTCTAGACTTAAACTTAGAATGCTAAGCGATGATTGTGAGGTGTGAGCACTAGATTATTTTAGGAATTGTGCCTAAAATGCTTTTATGTGCTAAATGTTTGTGCCTGATATGCTGTTATTTGTTTGGATCTATGGTCTGTTGCCAACTGGATCTGGAAACCTTATGTGTTTAGGATTCTAAGCGTTTAACTACGATATTAAAACTAGCATATAAACGTTTCGGAGTGATAAGAATGATTTAAAGGTCAATCCTAAGTAAAGGTCTAGATTCACCTTATTCGGTGTATAGATCAAGATGGCAAGAACCCGTAGCGGAAATGTGAATGCAAATGGGAACCGACATCAACCCCCAGCGATTGAGCAAATACCGGTTGTGGTAGCCGCTGCTGAGCCAATAACGATGGCCGGAGTGCAAGCGATGATCCAAGTGATGTTGGATCGTCAAATGGAGGAAACCAGACGTTTGCTCCAGCAAAATCGAGAGGAAGCGACTATTCAGATCGAACAGCCCGAGTTGAACGAAGGGCAGACTGAGGAAGGAAACTACAGTGGGACTGTTGGTCAAGTCAACCCACCAATAGTTCGACAAAACAACCAAGATGACGAAGTCGAGAGGAATGGATGCAAGTACAAGGATTTACAAACTTGCAAGCCATCGACTTTCACGGGAAAGGAAGATCCAATCAGAGTCATGGATTGGATATCAGAGATGGAGTTAGCTTTCATGACATGCGGTTGCAGAGGGAAGCTACAGACCACGTTTGCAGTACGTCAGTTTCGGGGAGGCGCTGTACGTTAGTGGAATACCTTGGGGAAGACTTTAAGCCCCAACAAGCCCCTGAAACTGACATGGGCAGAATTTATAGTACAATTCAAACGAAAGTACTGCTCAGCTCAAAACCTACTCGAGCTAGAGAACCAGTTTCTAACCCTGAAGAAGGGGAGCATGTCAATCGATGAATACACGAACAATTTCACAGAAAACATGGAATTTGCCTTGCGTCTTGTTCCGGATGAGTTGACGAAAATTGATAAGTACGCAAAGGGATTACCCTGGGAGTTCGCAGTGCCAGTACGTCAGGCACCTACTTTGGAGGCAGCTATCTGGGCTGCCAAGTCTGTGGAGGATATGATTAAGGGAAGAGCTGCCAACAAAGCCGAGGTTGGCGAAAAGAGGAAATTTGAGGGGTCTGCGAAGCCCGATGAGAGAAGCAAACCCAGTACCAGGAAGTTTAGAGGAGGAGGGAGTGAAGAAAGATGGTGCGAGAAGTGCAAAAAGAAACACTCTGGAAAATGCGGTGAGGAAGTAACTTGTTTCAAGTGTGGGAAGCATGGGCATTATGCCAACGAGTGTAAATTCAATAAAAGGGTGTGTTACGAATGTAATGAGGAAGGGCACTTCACGCAAGATTGCCCAAAGAGAGAGGGGGCTACAAAGCCAAATGTGTCACCAAAGCCAAAGGCGAGAGCATTCAAATGATCCTTGACGAAGCAGATGACAATGCGAGGATTCAGGAGTGACGCCTTGACATCCAAGGATCGAGTTATGAAGTAGCCATAGAACCGTATGATGTAGCCTGTTAGAGGCATAGTCTAGGGTGAACTTGAACACCTATGTAATAGTTTCAAGGAATAATAAAAACCTTCGTTTTGATATTTGATGTGTTAAGCTGTTATGTGATTTTCTTGTGTGGTGACTTGGAAAACTGCGGGACAATACTTGAGACGAGTATGAGTAGGTGTGAATGGTAGTAGAGGCCTATACTGCCGAAAGCACATGACTCACACTTGGATCAGGGAAAGGCACAAGGTTACCAAGAAGCTAGTAACTGATTCTGTTTTATTCAAGTATGTCATTACCATCGTTTCGGTAATGACTAAAAAGATTGTTGATATTCTGACCCTAGTGGTCATCTCGAATTGAGTCCGACTACGATGAGTATGTTGCGTGGTTCAGGGAACCAAGTTCGATGTAGTGTCCGACTTAAACCAAAAAATTGAAATCAAAGCGATCAATAAAAGTATCGCGTTCGTTGTTAAAAAAATTGGTAGCTAGAAACGCTACATGTTAAAGTGTGATTATATCACATTAGAACATGAAGGAAGGCATAGTCTGTTTTAGAATATAACTCTAAGAGACCTGAGTCTAAACGTGCATCACATGATGATAGGTCATAATTTGGAGTCTAGCCTGAGGTAGAGAGCAGGTGCACGATCGAGTACTGCTTACAGTCAATGAGTCTAAGAGATAGACTTGAAGGAATATAGAAGTTATAATTATTACCTAGGATGAAGAGATGACGTATGAAGTTATTATACGAGCCCTGTTTCGTTGATGATTCCGGGACGTGATCATCCTAAGGGGGAGATAATTGTAACGCCCGGGTTTCAGGGCTAAGCATTTTTGTCAATGTAATAGTCTAGGTCAACTATTGTAACTCTTTTTGAAGTAATAAAAATGAAATATTTGAGTATTATGTGAATTATGTGTGTTATGTGTTTATTATTTAATTATAAATGTAAAATTAATAGAGAATAAAAATAAGCGTCAAAATTAAAGTGTGAGATAAGCCTTATATCTCTACATAAAGTTGTAGAATATGTCTCAAGGTTTCCGTACATATAAGGAACGCCGAAATCTGAGTTATAACGAAGAAGTTATGACTCGTCGAAGTTTTGCGACAGAACCGGCACGATACCGGGAAGCGTAAATAGTAAATTTACGATAGAGCGAGATTTAACCTTAGCGATCTAAACGAATTTCATAGAATATGTTAAACTAAGAACATCGATAAAAAGAACACCCAAATCTGACTTCGTATGAAGAAGTTATGATTTTTCGAAGTTTCGGAATAGCAGTGTACAGCCCGAAATTCGAATATTAGATCGAGTGATTTTTAGCCGACACAACCTAAATGAGAATCGAAGATCTCGTTATTAGTAGCGTAACGATAAAAAAACAGATGAAAATGGACATCGGATAAAGAAGTGAGATTTTAACGGACCAATCCTGTCCCGGCCTGTTAAAAATATAACTTTAAAAATAAAGTCAAAATTAGCCGACGGAGTCTAAACGAAAGTTGTAGAGTACGTCTCCACCTACGCGTGGATATAAATAACGTCAAAAACGGAGTTCGTATGAACGAGTTACAAATTATAATAGCATATTTACGTATTAAAATAAAGTATAAATCATATATACGTACACACACACACACACACACACATATATATATATATATATATATATATATATATATATATATATATACATATGTATATATCATTAGAAAGGTATCGACGATGCGGTCATTATAAGACTAGTGTTGAGATCTTTCGACATTAGTTTAGTGCAAATATCATTAAATCTATTTAAAATAGTATTATAAAGGGGTGTTTAGTTGTTTATATAACTATAAGGTCATTAAGTAATTATGGAGGGTAGTTTTTGTAAATTCAATTAGTATAAATAAGAGGCTTGGGCTCTCATATTTCTTGCACCATTCTCTTGATTCAAGAGTTTTTCTCTCCTTATCCCCCGAACATTTTGGTCCCTCGTGATTCAACTTCTCTTTCTGTAGTTTTAGTATAGTAAGGTGAGCGCTGAAGCGCTGCACAAATCTTTCTTAGAAAGATTCAACGACGAAGTTCTGCCCCTGCAGAGCCCGACTCCTAGCTAAAACCCCCTTGTAAGTAAGTTATGCTTACCTTATTTTAATATAGCTTATATTTAAAATTAATATTGTTATTATGAACTTTTAATAAATATTTTAGCTATTATTATAACTTATATAAGTGTCGTTATAATATTTTTTTAACTACTCGCGGTACGGGAAATCTGCTTTAAAGGGCCGCATAGGGTTGTTGGATTTCAGAAGTGCTATATGCCAAAATGGTCATGCCCTCCGGTGTTTTATGTCTGGCCCCTGTCTGTACATAGTGGTTGGAAAATATTGTTTAACGCTTATATAATAATAATAATAATAATATTAAGACTAATAGTTGGTCGCGGTAAATATTAGACTAAAATTTAGCGATAATAATGCTAGGTTTCGTCGAAGGAAAATAGAATCGTTAGAAGCAAGCGCTGCCCGATTTTGGAATCATCACTTTAACAAGTGAGTGTATAGTTACTTTCAACTTACACATATATATGGAGTATTTTATATAAATTACGTGCTATGTGTGCATATTATCTGAATACTTGCTATCTATGCTGGATGAACGTTTTATACATGTTTTCAATGATTTAAACTGTATATGTATTTTATATTTACAAAATGTGTTGGGTAAAACATGGGTAGATGTAATAGTTGCTGTGTGACAAGATAAAGCGATGAGAGGCCTCGTTATAGATGTTATTGATGATCCAGTCATCTAGCAGAGTATAGATGATGACCACGGACTATTCTAGACAGTCCAGTGGAACACTAGCAAGCTCGCAACCTGTAGGTGTTTATTCGAACTGTGTGTTTATTTGAACTGTGTGCTCACCAGATGTACTCCATCCCCCACATGGTTGCCTTAAGGACATTTATTGCTGAGGAATCCCCTTAGTAGTAGTGTCCGTCCCGATGATAATCCTTAGGATAGGTCCCTTATGATAGATGCTTAGGGACGTAATGTGAGGATAACGGGAACGGGTAATCGGGTTTGTTTAATTTAATGAAGTTAATAAACTTATTTATTATGGGTTGAAAACCCTATGTGCTCACCAGGCTCCCAAGCCTGACCCACTCAGTTTTATGTATTACAGGTAGTGGCGCTTGAGCATAGTTATGATGTTTGGACGAGGGATTACGAATATAGGCTTGTTGATATGAAATAATGTAGTAAGGCTTATATTGTATTGTTTATGCTTTTGATCTGTACGAACATGACATCCCAAGTCTTTTAATGAAATACATTTATATGGAAATGCTTTTGATAAATCTTTATCATATTTTGTTTTGGGACAAATTCCGCAACACTTTTATTTAAAATATTACTCTGATTTTTAAACAAAGCATAAACAAACCGGTATTTTCTGGCCGTGATTTTGGGGATGTCACAATAATGAGTTATTTGAAGAAATAGTGTAAATACCTGCCGAAGATGGCTTCACTTTGCCATCTTTGATGTCCTGCAGATATTGTGGGCAGGTTTCCAATGCCCTTTTTGATTGCAATAAAAGCAAACAACTTCCTTTGGATCAGAGACATGGGGAATGGAAGCATTGGGCTTGGCTTTTGGGACATTGCTAGATGACCCTACTTGGACCTTTGCCTTCCAGTTTTGCTTAGGAGGACCTTTCCTCTTTTTCCCCTTTCCCTTTCCAATAGCTAGAACAGGAGCACTTGTAGGAGTGGAGGCTATACTTTTACCCTTCATCCCTGCTTCAACAGTCTGCAACAAGTTGTGCAATTGGGCCAATGTCTGCTCAGTGTTGTTCAAATGGTAAGTTAAGATAAACTGACCATAACAATCAGGCAACGAGTTCAAGACCATGTCAATGGCCAATTCCTCATCAAAATGAATGTTGAGCTTGACCAAACGCTCTATGTAGTGTTGCATTCTTTGCACATGAGACACAACCGATTCCCCCTCCTTCATCTTGCAAGCCATGAGTGACTTGACTACTTCAAACTTTTCTTGACGAGCCCGCTTATGATACTTTTCCATAAGGTCCTTGTTCATCTCAAAAGGCCAGTAGTCCTCATAGTACCTTTGCAGTTCTGGGGACATGGTTGCGACCATGATGCATGCCACTTTGGTAGCATCATCATAGTGCTTCTTGTATGCATCATACTCTTCGGGAGTGTCTTTGGAATCATCAAGTTCTTTGAGCTCCTTTTCAAGGACATACTCTTTGTCCTCGAATCTGAGCGACATCTTGATGTTACACATCCAATCGTTATAGTTCGAGCCATCCATAACGACTTTAGCGCAAATGTTGAGCAAAGAGAAGTTGTGGCTGGAGGATGAAGAAGCAGAAGTGTTTCCAGGAGTAGACATCTGAAAAGAAGGATAGTTTTAGTTTAGATTTCAAGACACCTCAATAAAATAACCCAAAGATATCATATCAAGGTTAGGACCCAACTATGACGATTTACAACTTAGAAATGGGATGCCGAGATCCAAGTTCAAATCTCATAAAGGTAGGTGAATGACGATTCACCAATTCCACCATTAGACAAAATAAATGAAATGAAATTCCTAATTCTTTTGAGATACATTAAAACTATTTAATGACATGTTTTTAATCTCGGATTATGCTCTACTATTTGTGACCGGGATACCGAGGATCACAAACTAGATGTGAATAACCATGCAAATGTGCTTGGTAACCTTATTATCTTTATCATTAACTATTGATGTGCCGGTAAATCACACATGCTCCATCAAAATGATAATTATAAGATACCCATTACTACTCTTTATTAGTGCCTTTTAGTGTGCTGGTTAACCACACACGCTCCACTAACGACTAATAAAGCATAATGTGCAATTTCATGGATTAGCATACTTTTCACATATTTCCTAAAGTAGCTAGAGTTGGGATTTTAAAAATAATGTTCTAGTACTTTCTTTAATATCATTATACTTTTAGTGAGAAGTAGTTGTCCTATCAAATCCGTTCTGCTAACGACCCTCCACTAATCAAGGAAGCGGTGGGTGAGAGTGGACGCCCATTCAACTACCATTTTATAAGCAGTTTCCTTATACCCCCTTATAGATTAGCTTCGTGAATGAGGCATACTAGCGATTTGACTGACCATATTCTTATACATATATAATATTAAACTTTTAATTATAATATATATATATATATATATATATATATATATATATATATAAGGTGTGTTTTAAGAAATTTTAAAACTCTAAGGGCTTATATAAATTTCGAAATTTAAACTATTAAATTTTAAATTTAAATAAACCAATTAATTTGATTTAACGTTTATCTATTAATTAACTTTTAATTAATTTATTAAATCTTGTAAGGATTATCCAATTAAATTAAACAATTAATTTAATCCCAATCCTTATCCTTCTAAATTTCGAAAATTAGGGTAAGGATAATTATCCAATTAATCTAATCAAGTGACAATTATCCAAAACAAGAAACACTAAAATTTCTAGCATATTTTCGAAATTCACAAGGGAGGAGGCTAGGGTTTTTCAAAACCCTAACCCTAATTTTCATTACTGGTAGATGTAATATTGCGATATGTGTCTTACCTTGGTAATTCCTTTATTTACCTAGTGGGTCTAACTTTATGTCTAAGGAAGAGGATAATCGCCCTAAAGAGCCTGCCTAGTCCTTCTCGAATCCTGAGAGTTCTGTTCCATTTCGTAAGCGAGTGTTTAGTGTGAAGTACTTCCATTCGCCCCTCCTCCAATTGCGGACTCCTTGTCAGAAGAGTTATCAAGCGCAAGGGAAAAGACTAGCAAGCCAATTACAGTCTTAAGGGTTGGTGTTCGAATTCTCTTCTCATTGGATCCAGTTGGAATTGTAGTTCTCTTTGCTGTTGTGCCAAGCGAGGGAGTTCTTTGATAACTCTACCAAGAATTAGGGTGCAGGCAAGTTTACTCGCTTCTCCTCGAATTACATAAGAAAGTGGTTCTTTGGAGGCTAGGGTTTTCGAAAACCCATTGATCCACAACCCTAAAAATCGAAAAAATGGCCTTTAGGGTTTATTAGCTATAGACCCTAATTTGCAATTCAACAATTGCAGCAATTCAATTTAAAACAAAACAATGGCTCTGATACCACTGATGGGTTTTAGGTAAAACAAATAAACTAGAAAAAATTCCTAAGTTCACATGCAACCTACTTTGGATCTATGTTTTAACTATTGAACATACAACTTTGAATTGCAAAACAAGAACCCTAGAGGAGGTGACTATTTTCGAAAAATAATAAACTAGGGTTAGGAGTTACATACCTTTCAATTGTTATAGCAAACAATTGATAATTCCCTTGATCTTGATCTTGATCTTCTTGGAAGCTTAGCACCACAAGTGTAATGCCTCTAATGGAATCACACCCAAACTAGCAAGAAGGAAAGTAGAGGAGATCGGGGAGAGAGTATGCAATTCGGCCAGGGTTTCTTCCAAAGAAATCAGTGTGTGTAAATGTGAACCAGGAGGCTCCTTAAATAGTTGAAGGATCTAGGGTTTAGGGGAAACCCTAGTTATCCCTTGCTTAGGGCCTAAGCAAAACCCAAGAGCCTTATCTTGGACCCCTTGGACGAATTCTCTAGGGTTTCCCCTAGGGTTTTCGTCCACCTCCTTCCAAGGGGGTTCTGGAACCTTCCATTCAACTATCAGTTAATTGCATACTAGTCCCTGCACTTTATAATTAATTCTTTTAACCCCAAAATTAATTCCACTTAATTTATGGCTAACAATTAATTAAACATAATGATTTCTTATTAATATATTAATCTTTTAACATATTGATAAATTCATTTATACTAATTTATTAATCTTATAATAAATTAATATCTCTCCTTTCATAATTTCCTTGTCTGGTTGCTAGGTTTGAGGGCAACCCAAAAGGACTGTGCTACTATCAATTCAAATACATACCAATTATAGTTATGGGCTTAGACACCTAATCCAACAACTATCATATCAAGACTAGCATACATATATATAACATACTCAACATATCAGCAATGTTAGGTTATCAAACCAATGGGTCGGCCTTAGTGCCTTCGACCCGAAACTATACTGAGGAAGATTCACCTCATAATGTCGAACTACACTGAAACCTCCGACTGTTGACTCACAGAAATCCCGAACTATCACAATAAACAAACACCCAATTAACAATTGGGATACCATTATTAACTAAGGGCCCAAACATAGGTTAATTTTCCATTTAACCCTTTCCTTAATTAGGCCAAGGCCCAAGTCCAAATCTTTGATCCAAAAGGCCTAACTTACTTCAAGGCCCATGATTGGCCTAATTTTCTAAATTGGGCCCAAACCCCTTATTGGGCCTCATCCAAAGGTTTGATCCTCTTATTAGCCCAAAACACACTTATCCAGATGGTTCATTAGGGCCCAAGTATCAAAGCCCAAAAGATGGCCCAATACCCGAAGCCCAAAGTCCGAACCTACACAGAAGGCGTACGTTGGGCGTACTCCTCCTCACATTGACCACCATCGGGGTGGTTGACTCAGTACGCAGGGTGTATATCAACTTACACGGGGCGTACCCTCGCAGTCCTTAAAATCCTTACAAGTGCTTAATGGATTAAGCACCTAAGTTCAAACTTTAGATCTATGACTCAAAAGCACTCTAGAACCATAAAGTCTCAAACTTTAAGACTTTGGTTATCCAAAAGGGCTAAATGCATGGTCTTAATCCATTAAGACCTCCAACAAAGAAAAAAAGGATCAAAATAGCTCAAGGGATCTCATCTTTATGCCTTAGGACCCATCCTAGGGTCTGAAAGGACAGCCCAACACGACCAAAACAAAGCATGCACAATATTGGGACTCTTGGGAAAATAAGAATACCAAAAAGAAACCAAAACAAGATCTAAACAATCCAAGCATAAAGGTAGAAGCTTTATACCTTCTGAAGCTTCGCAAGATGATGATAATCCCAGATGTACAAGCTTGCTTCCTTCCTTGACTCTTTTGATGCACTAACTTCTCCTTTTGGCACACAAAAATCACACTATAAGCTCAAGATGCTCACTATGGGGGTTAGGGCTCTATCAAAATGGCTAATGGACTTCAAGGCTGAAAGAATGAGTTAAAATGACCCATAATGGTGCTTAAATACTCCTCAAACCCTAAAAATTAGGGTTTCATCTGGACATGCGTAAGCCCTGCGTACATATGTGTACGCACAACGTACTAGGGTGTGTCATAGTACGCTTAGTGTACCCACATGTACGCCCAACGTATAACTCAAGCTCCCAAGAATTACCAATTTGCCACTAGGGCTTCTTAGGGCTTATTCCAACCAACATCAAGGACCAAAAAGGACATAATAAAATACCAAGGGAAGGATTCGAAAATACCTGAAAACTTGGGATGTTACAGTACTCAAGATGACCGAGTTGATTCAGCAGGTCCGGAGTAGACTCCAGACGGCTCAGAGTCGGAAGAAGAGCTACGCCGATAGGCGCCGATTGGACCTAGAGTTCCAGGTCGGTGATATGCTGAAGGTGTCACCTTGTAAATGTGTCATTCGCTTTAGGAAGCGGGGCAAGTTGGGCACCAGGTATATCAGACCCTTAAAGATTATAACATGGGTGGGCAAGGTTGCGTACCAACTAGACCTTCTGTACGAGCTCAGACAGATCTACAACACTTTTCATGTCTCCCAGCTGCGGATGTACTTAGTAGATGATTCCGCAGTGATCCCTTTAGAGGACATTCTGGTGGACGACCGCCTGAACTACATAAAGAGGCCGGTAGCTATTCTTGACAGGAAGACAAAGGATCTGAGAAATAAAAGGGTTGATCTGGTGAAGGTGCAATGGTAGCACCGTAAGGGCTTATAATAGATGTGGGATCCAGAGGACGAGATGAGGGAGCATTACCCGGAGTTATTTCCAGCAGCAACAACAGACTTTGAGGACAAAGTCTAATTCAAGTGAGGGAGATTTGTAATGCACGTGTTGCCAGGTATTTCCTTTTACTGCTTATTCAAATAATAAAAATAACATTATGATTTTGGGAGGAGGGCAATACGATGGGCATACATAGAGTACGCACGACATACATTGGTGAGGCGCGAAGCGGGGGAAGCCCCTGTGTACGCTGGGTGTACCCATGCGTACGTTGGGTGTAGGTTGGCCAGATGCAAACCCTAAATTTCAAGGTTTTCACCTTATTTATGTTGGATTAGTGTCTAAGTCCATAACTATAATTAGTATGTACTTGACCCGACTCAGCATGGTCCATTTGGTTTGCATGGCATCAGAACATTTGGATAGACCGTTTGTGAGGATAGGACATTTGTGACATATTAATATATTATAAGTTCTAATATATTAATATGAAATCATGTTATTTAATTAGTATTGATAAAGAATTAAATTTGGACTTAATTTAGTGATCAAAAGAGACTAATTAAATATATGGGGATTGATTGTGTAAATCATTCATTCTTATATATGTGGGCTTATGATCCATGATTCCTTATGTTGGGTTTAACCCATCTGCTGACCCATGGATACTCCATGGAGGTTAAAACCCATGGAGCATAAGGAATGGGTAAAGTCATGGGTTACATGGTGTAACCCTAATGTGATCACTATATAAGGACCCATTTAGCTCAAGAAATTGGCACTAGTGATATATATATATATATATATATATATATATATATATATATATATATATATATATATATGAAGGCTAGCCAATTTAAGCATGAGTGTCTGCTTCTCATGGTTATTCCATGTGTTGGTGATGTTGTGTGAACCATTTGAGGTGTCACACTTGGGACACTAGGCTCTCGAGCTTCATGGAGTCAAGCTACATCAACAAGGTATGTATTATATCCATTTTATTACCCAGGTATCAAAAGATTGTATGCTAGTTAGGGTAATACCTTGGAATATTCATATTTGCATGTATAAAAGAGAAAACATAGATCCAAGGTATTTAGGGTTGCATGTACACTTAGGAGTGTTGGAATGCTCAAAACCCAACAATTTAAACATCTTAAGTTCCTCCCAACCCTCATTCTCTCAGCCTCCACTATCCCTAAAGTGTTAAACTCGAACCCAAAGCCTCTTTCATGCATATTGAGCTTACTTTGAGAATTTTTGGTGATATTTGGTGATTTTGAAGAAGAAGGAGCTTGAAGAAGGTGTAAGGACGTGAAGAGGGCTTGTAGATCCAGAAGTTTGGCATCATTTCTAACTCATTTGAGGTATAAAGCTTTAACCTTGACCATTGCATGCTTAGATCTAGTTTTGGGGTGTTTTATGTCATATTTTGGCCCCATAGTTGAGGTTCCTTGAGTTCTAGAAGTTCCAGTCCATATGAGCTGTCCTTTTTGGCTCTTGGAGGTTTTTGAATCCATAAAAATCATACCTTGATGGTTTAACCTCAACCATGCAAGTGCTATATAGCAACTAAGTGAGCTTATGGACTTAATTTGTGTATTAATCCCCATCCATGCATGCAAAAGCATAAAGTTTATAACTTTATGGTTTAGGACGTCTTTAGGGGCTTGGATCTATGTTCTGGACATGAGGACTTAACGAATTAAGTTACAAGGAAGTTCTTAACTTGGCTGGCCGGTACGTTGGCCGTACCCCTAGTACGCTGTGCATACTGGGTCAACCTCTCGTATCTGGTCAAGGCCAGCGTACGCTGGGCTTATGTGCCAAGTACGCCATGCGTACACATGTAGTGGGTCAAAAGGTGGTTTTTGGGCATGGAATTATTGGGCCTTAAGCCCATCTGTGGATTAAGGCCTCTTGGCCTAGACCTAGGATTTATGGTATTGGGCCTTATTGGGACTTAAATCTTAGTTGGTTAGACTTGGACATTTTATTTTGAAAGTTGGGCCTTAAGAGGAAGAGGCCCAATAGGGAAAAGATTAGGGACCCTTGCCTTATGTTATGAGTCAAGGTTTGGACCTTAGGGTCAGGTTTAGATCTAATGACTAATTAGGAAATTTGTTGTGCTATAGGGAGAGGAGTCCCGAGTCATCCGAGGAGTACAATTTAAGATTCACGATTGAGGTGAGTCTCCTTTTGTAGAATTTGTGGGTCGAAGGCACCAAGGTCGGCCCACTAGTTATGATATGGCACGATGATTGTCTTTGTGATAATTATTCGTTGTGCATGTATTATTTGATGCTTTTGTGAATTATGTGTGATATCATATAGTAGTGGTAGGGGTGAAATAGACCCAGTATCCGGTTGAAATAGACCAAAGGGGTAGGTTAAGCACCCATATATGCTCATAATTATCCGATTGAAATATAACGAAGGGGCATGTCCAGCACCCAGATATGGTCGGTAGTATCCAGTTGGAATAGACTGAAGGGGCAGGCCAGCACCCATATATTCTTGGCAGTATGTTTACTTTGTATGTGTTATGGTGGGGAAACTCACTAAGCTTCACACTTACTGTTTTAGTTTGCGTTTCAGGTACTTCCAGATCGAAGGAGAAGGGGCTTGCTTGATCGCATCGCATCACACTTGATTTTTCCGCAAGTAGAGATTTTGGGACTTATGCTCTGATAATGTTTCCTTATGAATTGTCTTGATTAAACACTATAACTATCTTGTGTTTTAATGGTTTTGGAATCAATGATATTTTGTGCTTGTAAATTTGGTAGACTTAAAAATGAAATTTTTGGGTCATATTTTGGGATGCTACACTTTTTTTATTTAATTTAATTAACAAAACAAAAAACAAAAATCTCACCCACCCCACCTCTTACTACAACACTCACCCCTAACTCACATTGACTCTCTTTCTCTTTCTCTCTCTCTCTCTCTCAATTGTTGTCAAACATTACCACATGTCGGAACATTATCGTCATCATACCACTACAACCACTGGATCTGCCATTGTTTAGCTGAAAACACCACCCCACCTACATCACTCGTTGTAGATTCTCTTTCTCTTTCTCTCTCTCTCTCTCTCTCTCTCTCTCCCTCTCTCTTATTCTTCCAAAAAACATCATCGACGTTGTCCGTGGTTTGTGGTTTAGATTTAAAAAAAGCATTTTTCAGATCTACGTCGTTGAAGGTACATTTTCAAGGGTTTTGGTGGTAAGATACGACATACGATAATGGCGTGAAGTACATCTGCTAGCCTTATGACGATTTTTCTGTGAACATGATGCTCGATGATGGTTTCATTGTAAACATGGTGCTCGACCGACGAAGGTCAAGAAGGATATAGGGTGGAACAAGTCGGAAAATGTAAGGCCAAGGCGTTGGTGACCATCGTACTAGTGAATCCGGTGGGTGGGGATGTTGACCAGTGGTTTGGGTAGGTGACGGCGAGAATGGAGGTTGTGAAAGACCAGATATGTGGCAGAGGTGGTGATGGTGGAGAACCAGATACAACCCATCGAGCATGTTCTTTCGACGAGAATAATGGCCGAAAACAGCGCGGGGGGGGGGGGGGGGGGGGGGGGGTGGCGATGACTTTTTTCCAGTGGTGGAGGCAGAAAAAAAAAGTTTCTTGTCAATGGGTTTTGCTGAATTTGGTTTAGGTTTAGGTTTAAATGGTGGTGGTGGCATTTAGAGACACACACACACACAGAGAGAGAGAGAGAGAGAGAGAGAGAGAGAGTGTGTGTGTGTGTGAGAGATAGATAGATAGATAGATAGATGACATTGCAAAAATGGTCCCTGTGGTTGGCAAAATTATGTGGTTTTGGTCCAAAAAGTGTTTGTGGTGCACGAATGGTACAAAATTGGATCTTTTTAGTGATTTTGGTCCCTATCAACTTAAAATGACTATTATACCCTCACATTTTTTTTTAATTTTTTTTTTATATTTATGTTAATATTTTTAATTAATTAGAAAAAATCCCACCCACTAGATATATCTCTCTCTCCCCTAATCTAGGTTTGTCTTTCAGAAACTCCAGAACATCATATAAACATAAACAAATAATGAAGAACATGTGTATCTTCATAAACACATAGACACATCAAATTTTATGGGCTATTCTAAAAATATATACTCCCATCATATTTTCTGGGCTTCTTCAATACACACACTTATGAACATACATATTCAAGAACAACACACATCAGTGGAGGAGTTTTCCAGATCGTTCTCCACCTAGAAATCATCGGACGATGGCTGGTTCTAGGGTTTTAAATCAGAGGACTTTTCCAGATCAACACTAGGGTTAAGGCTATTCCGACGGTGGCGGTGGTAGCTTTGATATATGAAAAATGAAGATATCAGTGTTGGATTAGTGTCTAAGCCCGTAACCATATTTGGTAAGTACTTAACCCGGTTGTGCATGGTCCTTTTAGGTTGCCTTCAAACCTGGGAATGAAATAGGATAATTGTTGGAGAGAGAAGAATGATTTATTAATTTATTACTTGGTTAATAAATTAATTTGAAATCAAGATAAATGATTTATTAATGTATTATAGATATAATGTATTGATTAGAAATCATATTTTTAATTAATATTTAGGATTAAAGGAATTAATTGAAACTGTAGGGACTAAAGGTGACAATGTTCAGAATTTGAGCATTGAAGCATTCTAGAACCTCCCTTAGAGGTGGGGAACGAAATCTAGAGTGTCCTAGGGTTTCTTGGGGATCTAAGGGTGCCTTGGAAGCCTTAGGGAGGAAGTTAAGGGATTAGGGTTATCTAAGATACACCTGCGTTATCCTAAACCTTCCTTATCACCTATATAAACCCCTATAGGGTTGGATTTCGTGAAAGGAACTCCAAGAGAGGCTTAGAGCCGAATTTTCAACTTCCCTTCTCTCTCCATAGTAATCCTTGGTTGCTAGGTTTGTTTGTGAGCCATTAGAGGCGCGACACTTATGGCGCTTGCTTTCAAAGACAAGAAGATTCAAGATATACATTGTTATTACAATATAACAACAAGAGGTATGTATTTCATATTTCTTTGTGAATTTCGAAATTCCTAGAAGCCTTTTAGGGTTCTTCAAGTGTTCATAATGTTGTATAACTAATAGTGATAACATAGATCCAACTCTAGGGTTGCGTGCACACATATGATTTTTTGTATAAATCCCATCAATCAGCACCATCATCTTTTGATTACCCCCAATCTCAGAACTTCACACAGACATCATCATTTTTTCCTGGTTTCATCGATTTCTAATTATCAATTTCACTGTAAGGAACATCAATTTTTGTTGATGTAAATCTAATTTGTTCATATTCACATGGGACTTTGCTTTCCCAATCTTGTTCAAGGTAACCATTCAAAATGGCATATGAGAGAACTATACACATACGCTTGAAGCTTATCTTCACTAATCCATGGAGGCAATGAAGGGATTTCCATGTGATCGATAATCTCAATTCAAGGAGTTGCTACCAGTACATCTACATGGTTGATGAGCAAAAACTTATTGAATACAGTCAAACAATCGTATTTCACAAAAACCCTCTCTGCTCTTCCTAAATCCTGTGTTAATTTCCTAAAATTTACAAAATCCATCTTCATGTAAACACAGTGAAAGAAAAAAGAAGAACCTGGAATTGCAAGATATATAAATTAACCTCCAAATGATTTGGAGAATAATTGAGTTGGGTTAATTAGGGATCTAGGAAACAATGAAATACCGGGATCAATTATTTCCTTGACTTGATATGGCCGGAACAGACTCAGATGCTAAGTGAAGGTTGGGACTTTTATACATTAGATATGGTTGCGACGGTTGATTGAAGTGTTTGAGGTGGCCGTGGTCGACGATGGTGGAAGGATGGTGGAGGCGGTGGGTTGAAGGTCGATTGTGGTTTGAAGGCTGGTGATGGGTGTTTACCAGAGAGAGAGCGAGCGAGAGAGAGGGAGAGAGATGGGTAGGGTGAGGTTTTTTTTTGTTTTTTTAATTAAGAAAATAAGAAATCAATTAAACAAAATTAAAAAAGAATTAGTTAAGGGCATAATCATCATTTCAGGTAGGGTATGGACCAGAATCACAACAAAATAATAACCATAGGGACCAAAACCACACAAAGTATCTAAAATTGGACCGTTATCGCACCACCAAACCTTTTTGGACGAAAACCACATAATTTTGACAAACATACGGACCATTTTTTGCAATTTTGTCTAGATAGATAGATAAATAGAGAGGGGGGGGGGAGAGAAAGAGAGAGAGAGAGAGGCCTTTTTAATTTTAATTAATACAAAACAATAATATAAATAAAAAAATAAACATAAGGGGCATAATTGTCTTTTGTGACCAAAGTTAATAAAAAGATATAAAATTAGACAACTCATGCACCACTAAACGTTTTTGGACCAAAATTATATAATTTAGACAACCACAAAGTCGATTGTGGTTTGAAGGCCGGTGATGGGTGTTTACCAGAGAGAGAGCGAGCGAGAGAGAGCGAGCGAGAGAGAGCGAGCGAGAGAGATGGGTAGGGTGAGGTTTTTTTTTTTTTGTTTTTTTAATTAAGAAAATAAGAAATCAATTAAACAAAATTAAAAAAGAATTAGTTAAGGGCATAATCATCATTTCAGGTAGGGTATGGACCAAAATCACAACAAAATAATAACCATAGGGACCAAAACCACACAAAGTATCTAAAATTGGACCGTTATCGCACCACCAAACCTTTTTGGACGAAAACCACATAATTTTGACAAACATACGGACCATTTTTTGCAATTTTGTCTAGATAGATAGATAAATAGAGAGGGGGGGGGGGGGAGAAAGAGAGAGAGAGAGGCCTTTTTAATTTTAATTAATACAAAACAATAATATAAATAAAAAAATAAACATAAGGGGCATAATTGTCTTTTGTGACCAAAGTTAATAAAAAGATATAAAATTAGACAACTCATGCACCACTAAACGTTTTTGGACCAAAATTATATAATTTAGACAACCACAAAAACCATTAGAATTAAAGTTAAACGAACATGTAACCACAACAATCCAAATTATATTAATTTATTTGAATGTTATCTTTAAATTTTCAATGTAAATATTTTTTTTTGACTTTACAATACTCATATTTTGAGACTATAAGTTATATATTTTTTAATGAAATTATTTGTGAAATAAATTATTTTTAAATTATATTATATTAAAATGAAAAAACTTAAAAACTAGTCCATGTGATTTTAAAAAAAAATCGAGTTCAGTTCTTAACATTTTTATCCTAAAAAATGTCCATGTGGTTTCAAAACTTTTAATGAATGACATTAACTCTTACTAGTTTTTTTGTTGTTAAGTCAATTAGGGTTGAGGGAATGATAGCTTTTTTCATATCTCAAGAACCATTTTTCAGGATTTTAGTTATTTTTTTTTTCTTATTCAAAAAACTAGAAAATAATAACCCTCCCTCCTACCCCACCCTCTCGCCCACCCTCTACCACTTCCTCATCTACATGCAAACTGCCACACACCATGGATTTATGATTTATTATTCAAAGTATTCTAATCCTAATGTGTGTATGTTATCCATATAAATGATATAAATGATAATGTAACCTCCGGCTATTTGAAGGGCAAATCTTTATCTTCTATACACCCACTAAGCTACCCCAACAGTTTCCTAGAACACCTACAAGAAGAAAGATGTCATAACATTTAAAACCAATAGATAAGAACTAGAGATATTCAATGCATGCAATCATCATAACCGACTCATCTTTTCGTCTACCAAGGCATTCCCTAAGAAGTGATATTTTGTAATCAATTTTAGTAAATAAATATAACAAATACTAAGTAATTACACCACTAACCCATCGATTACTTCACCCCCTTCGCCCTATATAACATGCGTCTCTTTCCCCCTCCCATCCACACCCTTATTAAGTAAGTCAATCAGACGATTACATCGACATGAAATCTGAAGAGATGGAGAAGGTGCTCAACACCCTCATTCAGCAACTCAGTAAGACAAGAGAATCACTGAAGGTGTACAACTTAAATCTGAAAAATGTATTCTTGGTCTTGAGATCTAAAAAAAATCAAGTTTGTAGAAATATTTTATTCTTGAGTGTTCTTGTTGTAGTTTGAATGCTTTGGAAAATTTAAGTCTGTATAAAAATCGTTTGTTCATATTTGAGCTTGCAGATTTGAAAAAAAAATGAGTGTTTTGTGGTGTCCGATGACGGATGTGATGTTCGATGGCGGTGGTGGTTTCCGGCAACGGTGTTCCTAGATCTGATTAAGTAAAAGAGGGTATAAGGTGTTAGATAAGGAGTGAGTATGTGGGTAGGGGTGGGTTGTTTCTTTTTGTTTTTTTTTAATTAGAAAAATGGTAAAATAATTTAAAAAATGGTAAAACAGAAATACCAAGGGCAAATCTATAATTATAAAAAGTTTAAAATTTTTTGAAAAAATTTGCAATAAAGTTCTTATTTTGGACAAATGTTGCAACTCCTAAACATTTTAGACCAAAGTTCCAAATTTTGACATACCACATGTTTTAGACCAAAGTTCCAAATTTTGATATACCACATGAACCAAATCTCAATTTTGTCTAATTTTTTCGTTGTCCATTATGTATTTGAAGGATTAACTTTCTAGTCTTACTATTGTCAGTTGATTAATTTCCCTATTGTCAGTTGAAGAAGTACTTGAAGGGTTAATTTCCCAGTTGTCTAATGTGGTATTTGAAAGATTAATTTTCTAATTATGTAGTGAAAGAGACTTTGTTTTGAGTATTTTGGATGGATTAAAATAAAAACTGTTTATTAAAACTGTTTGTTAACTAAAATAATCTGTTTTCGATAATATATTTTATTATAATTTTTTTAGATTAACCATTGTAACTTATTTAAACAAATTTATTAGAGGCGAAAACCAATTACCAATTTATAATGTTTTGCCCTTAAAAACCCATTGAAGTTTGCAACCTAGTTTTCTTTTTCCATCATTAGGGCAAAAATACCCATTGCAATTTACTTTTTATCCATATCATTTTATTGATATTTTATATGTTTAAACATAATTTCTTAAACTTAAAACGACTTGTCATTAGATTATATTTTCGTGACATATAGTTATTTCAGTTTTTTTAGACTCTATTTTATTATCGTATATTGCTTTAAATAAACAGCACCAAACATTCTTAAATAAAAATACGTTATTACTATTAAATATATATAAATTTACAATAAACATAACGGGTCCATTGAGATAGGGTTGTTGTATTGGTTTGCTTAGAAACCAAACCTGGATCTTTGGAAAGTATATGATATCTTGATCACGTGAAAATACACTGTTCCACATGTTTTATATATATATATATATATATATATATATATATATATATATATATATATATATATATATATATATATATATATATATATATATATATATATATATATATATATATATATACAAAATAGAAAACCATAATTAACCAAGAGACCAAGGAAACAATCGTGAGCATCGGAAATGATAACGATCAACAACCAAGGAAATAAATGTACACTTTTACATTGGACGCACACACCAGATTATACCAAAAAAATCCACCATTTACAAAAAAAACCCACCACTTTTTTTCGTTTAAATTTTTTTTTAGGTCACGTTTTTTATCAAAAAAAAAAAAAAAAACAAACGAATATACCGTTGTTCACGATTTTTCGTCATCTTTCCATAGAGATCCATGATAATATATAAAAAACGAACTTTTTTTTTAAAAAAAAAAACCCACTTCATTTTCTTTAATGAAAAAAGTTAATGTCTATTTTTTATAGAAAAAAAATTAATAAATATATCAAAATTCATATTTTTTTGTACTTTTTAAACATAGATTCATATTCATATTAAAAAAAAAAAAACGATATTTCAGTTCAGATTCATATTGTGAACTTGTTCAGATTCATATTATAAACCTGTTCAGATTCACATTGTGAACCTCCTCAGATTCACAGTGTGAATCTGAACTGATCGGAGCTTTTTCACATTGTGAATGTTAAAATTTGAAATATTTACAGCTTAGATTCACAATGTGAATCTACATTGCTCGAGGTTTTTTTTATTTATTTATTTTTTTTGTGAACCTTCTCAGATTCACAGTGTGCATAATAATAATTCAGATTCACAATGTGAATTTGAATTGTTCGAGATTTTTCATATTGTGAATGTTAAAAATTGAAATATTTACAGTTTAGATTCACAGTGTGAATCTACACTGTTCGAGGGTTTTTTTTAGTCGATGTTGATGTTTATTAATAAAGTACAAAAAATTAATATTTTTTGTATTATTAGTTTTTTTTTTAATAAAAAAAAGCTTAAATATGGAAAAAAAATAAGAAAATTAAGTGGGTTTTTTTCAAAAAAAATGTTCGTTTTTTATATATCATCATGGTTCTCTATGGAAAGAGGACGAAAAATCGTGAACAACGGTATATTCAGATTTTTTTTCGATAAAAAACTTGGCCTAAAAAATTTTTAAATGAAAAAAGGAAGTGGGTTTTGTCATGATCCGGTACATGTGTGTCCATTATAAAAATTAACAACCTTTACTTTTGCCGATGATCGCTTTAAATTCCGACGCTTTGGATTGGTTCCTTGAATAATAATAGTTCTCTATTGAACTTTTTCATATATATATATATATATATATATATATATATATATATATATATATATAGGGAAGGATTATTTGAAAAACAAAAAAAACCTTAAAAATCATTAAAATATATAAAAAAAAATATTTAGAGATTACAAAACTTTTTATAAAAATATTGCAGATTTTTTAATAAATTCCCTGAAAAATTTTTTTTTTTAGCGAATTTATTTAAAAGCATGCGATTTTTTTCATAAAAAATTCAAATTTTTTTTTTGTGATCTCTAAGTATTTTTTATGTGTTTTTATGATTTTTAGTGTTTTTTGTTTTCCATAAAACCTAAATCTATATCTTTTTTTCAGCGAATTTATTAGAAAACCTATATATATATATATATATATATATATATATATATATATATATATATATATATATATATATATATATATATATATATATATATAATGAGGTTCAATAGAGAACCATAATTAACCAAGGAACCAATTGTGAGCGTCGGAAATCATAACGATCAACGGCCAAGGAAATAGATGTACACTTTCACATTGGACGCACACACACCGGATTATACCAAAAAAATCTACCCTTTACAAAACCCACCACTTTTTTTCGTTTAAAATTTTTTAGGCAATATTTTTTATCGAAAAAAAAACCCGAATATACCGTTGTTTCCGATTTTTCGTCTTTTTTCCATAGAGATCCATCATGATATATAAAAAATGAACTTTTTTTTTTCGAAAAAAACCCACTTTATTTTCTTTGATAAAAAAAGTTAAGGTCTATTTTTTATAGAAGAAATTAATAAATATATCAAAATTCATATTTTTGTATTTTTTAAACATAGATTCATATTCATGTTTAAAAAAAACAATATTTCAGTTCAGATTTACATTGTAAACCAGTTCAGATTCATATTGTAAACCTATTCAGATTCACATTGTGAACCTCCTCAGATTCACAGTGTGCCTAATAATAAGTCAGATTCACAGTATGAATTTGAACTGATACGAGCTTTTTCACATTGTGAATGTTAAAATTTGAAATATTTACAGTTTAGATTAACAGTGTGAATCTACACTGATCGAGGTTTTTTTTTTTTTTTTTTTTTTTTTTTTTTTTTTTGTGAACCTTCCCAGATTCATAGTATGCATAATAGTAATTCAGATTCTCAATGTGAATCTGAATAGTTCGAGATTTTTCATATTGTGAATGTTAAAAATTAAAATATTTACAGTTTAGATTAACAGTGTGAATCTACACTGTTCGAAGTTTTTTTTTTTAATTTTAAATCTGTGTTGATGTTTATTAATATTTAATAAAGTACACAAAATTAATATTTTTGGTATAATTAGTTTTTTTTTTTTTTTTTTTTTATAAAAATAAACTTACATATTGAAAAAACTAAGAAAATTAAGTGGGTTTTTTTTTCGAAAAAAAATTCGTTTTTTATAAATCATCATGGATCTCTATGGATAGATGACGAAAAATCGTGAACGAAGATATATTCGTTTTTTTTCCGATAAAAAACTTGGCCTAAAAAAATTTTAAATGAAAAAAGGAAGTGAATTTTGTTATAATCCGGTACATGAGCGTCCATTTTAAAAGTTTACAACCCTTCCTTTTGCTGTTGATCGTTTTAAATTCCGACGCTTTGGATTGGTTCCTTGGTTCCTTGATTAATAATTGTTCTCTATTGAACTTTTCGATATATATATATATATATATATATATATATATATATATATATATATATATATATATATATATATATATGTATGTATGTATGAAAAAACATCATAAATGGTCCATGTGGTTTCCTAAAATCTGAAGTTTAATCCTCGTGGTTTAAAAACATCATAGATGGTCCCTACGCTTTCAAAACTTTTGACGGTTGTCCTTATTGCTAACTCTATTAAGTTTTGTCCGTTAATTGAAGGTCATTTTCGTCATTTCGCTACCACAGGGAACATTTATGATGTTTTCACTTATTTTTTTAAAAAATAAAAAAAATGAAATAATATGCAAATGGTCTCTCTCTCTCTCTATCTCTCGGTTTTATCCAAGCAAGTTCATCATGATTCAACTTGTCAAAATCCTAATCTGGTAATTCATTGGATTCGTTATTTTTAATTTCACATAGTTGAAAATCATCAAGATCCTCGAATACGTCAAGTGGTGAAGCAAAACTGTCAAAGAAAATGAAATCCAACTCTAATTTCATATCTCACTATCTCAAAAACACGTACACAAACTTAACATCTCTCTATCTACCATGTTCATCTTCATCTGATCATCATCTTCGTTATTTTGAAGCTGTGAAACAAGAAACAACTGGCTTGGGGCTTGGACAAATTGATGTGAACAAATCGATGTCATTGGGGCATTTCCATAAAGAGTTGGTGTGCAACTTAAGAAGATCACCATGAAATCTTTGCTTTTACTTCTAATTAAAATCCAAATTGGAGCTGAACTCAATACACACAGATGTATTATCAAAGAAAATGAAAATATACACATAAAGCTAATAATCTAAAAACAGATAGCACCACATAGCAACTAAGCTTAGGTGCAAGACGTTATATAGGAACCTGGAATTGAAACCGACTTTTGGTTAGAGTTCTTGAGAGGGTACAATCCACGTGTTCTTAATAGAAGGAAAGAGAGGTACTTGCAAGTAAAACTGGTGCCAATGTAACCGAGTTCTTGATTTCTCGTTTATCACTAAACCGTCACCGTCACTGTTTTCTACGCCTTTAGATTTCCGTCGATGGTTTCCAGTGATTGAGCAGACTTTCGACTGTGGGTGGTTAAATGCAGAAGGATGAAGAGCAGCATCTAGGGTGGTGGTGTTGGCAGAAGCAGGTGGTAGTCACCGGTATGATGGTGGGGTTGGGGCAGTGGAACCACTTAAAGAATGGATCAACATCACCATCTGATGTGTGGTGAGTATGTAAAATTACTGAAATCAGAGGATCACTAAACCAAAATTGTTTCCAGGTGATCTCTTGGCCGCATCATCCTTTTATGTGGATGTGAATGAGGATTGAACGCCTCCATATGCAGCAGTGGGTATGGTTTATTTAGAATTAAACCAAGAGAGAGAGAGAGAGAGAGAGAGAGAGAGAGAGAGAGACCTTTTGCATACTATTTAATTTTTTCTTAAAAAAAATAATAAATGAAAACATCATAAATGCTCCATGTGGTAGTGAAATGATGAAAATCCCTTTCAGTTAACAGACAAAACTTAACGAAGTTAGCAATATGGACCAATCGTCAAAAGTTTTGAAAACACAGGGACCATCTATGATGTTTTTAAACCATGAGGACTAAACTTCAGATTTTTGGAAACCACATAAACCATTTATGATGTTTTTTTTTTCTCTCTCTCTCTGTATGTATATATATATATATATATATATATATATATATATATATATATATATATATATATATATATATATATAGAGAGAGAGAGAGAGAGAGAGAGAGAGAGAGAGAGAGAGAAAGAGAAAAGTTCAATATAGAGCTATTATTAATCAAGGAATCAAGGAACAACTTCAAAAAGTCAAAATTTAAAGCGATAAACGACAAAAGGAATGGTTGTAGACTTTTACAATGGACGCAGATGCACCGGATTATATCAAAACTCACTTCCTTTTTTTCCATTTAAAAATTTTTTACGCCATGTTTTTTTATCGAAAACAAAAACCGAGTATACCATTGTTCACGATTTTTCGTCATTTTTCCAAAGATATCAATGATGATATATAAAAAAAACAAACTTTTTTTTTCGAAAAAAACACACTTCATTTTCTTTGCTGAAAAGTTAAGGTCTATTTTTTATTGAAAAAATAATAAATATATCAAAATTCATGTTTTTTTATAATTTTTAAACATAGATTCATATTCGGGTAAAAAAACTATCTTTCAGTTCAGATTCACATTGTGAACCTGTTCAGATTCATATTGTGAACTTGTTCAGATTCACATTGTGAACCTTCTCAGATTCAAAGTGTGCATAATAGTAAGTCAGATTCACAGTATGAATCTGAACTGATCGAGCTTTTTCACATTGTGAATGTTAAAATTTGAAATATTTACAGTTTAGATTGACAGTGTGAATCTACACTGATCGACGTTTTTTTCTTTTATCTCTTTTTTTTTTGAACTTTCTCAAATACATAATGTGTATAATAGTAAGTCAGATTCACAATGTGAATCTGAACTGATCGAGCTTTTTCACATTGTGAATGTTGAAAATTGAAATATTTACAGTTTAGATTCACAGTATGAATCTACACTGTTCGAGTTTTTTTTTTTTTTTTTTTTTTTTTTTTTTTTTTTTTTGTCGGTGTTGATGTTTATTAATAGAGTACAAAAAATTAATATTTTTGGTACAATTAGTTTTTTTTTATAAAAATAAAATTAAATATTGAAAAAACTAACAAAATGAAATGAGTTTTTTTTTTCAAAAAAAAGTTCGTTATATATTGGTTTTTTTTTATAAAAAATGTGGCCTAAAAAAATTTTAAATGAAAAAAAGAGGTGGGTTTTTGATAAAGAGGTGAATTTTTTGGTATAATCCGGTGTGTGTGCGTCCAATATAAAAATGTACATCCAATTCCTTGGCCGTTGATCATTATGATTTCTGACGCTCACGATTGGTTCTTTGTTAATTATGGTTCTCTTTGAACCTCACCATATATATATATATATATATATATATATATATATATATATATATATAGAGAGAGAGAGAGAGAGAGAGAGAGAAAGAGAGAAAGATGAATGATCATTTAAGAACCTATAGTTTTCCGAGAACCCGAGAACAAAACAAGGGCCGTTAGATCAAAAAAATAGAATGTCAAGATTATTTGTGGCATTTTTGTAAATACCTAATAAAAAAAGGGACGAGGGCATGTTTTTAAAATGGATCAGGGGCATTTTAGGATAACAAAATTCATACCTACTTATCGAATGAATCACGTTAACCTCTACGCTCTCTCGTTCTCTTCATCCTACCTCTCTCTGCCCTTCATTCCACCTCCGACAATTGATACTTCAGCTCGTCCATCGTCGCCTAGACCATCGCCGCCTGAGGAACAACTGTCGTCACAACAGAAGAGTGAGCCGGGAGAAGTAGAAGATGGTGGTGGTTACGAACACGAGACAGAGGCACAAGATAGTGGCGGTCAGGAACGCGTTCAAATCTCTCAACGAAAGCGGTCGGAGTTGCACCAACACCCACCTTCCTAACATCTTTCTTCACCACCCCTCGTACCACCGGAGAAATGCTTCAATTTCATGTTCAACTTCTCCAATAGTAACCGTAGAAGAAATGAATGGGAAAATATCGAGTCGAATCAATTCACTTCGATGTTGTTGCTCGTTGTCAGGTACTTTCCTTTCCTTATAAACTTGCTATTAGATTGCAGATTTCAGGAAGTCTATCCTTCTGATTATTAGTGGGCAATCACATTTGAATGAAGATCTTATTGCCAATACTTTTAAGATGCTTGCATTAGCAGCATATTACTAGGTGTGCTTTAACTTTTTCTGCATTGATATAAAGAATCAGTGTTTCATGACGAGATTATTTAATCTTATTATGTGATTTCCTTCTCAACTCGCTGTATTTTATTTATCTATTTTTCTTTTGTGTACATCTTGATTGGTCATTTTACATATTTATTTGTAGTATCGTACTCCTGTGTACATCTTAACTTACTTATTGTATATGTATGCTCTGTTTTATATTCATCCTTTGTTGATGATGTTTAACATTTGAAAAAGCCATGTTATTCCTTTATCATCACTCTGTATGCCAAACTTAGCACTCTTCAAGAATTTAAGTATATTTTATTGGGTCAAAATTAGCCGAAAATTTTATTGTATTTAACTGTTTTATATTCATCCTTTGCTGATGATACTTATGCTCTTTGTGAGATTGGTGAAGAGTCAATATTATCTCTTATTTCATTGATGGATCTATATAGAGATGATCTTGATTATATTGTGTTATTAAGACTTATCAGTGTAAAAATCTGGATTTTTTTGCTAACCTTTCAAATGATGAATAAAAAGGTAACTCTGACTATTTTATTTTACTGTTTATGTTATAGGTTTGTTATAATGTTGCAAAGATATTAAATGATGCTATTTATGATCCATGGAGTCATCTTAACCAGTTCTTTGTTGATCTCGTCATATCAGCTGCAGAGTAAGCATGTTCACTAATAATTCAGAACCATGAAGTCAATGTAGAATTTTCTATTTTTCTTTGCTTAAACGTGTTTGAAGTTTGGAGTTACAATGCCTTTTGTTCAGGAAATTAGGGCTAGAAACCTGTATCTGGAGAAAGCCATTTGAACACAATGTTAAGAGAACAAGTTTTCATGGGCTTAGCCACTTTTGGCCACAAAGAAACTCATGAAGAATTAAAGAAGCGATTTCAGACATACATAAATGATAGACATGTCAGTGTTTCCTGTTGATATTAGAAAGGTAAGCATAATAAACTAACAGATAACTCTCATTATTCTGTTTAAATTTCACAACTAATTGTAATAATTAATAAATAATATTCTTTCTTTTTAGGTTTTAGTTGAAAACAAGGTTTATGGGATTTGTGGGGAATTTTTATGTATAAACTTACTATCTGTGTTTATAAAACATGTCTAGATGTTTTGTTAAAAAAATACATGAAATTGTAAGAAGTAGGTTTCACAGCAAATCTTTTAAACTATGAAAGATAACGAAATTTGGAAGCAAGTTTCTGTAAGTAACAAACATGTAATAAGGCTTGAGTATCAAAAGCGAGTGAATTTGCAAAGTTTGATCGCTTGACAGAAAATTGATAAAAACTCAACTTTAAATGGTGAACTTTGCAAATCCTTAAAGTTTTAAAATTGAAAACAAAAATGATTATGGATTTGTTAAAGTGATAAGAAATTTAAAACAAGGAAAGAATCTGGTATTGGGACAAAATAAGATTTCTACATTCAGCTTGAAAACTGAAATTTTTATGCCTAGTTTGTATTTTGAGTGAAAAAGGGATGTATGAAATATGAATGTTCTAAATTTTTTTCAAATGATGTCATACACATGTTTTAAGAGTTTATATGCATAGTAAGGTGGAATTCAAAAAGTTGTGCATTTGATAGAAGGTCTATAGACGTTTTATTATCAAAACAAGTTTCGTTTAATTCATTATATATTCTGAAAGTTGGTTACAGAAGTGGGACCAATTGACAAGTTATCTAATGATACCTTGAAGATTTTCTTATTATTATTATTATTATTATTATTATTATTATTATTATTATTGGTGTTTAGAAATTGCTTTAAGTTTATTTGTAATTATAAGTTATAACCACATTTTTTTAATATATTGCAGGTTTATGTTGTTATTTTTTGGATTATGAAAACTAGGAAATTGTTGAGTCACACTCTTTTGATAACCGAACTCTTTTAGCAGGTAAATTCATTTCCATTAAATAAAGTTACACATTTGCTCCCTGAACATAGCTAGTTTTTGCAAATATGGTACCTAATTCGAAATACTAAGACTTTATTTTTGGTACCAAAATTACAAAATCAGCTTTACTTGGGGGCCAAAGGTAGACACATATAAATCACATGTGATTCACATATAAATCACATGTAATTCACAAGTGAATCATATATGAAATATATGTGATTCACATATAAATCACATGTAATTCACATATAAATCACATGTAATTCAGATATAAATAACATGTAATTCACAAACGAATCACATGTGATTCACATATAAATACATGTGATTCACATATAAATCACATGTGATTCACATATGAATCACATGTAATTCACAAATGAATCACATATGAAAGACATGTGATTCAAATATAAATCACATGTGATTCACATATAAATAACATGTAATTCACATATGATTCACATGTAATTCACAAGTGAATCACATATACAATATGAATTACATGTGATTCACATATAAATCACATGTGATTTATATATGAATCACATGTAATTCACAAGTGAATCAAATATGAATTACATGTGATTCACACATAAATCACATGTGATTCACATATAAATTGCATGTGATTCACATATAAATCACATGTAATTCACATATGAATCACATGTAATTCATATGTAATTCTTGAGTGAATCACATATGAATTACGTCTATATGCACACATGCATTTTGTGTGAGTGTTCTTTGTTTTTATTTTATTGTGAATTTCACATTTGAATTGTAAAAGATACAATCACATGTGAATATCACATTATATAATCGGATGTGAATATCACATGATATACACATATTTATTTTTGTGAGTGTTCTTGCATTAATCATTTTTTTTTTATTGTGGATTTGAAAGAATTTTTGGAAAATTTTGAAGATGCAAAAAGTGATAAATTGAAGAAAATATGGAAATCTTCATATGAAGAAATGATAACACTGTGAATCTTTGTAGCTTTTTTATTTTATATATTTTATTTTGTATCGAAAAAAATACTTGTACTATTATGTTTATAGATTGATTAATAAAAATAAGATTTTTTATGATTTACTTATAAATATTATAGTATAAGAAATATGCATATACGCATTCGAAAAAATATGCATATATACACCGCACCTAAACGTTGAGTTTTTTTTTGTTAAAAGAAATTAGGGGTTTCTTTTTAAATATTTTAGGCCATTTTTTTAAATTTACTGATATTTAAAAATTTACTTTTTCAAAAAATATAGTTTTTAAAAAAAAAAATTGGAATTTTTCTTGAAAAAGTTGCAGTTTTTTTTAAAAAAAAAGCAGTTTTTTTAAAAAATAAAGTTTTTTTAAAAAATTATTTTTTTGAAAAAATCACGTTTTCTGAAAAAAAAAATAAAAAAATCTCCATTTCTTAGAAAAAATCAAAAATTATTTTAAAAAAAAAATCCGAAATTTGATTTATTATGCTAATTGTGTCCATAACACAAAAAATAAACATTAAATGAGATTGGTAAGATTACGATCATGCCTTTAATGAATTAGTTTTGATCTAACGCTCCACTTTTAGTTATCGGGTTCTCAGGAAATTATGAGTTCTCAACCGATCTCACCCCTATATATATATATATATATATATATATATATATATATATATATATATATATATATATATATATATATATATATATGTGTGTGTGTGTGTGTGTGTGTGTGTGTATGTGTGCGTGTGTGTACCCCTAAAAATGAAGAACCATTTTCATTAAGAGTATTTTTTTTTGTCAAAATGCTTATAACTAGATTAAAAATAAGGACCATTTAGATCTAAGATCTAATAATCAATTATTTCATCATTCTCTAAAAACAAAACATCTCCTTCTCTCCTTCTCCTACTAGTTCATACCGCCACCACAACCAACCTCCGGTGCCGCCACCAACCATCGTCGTCTCCTTCCACCGTTGCAACTCTCTACCACCTCTAGATCTAGGTAGAGTCATCCTCTCCGGTGGTCCGTCGGCAGCTTCGTGATTCCACTCAGATCAGAGAGATTCTAACTGATTTTTTTGTTGCCGGTTGCATTTCTAGTCCAGATCTGAGTGATTATGAGTTTTTTTTAACACCTCCTTCAAAGGCGAAAGTCGTCATCATTTTGCCTTCAAATCTAGATCTGGCGATAGTAGAGCCGCCTTTGACCGCCAACCAAACTCACTACTATCGACCAGTCTCTTAGATCCGAAGTCGGACGTTACATCTTTGACCTATCACCGTTGTCGTCTCTCTCTGATGAGTTTACACTAGTCATTGATGACTTTATTTTTGTACTTCGTACTCATATTTGGTTAGATCTGAATGATTCAGGCGGATTTTTATTATCTTCGGTGACATTTCTTGTCTAGACCTGTCAAAATCTAAGTGAATATGAGTTTATTAACACCTTTGTCAAACATGAAAGCCATCATCACCCTGTCACCATCAAATCCAAATTTGGAGACACTATCACTGCCTCAGACCGTTGACCAACCTCACCACCATCGACTCCAGTCTCTCGTATCTGAAGTTGGACGTTACATCTACTACCTACCACCGTCTTCATTTCCTTCTGATGAGTTTTCACTAGTTGTTGATGACTTCTCCGACTGAAACTCCAGCTCCACCATGAACAACTACGTCATCACTCTACACCAACGTACAAATCTATTTCATCTACATGTCTCTAATGTCCATATCTATTGGAGCACCATAAAAATTTCAACCTCTATTTTGACAAAACTCTTTTCCGCCTCAAGATCTATGGCCACCTCTTTATTTGCTTTGTATATGTTGTGTCCTTCATCTCCCACCGTTAGATCTGATGTCGATGACTGCCACAACCAGCGAAAACCTCCGCTATCCTCCTTCACACCGCATCTACATCAAATCTAATTTGTATGGTGCTTATAGATCTAATGTGTGTGGTGCATACAAGGTGTTTGATGAAATGTTTCAACAAAGTCATGTTCATTTTTAAGCTGTGAATACTATGAATGAGATTCCTTAACTGTTTTATTAAAATGTGAATAAGAGTGTTGAAATGCTCTATTAAACAGTGAATTTGTATGGTGCACACAAGGTGGTTAATGAAATGTTACAACAAAATCAAACATGTTTTTAAGCTGTGAATGGGAGTCCTAATCTGTTTTATTAAATTGTGAAAGAAAATTTTTCAATATAAGTTTTAAGTTTAGAATATGGCTGTGAATACATAATTCACATAATTTTTGTATATTAGCTGTGAATTTATTGTATTAAGCTATGAATCAGTGTCTAAAATATTATATTAAAATGTAATTATGATTTTTTATCCAGAGAGTGATTTTTGAGAGAATGATGGTGGCGGTATTGGCATCGGTGGTTGGTGGTGACGATGATTGATGACAGCGTATGGTAGTTGGCGATGTTGATGTTGGTGGTGGTAGTAGAGTAAGGACATGTTCTATTTATCACTCATCTTCTTCGTTAATATCAGATAAGTTATCCTCCTTTATAATTCATATATATATATATATATATATATATATATATATATATATATATATATATATATATATATATATATATATATATGTCTTTCTTTTGATGTTTGCTTCTGAAATATAAGATAATTTATGTACCTATTAGACTGTGAATGAGTTGTTTAATACATTGAAATATGATATTATACTTGTAAATAAGTTATAAATTTATTTACAACTTAGTTTAATAAATTCACAATTTAATAGACAAAAAGCCTCCAGATATGGACGTATAAACGTTAGTTTTATTTTAAATAATATGACTATACATATATAATTTTTGTGTATTAAACTGTGAATTATAGTATTAAGCTGTGAATTTTGTATATTAAACTGTGAAGTGATTGTATTAAGCTGTGAATTGACTATATTAGGCGGTGAATTTTGCATGAATTTCATTTTTGCTTCCGAAATATGAGAAGAAAGAATCAATATACACATACATGATTTTCTCTAATTTTAAATATATTATAGAAAATCTAAATTGTGAATATTGTGTAAAACCAACCTCTAGATCTAAATGTATAAATATAAGTTTTAAGTTAAGAATATCACACTTTTGTGTATTAAATTGTTAGTTTATAATATTAAGCTTTGATTTTTATATATTAAACGGTAATTGAGTATATTAAATTGTGAATTGACTGTATACTGCTGTGATTTTTTTTATAATGTTTGTGTTAAAAAATCAACGATTTATGTAAGAATTTTTGTATTAATTTCTTGTGAATATATTTATATTTTTGTGCTGTATAAGTATACAAGTATTAGTTTTTATAATCATTTTGCATTAAATTCAAAATAGGTGAATTAATCAGTTTATTAAACAACGAATGTAGTATTGACCATGTCATTGCATGAGTTTATATACAGATCTCATTTGGATGGAAGAATTGTTGTGACTTAGGCACAAGTGGTAGGTGGCGGCATGTGGTGGTTGTGGTGGTGATAGAGTTTGGGTTTGACTTCTCTGAATTTGAGAATTAGTGTAAAATGGGTTGTATTAATTTGTGAATTTTGTGTATTAAACTGTAAATTGACTGCATAAAGTTGTATTTTATATAAGTTTTGTGTTAAAATATGAAAGAACGCATGAATGAAAATATTAGACAAAAAAATTACGATTTTTCTCTTTTCTTACCAAAAAGACAAAAATCAAGATTTAAAATTCTTGATAATATTCATAATGCGTATTTACTTATTAAATGAGGGTTCTTAGAGATCTTAATCTTTTGTCGTTCTCATTTGATTCATATATATATATATATATATATATATATATATATATATATATATATATATATATATATATATATATATATATATATATATATATATATATATATATATATATATGGACCTTAGAAACAATAATCTTTTGTTGTTTACACTTTTACCCAAATATTTTCTATGGTTTTACATAATTAGTCAACGTATTTATCTGACTTACCTTTTTTGCTCCTTGAAATAGTAACAAGGGAGTTACGTGGCGCTGTCCTTCTGATTTGAATTGATAATATGGGTGAGATGTTACCACCATTCGTTTCAAAGGTTGTCACCTTTCTCATCGTTATCTCTCTATGTCTCCTGACATTCCTTTGATAAGTGAAACGTCCAAAAAATACCGAGTAAAATTTTCATTTTAATTAAGGCAAAATCATACATCAGTTATCCCAAAAGGCAATCAGAGTAAAAGTATTCTCAAAACATCAGAGTAAATCATAAACAATCATTGCGGAATAAATCTTCAGGGGATGCAGTGTGATCAAGTCGGGCCCTTCCTTTTGAAACCAAAAGTACTTAAAAACATTTAAACACAAAACCGTAAAGCACAAAGCTTTGTGAGTTCCCCAAAATAACACTTGTCATACTAATTAGGGATGTCAACGGGGGCAAACGGGACGGGAAGTGCATCCCCCGCCCCCGATTGTTTTTGGGCTGCGTTTTTTTGGTTAAAAGAAGTTGTTATTTACGCTAAAAGAAGCTATTTTTAGGTAACAAATAATTAATTATAGTAGAATTTTACATGTTAAAAATAAAAAAGTTATGGCATCTTAAAAAACATTATACTATGTAAATATATGTGTAATTTATTAACGGGGTCCCAATGGGGGTTTTGGGACGGGATTGCCTATCCCAGCCCCCGCCCCCGAAATTAAAACGGGGGTTAACCTTGCCCCCTCCCCCGTCACGCCCCTCGATTTCTTTAAAATATTTCCCCCAAACGGGACGGGGCCCCTACGGGAACGGGGTTCCACGAGACTTTTTGACATCCCTAATAATAATCAGTGGGCCCAAATAGGGTATATTCCAACCCAACATACAATCATACAATCACGAGCCCAACCCTAGTGTCTCTTTCAACCCAAACATACAACAATGGGTCCAACCCTGAGGTTTCTTTCAACCCGAACATACAACTATGAGCCCAACTCTGGGGCCCCAGCCCTGGGGTATATTTCAACCCAATCATACATGCAAGAGTCAGAAAGACAGCTAGCATCCAACATAACACAATCTGGTGGGCCGACATTGGTGCCTTCGTCCCACAAGTATAGTAAGAAGATTCATCTGAACTACTCAACAGAAGCCCAATGGCTACCTCAACATCGAAACAGCCAAACCAAACTTCGTAAAACCAAACTGAGACCAACCCTTAGTCAAATACTCAATTCTACCCAAATTTTACCAAAAGTCAAACTTGTCAAAAAGTCACGGTCAAAGTCCACAAGGTCAACGGCTAGCTTATACAAAGTCAACATCAGCGTCAATTCGTGACCATTACTTGGTCACGTCGTGAGAATGCAACGACAAAAAATCATGATACTGGACATCTTCACGTCGTGACACATCCTATATCACGTCGTGATTTCTGGTCAAAAGGCCAAAATCTTCATTAAGTGCTTAATTTCTTCATACCAATGCCCATAACCTCAGATCTAGCTCCTAAATAGCTTCATAATGGATAAAGTTTCCAAATTTATCCATTAGGATGGTCCAAATAACCAAGATCTAGTCTTTAAGTCTCAAAGGGACCAAGAATGCATCTTTCTCAGCTAAATCTGTTAAGTCCAAATCTCCAACCTTTAGATCTGAATCAACATGATGTATAGACGGATAAAGTTTCTAGTTTTACCCATAATATTGTCTCAAGCTTTCAAAATCTAGACTTTAATACACCAAAATGGCCTAAATGACCAAAAATAACTTGCATGGCTGAAAGGGAAGGCAAAAGATCAAAACTTTCCTAGTCTATGAGGTCCAATAAAACATTATAAACTGATCAAAAGGTGTTGGAGTCCAAATCTGAAACGTACAATGTTCATGGGACCTAGGAGAGTAATAAAGTTGCAAACTTTATTCCCAACTCTCACTAAAAACTCATTATAGGAGACCAAAACACCAAAATACACTTATATCTAAGATGAAATGCAATAAAGCTTGGAACTTTATAACTTAAAAAGGTATAGAAGGTAGATGAAAGTTGAGATCTTCAAGGATCAATCTTGAATGAAAACATTGCTCCAAAACCACCAAAAACCCCAAAAATGGATGAGAAAGGAGATGGGAGGCTTAAATCATGAAAATAGAGGCTAGGGTTTCTCCCAAGAGGTTCTAGATATGATGGAGGCTAAGAAAATATCCTAAAACATGAATCATTACCTTTAAATACCTTGAAAACCCTAAAAATTTTGTGGGATTTGGGCTACAGTTCTCATGTGGTGAGAATATATTCTCACCTCGTGAGGACTCTCATGTCATGAGAGTTACTTCTCACCTCGTGAGAACGGGTTTTCATTCAGTATCACTCCAACTTCAAACAGTCAAAACTTCTTCATTTCAACTTCGTTTTCGGTGTTCTTTTAATGCACAAAACGGTATTGACGAGCTCCACAACCCTTTCTAATTACTATTGACTTAATACATGTCGAACTAAAACCATAATCCATACAAGAAGCCTACAATATTACTTTCCCATTTTACCCTTTTTCTTCCAAGCATAAATCTAAGGCTTCAATCACTTATCCAACATTATCATCATCCAATAAGGTCTAAACCCCATTCCTTTGAAGCCCATGGCCTTTACTTGATCCATTTATCAACCACAATCCTAAAATAAAAACTTCTCGAAATAGGATGTTATAACTCCCCCAACTTAAGTTAGATTTCGTCCTCGAAATCATTTCTTACAACTTACTCCGCCACACCCGACAACCCTGGCAGACTTCCTGGCTACCAATTAGGACTGAGAAGTCCCCCTCGTACATACGATCACCTTCTAATACTATCATCCAATCCCTAATCTTAGCATAAATCACAAATCTTGATGAGAAATCGAACCTTAATCCTCCGCCCTCTACCAACTAAGGAAAATGCAACCGCTCTACATGAAAACTGAAAACCCTAAAACCAAGTATGGTCTCCAAACGACCAGAATCTTCTCATATTACTTCCATAAAACTCCACTCCGCAACCCAAACTGAATGAATTCCTCCAATACTAAATTACCATACGAGTGACTGGTCCAAAGATATTCTAACCATTCACCGATGCCGACAGTCTTGAACCTTAACACAAGGTGACTTATACCACAAGTCTCAACCATTGATGCCAAATCAACATATAAATCGCATACAGTTAACCAAACATTCGTATTCTTTTTATCTAACCGAGATTTTCTTGGTTCCAAACTGACCTACCCATTAATCGATGTACCATATTTCCTACTGGATGGGGAAGATGATATCACCATACACAGCCGCACCATGTGAATCCCACCAATAGTCTTATTGACCACCATTATGGTTCCAACTGCCCTCCTGATCAAACCAAGGATGACATAATTCGCCATGACATGAACATTAGCTAGTCTACTTCACTCTAGATGAATTCTACCAGCCCAGCCGTAGTCTTACATCACTCCCACAACTACCCATCTACCTAGTGAATGCTACGGGTCACCCCATAGTCTTACAAGTCTTCCACAACCGCCTACTAACCTAGTGAATGCTATGAGCCACCCCAAGTCTTACAACACTTCTAACATCGCCTACCAATCTAGTGAATGCTACGGGCCACCCTGTAGTCTTACACCACTTCAACAATTGCCTACCAATCTCTTTCACAACACATGCTACTACAAAAAAAAAACGAAAACATGGTCACACACAACCAAAGAATGAGATGGGAAGTTGCACAATTGTTCCAATTTAAGATTTATAAACCAAATAGGAACCATGACAATAACTCGAGCAAAGTGTTCCCATGCTAGCATACTCAGTCTACATACACTCCTCATGACAAAATATAATGAACATACCACAATACACACCCTCAAGGGAACCTATAACTAACCCTAGATCTACTGCATTCCTTTTTCCTCACAACCTTACCCAAAGGGTGAAGTACCAGTAGATCTAATGTGATAACAAACCTCCTCTACTAATAGAATCATTCTCATGAATGACTGATACAATGTCTCACACCTCAATTGAAACTGAACAAATCCAACCAATACATAACTTAACTCGATAAAAGTTCCAAAATTATTCAGAAATGCTATGAGAACCCTGGTCGAATTGATCCAGATACCAACCCTACCAATATGAGATGCCAAAATTAGAATCTACTTAGATCCATAGTTACACCTAAAATCAAGACAACCAGCTTCGGTATCCGAACTCCCAAATCCAAGGACAACTGTCAATCTTGAGCCATGCTATGAACAATACTTCCATGATCAACAATTGAGGGTAAACGTACCCAGAGGCAAAAAATGTCCAACATACAGAACTTGTCGATAGGTTGACACATCCATTGAGCCTCAACTGATACAACCGAGACTTTCGAAGAACCTCCGCTATTGACATTAAACGTAAAATCAACGATCGAGAATGTATTGAAAAATAATCCAATGATCCAATAAATTACTGAAAAAAACCCATGTGGAACTAAACATAACCAACTCTAAAGCTGATTTACCGATCAACAACTGCCCAGCCTAGACTATAGATAACAATCTATACAACAAGCTGACAAATCCCTCAACAACCGATTCTCAAATTGAGTGACCCAAACGCCTGTTGATCTATTCATTGGCATTCCTGAATGGAACCACTGGCTATAACGAGTTCCTTGTCCAACAGCTTTCTACCGAGAGGACAACTAATGTATTCCTGAGCACTTACATTTGATGACTATTTGCTCTGCACCCCCGTCTTGACCAAATCTTGAACAAAAGTCTCACATATCTGAACCGCAGATCCCTATGAATCATTTTTTTTGAAACCATTAAATCAAACAGATCGATGATCCTCCAAGCAGAATGCCCAATTCTCGCCCACTTAGCGTTCGAACTACCACCATCTAACATTGCAAACAGACCAAAACTCAAATTGGCTCATCCAGATACATAACATCCCTAAATCTTAGAGTGTATAACACACTACTAATTTATCTTCAAGATAAAGACCAATCAATTCAAATAGATTCTGATTCTCTGATGGAGACACCAAAAACTTCCCAATCACAACCACCTGTAACGTCAAGAATCCCTTGCAAATGCACAAGCAATAATTCTGACGGTCTATTCATAGCACTAATTCTTTATCTAGGAATAAATGGTCTACAACACACCTTGTATATAGATCCCTAACAAAAATGTCATTGCGAGCATCCCTCATAAATTCAAGAGTCATCATTCCCATAATTAGGATACATTAGGGACAACAAAAGTTTTTCTTTCCCGATTCACTTCCCTGCTCTCCTGAAACAATCAATTAGCATGTGACCCAACTAAATCCAAAGAAAGAAGACCCCTGATCTCATCTTGAGGAAACCATACCACAAGAATCATCTTGTTCCTTCCCACACTGCCATACTTGCCACCAAAAACCGCAACCATCTATCCCCATGCTGGGTCTACATCCAAACTATGAAAATCTCATATATGCTCTTTCTTTCCTCTGAACACGGAAAGCTGTAAGAACATAACTCCCATCAAAGATAATGACATCCCAATCCGTCTTCCAATCACTCAGCCTCTGGTTGCAAGTTTTTCTAGGTGGGGGTACACCTGAGCTGATAGGAGTTGAATGCAATGTGGAAATTCTTGGATTTACCATCTTTGCTCGTCGGAGCAATGGTTGCTAATGGAATGACAGAGAATCAAGGGTTATTTAAGGTTGTGGTATATCATATGGATTGGGATTTGGGTGAAGTTTGCGATCGATATGTTTTGAGAGTCATTTCTACATGTTTTTGGTGGTGTCTCCAGTTAGGGATTAGGGGGCAGATTCACGAATGGATGCTCATCACTCTTTAGGAAGGGTTATGAGAAAATTTCATGAGTTTCTAATTTCGAGTTGGCTTTTGTGGAAACTCATATTAGGAATCGTGAGTGTATCTGTGTAAGGTCTGTATTTCAGTGAGATGTGGGTTAAGAAATTTGTATGTCAAAGACATCAGTTGGAGGGTTCAGGGTAAAAAGGGATGTTTTCGGTGCTGATGATAGAAAAGGCTGATGTGACTGTGCTTTGGAATGGTTCTACCTGTGTGAAGGTCAGGTAAGTTATGGGCCTCCAGAATTATAGCAGTAGTGTATCGATCCGACAATTAAGGAAATCAATATCTTGTAGCTCGTTATGTTCATGGAATTGTTATCATCAGGAGTTGAGTAGATAGGTTGATGGATAAGTGAGATGGATTTAGCATTGGTTCTATATGGATGGTCTTTCAGGGAGTCAGACCAATTCGAGACTTCAGATTTTAGTTTGAGTAAGTTGTGGCTATCCTGCATGAGATTATTTTAGGCTGGGAAAAGATTTTGTAATTTTCAGGTTTGAAGAGCCCTGCTAGGGATGGGCTAGGTCACCTTGGGAATAAGGTATTGTGTACTCAAGATTTTGTTTGTATCGCTCAAGTCGCCTAGCGCTTGGGTTGGAAAGGAATGATTTCGAGGATGAAATTAGGGATGTCAAAAAGTCCCGTGGGGGCGCCGCCCCGTTTGGGAGAATTTTTTAAAAAATATCGGGGGCGGGGGCAAGTTTAACCCTCGTTTTAATTTCGGGGGTGGGGGTGGGAGTAGGCAATCCCGTCCCGAAACCCCCATGGGGACCCCGTTAATAAATTACATATATATTTACATATATTAATTATATAAATATAATAAACAATAACATGACTTCGAGCTTCCAAAATTCACAAAAAATATGTTTTTAAGTTTCTTAGTATAATGTTTTAATATGTCATAACTTTTTTATTTTTAACATGTAAAATTATGCTATAAATAATTATTTGTTACCTAAAAAAACTAGCTTCTTTTGGCCTAAATAACAACTTTTTTTAGCCAAAAAAAGGCAGCCCAAAATCAATCGGGGGCGGGGGAACGGGGGTAGGGGCGGGGGTAATAAAGGGGATTCGGGGGTGGGGGCGAGGGTAGGAAGGTTGAACATTTCGGGGGGGGGGGGGGGGATCGGGGAAATTTCGGGGGTGGGAGCATGGGATGCACTCCCTGTCCCGTTTGCCCCCGTTGAAATCCCTAGATGAAATCTAATTTAAGTAGGAGAGAGTTGTAACGCCTGTTTCTAATCGATTCCTAATTCGAGGTGGTGGCCCGAAGACCGGTCATCATAAGTCTTAGGGCCTTTGGAAATGTGATATTTAGACCTATTTGGGTGTGAGTAATGTAATTAAAGTGATTCGAGTGTTCGGTTTGTGTTTTAGAGCCTAGGGGTATTTCGGTAAAGTGTCAGTTCGGGATTTTATGGATTTGGATTTTTGTTCGGAAGTTCTTAAGGCCGATATGATTTGATAGAGGTGTAGAGCTTCTCGTTACCTTTTCTTGGATTTAAGGATCGTCGAAAACGGACTTGTAATGAAGAAGTTATGGCCTTCGGAAGATTCGTGAAATTAGGGTTTCACCAGGTACGCAGGGCGTACATGAGTGTACGCATGGTGTAATAAAATGAGGGGCAATCCGAGGGGCATACATCTTGAGTACGTTGGGAGTACTAAGCCAAATGGTCGCGATCACCCTTTGGAGTACGCATGGCGTATAGGAACTACGTTGGGCGTACTCCACTCAGTCCCAAACCCTATTTCAAGGTCTTGGACCCTATTTAAACTCCTTATCTCATCACCTAACCCTAATATCTTCAGCCTTCATCCCTCTAAACCCTAGAAATGAAACCCTAGCCCCCATTTGAGTTGTTTTTTAGTTTTTGGGTGTTATTTCATGCTTTTGGTGTTTATAGAAGAAGAAGAAGCTTCTTGGAGAAGTGTGGGATTGCTTGAGGCTTTTAGATATAGGCTTGTTGCATCTTGATCTACATCTTGAAGGTATAAATTTTCTACCTTGGTGATCTTATATGTTAGATCTATTTCATGAAGTATTTTGTGCATTTTGGAGTCTTTGTGTTAAAGATGGGTTTTTGATCTACTCTAGAAGCAATAAGTGCTAGATCTTAGCTCCATTCAGTCCCTAGGCTCATAAAAATGCAATCTTTATAGTGTATTTTGGTCCATGCAAGCATTAAGAACTTTTTTAGTCCTTATTGAGCTTTTGAGTTCATTTTTTCCATCCAAGCACGTAAAGTTGCCAACTTTACGTGATAAGTAGTCTTATGGAATCAGATTTAAGAGTTTGGCACTTTGTCTTAACCAATTAAGGGCTTATTTGAGTGAAAAAGGGGTCTGGGGAGTACGATGGGCATATGCAAGTGTACGCTCAGCGTAATGCTAAATTTGTGCTTAAAGGACTTGTACTATGTGCTTCGAGGTCGTGTACGCGGGGTGTACATCTTGAGTACGTTGGGCGTATTCCCCAGTTCGACATTATTGGGCCTTTTGAGTTTGTGCCTTTTTGGGCCAAAGGGATTCTATTTTTGGGCTATGGTTAGGCTGAGGCTTTCTTGGTATTGGTCCATTGAGAGTTTTAGGCCCAATTAGGAAGTTGGGCCATATTGCGCTTTTGTTGCTTCTGTTTTCGGCTTTGGATTGCCATTTTGGGTTTTAGGATTTCTAGGCATGTTGGGCGGGGTTTTGGTTATGGAACAAGTAAGGAAAGGGTTAAATGGTCTTTTACCCTTTAGGGAGTTGGTTATGGAGTAGGCATAGGATTTTAGGCAATCAGGTTATTCATTAATTAAGATTGTATTTATTGATATTTGGCGTGAGGTTATCCGGTTCAATGGTTCGAGCGGTGATTTGATTATCAATGGATTGTAGTGAGTTCTCCTCACTGTACTTTTTGGTCGAACGCACCAAGGTCGGCCCTTTGGATTGTTATCCTAGTTTATCGTATGACTATGTACTTTATTGATCTGTTAGATTCGTATCTTGGTAAATAGGATGATGTTATGCTTAGTGATCTATAAGATCTGTCTGTTTGCTATTGGTTGGTTATATGTTAGTTGTGTATATGTCGCTGTGGTGTGGGTGGGTTGAGACTGTACTGCTTCATGTTGTCAGCCAACAAACCCAATAATGCTTATATCGATATGTTGTTATGGTTTATAGGGCTTATATGTGTTTTGATATGGTATATGTTGATATGTGATGGTGTGTTGGGTTGAGGCGGTCTGGATAGACTGTAGGCCCTGCGAGGCGGTCCAGTTAGGCCAAACGCCCAGAGAATGGTCTATATAAGCTCAAGGCTCGGTGAGGCGGTCCAGTCATGTTGAAGGTTTTGTGAGCGGTCCAGATAGTATGTAGGCCTGCGAGACGGTCCAGTCAAGCTGAAGGCTCTGTATGCATGTTGTTTGTTGGTATATGTTATCTGTTTGTGTGGTGGTACTTTGGGGGAACTCACTAAGATTTGTGCTTACAGTTTCGGTTTATGGTTTCAGGTACTTCATAGAATTGTAACAAGGCGAATGTGTGACCGTACACATCCTAATTTTATGTCATTGATCTTGGGAGACACAAATTTGTAAATAATGTTTTGTAAACACTTTTATTAGTAATTGGGTTGTTTTGAAAAGTTTTAATTGGTTGAAATTTTATGGATGTTACAAGTTTGTATCAGAGCCTTGGTTTGAGTGAATTAGAGGAACACTCGTGTGAATCCAATCTCAAACTAAGGAAAAAGATTTTTTTCAAACAATTTTCAAATAGTTTTCAAAATAATCAAGGAGGATGCGATGTGTACGATCAACCAGAGCCTGTAAGTTGACCCCAAATTACCACACAATTATTTGAGATTTCCCTTTGATATGTTAGAATAACATGCTAGTATTAGGATAGGGAACTTTAGGAACTGTATGATAGAATTATCTGATATATGATGCCTTATCTCTTATAGAATCCATGATTGATTGTTGTATGACTCTTTCGCTTGTGAACTGGATATTGAGTGAATACGCTAAGTCACATGCCACATTGTTTAAATGATCTTAGGATAAGAGGTTTGGTCCTGCTACATGGCTCTTGTTTGAGTCCAAACATTGTGGATTGAATCTTTTTGCCTAAGATTGTTTAAACTGTGGGGCATGTGATTGTATTCATGCGATAGTCATCTGGCACCAATGGATGGTCACGTGGCAGTTAGTGATGAGATATGAGCATAACTACAACCGATGTGTACATGCAACCCTAATCGCTTTGGATCTAAGTTTTTCACTAGTTGAACACGCAAATTGAATACCAAAGCAAAACCCTAGATTTAGCATATATAAATCGAAATCTACATATAATTAGGGTTTAGAAGTTTACCTCACTTGTTATGTAGCAATAACAAGAAACCTTGTAGATCCTTGACTCTTGAAAGCTTAGTGCTTCAAATGTAACACCTCTAATGGATTACAAACACTACTAGCAAGAGGATGAGAGGATAGAGGAGGGAATAGTTAAGAATTTTGTCTGGGGTTTACAAAAGCAAGCCTTGGCCAAAAATCCAAAGGTGGTGGGGTCTTTATATAACTATGGGCTGCTATGGTTTTCTCGAGGAAACTCTAATTTCCCGCTTAAGGATTAAGCACCCCATGGACTCCTCATCTAGAGGCCTTGGATGAAACCCATAGGGCCTCCCTATAGTTTTTGTCTGCTCCCATCTAAGGAGTCCAATAGCCCAGTTTCACAACTATCAATGATTTGCAAAATAGCCCTTGTTCCTTTAATAAAAAAATTAATTCCAAATTAATTTGTGATTAAATAGTAATTAAATAACTTGATTTCTAATTAATATATTGATTTCATAAATCATTAATAAATCAATTTATTATTCCAACTAATAAATTCAACCTCTCTTTCCAAAAGTAATCCTTTCAAGTTGCTAGAGTGAAGCCGTAGAGGTGTAAACGAGCCGAGTCGAGCCGAATACTACCAAGCTCGAGGCTCGGCTCGACTAAAATACTCGAGCTTGAAACTCGGCTCGAACTCGACTCGAGCCTTGATTTTAAGCTCGAGCTCGGGCTCGTGAAATACTTGACAGTCTCAAGCTCGGCTCGGCTCGGCTCGGCTCGACTAATATTTAAAAAAAAATCAAAATCACTAAATTGAGTAAGAAATATTAAACATTCCACATGTAAATGTCCAAACTACCAAAAAAACCACTATTAACCACCTAATATCAACATAACATCAACAATATATGTCATAAATGAATAATTATAAAGAAATGACATATATCTTATAAATGAACAAATTATAAAGAAATGGCATATATGTAAATTACACAAAGCTTGACTAAGCTCGCGAGCCTTACGAGCGGAGTATTTTTGTACTCGAGCTCGACTCAATAAAGTACTCGAGTTGCTCGAGCTCGGGCTCGGCTCGATTAAGGTCGAGTCGATTTCGAGTATTTTCCGAGTCGGTCTTGAGTTTCTCGCGAGTTGGCTTGTCTCACTGACACCTCTAAGGGAAGGCAACCCAAAAGGACGATGCTATTATCAAATCAAGTACATACCATTTATAGTTATGGGCTTAGACACTTAATCCAATAGTCTCCCACTTGGATAAGTCTAATAACTATGATTGAAAGTCTAACCTTAAAATTTGACCAGCAATCGTAACTTTCAAAAGCCGATGTCGAACTCTGACCTAGTCAGTTATGTGTCCTTTAGATAAGGGATCAAATATTCCTCGATTCTATAAGATATCGTATAGACATGAGTCATGGATTATAATCAATCTCATTGTCCAAGATTTGTTTCCTGATTTCTGGTTTATGACGATTGATAACAGACTACTAATTGAATACAATAATTCAGTCCAGGCTTGGCCAAGCGCTTTAGTTGTCATCATCAAATCATCGATTTCCCACAGATATCGTTTTTCCCCGTTAGGGAAAAAGGAACGGATAAACTTCGACTCATATGCTTGTACTATTCACTCATCAAATCATGCACAACAATATGTTTTATAACATCAAGTTACTGATGCGTTTACGTATTATCAATGCACAACTAATTCGAAAACAACAACTCATATGTCTTCGTTTCAAGAATATAAGATATTATCGTCTCAAATTACTCGTGATAAAATCCATGGAGTAATTCTTTGAGCGTGGGTTAATCCAATACTCAAATCCCCATTTCAAAATTACTCGTGCATGTTGCAGCAAACTATTTCTATGTCTAAACCCTTAGACAATCTACAATCCAATTCACGACAATCTTAATTCACTACTTACTTCCAAAGTATGATCGAATGTGGATGTTTTGAATAATCCAATTATTCGGGAAGTAAAACATGCGAAGTGAAACACAATAATAACCTAATTAAACATGGTCTCAAAACTATTGAATATAAATAAAACACTTATTATTTAATCACCATATTAATTAGACTTTATTAATTTTATAATGTTTCTAATAATCAACTGATCACTTGAATTAAACATCAGTCATGCCATGTAATAAACATGCATACTATGTCTCTCTATGGTCCTTCCTTTGTGAATAGATCAATTGGACATAATTCCAATGATACTCATATCACAATTCCAAATCCATATTACAAGTGTAAGAATTTCCAAAATTCTAGTCACCACTAAATATGTTAGAATCTAACCTTTCTTGCAATGATCCTTTTGTGATGGCGTGGCCTAGAAGTCACACAGACTTTTCCAGCGATGTTACAAATGCTCCATTGAAACTTTGTTACTTAAAACAATTTCATGGTAAAGTAGTATCAAATTCAAGGTAACTCCTTGAACACCTTCTTTGCATTAAGGTTTGTAACTCACATTTAGATTCTAATCACCAACTCCCATTATGGATATATTTCCATATTTCCATATGACTATCAATTCAAATCAAGAATAATCCCAATCTGAAACATGTCAGTATGGTCCGTCCAAATGCTATACTTCCAATTGTCCATAAGCAACCAATCTTCAGCGAACTTCAGATTGTCCTTTAACAGTTGTTCAGCAACCCTAGTCATATCCAGTTCCAGTCCTTTTCCCTTTTTAAGGCTTAAGGCATTTGGAAAAATTAGAACAAGCAAATACTATAGCATGTGTGATCAATCATATATCTGAAGCATGTCAGATTTGATACATAATGTCTTACATAAAGACATGATACTTGATCAATCTCTTGCTATAATATTTCCATATATAGAATTTCCTATGTTGAATCATTCCAACATGATATTCATATATGTTTCATGATTAAGTTCCATTAAATCTAAACTTTTAGATTTGAAATGAAGTATATGTGCCTTATCCCTTGATCCTTTTATAGCAAAACAATTCTCAAATATAGCAACTTGCAAATTAAAAACTTTGTTTCCCATAAATAGTATTGCCAACTTGCAATACTTACCATAACTATTATGCTCCCACCATCATAATAATTATACTCTTGCTAGCATAACAATTATGCTCCCATCATCAAAACACTTATGCTCCCACTAGCATTGACATGTACCCAAAAATTCAACTAGACTACCAGAAAGCAATGCTCTTGACTTCTCACTAAAGTTCCGATTTCTGATACGTGATGCTTTGATAAGCCTTCATCTATACTTCTCAAGCTCATACACCCTTCATTAGGTAGCATACGTGTGTGTTTAAACCTTTTCAGAACTTATGACAAAAATTCCTGAATGTTCAAACTATTTATTGCCATTTCTCACAATTCGAACAATGAAAAGGGATGTCGTAATCATATACGAATTTGAGAACGCAATTATCACAACTGCTAACCATAATGATATCAATTCAATTTAAAATCTACTAGCGAAACTATTTCCTCATAATCATTTTCATGAATTAGAGAGAAAACTTTTGCCATCTAGATTTTATGGTGTATGTGTTCCTATCCATGCGAATTTTTCATTCCTAACCTACAATTATAAGATAAGGTTGATGAAAAAACCAAAATCTAATTTTGGTCGTCTTTCATGGACTGAACTTAGTTTATTCTTAATTTCTTGTCATTTGGTAGCACAAGGGCCTACCAATGCTTCCAATTTGTCAAACACCTCACTTCCATTGACCAATGTACTATCACTGACCAATGTGCTCTACCTTTTTGCAGTCAAATGAGAACTTATAGGTCTCACATGCATAGTCAACTTTACTGGAAGGTGCATAGAAACAAGAATGTGTCAACTTAACACGATAGGTAATCAACCTCAGGTCATGCGCTAGTGTTAACTAACAGGTTTATTCATGAGTGATTCTTGAAACTATTCAAGATCATTAAGACTCCCACTGACTCCTTGACGTATAAGTTTTTTCTGTTAAGGAACATTCCTTGACAAGCAAAAACAAATATTCAAAAGTTAGTGTGAACTCTCGATAAGAAAACATCTCATGGAATTGGTCTTAGTTTATCTTTGTTTTAACCAAAACATCACAACTTACCAAATTCAAATGTGCTCGAGTAAGAAAGCATTTCTACTCCACATTTCATGAGGTGTTATAAACCTACTTAGTTTGAATTGTACTTCTTGGTATGATTTGAAGTTACTAGAGAGTGACTCTAAAACTTGATTTGATACGAAGTATGACTCATCTCTTGATTAAACCATTCAACAATATCCGAATCTTCTACTTAGTCATATAAATGCACTAAGATGTCCTTAGAGGATCAATTGTGACATGGTTGCATAATCATTAAGATGATCATAAAACACGATACCAAATTACTCCGTTTTCCTTTCAAATTAGAGAAACCTTTATCTTTCTGCCTAACAGATTCTTCTTATTCGTTCTGCCACTCTTTGCAACTTTTCAAAGAACTAGAATTACACTTAATCTTATAAGTGTAAACATATTTACTGAACAATCAGTAAATTATGACGAATAGACTTATCGTCCTTTATGGTGGATCTGAATAGTCCACATCAGTGTGTACTAGATCCTTTAGTCCTTCACTTTGACTCACATAAACATGTGATCAACGAATTAGTCTTAATTTTCCAAAGATCAAGATTCTCATACACCACACAATTCAAATTGTATGATTCCAAGTTTCTATCCAATTGAAACTTGGGTGATGTGAATTCCCTTTCACTTGGTTGATTATGACATTTCCACAAATGACGCAACTAATAATCAAATCCATATTCAACATTGCTAATAATAGAAATATAACCACCAATTTTCATGAATACCATTGCAAGGAAATAAATTAAAATTTCATTTTATTGATAATGAGCGGAAAATTTTTGTCCTTACAATGCAAATATATATGAAAAGTATGTTTCTAGATATTTCCTAAGAAACCTATTAATCTATCATAACTCCTAATCATCAGCTCTAAATTCTAATCATCGAACCATGTGATCGAAATCCATCTCTTATGATCAGAAATAGCTTTCTCTTCTTAAGCTTCCTTTTTTCTCTTAGATCCTGCAAAACATCAAAATGTGACTATGACATCATGTAATAAGAATCTATGAATAGGAACTTAATAGAGTTAGATAGTGGATGTACCTGAAATAGAGTCATACAACTTGACTTTACTATCTCTGTGATCCTTCAGGTAGTCAGGGCGGCTTCGCATCCAATGTCCTTTCAATTAGCAATAGAAACATATTGACTCGTCAGGAATGACACATGGGACTATCTCAGAATTAGCCTTTCTCTTTACCATATGGTCAAACAGTTTGACCTTGGCCGATCCCTTTCCATTGGGAAGAGAAACCTTTTCTGGACTACCAATGTTGCCACTGTTAAGGTCCATGGAAATTTGGGAGATTGATCCTTCAAACACATTTTCTTGAAAATTTCACTTTAGCATTTCTACCTCAGCGGCAATTAGCAAATATGTCAGATCAATAAGGGTCATGTCGTTGTCAGTCAAATAGTAGTCCTTAACAAACTGACTATATGACTCAGGAAGTGAGTGGAGAACCAAGTCAACAGCTAGTTCCTTTGGGAAAATGACACCCAACATTCCAAATGTGTCAATGTGCGACTTCATGTTTAGGACATGTGTACACACATAATTTCTATCTAGGTGTTTGCATACCAAAAGGTGGGGGAGAATCAATGTGCGACTTCAGATGGAGAAGAAAAAACATTTCTAGGAAGACCATACCTGTCTGAACATGACATCTATAAAGGGAGAAAAGAATTCAAGTTAGTTGGTTTATTTAATCCTTAATTATTAACCCAAAATATAAATTAAGGCTAGGATCCATATTTTCAATTCGAATTCTGAAGAAGGATGTTGTAATCAAATTCGAATCTATTTTAGGTAGGTAAGCAATTACCAGTTTCAATCGAATGAAACTCCTAGATCTTTTGAGATTCATTGAACTATTCAATGTCATGTTTAATCTCGACTATGCTCTCACTTTGTGACCGGGATGCCGAGGATCACAAACGAGATGTGAATAACCATGCAAATTAGATTGGTACTCTCGATGTCATGTCACCTAATCAATGTGTTGATTAAACACACACGCTCCATTGATCAATGATAATTTATGATACACCTATTGCCAACAATATTGGTCTCATATTAGTGTATCGGTCAACCACACACACTCCACTAACGACCAATAAGGTGCAATGTGCAATTTCATGGGTGAGCATCAAATTCACATTTTTCCTAAAGTAGCTAAGAATGAGATTTTAGAAAAAGTTTAGTTACTTTATGTCATTATAGTTTTAATGAGAGTTCAATGTTCTATCCTACCCATTCGGCTAACGACCCTCCACTAGTTAAGGGTGCGGTGGGTAAGAACGGATACCCAATGGTGGTCATTTTACAGGCCGCTTCCTTAAACACCCCTTTTATATATATATATATATATATATATATATATATATATATATATATATATATATATATATATATATATATATATATATATATATATATATATCAGTGTTGTAAAAATCCTGATTAGGTCCTGATTAATCTCCGATTAATCCCTAAGTGGTACTTAACCGATTAGAGAGCGCCGAGCGATTAATCCATGCATACAAAATGACTGAAACAGTAGAACCCAATGAAATTTTAACATTTTAACATTGTTATATCTCAATAGAAACTATTTGAGGTACGATTAGTGTTGTATTTACCATATTAACCTATTTTGTTATGATATTAGTGGTATTTATCAACTTTTATATGATATTAGTCATATTTAATTTTTTAAAATCTAACAAATTAGCAATTAATGATCCCCGATTAATCTCCGCCTAGTCGATTAATCTCTTGACCCCAGTCCACCAACTAGTTAACGTCAAGCGATTTTTACAACGTTGATATATATATATATATATATATATATATATATATATATATATATATATATATATATATATATATACTCCCTCCGTCCAAAAATTATAGTCCATCTTTCCTTTTTGGTTTGTCCCAAAATAATAGTTCACTTCTAAAATAAATAACATTTTTACCAAAATACCCCTTCATTATTATTTAACCAACTAATCATTTAATGGAACATTAAATGCAAAGTAAGGACAAAACTGTCATTTTATTATATAAAGTTAGTGGTAACTAATGTTTTTCTTAATCTGTGTGCATTTTGTCTGTGGACAATAATATTGAGACGGAGGAAGTATATATTAAACTTTTAATTCTATAATAGTATAGATAAGGGTGTATTTAAAACTTTTAAAATACTAGAGGTTTAATCTTTTAATAAATTAAACTTTTAATCTGATTAAATTAAAACCTTTAAAATACTAGGGTTCTTCAATCTAAGATTTCAAAATTAAACTATTGTAACGACCCAAAAATCAAGGGTAAAAAATTTCATTTTTATAATAGTCAAAACACAGATATCATTTAATCTAGATATTCCAAAATGTTGCTAATTAAAACATTTATCAGAGTTACATCCCAAAATTACATAATGCGGAAAACATGGGTGTGCGCGCTGCGATCAAGCCGAGCCCTTCCTTTCCAAATCGATGATACCTGAAACCATAAACAAAACTGTAAGCATGAAGCTTAGTGAGTTCCCCAGAGCATACCCCACATAATCACATAAACCATATCAATCACATAACCATGCATAACACATATAAGGATGTCGTGGAAACCCTCCAATGTCTTATACACATATTCAAATAAATCATATCAACTACACAAGCCATGCATGTAAACATATAGGGAAGCCGTGGAAACCCTCCAAGGTCTTACTCCGGGTGCCATAGGAACCCCCTTATGGTCTTAGCCCCCTTGCCATGGGAACCCCCACATGGTCTTCACCAGCTACCAATAAAACCATACATTCATACATATAAGCTAAACATGCAAACATATAAGGATGCCCTGGAAACCCTCCAAGGTCTTACACCGGGTGCCACTGGAACCACCACGTGGTCTTAACCTACTGCCATGAGAACCCCCACACGGTCTTAACTACTTGCCTTGGGAACCCCCACATGGTCTTCACTAACTGCCATGGAAACCCCCGCATGGTCTCAAATAATCACCAAAAATTTCATACAAACCATATAAGCCATACATACAACATATAAAGGAGCCATGGAAACCCTCCATGGTCTTAGACCGGATGCCATGGGAACACCCTCATGGTCTTAGCTCACTGTCATGGGAACCCTCACATGGTCTTAGCCTAGATTGCCATGGGAACCCCCACATGGCCTTATATCCAACTCCCTCGGGAACTCCTCGGGGTCTTCCATGCAAGTATCACAAAGACAACTATCATACCAAATACCACACAATCAACTAGCATACCACATATAACTAATTGCCATGGGAACCCCCGAATGTTCTTCACATAAATACATAATATATCGATAGTATAACCGCAATAATCATCACAACTAGATAAATGGGCCGGCCTTGGTGCCTTCGACCCATTGGTATGGTGAGGAGACTCACCTCACACTGCCAGAGTCCCGCGGATAAAACTCTAGCTGCTGGTTGACAGATTCTCGAACTGTCAACATCAAAAATGACACCCAATTAATAATTGGGTTCCAATACATAACCATAAGTCCATGCATGGGGTAAAAGACTACTTTACCCCAACCTAGTTTGACATAAGGGAAAGGCCAAAACTCAAACTCTAGAGGCCTAAAAACCAATCAATGAACCAAGGCCCAACATATGGCCCAAATTTCCAAATTTGGCCCAAACCTCTACATGGTCTTACCTTAAGGCCCAACCCTTTATTCTAGACCAAGGCATTCCGATGGTCCAATATCTAATAATCATCAAGACCCAATTATGGCCCAATTTTCCAAATTGGGCCCAAACCCCTCACATGGGGTTTACCCTAAAGCCATCCAAATATTCTAGTCCATATACTTGTTCTTGGATGGCCCATCAATGACCCAATCACTAAAGCCCAATAGAAAGGCCCAACTCAAGGCCTAAGCAAAATTAAGGTTTTCACATAAAATGAAGATTAGGGTTAATTGTTCTTACTTAACCCATTAAGGACTTAATCCATTAAGTCCATCACTCTACTAGGTCAAACATACAATATGGTCGGGATGAATTCAAAATTTCAAATCCAACGGTCCAAACGCGGGTCCCGACAAATCCAAAACTCACATTTCTTAAATTAGGGTTTTCTAAATCCTAATTAGGGTTTCCAACCCAATCACGTGCCAATAGTCAAATGGTTAGGTTTTTAGGTTAATTACGACTAAATAAGTCGGGCACCACCACTACCACCTCGGGTAGTGGTGGTCAACGGCGGCTCACGGCGGCGACCACCACCTCGTGCTGGTGATGGTTATGATTCTAGTCCAAAACATGTCCAAGAAACTTTATTAACAATCCAATTACACATAAATGAACACTGCCACCCAACACAGTGGCTGGTGGCAGCAAACACCACCTCACGGTGGTGGTGGTGGTGGTGAGTTTTCCGAGAAAAAATCGCACATACAACATCATACTCATAAAAACCCATGAAATACACTATCACACACTCTCACACATGCAAAAACACACACACCACCACCCCTCATAGTAGCTGGTGGCGGCAGAAGGAGTAGCATGGACAGCAAGCACCATGGTTGGCTGCCATGGTGGCCCTTGCATTTTTCCGGTCAAACAACACACCCACACAACAATCTCGACTGAACTCGCATATATACATCGACACAAGCAAGTTTATATACAAACACAGCGGCACGTGGCAGCAACGGAACATCAAACAGAAAAGAGAAGGAGAGTGTTGAAAAATGTTCTTATGTAACCTTGTATGTGACCATAACTGAAATAAGATGAACTGTTTTTATACAATCTAACAAATATTATCAGTTATTTCAGGTTGCATGAATGCGTAATAAAACGGAAAATACGAAAGCACGCGCATAGACGAGAAAATTAGCTGTGTGACTAAAAAGTTTCACCAATATATATATATATATATATATATATACGTATGTATATATATGTATTATATATATGTATGTGTTATATATATATATGTATTATATATATAGATATGTATATGTGTTGAATAAGTCAAACAAAGGAGGAAGTCAAGAAAAGTCAAGGATGAAGAAGCCTAAAACCTTCCCACGTTCTTTGCTCCTAGCTCTACATCAACTTGCATCTTTCAACTTACACTCAAGTGTACTACTACTAGATATTTGTTTCTCATATATATACATGTGTATGTAGTGTGTGTTTAGTGTTAGTGAGAATATAAGAGACTAAGAGAGATTCATATGTTATAGTGAATTTTCCTTTGTAAAACCACACCCTCTCAATCTTCATCCCTGGAGATAACCAAGAACATCAAGATCAACAACAACCAAAAATGAAGAACATCATCAACTATCTTCATCTTCTTCATTCAAACTCAAGGTGTTCATCTTCAACCCATCAAACATCATCATCTTCATAAACTTTCACCACCTTATATCAACCTCATTCCAACCTCCAAACAACCTCAAAATACTCTCCTAACACCCTCCAAATACCATCCTTAAACCTCCTCCAAAAAAACCCTTTCAAATAACCACAACCATCACCACTTGCTGTTTTTCGACAGCAGAATCTTCAAGTCAGAAACGAAGACAACTGGGCTCGGTACAAGCACAAAAAGACTAGGGAGATTTTCACCATCAATTCTTCAGGACCTTACCTACATCTAGAAATTTTCGTGGACGATTTTGACCACGGGAAACCCCAAAGAGACGCGAGAGAGAATTGGCTATCCAGAGAGATTTCTGTTTTTGAGTTCAGAATCTTCATGTTAGAAAACAAAAAAGCGAGAACAACACAGCCAAAATACTACTAGGGAGATTTTCACCATCAATTCTTCAGGACATTACCTACATCTAGAAATTTTCGTGGACGATTTTGACCACGGGAAACCCCAAAGAGACGCGAGAGAGAATTGGCTATCCAGAGAGATTTACTCCGAAAATCTACATCCATCACCACCCAAAGCTCCTTCAACTTCACCATCTTTGCTGCCTTACACCACCAAAATTACAACCTTATTCCACCTCCTAACACCCTCCAAATACCCACTCCAACCTCATCAAATCTCCTCAAAACACCCGATACCCGTATACAAATACATGACTCGTGTACTTTGCACTGTTTTGTAAACAATCCATTTTACATGAAAATGAACTTTTTACTACTTATCAAATACCGGATTGATCTTTGAACAAATATCGACCAGTCGTTCCAAGAGTCCCAATATCGACCGGTCCTTCCAAGAGAACAAATATCGACCAGTCGTTCCACGAGTCCAGTTCAGTCAATTTATTGACGAACCTACTTGATATATATTTATATACTTATATATATATTTTTTATTATAGCTTTATGTCATTTAAATACAGTCATTTATATTATTTATAGCTTTACGTCATTTAAATATAGTCATTTATATTATTATAGCTTTCAGTCATTTATAGCTTTCATATTTATACTTATTCCGCAATTATTATTCTTTATATATATTTACATCTTATATCTTAAACTTATATATCTATCACACAGTGACCGGTAACCGAGCCTTTTGTCGCAGTGATCAGATTTTTATATTTCCAACAATCGGTATCTGAGCTGATATATAAAAGGAATAATATCCAACAGAGAGGATAAGGGTTTGTGCGTTAGCTCTCGGTTCATCATCGTCGTTAGTGGCAACAAGAGCAGCAGGGAACGAAGGTTGCGCCTCTATCGGAACACGATAGAAGCGGCTACGGTTTCCAATTCCTCCAACCTTCCTGACGTCCCAACTTTGTCCATGAGTTTGCCGACGACAGGAGCACCAGTGGGTTAAGCAACAACATGGAGGTGGCGGTCGAGCTGGGCGGCGGTGATGAAGGCTGGAGCATAAGGTGGTTGCTCCCAACAAATTAGGGTTAGGGTTATGTTTTAAGTGATGAAACAAGAGGGAAAGGGAGCCGGGTTCAAGTCTCGTGTTCCAAATGAAACATTGGTACATTATTACAAGTTTGGCCCCTCCTTCACCAAAACTTTTCAACATAACTCCAATATTTACCATTTAAACCCTTACCTTCAAAAATCCTTTCATATTAAGTCCATAATTTACCAAACACACCATGACTTCTAAAATACTATTCAAATTAAATCCATAATTTACCAAACAGCCCTCAAACTTCAAAATTATTTACAAACTATTCCGAAAATTACATTTTAACCCCCGAAAGTCCAAATTACATCATTTGACTCCCCGAAACCAACACCCTGCTAAATATTATGGATTTTAGGCTACTATAAAATAATATAAAATATAAATTTACATATTGGGGTTCCGGGTATATTATTTAATTACTCTATTTCAAATGGAGTGTTACAACTCTCCCCCACTTAAATTAGATTTCATCCGCGAAATCATTTCTTACCACTCCTGACACGCCATATAACTTGAGTAACACGGTTACAACCACAAACATACCCTAGCCTTTCCAAGGCAACCAAAACCATCCCTCGCATGGTTCGAAAACCCGAAGGTGAACGAATTCCTTGCAACATGATCACATCTACTCCATCTAAAATCTGAAGTCCCAAGATGGTCTTTCTCCTTGACATACCGCCCACACTGAATCATTGCCAAATTCGTTGCACTTATCTCTCAACTGGCTACTCAATTTCTGATAATTTGAGATTACTACTAGAAAACAGAGTTACATACCAACTTTCCTTGGAATCATGCATTTGATATCCTTGGCATATAGATGCCCCAAATCTCATCTCACTAATACGAAATCCTACACTTGCATAATGCACCACGAGTTCCCTACATCCCTTACTTGACTGATAAGTAAATAACCTTAAGCAATTCCCTAAGACTACCAGTCTTGCACCTGGTCCAACCACCAGATTCCCTAGAGATCAATATCAAGGCTACCCATCCTAGACTCCTTTGCGTCACATACTGATTATCCACATGATCCTGAAACTCAAGATCTAAACCCTTGACTCAACAGTCTCTACCAGTTCCATCCTGAATTCCCATTAGGAGTTTGGGTCGCACCTATGTATTCCCACTGCTCACTATGCATATTCAAGGCGATTCCGAACGACGATTGGGAGTTTCCTGAACTCCCGTAAACACAACCTAGGCCAAAGTAGCCACTTTCTTCTCCCCCGTTTGGGCTCGACGATGTTCTTCCTCCTCTTACTCTTGATGGACCTCTGATCCATTTCCATCAATATGTATGACCCTCACAAATCATGCGCTGAACAACGCAAGCGCCCCATAGCTATCCAAACACAATGATCACTCAGCTCTGGAAATCCTGAAGAATACCCTTGTATTCTTAACCAATCGAATGATCCAATTACTTCCCAAGGCACCCTTTTACCAAAAAAATATGAAGGCAAATACAAATTTACCACCATCTTACCGCTGCCTAGGTTCCAGTAAATGCTACGGGCTACCTCACAGACATACAACACTCTAGCATCTTCACATTTTTTCCAAAATCTTACCGCTGATCCATCAGATCGGACACCCTAAGTTGAGCATCCACTCGCAATATCACCTAATGACACGATCAATCCTGCTATGCTAGTAGCAACCCATACTCCTGGAGCGATAACTCCATTGTATAATTTCCGCACGTGCCGTACTGACTCCAGACTCTTAAACGCCATTCAGAAGTCTTGAGTCTCTTCCTAAGACCCTCCACTAAATGCACTTAACTTGAACCTCTCTTCCTGAGGTACTCCAAATCGATCTCCCACCCTCGGGCTCTGGGATTCATATCATCCAAGGTCTCGCATCCTGACGCACTCACCAGATCAATTGTCAACGGCTAAACTGCAATAGATGGAGTAACCTCTGCCCTAAACCGGGCTACAACTACTCCCAAGACATAGTCTCCAATCCCGAAAGTGCAATAGATTTCATAATCAATCCTTGTCAATTGATATAAGAGATGCACGACGAACTCAAAATCCTGGCAGTCCTTCCACTAACTGGCTCACTACCAGAGTCGGGACCAAACCCTGGTCCTTCCCCTTGCATGCTCATCCTAATTCTGCACATCAACTATTTCCACGGTCCAAGCGTAACCAATAATTCTCCTTCCCATAGACTTCTTAGATTCTACAAGACTCTCACCGATTCGAGTATGGATCCTGTGATTTTAGTAGTACGGGCCCAATACTACCTTCCACACATATCCATACTTTCCTCAGCAATCCTCCTGAATCCTCTAAGTCACCTACTCCACTGATGCACCAAATATCCGCTAAACAGCAGCATAACACCCACCAAAGCAACTCCTAGGCTCCCCCTAGGTTCCGAACCTCACCGAACCGCCTCACTAAACTCATTTGAGCATATCCTAGGCTTTCCTAGGTTCACAACCTCATCCTGCCCTCAGCTGCAGAAAGGTTCTCACCAATGTAGACCAAATACCTCATGAATATAGTCACATACAACAGAGATCAAATAATCTTTCGAGTAAAGGACTCAACCCTAGAACAGTTGGACTTAGATAAGAGTTGCGTAATAGGGTCAAATCTATCACTCTTAGATTATTTAACATGTACTGCATGTGACCTAACATATTTATTTAGTAGTTGATCCACATCACTAGGAATCCCACAAAGCACAAAGCAAGCAACATTCAAGTAACAGAACATCTAACCAGCATACACTGATCAAGCAAGTCTATCCATACAAACAATTCACAATTAGGTAACTCATGTCACTAATTTCATCTTAGGTTTACCTTAGGGTAATCTCCGACCCATGAAACTATCATATAACATTTAGCCCACATACCACAACCCATGTTGTCCACATCCACCCTCACTGCCTGCTGCCTTATGCATGCAAATTATACATAAAACAATATCTAATAGACTGTCGGATAATAGACTCTACCCTAGGACCACAACCATACAAGGAGCAGGAAATAAGGCCAAATCAATTATTCCAGGGCTATAAGATCCTAAATGTATACAATTTTAAAAGCATACACTTAGCACTTACTAGTACCAATAATCATTCCCATTCTAGCATGGCATCCAATATCCCCAAGGCTACAAGCATCACATATCAGGCCAATCTATCGCTGACTACTCAACACTAGCATCGAAGTTTACCAGCGCATACAACAGATAAAGGCATCTATCCTAGCCCTAACTAGCATGAGATTCTCAGATTCATAAATCAAGTCATAATAGATAACATATATGGGTATTCTGGGGAAACTTACTTCAACTTTGCTGATAGCATGCACCACACCCTTTCTTGTCTTAGAAAACTTTTTCCTTGAAAACATTTTTCTTTTTGAAAACTTTACAGATCCTCGGTTTGAGTTTAGACACACCTGAAAGTATGTCTGAATCCATCAAACCAAGGCCCTAGTACCAACTTGTAATGACCCAAAAATCAATGGTAAAAATTTCATTTTTATTATAGTCAAAACACAGATATCATTTAATCCAGACATTCCAAAACGTTGCTAATTAAATCATTTATCAGAGTTGCATCCCAAAATCACATAATGCGGAAAACGCGGGTGTGTATGTTGCAATTAATCCAAGCCCTTCCTTTCCAAATCGATGATTGATGTGTATTTAATGTGCGTATATGTTTATCCAAGTTTAATTTATAAAGTTATTCCCTTCACTAGACTATTAAACACACTAGGCAGTGTACCTAATTCTGCAATAGTATAACAATGGTAAGAACGAGTGTCGAACACAAGGAACAGTGTTTAAATTACTTAGTTTACTATTTAACTAACTATTAATCAAATAAGAAAAGGTATATGTTTTCCTAGTTTTGCAAGACTAGATACTTAATTACCAACTAACTCAAAATTTACTTAATTAAACTAACACTAAAACTAAGAAAGTAGACAAGTATGGATTACCAAGGTGAGAAAAAGACTTTCGTTCAGCTTCGGATTTGTTTTTATTATAGTTGTTTCATAGAAGTGCAATGGATTTAGTTTCTTTGGCTACCGATTCCTAAGATGACCAAATTGGTATTCACCAATTTAATCCTTTAGCAAACTACCTTATTTATTCGGTGATCAAGCGGACAAACTTACAAGCTCACTAGTGTTCGGTTCGAGTTGCTTAGACTTCTAACTAATTGACCAATTAAATTTATTGATTCAATTTTATATATGGTTTATCGTCATATATTGGCTCCTATACTTTTTACCCACTTTTCTACTTAACCCTAGGTTTTAATCAAAAGTCTAGTCCTACAATTTTGCAAATCACAAGATCATAAGATTAAAATTCAATTAAGAAAAATTGTCATTCTAACCTAATCAAATTCAGCAATAAGCAGATAAAAAGCCGTTATCAAAAGTACTTGAGGCTCTTTAATAAGCAAAAGTCAACGAATTACCAAATAAGTAAATCCTAACTATGAAATCAACCATGTTTAGTCAACTCATCCTAGCTAAACGAAATTCATGAGTGTTTAGCTCATGATTTCAGAAAATAAAGTCATAATATCAAGATTCAAAAGTAAAGACATAGTTGTTCCTAATGAAAAATCAAAAAGTAGAGTTTAGTTGCCTTTGATCTCCTCCTTCTAATGATTGTGATTGAATTCCTTGCTTCCAATGCTTTATTCCAGTGCCTTTGCCTCAAAAGGCTTCGAATTCTCAAGAGCCAAAAGTTCCCATTCGAAAGTTTATGTGAGATATTTATACTTTTCCCGAAAGCAGGGCACCACGTCGTGGTGGGTCCACCACATTGTGGTGATTGTGTTTATCTCGTAATCTCCAAGTCATCAAATCTGATCGGGAATCTTCAAGACGCCACGGCGTGGTACGATCACCACAATGTGTTGGTTGTATTTTTCTTCATTTTATTGCTTTGGTTCAATCTTCCATCTTCTAGCTTCCTTAATCCAGCTTCCAACTTCCTTTTTGCTCCAAACAAGTCTTTTAGTCCCTACAACACAATTCATAGCAAATTTTGTATCTTTTGTTCTATTAAGGGCATAAAAGTAATTAAAATATTAATGTATGTTGTATAAATATGTGTATAAATATACACATATCAAAATAACCTACACTAGACTTTTGCTTGCCCCCAAGCAAAACTGAATTTTGGCATACCAACATCACATCAAACAATCCTAATCGAACCCAGCCATTATGCCAAGACCGCAACACATGCATTTGTGTCTAAAATGTTTCCTAAGGACCCCCAATCCTAAACACTCACAATCCTCATAAACACTCGCCCACTTCTTTTGAACAATGCTCATTTCATGCAACCCTCCGAATCCATCCTCAGAAAACTTTTTTACCCTCAAGGTATTTTTGGTCAAGCAACCCAAACATACATAATCTATAAAATTAAAAATTTTGATACCACAATGGAGCTCTTTAGGAATTCTTCAACTCTTTGAATATTTGATATTTGATTTCTTTGAATTCACCATCTTCTTTGATTTGATTTTTGGTATCTTCAACTTTTGAATTTCTTTATAATTTTGATCTTTGATCTTCATAATTTGACTTGAACGCTCCAAAATTCTTACAACTTTTCTTGTAATTCTCTCTCTTTTTTTATATGTAACTCACTTTTTTTTTCACTCAAATCCTACATGCTTAAGCAGGGGCGCTCAACTTCAACTTTTATTGGTTAAAGTTATTAGTTTTCCTGGATACATTTTAGGTTTAGGCTGCTAAACATATTGCATCCCTCAATCTAATCGAGGTTGTGTTTTTGTCTCATGATTTAACTAGAATAAAGGGAGGGGGCACAAATGCCCTAGAACGTATATAAGCTCAACTAAACATTTGGGTCTTCATAGAATTATCAAACATAATACTAGCATAAAGCCTAATTGCTTTAACAAAATTTTCTAAGTTAAATCCTAGCAAATTTTTTAAAAATTATGCTTGAAATTAAGATACTAATTCAACTAATAAAATCAACCCCCACCCCACACTTATTTCATGCAATGCTCTCATTGCATGGTATGCAAAACATCAAATTAAAAAGAAGGAGAAAAATGAACAAACTCCCATGGGATAGAAGATGCACTCGACTCATGGAAAGAAACTTCAAACTTGTTGGATCATATCGACTCGGAATCGGACAAGAAAAAGGCAGCCTCCTAAATTCTTGAAAAACTCCTCCACGTTAAAGGAAAGTGTAAACAATGTCATGGCAGTCGGGATAATTCTTCAACGAAGCGTGATAAGGAAATTCTAGGCATGGGAATATCTCATCCATATGATGATAATAAATATAACACCACTTGAATCACATAGACTACTGGAAGTATGAGATCAGGCTCAGAAAATGATTTGAAAAGCACCACGTCGTGGTAAACCAAACAGAGCACTTTTTGGTTTTTAAAAATGCGACACCACGTCGTGGTGGTGCCAAAAACTGATATTCTGTTGTCGATTTGAACTGATACGCGAACTAAATGTGACACCAAATCGTGCATAAAGCTATAGCACATGACCCTTCACTCTATGAGTCAATTAAACACCCACAAAAATGTTCTCAAATCGTGCTTCTCTCGACGTACTCTAAGCCTTCACTACAACGAACATTCTTTTTCCATATTTACCCTTACTCTGAGTCGATAATATAACTTGGAACTAAGACAAAGAAAAAGGTAATAAAAGTAGGAAACACATTGTAACAACCAAACATCCACCAAATTGTTCAAAAACCACAAAACAAACCAAACTAAACACACGAAATAAAAAGAAAAAGAAAAAAAAGCTAACTCTAATGACGGGTTGCCTCCCGCAACCGCTTCTTTTTGTGCGAGTCTTGAGTTGGACTCCCAACTTAATAAACTTCCAATAAATCAATGCCAATCCATCCATTGCATTAAGTATTTTCTTTGGACCAATTTGTAAAATTTGGCTCTTTGCTTCAAAAATTGGCCAAACGAGCTTTAATTCATGTAACCCAAGAATCTTGACAAGGGTTGGAACCAGTTGGATACTAATAAGAAATGGATCGCGCGTCAGAACTTTCTCCAAAGTTGGAATCGTCACCCCATGCTTCGAAACACAAACTGGAAATACAGGGGGCCATGTCGTGGTAACGGTCAAACCATAGGTTGGTTCCTGCAATTCAACTTGTCTTTGTTCTTCATCTAACCCTTCTGCCAGCAATCTTTCCAGCTCCTCCAAATCTCTTTCTGGATTAAATTCTTCATCTTTTAAATCTAGCTCTTGAAACTCAGATTGTTCTTGTTTATTAGGCAAGATCTTATCTAGGCATCTTCCAAATTTCTTCAAATCATCATCCGAGTCATACTCCTCATCTTCTAGCTCTTGTGACTCAGATGTCCCTTGTGTGTTGGGCAAGATGTTATCTAACCATCTTCCAAATTTCTTCAAATCTTCATCTGAGTCATACTCCTCATCTTCTTGCTCAATTTCATGTACTACTTCCTCAAGAAAAGCATCAAGAGTATCGAGATTTGGAAAATACATAATAAATATTAAAACAAAAAAAAAAACTCATAACTTTATATGAGATAAATCTCATACAAAGAAAAAAAACAAAAAATAAAATTCCTACAGTAGCTATACCACAACGTGGTGAACCTAAAATACGAAAATACTAAAATAAAAATTAAAAACTAAACTCTAACAGAAAATAGTCCTAAAAATAGCAATATAAAGTAATTAAAACTGAACCGTTCCCCGGCAACGGCGCCAAAAAGTTGATGTATATTTAATGTGCTTATATGTTTATCCAAGTTTAATTTATAAAGTTATTCCATTCACTAGAGTATTAAACACACTAGGCAGTGTACCTAATCGTGCAATAGTATAACAATGGTAAGAACGAGTGTCGAACACAAGGAACAGTGTTTAAATTACTTTAGTTTACTATTTAACTAACTACAATCAAATAAGAAAAGGTATATGTTTTCCTATTTTTGCAAGACTAGATACTTAATTACCAACTAACTCAAAATTTACTTAATTAAACCAATACTAAAACTAAGCAAGTAGACAAGTATAAATTACCAAGTTGAGAAAGAGACTTTCATTCAGCTTCGGATTTGTTGTTATTATGGTTGTTTCATAGAAGTGCAATGAATTTAGTTTCTTTGGCTACCGATTCCTAAGATGACCAAATTGGTATTCACCAATTTAATCCTTTAGCAAACTAGCTTATTTATTCGGTGACCAAGCGGACAAACTTACAAGTTCACTAGTGTTCGGTTCAAGTTGCTTAGACTTATAATTAATTGACCAATTAAAATTATTGATTCAATTTTATATATGATTTGTCGTCATATATTGGCTCCTATACTTTTTTTACCCACTTTTCTACTTAACCCTAGGTTTTAATCAAAACTCTAGTCCTACAATTTTGCAAATCACAAGATCATAAGATTCAAATTCAATTAAGAAAAATAGTCATTCTAACCTAATCAAATTCAGCAATAAGCAGATAAAAAGCAGTTATCAAAAGTACTTGGGGTTCTTTAATAAGAAAAAGTCAACAAATAACCAAATAACTAAATCCTAACTATGAAATCAACCATGTTTAGTCAACTCATCCTAGCTAAACGAAAGTCATGAGTGTTTAGCTCATGATTTCAACAAACAAAGTCATAAAATCGAGATTCAAAAGTAAAGACATAGCTATTACTAGTGAAAAATCGAAAAGTAGAGTTTACTTGCCTTTGATCTCCTCCTTCTAATGATTGCGATTGAATTCCTTGCTCCCAATGCTTAATTCCAGTGCCTTTGCCTCAAAAGGCTTCGAATTCTCCAGAGCCAAAAGTTCCCATTCGAAGGTTTATGTGAGATATTTATACTTTTCCCGAAAGTAGGGCACCACTGTTGGGTTTTGAGCATTCTAACACTCCTAAGTGTACATGCAACCCTAAATACCTTGGATCTATGTTTTCTCTAATATACATGCAAATATGAACATCCAAGGTATTATACTAACTAACATACAAAAGCTTTGATTCATACGAAATATAGCAGGTTAGAATACATACCTTTTTTGATGTAGAATGACTTCATGAAGCTTGAGTGCCTAGTGCCCCAAGTATGACACCTCAAATGGCTCACACAACACCAAATGCACTTGGAATAACTTGAGAGAACATCACACTTCATAAAAATCGGCTAGCCCTTTCTATCACACACATAGTGCCGATTTTTCCCAAAGAATATGATCTTATATAGTTATTACAATTAGGGTAAACCCTAATTGTCATGGCTTTCCATTTCCTTGGATCCATGGGTTCAAATACACCATGGAGCATCATATGGGTTTTAGCCCAACTTGATAATCCATGGAGCATTAGCCCATTATACAAGTATGGATGATTTACACAATCAACCCATATATTTAATTAGTCTTCTTTTGATCACTTAATTAATTCTAGATTAATTCTTGATCAATACTAATTAAATAATCTTATTAATATATTATAACTTATAATATATTAACAAACCTTAAGTGTTATTTCTCTCATTATAGTCTATCCAAATGCAGGATGCCATGCAACCCAAATGGACCATGCCGGGTCGGGTCAAGTCTTACCAATTATAGTTATGGACTTAGACATTAATCCAACAGTCTCCCACTTGGATAAGTCTAAAACTATTATTTTGTATGACTTCAAGAACCAACTGGCAATCGTAGCTCTCAAAAGCTTCCGTCGAACTCTGACCTTGCCGATGATCTCTGACCTTTTTCAATGACTAGTCCATTAGATAAGGGATCATATATTCATCCATTCTAGATATCATATGGACTGAGACATGGATTATAATCATTCTCTCTGTCCATTTGTTGTTTCTCGATTTCCGATTTATGATGACTGACTGATTGAACAGATCAAATCAGTCCTGGCTTGGCCAAGCACTCACATGTTGATGGGTTTTTGGTCCTCAGAACATCCTATGTGCTCATACAAACCCTAATGCTTGGATTTAGGTTTCTCTATTGTACATGCAAGTTATCCAAGACTATAAACCCTAATTTAAGCATACAAGTAATCATATTAACATAAGAATGGGTTTAAGATATTACCTTGATTATTATGTAGTAATAACAATCCAATTCCTCCTTGTATTGACTTTAGAAAGCTTAGAGTCACAAATGTCACTCCTCTAATGGTTCACAAACACCAAGAGCAAGAGGATGAAGAGGAGAGAGGATGGAGGCTGCCCTAAAATGTGTGAAACCCTAGGAGAAGTCTTGTCCACGTTTTTGGGTCATAAGGGATGTATATATAGTTAGGCTATTAGGGTTATCTAACAAGGAAACCCTAATTTGGATGCTTAAGCCCTAAGCAACCCATGGATCCCTTTCCTTAAGGCCTTGGACGATTTCTTATGGGCTTCCCCATAGAATTCGTCCACTCCTTAATATAAGGCAATCCATGGCCCAAATTGCAATTATCTTATAATTACAATTCTAGTCCCTTAAGTTTAATTAATCTCTTTTAGTCACAAAACTAATTACTAATTAATTATTGACTAATATTAATTAAACAATATGATTTGTCCTTTAATATATTATTCTCATAATATATTAATAAATCATATTTAATCCTTTCTCTCCATAATTCATCCTATCAAGTTGCTTTGGTGAAGGCAACCCAAAAGGACCATGCACCATCAGGTCAAGTACATACCAAAATAGTTATGGACTTAGACACTAATCCAACAGTCTCCCACTTGGATAAGTCTAATAACTATTATGCGTATGACTTCAGATCCTGATCTGCGATCGTAACTTTCCAAAGCCGCTGTCAACTCTGATCCTATCAGATACGCGTGTCCTTTAGATAAGCGATCATATATTCCTCCATTCTAGATATCGTAAGACATGATTTCTAATCATTCTTCTTTGTACTATTTCTCGAATTCCGATTTATGACGACTGACTAATTGAACAAATCTAATTAGCCCTAGCCCGACCGAGCATTTACGTTTGTCATCACTAAATCATCGAAGGGCCCAAAGATATCGCTTTTATCCTACTTTGGATAAAAGGAACGGATAAACTTTGACTCAATGCTCGCTTGCACTTACTCACCGAATCACACACAACAATATGTTTTATGACATCAAGTTACTAGTGCGTTTACATATTATCAATGTGCAACCGATTCGCAAGATACAACTCACACATCTCGGTTTTAAGTATATAAGATGTTATCGTCTCACCAATCACTCGTGATACAATTCATGGAGTGATCCAAGTGAGTGTGGGTTTAATCTAATGCTCAAATCATATTCATAAGCACTCACGATCGTTGTAACAAACATTTGCTTATGTCTAATACTCTATAGACAATCCACACACTAATTCACGACAGTCTTTATTCATATCTACTTCCAACATATGAATGACTGTGGCTCGTTCGAATAATTTGACTGTTCTAAACCAATTAAATTATTCAGGAAGTCAAAGCATGCAAAGTGAAACACAAGAATAATACTAATCCAATATGGCCTCAACCCTTTGAGCATAAATAAAACACCTTTTATTTATCACCATATCGATTACTCATTATTTGTCGTTTTGGGTAATCAACATCTTACTTGAATTATTACACTTGTCCCATGCTCCTAGCATGCGCACAATGTTTACCTATGGTTCTTACTTTGTGAAATAGACCAAATTGAGCACATTTCCAATCATTCTCATTTCACAACTCCAAATCCTTTTTCCATAAGTGAAAGAATATCAAATTCTTGCTACTTATAGAATATGCTAGATTCTAACATTTTATGCAATGATCCTTTCGTAATGTCACTGCACTAAAGTCACAAAGACTATTTCCAATGAAATTAAAAAGTCCTCTATCGGAAATTGTTACAATACAATTCCTTAGATATGATGTCTCTCACTCAAAGTACTTTTCTTTGAACATCATTTTGCATAAAAGTTTCTAATCTAGTCATATGTTTTCAATATTTAATTCCCAATATGGACACGTTTCCATATTTTCCATATGAAAACTCATTCTTAATAGAATCTTATCTATTCATAATAATATCGATATGATCCATCCAATATGGAAACATTTCCATATTTTCCAATACTATACTTCCAACTACTCACAAGCGACCAATCCTCGGCGAACTTTGGATAGTCCTTTGATAGTTGTTTATTTATCTTAGTCAAAACCGATTCTTGTCCTTTTTCCCTCTAATTGTGCTAGACATTTGGAAAATTTTAGAATGGTCAAATATTATAGCCTATGCAATCGATCCTATACCCGAAGCGTATGGGACACAATGCATAATGTCTTACATACAGATTTGATACTTCATCAGTCTTCTGCCATAATATTTTATTTGCTATGTTCTCAAAATTCGAATTGTGAAGAGGAATGCCGTAATCATAATCGAAATTTTAAGAACACACTATGTTTCTTTGACTAAGTTATTAACATTCCACAACCTAAGCTTTTAGATTTGAAACGAAGCATAATATTCTCTTCTTAATTATAGCAAAACAACTTTACAACCCTTACGACTTTGCAAGGTATAACTCTTGTTTTCTATAATTAATATTGCCAACTTGCAATACGTGCCTTAATAATTATACAATCATAACATTTATGCTCCCACTATCATGATGATTATTATAAACATAGCACTTATGCTCCCACTAGCTTTGACATGTATTCAGAAACAGTTTAACTTTCAGAAAAACAATGCTTATTGAATTTCTTAAGTTCATGTTTCTAATACGTAGTGCTTTGATAATCTTTTATAAAGGCTTATTAAACTTATACACCTTTGCCTAAGATAGTTCATATGTGTGTCTAAACAATTGCCAAACCTCACAATTCAAATTATGGAAAGGGATATCGTAACCATAATCGAATTTGAGAATGCAATTTTACAATCACTATCTTCTTAAAATCTTTCTTAGTGAAAGTATTTCCTCACAATCATTTTCATGAAGGAGGAAATCTTATGACACTTAGATTTAAACGGTGTATTTGTTCCTATCCATGTGAACTTGTCAAAGCCAAAGTTTACGACAAATTCAAACTCATATGGACCGAACTTTCTTAATATTGATTTCTTGCCTTATGGTAGCACAGCTGCCCACCATGTCTTCCAAGTAGTTAAGCAGCTCACCCTTTCCTATCAATGTACCTTTCATTGATTAAGGTACCTTGCCTTTTATGGGTTCAAAATGAGAACTCATAGAACTCACATGCATAATTAACTCAATTGGAACAGCACAGAAACAAAATAATGTCAACACGATAGGTTGTAAACCTTAACTCGTGTGCTAGTGATGATCGATAAGGTTCATTTGATTTGTTCTTGAATCCTTTCAAGACCATTAAGACTACCACTGACTCCTTGACATATACGATTCTCTTGTTAATAACCATTTCTAAACAAACAAATATTCAAGAGTTAGGGTAGCTTTTATCAAAAACACTTCATAAATTGGTTCTAGTTGGTCTTTGTCTTATCCAAGACATCACAACTTTCCACATTTGATGAATGTTATAAACCTTCTTAATACTTTTCACTCATTGTCACAATCTTAACCCTAAGACTTGTTTTGGAACGAAGTATGATTGACTTCTTGATTTAACCATTTCTTCAATCCTTGATTCCTCTTCTTACACATACAATTGTGCTAAGACTCACTTAGAGGATCAATTGAGATATGGTTCTCAATCATTAAGACCTATCATAAAGCATAAAAGGTACTCTCCCTTCTTCTTAGAATGGAGAAACTTTTATCTTTCTGCCTACTTGATTCTTTTATTCGTTCTGCTATTGATTTAAAATTTTTCAATCAATTCATAATTACACTTAATCTTGTAAGTATAACCATATTTACTAAACCTTTAGTAAATCATGATGAATATCATTGTTACTCTTATGGTGGACTTGATCAACACACAACTTTGTGTACTCGATCTCCTAGTCCTTCATTTGACACTTTGTCAATGAATTAGTCTAATTTCCAAATATGAAATTTCTCATTCATCGTGCAACCAAGTTGCATGATTCCAAGTTTCTGTCCAATTGAAACTTGGGCGATGAGAAACTCTCCCTATTTGGTAAATTCTCGACTTTCCATAAATAACATAATAAGAACCAAATCCATTATTGCTAATAATAGAAACATTCAAACATCAATTTTTCATATACGCCATTGCAAGGATAAATAAATAATATAAAATCAAAATTTATTTTATTGCGGAAAAAATTTGTCCTTACAATGCAATTCATTGAAAAACTATGCTAATAAATCTTTCTTAGCAATCTAATTCTAACTCTAAGTAGTAGCTTAAGAATATAATCTTCGAGAAATGCGATCGAAATCCATTCCTTCACGGTTAGATTCTGCTCACTTCTTCCCTTAAGCTTCCTTCCTTTTCTTCGATCCTACAAAACATCAATTGTAATCTTATCACATTATGTATTAAGAATCCAGAATAGAAGCTTAAAAGAGTTTGTTAATGGATTTTACCTATATTAGAGCCATACGTTTCGACTCTCCCATCTCTTAGATCTCTTAGGTAAATGGGGCAGCTTCGTCTCCAATGCCTTTTCTCTTGGCAATAAAAGCAAATTGACTCTTTTGGAACATGACATGGAACTACTTCAGACATTTGCCTTTCTCTTATGATCAAAATTTTCGATCATAGCATGTCTTTCGTTGCCATTGTGTATATCCATAGAGGACTTGAAGGCAGATTCACCAATCAACTTTGCTTTTCTATTGCGCCAAACCATTGCTGATTCAGCAGCAATAAGCATATAGGTGAGATCTATAAGGGTCACGTCGCGGTTCATCATATAGTACTCTCTTACGAACTCACTATATGAGTTAGGAAGTGACTGAAGAACCCAATCAACAGCCATTTCCTCACAGACAACGGATCCCAACATTCTTAACCTATCAATGTGTGACTTCATCCCTAGGACGTGTGCACACACCGACTTTCCTTCTTTGTGTTTACTTGCCAAAAGGGTTTGAGTGAGTTTAAACTTTTCAAGCCTTCGAACTTGTGGGTTAGGGAGAACAATTGGAGGAGGTGGAGGAAGTGAAGCATGATTTCTTGTTCCTGGATCGAATCGTGGAATATCATCTTCATGTGGAAAGCTTGTTCCACGGGATTTGGGAAGACCATAGTTGTCCAACATTGACATCTACAAAACGGGAGAAAATGAATTCAAGGTAGTTGATTGATCGAGTCCTTAGTAAATCACCCAAATGAGATACTAAGGCTAGGACCCAACACAATATTCTACAACTCGGGAGAGGGATGCCGTAACCCAAATTGCAGAACATTTGAAGGTAAGTGAATGACGATTCACTAATTTCCACCATGAAAAACGAAAAAGAAATTTAAGTTTTAAATCTATAAAAACTCCTAGATCCTTTGAGATTCATTGAACATTTCAATGGCATGTTTAAATCTCGATATGCCCCTCTAGTTTGTGACTGGGATGCCGAGGATCACAAAGCGGGTGTGAATAACCATGCAAACTACATGGTGCCCCCACATGTTACAGTCACCTATTCGATGTGCCGGTAAACCACACACGCTCCACCGAACTATGACAAACATTGAGTCACCCTTTGCTACCTTTGCTTAGAACCATTTAGTGTGTCGGTAAACCACACACGCTCCACTAACGTCTTCGCAAGGGCACAAAGTGTAATTTCATGGAATTGCATCAATTCACTTTTGCCTAAGTAACTAAGATTGGGTATTTGTAAAACATTTAGTTCCTTTTGTAATTCATTATACTTATAATGGAAGGTTTCGTCCTATCCTACCCGTTCGGCTAACGACCCTCCACTAGTCAAGAGTGCGGTGGGTAAGAGTGGATACCCATTCAATCGCCATTTTATAGGCAATTTCCTTAAATACCCCTTATAAACTAGCTTCGTGAATGAGGCCTACTAACGGTAAGACTGATTTTACTCATACATATATATAATGTTAAACTTTTAATGTTATATATATAATATAGGGTGTATTTTACAACTTTTAAAATACTAGGTGGTCAAATTTAACAATTATACTTTTAATTTAATTAAATTGTAAACCTAAACTTTTATGGATTTATTAAACCTATTTTAATTACACACCTTAATTAGTTAATAAAGCCATAAGGGTGTGATTTGAACTTTTCAAAACAATACTAGGGTTTTAGAATTTAATATTCCTAAATTAAACTTTTAATCAACTTTTAAATTCCAAAACTTGAGGGCAAGTTTTGAAACATTTCAAAACATTAGGGTTTAGAATTTAAATATACATAAAAATTAAACTATTAATCAAAATTTAAATTCCAAAACTTGAGGGCAAGTTTTGAAACCTTTTTCAAAACATTAGGGTTTCAACTATTTAAATTTCAAAACAACAAAACTTTTAAGGTCAAATTTAAACTATAAAACCTAAAGGGGAAAATATGAAACATTTCATAACATAAGGATCAAATAACAAATAATCTAAATTAACATTTAATCACATAATTATCCATATTTGATTTATTTAATGATTTCTTGCAAAACAATTTACCAATTTAATCAAAATAATTAATCAATTATCACATAAGGTAACAAATATTTTATTAATTGATAAATATCTTCAATTAGATCAAGAATATACTCATATATATATATATATATATATATATATATATCTAAAAATCGGATTTATATTGATCTAATATGATAAGGCAAGTATCCTCAAGCAAAAACAGCAAAAAAATCCCGGTTTTCCCTCATTCTGGCCAGCCGACTCGTCGAGTCAGGCATGGACTCGTCGAGTCAGCATGAACTTGACGAGTTCATCTAGAAACTCGGCGAGTTCAGCAAGCAGAACCACAAAAAACGAATTTTTTCAACATACAAGGCATCAATACAATAGAAACCAATCTAGGCTCTGATACCACTGATGGGTTTTTGGTCCTAAGAACATCCTATGTGCCCATACAAACCCTAATGCTTGGATCTAGGTTTCTCTATTGTACATGCAAGTTATCCAAGACTATAAACCCTAATTTAAGCATACAAGTAATCATATTAACATAAGAATGGGTTTAAGATATTACCTTGATTATTATGTAGTAATAACAATCCAATTCCTCCTTGTATTGACTTTAGAAAGCTTAGAGTCACAAATGTCACTCCTCTAATGGTTCACAAACACCAAGAGCAAGAGGATGAAGAGGAGAGAGGATGGAGGCTGCCCTAAAATGTGTGAAACCCTAGGAGAAGTCTTGTCCACGTTTTTGGGTCATAAGGGATGTATATATAGTTAGGCTATTAGGGTTATCTAACAAGGAAACCCTAATTTGGATGCTTAAGCCCTAAGCAACCCATGGATCCCTTTCCTTAAGGCCTTGGACGATTTCTTATGGGCTTCCCCATAGAATTCGTCCACTCCTTAATATAAGGCAATCCATGGCCCAAATTGCAATTATCTTATAATTACAATTCTAGTCCCTTAAGTTTAATTAATCTCTTTTAGTCACAAAACTAATTACTAATTAATTATTGACTAATATTAATTAAACAATATGATTTCTCCTTTAATATATTATTCTCATAATATATTAATAAATCATATTTAATCCTTTCTCTCCATAATTCATCCTATCAAGTTGCTTTGGTGAAGGCAACCCAAAAGGACCATGCACCATCAGGTCAAGTACATACCAAAATAGTTATGGACTTAGACACTAATCCAACACATGTATCATCATTAAATCATCGAGGGGCCCACAGATATCGCTTTTATCCTGAAGGTAAAAGCAATGGATAAACTTCGACTCATATGGCTTGTTCTACTACTTGTTGAATCATACACAAAGGCACGTTTTATAACATCGAATTACCAATGCGTTTTCGCGTAATCAATGTACAACCAAATCATAGTAACAACTCATATCTCTAGGTTTAAAGAATATAAGATATTATCATCTCATGATCACTCGTGATAAAATCCATGAAGCGATTCAAATGAGCGCGGGTTGTATCCAATAGTCAGAACTTATGAGCACTCATGAGTGTTGTAGCACAACTTTGTCCACCAACTTGGACCTCTACAAGCCAACCCATGAAAGTCTTGATTCATATCTACTTCCAACATATGACCGACTGTGGATGGTTTGAATAACGTAGTCATTCTGGAAGAATAACCTTGTTATTATGGAAGTCAAAACATGCAAAGTGAAACACAAGAATAAATGAATCAAATATGGTATCAAACCCTATGAATATAAATAGACCACTTTTATTTATCACCATATTGATTACTCATTATTCATTGTTTCGGTTTTATCAACTTTATACTTGGATTAAAAACACTAGTTGTCCCATGCTCCAAGCATGTACACTATGTTTTTCTAAACAATAGCTTTGTCATACACCAAGTATGCACTCTACGTTTGTCTATGATCCTTACTTTGTGAAATAAACCAATTGACCAAACTTTCAATGATTCTAATTTCACACTCCCAAATCGAAATCTGTTAGATTTTAAACTTAAATGCACTACCTCTTGCAATGAATGTGTACAAAGTCACAAAGACTTGTCAACAACCATTACAGGGTATTCCAATGAAGACCTACTCCATGGACATAAAGCCTTATGTTCAAAGTATGCATTGCTTTGAACATGCTTCTTACTCTAAGTTCTTTCTAATCTTACATAGATTGCTACTATCTATAGAGACAACTCTATATTCCCATTTTGACTACTACTTCTGAACAAGAGTTGCCTCTTTGCAAACTATGTCAATATGGCCCTTCCAAAATTCACACTATACTTCCAACTGTCCTTGAGCAACCAATCTTTGGTAAACCTTAGATTGTCCTCGACAATTGCTTAATCACTTTAGTCATATCCAATTCTAGACATTTTCCTCCTTAATGCCCCAAGGCATTTGTAAAATTCAGAAAGGATAAATATTATAGCACATGTAATCGATCTTGTACCCAAAGTAAATGGGACACGATTCATGATGTTTCACATAAAGACGTGGTTCTAGACCATTCTTTTGCCATAATAATTTTTTTTGTTTGCCATATTCTCAAAATTTAACTATGAAGAGGAATGTCGTAGTCATAATTGAATTTTGAGAACGCAATATATAGAATTTCCTTAAGTTGAACCAATCCAACATGAAATTCATATATATATTCTTAACTAAAGGTGATTAAAATCTCAATATAATCTCTTTAGAATGATTATAAACTCAATCTAAGCTTTTCATAATTGAAATGAAGTATAATTTCCTCTCCCTTAATTATAGCAAAACAACTTTTTCAACCCCTACAACCTCACGAATTGAAACTTTTGTTTTCTATAATTAATATTTCTAACTTGGAATACTTATCAGAATTATCATGCTCCCACTAACATGATGATTATTAGCATAACACTTATGCTCCCACTAGCTTTGACATGTACTCAGAAATCAGCTATTGACTTTTTTTTTTACCAAAGTTCAGATTTCTGATACTAGATTGCTTTGATAAGACTTTATCAAAATCATACACCTTATCTTAGATAGCTCACAGGTGTGTCTAAACAATTTCAGAACTATGAAAAGGGATTCCGTAGTCATAGTCTTAATTGTTTAGACCTTTTCTATTTCTCATAAGTCCATGTTAGTGTGCCTACTAACAACTTTGAGAATGCAAAGATTACTATCTACTTACAAATCTACTTAGTGGAAGTATTTCCTCACCATCATTTTCTTGAATCGGAGAGAAACCTTATGACACTTAGATTTTTATAGTGTATGAGTTCCTACCGATATGAATTTGTCAAAACCATAATCACAAGACAAGGTTTGTGACAAATCCAAACTCATACGGATTGAACTTGTGCAATCTTAAGTTCTTGCCATTTGGCAGCACAAGGGCCTGCCATAGCTTCCAAGTAGCTGTGCAACCAATTGAGGACTCTAAAAACTCATATGCAAAGCCAACTTTAACTGGAATTGGCACATAAATGTCAACACGATAGGTTATACACCTCAAGTCGTGTGCTAGTGAATAATTCCAGGTTTTATTAGACCTTGAGATTTTCAAGACCTTTAAGACTCCCACTGTCCTCTTGACATATAAGACTCTATTGTCACATATTCAAGGGATAGTGCGGATTCTTTATCACGACAAACACTTCACACAATTGGTCTAAGTTGGTCTCTGTTTTATCCAAAACATCACAACTTACCAATTTCAAATGTATAAGAGTAGATAACCTTTTACTCTTACATTTGACTAGTGTTAATAAACCTTCTTTAAGATATGTCACTCAAGTTACCATCTTGGAGTATGACTCTAAGAATTGTTTTGGAATGTAGTATGACTCATCTTCTTGATTTGACCACTTCAAATAGCTCCTCTTCTTAGCTATCAGAATGCACTTAGAGGATGAACTGTGATAAGGTCTCTTAATCATTAAGATGATCATATAACATGATACTAAAGTACTCTCCCATCTTTTCAGATTTGAGAAACTTTTATCCTTCTGCCTAGTTTGATTCTTCTCATTCGTTCTGCCATACATCGAAATTTTTTCCAATGTATCAGAATTACACTTAAGCCTGTAAGTATAACCATATTTACTAAACTTTAGTAAATCATGACGAATAGTCTTATCGATTATTTGTGGTGGGCTTGATCAGTGCACATGACTGTGTACTCGATCCCTTAGCCCTTCACTTGACCCACACATCCATGTGAACAAGTAATTAGTCTTAATTTTCCAAAGCTTGAAAGTTCTCATTCATCATAGTATACAACTTGCATGATTCCAAGTTCCGGTCCAATTGAAACTTGGGTGATGAGAAATTTTCTTTATTTGGTAAGTTTAGACACTACCACAAATGAAAGAATCAATTTCATATTTCCAGTCTTGCTATTAATGGAATCTTATAAGCAACAAAAATTTTCACAGATGTCATTGTAAGGATATTTTAAAATAAATAAAATCAGAAATTTTCCTTTTATTTTAAAACTTTGCGGAAGAATTTATCCTTACAATCCATATGAAAACTTGTTGTTATCTATTCCTAAGCAATATCTCATAACTCCTAAGAAGTAGCTCAAGAATCCAATCTTCAAACTATGCGATAGAAATCCATCTATGCGTTCAGATTCGGCATATTCTTTCTTTAAGTTTCTTTACTTTTCTTTGATTCTTAAAACACCAAGATGTGACCCAGTCAAATCATGTAATAAGAATCTCCAAATAGGAACTTAATAGAGTTAGACAATGGACTTTACCTGTAATAAAGTCAAACTCATTAACTTTACCATCCTTAGGTAAGTTTGGCAGCTTCGTAACCAAAGCCCCTTCCATTGGCAATAGGAACATATGGACCCTTAGGTAATAGTACATGGGACTATCACAGACTTAGCATTTCTCTTTACCATTTGGTTAACCGAGTTGACTATGTCCGATCCCTTTCTATTGGGAAGAGAATGTTTTTTTTTCCTGGATTTCCAGTGTCATCATTGTCAATGTCCATAAAGTTTTGGAAGTCAATCTTCTAATCAAATTTGCTTTACTAGCCTTCCAAATCATTGTTGATTCAGCAGTACCAAGCAAATAGATAAGATTATTAAGGGTCGTGTCATAGTCTGTTTCATAGGAGTCTCAAAGGAACTCACTATGTGACTTAGAAAGTGATTGAACCACCAACTTTCTCAAGACTTTGACACCTAACTCTCCAGGCTTGTCAATATGTGACTTCATCTCCAAGATGTGATCACACCTAGACCTTGCCTTTCCAATAGGTCTTGAGTGGCCTTGAACTTATGGGTTAGGGAGACTAATTGGAGGAGGTGGAGGAAGTGAAGTTCCAAGAGATTTGGGAAGATCATAGATGTCTGAACTAGACATCTTTTGGGAGATATTCAGTTTTAGTTGATTTAAAAGTCCTTAATATAACACCCAATATGAAATATTAAGGCTAGGACCCAACAACATATTTATATAACTGGAAGAGGGATGCTGTAATCCAAGTTATAAAATAGTTGAAGGTAGGTAAATGACGATTTACCAATTTCCACCATGAAAAATGAAATATAATTAAGTTTTAATTTGATTTGAAACTCCTAGATCTTTTGAGATTCATTGAACTTTTCAATGGCATGTTTCAATCTCGAGTGTGCCTTTTAGGTTTTGTGATTGGGATGCCGGGGATCACAAAACAAGGTGTGAAGTAACCATGCAAATTACTTGGTACTCTTAAATGTTTATCACCCAACCGATGTGCCGGTAAACCACACACGCTTCACCGGCCTATGATAAACTTTAAGAAACCCTTTGCCTACCTTGTTAAATCAAGCTAGTGTGCCGATAAACCACACACGCTCCACCAACCGACTTAAGCAAAGTGCCAAGTGTAATTTCATGGGTTAGGACCTTATTCACATTTTCCTAAGTAACTAAGATTGGGAATTATAAGAGTTTAGTTACTTAGTATTTATCATTAATACTTTTAATGCAGGGAGAATTATAGTCCTTGTCCTACCCGTTCGGCTAACGACCCTCCACCAATCAAGGAAGCGGTGGGTGAGAGTGGACACCCATTAAACTGCCATTTTATAGGCAGTAACCTTATACCCCCCTTATAGACCGGCTTCGTGAATGAGACCTACTAACGGTAAGACTGACTTTACTCTTATACATACATATATATATATATATATATATATATATATATATATATATTATTAACTTATAATATTATAAAGTATAAGGGTTGAATTTTTACTTTTAAATTTCTAAGGGCTAACTTGGAATTAAAGTATTCATAAGTGAACACTTTTCAAATTCCAAAACTTGAGGGCAAGTTTTGAAACTATTAAAAACTAATTAATTCCATAACTTATGTGTTTAAAGTAGTTTTAATTAAAAGACTCTTCAAGTTCCATAACTTGAGGACAAGTTATGGAAGACTTTAAACTATTAAAGAATGTAACTTTTCTTTATTTTGTAACTTATGGAATTAATTAAAGTTACATATTTTATTACTTAATGAAGTGACTCTTGACTCTCCATAACTTGAGGACAAGTTATGGAGTCATAAAACCATTTAATGAGAACAAGACTATTCATATTTGTAACCTTTGCCAACTTTTATGAGTTTTAAGAAACTTTAATGTGACTTTTCATGTAACTTGAGGACAAGTTACACAAACACATTTTAGAATCATCTCTTAGATTAAAATGGATTGAAAGCAACAATTTCTATTAATCTAAGCAACTCATAAGAACAAGATCATTTAATCAAACTTTTTCATGTAATTAGACTAACCATTAAACTAATACAAAACATGAATCTATTGACAATTATCTTTGAAATTGGATTAGAATGAACATTACCACATCAAGAACAAGTTTATAGGTTCAAAAACAGCTTATGGTAGTGTTTCTAGTCCAATTCCAGCCAAGAAACCCGAAAATATGTTGTCTGGAGGCCAAACTCGTTGAGTTCTTCATAGAACTCATCGAGTTCATGCTCTAAAACATGAACTCGTCAAGTTTTCTTCCTAAACTCGTCAAGTTTTAGTCCCTGACAGATTCTTGGCTTCGAAAAATCTATTTGCATCAAGTATAAGAGAAAGCAAGCCTTGGCTCTGATACCACTGTTGGGTTTTGAGCATTCTAACACTCCTAAGTGTACATGCAACCCTAAATACCTTGGATCTATGTTTTCTCTAATATACATGCAAATATGAACATCCAAGGTATTATACTAACTAGCATACAAAAGCTTTGATTCATATGAAATATAACAAGTTAGAATACATACCTCTTTTGATGTAGAATGACTTCATGAAGCTTGAGTGCCTAGTGCCCCCTAGTGTGACACCTCAAATGGCTCACACAACACCAAATACACTTGGAATAACTTGAGAGAACATCACACTTCATAAAAATCGGCTAGCCCTTTCTATCACACACATAGTGCCGATTTTTCCCAAAGAATATGATCTTATATAGTTGTTACAATTAGGGAAAACCCTAATTGTCATGGCTTTCCATTTACTTGGATCCATGGGTTCAAATACACCATGGAGCATCCATGGAGCATCATATGGGTTTTAGCCCAACTTGATAATCCATGGAGCATCAGCCCACTATACAAGTATGGATAATTTACACAATCAACCCATATATTTAATTAGTCTTCTTTAGATCACATAATTAATTCTAGATTAATTCTTGATCAATACTAATAAAATAATCTTATTCATATATTATAACATATAATATATTAACAAACCTTGATTGTTATTTCTCTCATTATAGTCTATCCAAATGCATGATGCCATGCAACCCAAATGGACCATGCCAGGTCGGGTCAAGTCTTACCAATTATAGTTATGGAGTTAGACATTAATCCAACAACCACGTCATGGTGGGTCCACCACTTCGTGGTGATTGTGTTTATCTCGTAATCTCCAAGTCATCAAATCTGATCGGGAATCTTCAAGACGCCACATTGTGGTAGGATTACCACGACGTGTTGGGTGTATTTTTATTCATTTTATTGCTTTGGTTCAATCTTGCATCTTCTAGCTTCCTTCATCCAGCTTCCAACTTCCTTTTTGCTCCAAACAAGACTTTTAGTCCCTACAACACAATTCATAGCAAATTAAGTATCTTTTGTTCTATTAAGGGCATAAAAGTAATTAAAATATTAATGTATGTTGTATAAATATGTGTATAAATATGCACATATCAATGATACCTGAAACCATAAACAAAACTGTAAGCACGAAGCTTAGTGAGTTCCCCAGAGCATACCCCACATAATCACATAAACCATACCAATCGCATAACCATACATATACACATATAAGGATGTCGTGGAAACCCTCCAAGGTCTTATACACATAATCACATAAATTATATCAACTACACAAGCCATTCATGTAAACATATAGGGAAACCATGGAAACCCTCGAAGGTCTTACTCCGGATGTCATAGGAACCCCCTCATGGTCTTAGCCCCCTTTCCATAGGAACCCCCACATTGTCTTCACTAGCTACTAATCAAACCATACATTCAAACATATAAGCTAAACATGCAAACATATAAGGATGCCCTGGAAACCCTCCAAGGTCTTACATTGGGTGCCACTGGAACCACCACATGGTCTTAACCCACTACGATGGGAACCCCCACATGGTCTTAACTATTTTCCTTGGGAACCCCCGCATGGTCTTCACTAACTGCCATGGAAACCCCTGCATGGTCTCAACTAATCCCCAACAATTTTATACAAACCATATAAGCCATACATACAATATATAAAGGAGCCATGGAAACCCTCCATGATCTTACACCGGATGCCATGGGAACCCCCTCACGGTCTTAACTTACTGCCATGGGAACCCCCACATGGTCTTAGCCTGAAATGCCATGGGAACCCCCACTTGGCCTTGTATCCAACTGCCTCGGGAACCCCCCGGGGTCTCCCATGCAAGTATCACAAAGACAAATAGCATACCAAATACCATACAATCAACAAGCATACCACATATAACTAATTGTCATGGGAACCCTTGTGTGGTCTTCACATAAATACATAATCTATCGATAGCACATTCGCAATAATCATCACAGCTAGATAAATGGGCCGACCTTGGTGCCTTAGACCAATTGGTATGGTGAGGAGACTCACCTCACACTGCCGAAGTCCCGCGGATAAAACTCTAGTTGCTGGTTGACAGATTCCTGAACTGTCAACATCAAAACGAAACCCAATTAATAATTGGGTTGCAATACATAACCATAAGTCAATGCTTGGGGTAAAAGACTACTTTACCCCCAACCTAGCTTGATCCAAGGCCCAAGCTCAAACTCTGGAGGCCGAAAAACCAATCAATGAACCAAGGCCCAACGTATGGCCCAATTTTCCAAATTGGACCCAAACCTCTACATGGTCTTACCTTAAGGCCCAGCCCTTTATTCTAGTCCAAACAATTGACATTCCGATGGTCCAATATCTCATAATCATCAAGGCCCAATTATGGCCTAATTTTCCAAATTGGGCCCAAAACCCTCACTTGGGCCTTACCCTAAAGCCCAACCAAATATTCTAATCCATATACTTGTTCTTGGATGTCCCATCAATAGCCCAATCACCAAAGCCCAATAGAAAGGCCTAACTCAAGGCCCAAGCAAAATTTGGGTTTTCACATAAAATGATGATTAGGGTTAAGTGTTCTTACTTAACCCATTAAGGACTTAATCCATTAAGTCCATCACTCTACTAGGTCAAACATATAATGTGGTCGGGATTAATTCAAAATTCCAAATCCAACGGTCCAAACGCGGGTCCCGAAAAATCCAAAAAGTCACATTTCCAAAATTAGGGTTTTCTAAACCCTAATTAGGGTTTCCAACCTAATCGCGTGCCAATAGTCAAATGGTTAGGTTTTTAGGTCAATTAGGGCTAAATAAGTCAGGCACCACCCACTACCAACTTGGGTAATGGTGGTGTACGGCGGCTCATGGCGGCGGCCACCACCTCGTGGTGGCGGTGGTTATGATTCTAGTCCAAAACATGTCCAAGCAACTTAATTAATAATACAATTACACATAAACGAACACCGCCACCCAACACGGTGGCTGGTGGTGGTGGTGAGTTTTCCGGCTAAAAAATCACACATACAACATCATACTCATAAAAATCCATAAAATACACTATCACACACTCTCACACGTTAAAAAACACACACACTGCCACCTGTTATGGTTGGCTACCATAGTGTCCCTTGCGTTTTTCTGGCCAAACAACACACCCACACCACAATCTCGACTGAACTTGCATATATACATCGACACAAGATGAAACGCATACACATGAAAGATTACATACAAACACATCGGTAGGTGGCGACAATGGAACATCAAACATAAAGGAGAAGGAGAGGATAAGGGTTTGTGTGTCTGCTCTCGGTTCCTCGTCATCGTTAGTGGCAGCAGGAGCAACAGGGAACGGAGGTTGAGCCTCCACCGGAACACGAAAGCAGCGACTATAGTTTCTAACTTCTCCGACCTTCCCAACGTCGCAACTTCGTCTACGTCTTTGTCGGCGACAGGAGCTCTGGTGGGTTAAGCAACACCATGGAGCTGGCGGTCGAGCTTAGCGGCGTTGATAGAGGTTGGAGCATTAGGTGGCGGCTCCCAACAAATTAGGGTTAGGGTTATGTTTTAAGCGATGGAACAAGAGGGAAAGGGAGTCGGGTTCAAGTCTGTAACGCCTGTGTTTCTGGACTTGCCATTTTTAGCAATGTAATAGTCTAGGTTAACCTTTGTAACCCGTTTTGAAATAATAAGAATGTATTATTTAAGTATTATGTGTTTTGTGCTTAATTGCTTAATTATGTGGTCTGATTAATTAAGAATAAAAATAAGCGTCAAATTTAAGTGTAAAATAAACTTAATATCTTTGGACAAGGTTGTAGTAGTTGAAACGAGGTTTCCGAATATGTATAGAACGCCCAAATCTGACTTCGTATGAGGAAGCTATGATTTATCGAAGTTTCGACTTAGCGGTATGCAGCCTGAAATACTCGATTTGAGATCGAGCGGTTTTTAGCCGAAGCATTCTAAACGAGGATTGAAGGTCTCGTTGTTAGTATCGAAGCGATAAAAAGTTAGGCGAGAACGGACGTCAAACGAAGAAGTTATGAATTTATAACGAAAGTTTCTGTCCCGGCCTATTAAAAAGTAATAATAAAAAATAAAGTCGAAATTAGCCGACGGAGTCTAAACGAAAGTTGTAGAGCGTAGTCTCACCTTCGCGTGGATATAAAGAACGTCGAAAACGGAGTTCGTATGAAGAAGATATGAATTTCCGAAGTTTGATAAATAAATTGTATTTATTTTTAATTGAAAAATCCGGCATTATCCGAAGGGGGAGTCACCAGTCCGATCCGACGTACGGCCCGCGTACTCCGAAGAGTGTCGACACTTCGGATGACGCATGCAGTGACGATTTCGTAGGCCAGTACGCTCCGCGTACGCCGAGGCTCCAGCCTCTATAAAAGGAATCCGAAGGCAGCCGAGTCATTTGCAAATTTCTTCTCTTCTCTCTCCCGTTTTGCATCGTTTTGCATGCCAGAAATACCCCGAAGCCCCGGTATTATTCTCAAGCCCCAAGGCAAGTCCTGAGATCCCAAAGATCCCGAGAAGTGCGGTTCCCGAGTCGAAGCTCTGCCCGCGAGAAGTTCGATTTTTGTGCAGATCTTCCAGATCTGCTGAGGATTACTACTTCTACAAGTCGTAGTGTTGTCCGATCGTCTTCTGATCAAGTGAGTGTATACTACCTTTCATAAACACGATAATAATACAAGTGCAGTTTGAGTGTATTAAGTAAATTGTGGTTTATATGTGTGAGGGTGCAGTTACTTTCTTCTAACAAGTAACTATGAAGTATTTTATGCGATATGCTTGTTATGTGTATATTTTGTGATTGTATGCATGAATGGATATTCACTTTATTCCATCTCATAGATCTGAATTGCTTTCTATGAAATACGTGTTACGTGGGTATGCCTCATCTGTTATGTGGAATATATATTGAATGAAAATGATATACAGGTTTTAAACTATGTATGAAAGTATATATTTTATCTACTAATATGTTGGGTAGAACATGGGTAGATAGTTGGTGTGTAATAAACAGATGAGAGGCCTCGATGTTGTTGTCGTTGTTGATCTAGTTATTCAGCGGAGTATGGATAACGACCACGGACTCTTTCTAGACAGTTCAGTGGAACGCTAGCAGGTTCATAACCTGTAGGTGTTGTGAACGATGTGTTCACCGGTGTACTCTATCCCCCTCATGGTTGCCTTTAGGATATCTATTGTTGAGGAAACCCCTTCGTAGTGATGTCCGTCCCGATGAAAATCCTAGATTAGGTCCCTTGAGATAGATGTTATTTTAGGGACGTAAAGTGAGGATAACGGGAATGGGTAATCGGGATAGTGATTGGTTGGTGAAATTAAATATAACTTATTTATTGTGGGTTGAAAACCCTATATGCTCACAAGGCTCCCAAGCCTGACCCACTCAGTTTTATTTGTATTACAGGTAGTGGCGCGAGGGCATAAGATGGTTGAATCATCAAGTTGTTTTGTTTACAAGTCTGTATATGTATATATTTGTTGAATGACTTGTAATGTTATCGTTTATGCTTTATGGTCTGTATCGGAACATGACATCCCGAGTTTTGATTATATAAATGAAAATGCATCTCTTGATGAAATGCTTTGATAAATATTATTTTATCATGTTTTGTTTTGGGAACAAATTCCGCAACTCTTTTAAATCAAAAGGATTTACTCTGAAATTATTTTAAAAAGCATAAATGAAAATCGGTCTTTTCTGGCCGTGATTTTGGGGATGTCACAGTTGGTATCAGAGCATTAGTTTAAGCGAACTAGGAATTTGTTGGTATTTCTAGACTTAAACTTAGAATGCTAAGTGGAATTGCGAGTTGTGTGTCTGTTGGATTTTAGACACGAGCACTAGTTTATTTTAGGAAAGTTGCCTAAAATGCTTTTATGTGCTATATGTTATATGTTTCCATATATGATATTAATTGTTCGGATCTACGGTCTGTTGCTGACCGGATCTGGAAACCTTATGTGTGTAGGATTCTAAGCGTATGCCTACGTTATTAGAACTAGCATGTAAACATTTCAGAGTAATAAGGATGATTTGAATATCTATCGTGAATGAAGATCTAAAATTTCACTTTATTCGGTGTGTAGATTAAAAATGGTGAGAATAAGGAGTGGCGTTGGAAACGCAGATGAAAACAGGAATCAACCGCCAGTGATTGAGCAAATACCTGTTGTAGCAGCAGCACCAGAACCAATAACAATGGCTGCGGTGCAAGCCATGATTCGGGCTATGCTAGCCGAACAAAGGGAGGAGATGCGACAGATGTTGCATGATAATAGGGATGAACCTATCATACCCATTGAGGAACCTGAATTGATTCCCGAGCAATCGGAGGAAGGGAACAATAGTCGCATTATGAGTCAAGTTGGGACTCAAGGAGAACGAAGGAACGATTCGGAAAGGAGAAACAACAAGGATGGGCGAATGTACAAGAACTTCTTAGGCGCCAAGCCGCCAAGTCTTTCTGGAAGCCCAAAGCCTGTTGAGATAATGGATTGGATCTCCGAAATGGAGATGGTATTTGAAAGTTGCGACTGTAGCAACAAACAGAAGACTGTCTTTGCAGTTAGACAACTGAAGACTGGAGTCTTGAGTTGGTGGAAGTTGTTGGCAGATACTATGCCACGAGGAGAAGCCCTGAAAATGTCATAGGAGGAGTTCTTGGAGCAACTAAGGGTGCAGTATTGTTCAGAGATAGATCTGATCGATCTGAACAATGAGTTCCAAAACTTGAAGAAGGGAAAGATGAGCATAGACGACTATGCTACTGCATTTACTGAGAAAATGAAGTTGTTTCCGTACCTAGTGCCAACGGAACTCTCCAAGATAGAGAAGTTTGCTAATGGACTGCCTGCCGACTTTGGTCCGACAGTCAAGATGGCAACTACTCTGAAAACGGTTGTTCGTGCAACTAAGAATGTGGAGGCCCAGCAGAAGGAAAAGGGTCTGGAAAGAATAGATGTTGGAGAAAGAGGAAGTTCGATGGAACTTCAGGGTCCAACAAGAAAAACAAGTTCTCGAAGTCTGGTTCGAGGGGAAGTGGAGGTGAAGCGAAGTGGTGCGACAAATGTAAGAAGAAGCATCATGGAAGATGTGAGGTGGCGAACACATGCTACAAGTGTTGAAAGCCAGGGCACTATGCCAATGAATGTACCCTCACTAAGAAAGTTTGCTATGGTTGTGGTGAGGAGGGACATATGTCGAGGGACTGCCCAAAGAAGAAAGAGGCAGCTAGAACCAACATTCCACCAAAGCCAAAGGCGAGAGCATTCCAGATGACACTGGAAGCTGCTAAAGATGAAGCTGATGTCGCTTCAGGTACCTTTCTCGTTAACGAATTGCCTGCCCAAATTTTATTTGATTCTGGAGCCAACTACTCCTTTATATCGCATGAATTTGGTAGAAATCTAGCTTTGCCTGTTGTTAGACTAGATGATGCCTTATTAGTCGAAGTTGCTAGTGGCAAGTTTGTACCTGTTAGCCATCGTATGAGAAACATCTTAATTGATCTGAATGGGAATAAGTTCCACGAGGAATTATTGCCTATAGAACTAAATGGTTTCGACATTGTTTTGGGAATGGATTGGCTTTGCGCCAACGACGCCGAAATTTTATGCAAGAAGAAAATAGTCAAAGTAAACCCGCCTGGGAAAGATTCGTTTATGGTGTATGGGGACAAACGCAGAGTGAATTCTGGAATCATTTCATTGATGAAAGCCAGAAAATGTTTGACCAAGGGATGTACATCATATCTGGCATTCGTGATTGATGCTAAGAAGGAAAAGAAGGTGATGTAGAATATTCCAGTTGTGTGTGATTATCCGGAAGTATTTCCCGAAGATCTTCCTAGATTACCGCCTGATCGACAAGTGGAATTCCGTATTGACTTGTTGCCAGGAACTACGCCAATTGCAAAAGCACCTTATCGATTAGCACCGACGGAGATGAAGGAGCTAATGATGCAACTTCAGGAGTTATTGGACAAAGGTTTCATTAGACCTAGTTCATCACCCTGGGGAGCTCCGGTGTTATTTGTAAAGAAGAAAGATGGAAGTATGAGAATGTGCATTGATTATAGAGAGCTGAATAAGGCAACAATAAAGAATAGATATCCGTTGCCAAGGATTGATGACCTGTTTGATCAATTGCAAGGTTCGAGCTATTTCTCGAAGATCGATCTAAGGTCAGGATATCATCAGCTGAAAGTAAGAGAGCAGGATATAGAGAAGACTGCATTCAGAACTAGATATGGACACTACGAGTTCTTGGTTATGTCGTTTGGACTAACCAATGCTCCTGCAGCATTCATGGATTTAATGAATAGGGTTTGTAATCCTTTCCTTGATAAATCCGTGATAGTGTTCATAGACGACATTCTAATTTACTCGAAAAGCCAAGAGGAGCATGGCAGACACTTGCGAGAAGTGTTAGAAGTCTTGAAGAAGGAGAAGTTGTATGCTAAGTTCTCCAAATGTGATTTTTGGATTCGTGAAGTCCAATTCTTGGGTCACGTGGTCAACCAAGAAGGGATAATGGTTGATCCAGCAAAGATTGAAGCTGTGACAAAGTGGGAACAACCGAAAAGTCCCACGGAGATTCGAAGCTTTTTAGGATTAGCCGGATATTACCGAAGGTTTATCCAAGGCTTTTCTTCGATTGCTAGTCCATTGTCAGGTTTGACCCACAAAGGAGCTACTTATGCTTGGAGTGATAAGCATAAGGAAGCATTCGAGAAGCTAAAGAAGAAGCTATGCGAGGCACCGATACTTTCTCTACCCGATGGAGTTGAAGACTTTGCCGTTTATAGCGATGCGTCTGGGGTTGGATTGGGTTGTGTTTTGACCCAAAGAGAAAAGGTGATAGCATATGCGTCTCGACAGCTGAAAGAGCATGAAAAGAATTACCCGACTCATGATTTGGAGTTGGCAGCGGTAGTTTTCGCTCTGAAAATATGGAGGCATTACCTCTATGGCACGAAGTGCAAACTTTTCACTGATCATAAGAGTCTCCAATATCTCTTTAATCATAAGGAATTGAATATGAGGCAACGACGCTGGCTAGAATTACTTAAGGACTACGACTGTGAGATACTTTACCACCCCGGTAAAGCTAATGTTGTTGCTGATGCTCTCAGTCGGAAAGTCAATCTTGAAAGGAAAAGGCCAAGAGCATTGAGAATTGAAGTTGTCTCGATCATTTTGGAAAGTATAAAGAAAGCTTAAAGCGAAGCTTCTGAGAAGAATAACAGAAAGGAGGAACGTTTGGGCAAAACGTTGGTGTTCGGTGTAAACACTCACGGACTGAAGGTGTTCCAAGATCGGATTTGGATACCTAAGACAGGAGGAGTCAGAGATCTTCTGATGGAAGAAGCTCACAAGACCATGTACTCGATTCATCCCGGTAGCACTAAAATGTATAGGGACCTGAAACCCTACTACTGGTGGCCGACGATGAAGCTTGATGTTGCAAGGTATGTGGCTGAGTGTGTGACTTGCGCGAGAGTAAAGACACAACATCAGAAACCGTATGGGAGTTTAGAACCTTTGCCTGTGCCAATGGGTAAGTGGGAAGACATTGCTATGGATTTTGTCACTAAACTGCCCAGAACAAAGAGTGGTCACGACATGATTTGAGTGGTCGTTGATCGATTCACTAAGAGTGCGCATTTCATAGCGGCCCAAGGAGAAATGGTCTATGGAAAAGCTTGCCAATACTACCTTTCATAAACACGATAATAATACAAGTGCGGTTTGAGTGTATTAAGTAAATTGTGGTTTATATGTGTGAGGGTGCAGTTACTTTCTTCTAACAAGTAACTATGAAGTATTTTATGCGATATACTTGTTATGTGTATATTTTGTGATTGTATGCGTGAATGGATATTCACTTTATTCCATCTCATAGATCTGAATTGCTTTCTATGAAATACGTGTTACGTGGGTATGCCTCATCTGTTATGTGGAATATATATTGAATGAAAATGATATACAGGTTTTAAACTATGTATGAAAGTATATATTTTATCTACTAATATGTTGGGTAGAACATGGGTAGATAGTTGGTGTGTAATAAACAGATGAAAGGCCTCGATGTTGTTGTCGTTGTTGATCTAGTTATTCAGCGGAGTATAGATAACGACCACAGACTCTTTCTAGACAGTTCAGTGGAACGCTAGCAGGTTCATAACCTGTAGGTGTTGTGAACGATGTGTTCACCGGTGTACTCTATCCCCCTCATGGTTGCCTTTAGGATATCTATTGTTGAGGAAACCCCTTCGTAGTGATGTCCGTCCCGATGAAAATCCTAGATTAGGTCCCTTGAGATAGATGTTATTTTAGGGACGTAAAGTGAGGATAACGGGAATGGGTAATCGGGATAGTGATTGATTGGTGAAATTAAATATAACTTATTTATTGTGGGTTGAAAACCCTATATGCTCACCAGGCTCCCAAGCCTGACCCACTCAGTTTTATTTGTATTACAGGTAGTGGCGCGAGGGCATAAGATGGTTGAATCATCAAGTTGTTTTGTTTACAAGTCTGTATATATATATATATATATATATATATATATATATATATATATATATATATATATATATATATATATATATATATATATTTGTTGAATGACTTGTAATGTTATCGTTTATGCTTTATGGTCTGTATCGGAACATGACATCCCGAGTTTTGATTATATAAATGAAAATGCATCTCTTGATGAAATGCTTTGATAAATATTATTTTATCATGTTTTGTTTTGGGAACAAATTCCGCAACTCTTTTAAATAAAAAGGATTTACTCTGAAATTATTTTAAAAAACATAAATGAAAATCGGTCTTTTCTGGCCGTGATTTTGGGGATGTCACAAAGTCCCATGTTCCAAATGAAATATTGATACATTATTATAAGTTTGGCCCCACCTCCACCAACTTTTCACCATAACTCCAATATTTACCATTTAACCCCTTACCTTCGAAAATCCTTTCATAATAAATCCATTATTTACCAAACACACCCTAACTTCTGAAATCATTTTCAAATTAAATCCATAATTTACCAAACAGCCCTCAAACTTCAAAATTCTTTACAAATTGTTCCGAAAATTACATTTTAACCCCCGAAAGTCCAAATTACATCATTGGCTCCTTGAAACCAACACCACGCTAAATATTATGGATTTTAGGGATACTATAAAATAATATAAAATATAAATTTACATGTTGGAGTTCCAGTTTTATTATTTAATTACTCTATTTCAAACGGAGTGTTACAACTATTTAAATAAATTTTAAATTATAAAACCATAAAGGTGTATTTTGAAACTTTTCAAAAGTACTAGATCACATTTTAAATAATTAAATTAATCAATTAATTTTGTCTTTATCTAAAAATTTGACCAAATCATTTATTTTGGTAAGGATATACACTTACCTTTTCATAAAATTCTATTTTAAGCAATAAAAACGAATTTAGGTAATAATCCTAATCAAACCAAGATATGAAAATCGAAAATTCAGGGACCTGACAGCACAACTCGTTGAGTTGGGGCGGTGCAATTGTTGAGTAGGGCCAACTTGTCGAGTTCCAGACATGAACTCGGTAATTTCGATGAACAGATTGATGAATCTATTCCCTCCTCCTTTGGACAATTCACAACTGCATCAAATTCAATTGAAAAACATCCTAGGCTCTGATACCACTAATGGGATATAAGCATAACTACAACCTATGTGTACATGCAACCTTAATCGCTTTGGATCTAATTTTTTCACTAGTTGAAAATGAAAATTGAATACCAAAGCAAAACCATAGATCTAGCATATATAAATCGAAATCTACATATAATTAGGGTTTAGAAGTTTACCTCACTTGTTATGTAGCAATAACAAGAAACCCTCTAGATCCTTAACTCTTGAAAGCTTAGTGCCTCAATTGTGACACCTATAATGGCTTACAAACACTACTAGAAAGAGGATGAGAGGAGAGAGGAGAGAATACTTAAGAATTTTGGCTAGGGTTTACAAAAGAAAGCCTTAGCCGAAAATCCAAAGGTGGTGGGGTCTTTATATAGTTGTGGGTTGCTACGGTTTTTTGGAGGAAACCCTAATTTCCTGCTTAAGGTTTAAGTAGCCCATGGACTCCTCATCTAAAGGCCTTGGACATAAACCGTAAGGCCTCCCTATAGTTTTCATCCACTCTCATCTAAGGAGTATAATATCCTTATTTCACAACTATCAATGATTTGCAAAATAGCCTTTGTTCCTTTAATCGCAAAATTAATTCCAAATTAATTTCTGATTAAATAGTAATTAAATAACATGATTTGTAATTAATATATTATTTTCATAATACATTAATAAATAAATTTTATATTCCAAATAATAAATTTAACCTCTCTCTCCAAAAGTTATCTCGTCAAGTTGCTAGCATGAAAACAACCCAAAAGGACCATGCTATTATCAAATCAAGTACATACCAATTATAGTTATCGGCTTAGACACTTAATCCACTAGTTAGTGGTAGGGTGAGTTGTGTGGGCTCAGTCGGTCAGTTGCGTTTTTGGATGAGGAGGCAGTGGTTTCCTTAGAGTGGGTGCGGTTCATAGCGAGTCAATGTGAGGAATGATTAGACACTCTTGAGAGAGTGAGGGTAGGGCGAAGGTGCACCCAAGATGCTAGGAAATAGAGATGGAGAGTTTTGTATGAGTATCTCTCTAATTTTCTTGTGTTTTAGTGCCATTCGGCTCCTTTGCTCGAATGTTGCTTGCTTTGAGCTTTGTAGAACCCATGTCAATGTGAGTTAACCATCAAATGAATCCATTGAATTACATGATATGAAGGTTAAATAATCTTAGAATGAAGGACTTGGACCTATTGTGCAACTCTTGTCCGAGTCCAACCGTTCTAGGTTCGGGTCCTTTAGTCGAAGGATTATTTAAGCTTTGTTTCGTGTAATTGTATTCATGAAGTGGTTAGTTGACACTGGTAGGGGTCCTTCAATAGTTGATGGCAAAGCAGGTGTGGGAGGGAATCTTAGGAGAGCTTAGGAAGTATTTCTTTTAGTACGGTTGTTTCGCTGTGGAGCAGGTACTGGGGAGTATTTTATGGGTAAGCCTTAGAGGACTTGCGATGATCCTTGAGGAAAGTATGGATAGTTGTGGAACATAGTATTTGTCCCGTACTACAACTTTCCTTTAGATATTGACAACTATATTTTACTCGATTTTAAATTCATAGTTTTATAGAGATTACACTCTTAAAATCCATGCGGAAATCATAACTCCTTTATACAAACTTCGTTCTTAACTGTCCCTATATCGACGGATTCATAGTTACGAGATCTTCAACTCTAGTTTACATTGTTTTGGCTAACAATCAGCTTATTTTAATTTCAATTTTGTGTTGCATACTGTTGTACCGTGTCGTACTGAAACTCTGAAAAACATAACTTCCTCATACAAAGTCAGGTTTAAACGTTCTTTATATGCCCACTTTCGTAATTTCGACGACATTCATTTATATATCTTAGGCTAATAAGTAACCTATCTCCAACTCATCTTTTATGACACACTTTCCCGTATAATTTTGAACGCAAAAGTTTGAAGAACCATAACTTCTTCACACGAAATCTGATTTGAGCGTTCTTTATACCTACGGAATTGTCATCACGAAAACTACATCTTTCGTTAAGATTATTTATCATAAATAATCTTTTATTTTTAAGCAGTTATTTGACCTAATTCATTTAATTTGTAATAATGTTTCATACAAATATAACAAGCTCATAATATTTGTCCATATAACATGTATGCAACATATAAATATCATGTATATAACTCGTATTGTGTACGAAGGATTGTTATTTACTTACTATTATCCTATTCATTGATTTATTTATTCGATAAAACAAATATTTATAATCTATAATCCTTAAAATGTATATCTAGTATTCACGAGCGTTACATGGCCATATTATTGGATTAGGTGTCTAAGTTCATAACTATTTCTGGAATGTACTTGACCCGGTTAGCATGGTCCATTTTGGGTTGCATGGCATTGCAACACTTGGATAGACTAAATGAGAGAAAGGACACTTATGGTTTATTAATATATTATAAGTTCTAATATATTAATAATATAATTTAATTAGTTTTGAACAAGAATTAATTTAGAATTAATTTGGTGATCAAAAGGAGACTAATTAAATACATGGGGTTGATTGTGCAAATCATCCATTCTTTTATAGTGGGCTAATGATCCATGGTTTATTGAATTGGGCTAAAACCCATAAGGTGCTCCATGGATAGTCCATGGAGGTTATAAACTCATGGATCATGGAATACGGAAAGCCATGTCAATTAGGGTTTACATGTTCTAACCCTACTTGTGACACAACTATAAAAGGACCCCATGGGCTACCAAAATCGGCACCATGTGTAGAACAAGAGGGCTAGCCGATTTTAAGTGATAATGTACTTCTCTCAAAGTTATTCCAATAGTTGTGGTGTTGTGTGAAACATTTGAGGCATCACACTTGAGGTGCTAGGCTCACAGGGTTCTCAGAGAATCCAAGCAACAAGAAAGGTATGTTCTTCTACTAGCTTTTATATTTCAAAGTTCCCCATGCCATGCTAGTTAGGTTAAGAACCTTGGAAAATCAAATTTGCATGTATTTTAGTAAAAAATAGATTCAAGGTTTCTAGGGTTGCATGTACACCTTATGAGTGTTAGAATGCTCAAAACCCTTTAGTAGTATCAGAGCCTAGGCTTGTTTTCTTGATACTTGATGCAAATTGTTGAAAAAACTCCAGATTTCTGCATTTTACCGAGTGAACTCGGTGAGTCCATGGGGGGGGGGCATGACGCGACGAGTCCAAGCACAAATTCATCCTACTCGTCGAGTAGGTTCTTGCACTTGACGAGTAGGAGGCCCTGAATGCAGATTTTCGAGTTTGGCTGCTGGAAATGGACTTGAAACATTACCCCAAACTGTTTTGGACTTATAAAACATGTTTTAGATGGTGTAATAGTTATGCTAATCCATTTACAATAGTTATTATCAAAATTTCAAGTCTTATATGTGTTTTTATGATTCTTGAAATTTTTGATATGAATGTTCATGAAATTATGAGTATGGTAGATCATAGGAATTAATTTGTTAGTTTAATTCTTGATCTTGATGTGTTTTAATGGAATCCATAATTTGTCCTCAAGTTATGGATTACCAAAAGTCTTTCTTTTAAAGTCCATTAACGAACACATAAGTTACATAAAATGAAGAGTCTCTCATTTTAATAAACTATTAACTCATAAGTTATGAAAGATGAAAAGTTTTGAAAGTTACAAAACTTGCCCTCAAGTTTTGGAACATGTAAAGTCACTTTAAAAAAATTTAGTTCCAACCCCTAGAATTTTAAAAGTTAAAATTACCCTTATACTTTATAATATTATAAGTTAATTATATATATATATATATATATATATATATATATATATATATATATATATATATATAAGAACAAGTCGTTTTACCGTTACTACACCTCATTCACGAAGCCGGTATATAAGGGGGTATAAGGTTGTTGCCTATAAAATGACAGCTTAATGGGTGTCCACTCTCACCCACCGCTTCCTTGACTGGTGGAGGGTCGTTAGCCGAACGGGTACGACAATGACTTTAATCCTCATTAAAAGTATGATGCTTATAAAGCAACTAAATGTTTTTATAAATTCCCAATCTTAGTTACTTTAGGAAAATGTGAATATGGTGCTAACCCATGAAATTACACTTTGCACTTTGCTCAAGTCGTTAGTGGAGCGTGTGTGGTTAACCAGCACACTAACCTGGACTTAACAAGGTAGGCAAAAGGTGGCTTAAGGTTTATCATAGATCGGTGGAGCGCATGTGGTTAACCGGCACATCGGTTAGGTGATAAACATTAAGAGTACCAAGTAATTTGCATGGTTAATTCACACCTTGTTCTGTGATCCTCGACATCCCAGTCAAAAAACTTGAAGGGCACATTTGAGATTGAAACATGTCATTGAAAAGTTCAACGAATCTCAAAGAATCTAGGAGTTTCAAAACCAATTAAAACCTAATAATACATTTCATTTTTCATGGTAGAAATTGGTGAATTGTCATTCATCTACCTTCAAATATTTTATAACTTGGATTACGGCATCCCTCTTCTAAGTTATAAAATATTGTGTTGGGTCCTAGCCTTAAAATTTCACTTGGGTGTCTTATTAAGGACTATCTTTATATCTAATCTAAACTTGTCTTTCTTCTTTTTCAGATGTCTTCCAACAATGCTGCTTCTGGCTCAAACCCTACCGACTCCTTCTCTCTCATGAACCTTTGTGGGAGATTCATCTTTGATGGTTCCAACTTTATGGATTGGATCTGGAACATCAGGATGGCCACTCGTTACAAGGACAAGGAATATGTCCTCGACAAGGAGCTTAAGGGTCTTGATGAGTCGTCTGTTACTCCAGAGGAGATCGCTGAATTCCAAGCAGATGAGAGAGATGCCACTAAGGTGGCTGTGACATCCCCAATTTCATGGCCAGAAAAGACCGATTTGTTTATGCTTTGTTTTATAAAATCAGAGTAAATCCTTTAGATTAAAAGAGTTGCGGAATTTGTTCCCAAAACAAAATATGATAAAATTTATCAAAACGTTTCTCAAAGAGAATGTATTTTCATTAAATAATAAAACCTCGGGATGTCATGTTCCGATACAGACCAAAAGCATAAACAATATAAAATAGACCTTACAACAGTTATTTGTAACTACTGACCTATAATCCAAAATCTCTCGTCAAGTCCACCAATTTATACTCTTGTGTCATTACCTGTAATGCAAAGAAAACTGAGTGGGCCAGACTTGGGAGCCTAGTGAGCATGTAGGGTTTTCAACCCACAATAATACATTTATTATATTGAATTATCAAACAATCAACCCAAATACTCATTCCCATTATCTCCTTTATTTCTTAAGGATTTACCCTAAGAATCAACTATCCTTTATCCATTTATTCCTAAGGATTGACCTAAGGAATTGACACAAAGTCCACCACTGCCAAGGTCCACAAATTACGATTGGTAAACACTTAGTTCAACATACTTAACAAACACCTAGTTCTAACACTCCTAGTGAACAATTAATTCAAAACGTCTGGTGAATACTTAGTTCTAAAACACTTAGTGAACACACTCAGTTCAACAACACCAAGTGAACACATCTAGTTTCAAAAATACTTAATGAACACATTGAGTTCTAAAATACCAAGTGAAAACATAGAGTTCGGAAATACCTAATGAACACATTGAGTTCAAAACACCTGGTGAACACATAGAGTTCAAAAATACCTAATGAACACATTGTGTTCTAAAATACTTAATGAACACATATAGTTCAAAATACCTAATGAACACATTGAGTTCAAGGACACCCAGTGAACACATATAGTTCAAAATACCTAATGAACACATTGAGTTCAAAACACCTAGTGAACACATAGAGTTCAAAAATACCTAATGAACACATTGAGTTCAAACACCAAGTGAACACATAGAGTTCAAAAATACCTATTATTTCGTCTTACATCAACTATTTCATCTACCCATGTTCTACCCAACATATTTGTAGATGCAAACACATATATAGTTTAAATCTTTTTAAAACATGTATAAAACATTATTTCAACATCTATCTAAAGTAAACAAACAATGTATAAACACCTAGCACGTACTTCATAGCAAATACTTCATATCTATGCAGTAGAAGAAATTGAATATACATTCACACATATAACAACAAAATATATACATAATACGTATTTCGTATAAAATACTTCGTATTTATACGTTAGAAGAAAGTAACCACACACTCACTTGATCAGAAGATGATCAGACAGCACTACGGCTTGTAGAAGTAGTATTCTTCGGCAGATCTGGAAGATCTCCAAAAAAATCGGCTTCTCGCGGGCAGAGCTTCAGCTCGGGAATCGCACTTCTCGGGATCTTCGGGACCTCGGGACTTGCTTCGGGGCTCGGGAATGATATCGGGGTTTCGGGATAATTCTTGCACGAAAAACGATGCAAAAACGCGAGAGAAAGGGAAGAAATGAGCAAAGAACTCGGTTGCCCTCGACACCATTTTATAGGGACTGGAACTTCGATTTACGCTGGGCAAAATCCTAGTTACACTGGGCGTAACCTGGATAGGATCGCTGACTCCCCCCCCCCTTCGGATAATATCGGAATATATATATATATATATATATATATATATATATATATATATATATATATATATATATATATATATATATATATATATATATATATATATATATATATATATATATAAATTAAATATCGAAAATATTTAATAAACTTCAAAAATTTATATCTTCCTCATACGAACTCCGTTTTCGACGTTCTTCATATCCCCACGTAGGTGAGACTACGCTCTACAACTTTCGTTTAGACTCCGTCGGCTAATTTTGACTTTATTTTTATTATATTATTTTAGTAGGCCGGGACAGGAAAACTCCGTTATAAAATCATAACTTCTTCATCCGACGTCCGTTTTCGCCTATCTTTTTATCGTTTCACTACAATTAACGAGATCTTCGATTCTCGTTTAGATTGTTTTGGCTAAAAACCGGTCGATCTCAAATTGAGTATTCGGGCTGCATCTATTCTACTGAAACTGATAAACACAACATAAGCTTGTATAGGTACTTTGGGGAATACTTACTTGAGCTCGGGCGGTTGCGCACATCACACACTTCGTTTCTTCTTAAAATACTTTACTTGACCTTTTAGAAAATGTTTTCTTTTTCAAAATCTTTTGACCCCTCTTATTTGAGTTCAGACACCCCCGAAGGTGTGTCCGAATCCCTCAAACCAAGGCTCTGATACCAACTTGTAACGACCCAATTTTCACGTCCAAAAATTTCGTTTTTAAAACATTACTTTAGAAAACATTAATAATTAAAAACATTGTTTGACCAAACCATATCACAACGTAACCCATGTCTAAAAGCCAAATCATACAACTAATCGAAATATCAGAGTATAAATCATAGAGAAATCTCGTAAATGCGGAAACCAGTGTGTGCATGATGTGCCGCTACCGCGCCAGCTCCTTCCCCTTTGATGAAAAGGTACCTGAAACCAAACTGTAAACTGTAAGCACAAAGCTTAGTGAGTTCCCCCATCGTACCACATACCATACAAACACATAACACACATGCTTCCAGGCTATTCTGGGGTGTCTGACTACCCGGTACGGCCATTCTGGGGTGCCGACTACCCGTGCGGCCATTCTGGGGTGCCGTCATACCCGTGTCAAGCCATTCTGGGGTGCTGACTACCCGTGTCAAGCTATTCTGGGGTGCTGACTACCCATCGGTCCTAACAACCGATCATCGGGGACTATTTCACCCCCTACTGCTACTTACACATATATCATACATAACATATTATCAGACATATCTGGGGTGTCTGGGCTACCCTTCGGTCCTAACAACCGAACTCGGGGACTGGTCCCCTCTTACTACCTCTATCGCATATAACATAACAAGCCAGCATGCAAACATATCATCACGTACTGTCAGACAATTCTGGGATGTCTGAACTACCCTTCGGTCCTAACAACCGATCTCTACTTCTATCACATATACATATCATGCTAGCATATAACATATCAGGTAGTAGCAAACCTAGATGATATCACAAAGACAATCATCTAACAAACGACTCCTACTGGTGGGCCGACATTGTGGCCGTAGACCCATCGCTACTGGAAGGTAACTCACCTCGAAGTAGCTGCTGATCTGATCGGAAACTGACGGTCTACTGCTGCTGCTGCTGCTCCGGAAATCCTCCGTCTGTAATTCCCACAACATACTCAATCAAACAATGCTAACTGTCCTTTGGGTAAAATGACCATTTTACCCCTGATCATGCCCTAAGTCAAAGTCAGAGTCAACTTTCAGTTGACCCGACTCGCCGAGTTCCCTGTCCAATCGACTGACCTGGATCCCGTCTCTACTCGTCGAGTTAGGCGTTGACTCGACGAGTTCTCCTTCCAAACTGATGTTCAAGTGCTTCATCCTACTCGCCGAGTTGTATGAACAACTCGCTGAGTTCATCTTCATCCGATGAACACTTATGCTGCGACTCGCCAAGTTGTATGAACAACTCGCCGAGTCTGATCTTGATCTAAGGAGATTGCCTTGAACTCGCCGAGTCAGGGCAATGACTCACCGATTTCCTTCATGGATGAGTTCGGCTTCCAACTCATTGAGTCACACCCTGTGACTCACTACTCTACTCGACACAACGAAAAGGGGACAAACTCGGAGACTCACGAGCAGACTCGCCGAGTCAGATGAACGACTCGCAGAGTCGTTACCATGCAGTCTCTATATGGTCGATTTTGCTTGAATCCAGCTTATGCTATCTACAGATCTGGGTTCCTAGAGCATGAATAACACGTAAAGTTTCCAAATTTACATGTAGATACTCACTAATCAGGGTTTTAGGGCTCAAAATGCACCAAAAAAGGTAGATCTAGGGTGTACATGCAACATGGGTCCATAAAGGCAGTAGATCCAAGCTCCTGGAGCTCGATCTCACCTAGATCTAGGAGTTACCCAGCTTATTACGAGTCCACAAGCATACATAAGATTAGAAATGGATCAAAAGGGCTCTAATGGAGTTATAAGGAACAATAAGCATGAAAACAGAGGGGGTAATCGAGTTTTACCTCAAGGGAAACTCTGAGATTGCTCAAAGATGGTTGACCTCCTCTTCTTCTTCTTGATCCACTCTTCTCCCTTCTCCAAAAATTCAAAACACACTAGGAATGCTTCAAACTCTCAAGGAATAAAGCTTTGAACAAGGGGGTGGGGCTCTGAGGGTGAATGGGGCGTAGTTGGGGCGCAAATGGTCGTTTAAATAGGGTGCAAACCCTTGGAAATTAGGGTTTCATCAGACTGTGCGGACTCATCGAGTCCATAATATGGACTCGACGAGTCGCCAACTTAACCGCATCCCAAGTCTCGTCTCTACTCGGCGAGTCGGGCCTCCAACTCGCCGAGTCCAAGGCCAAAATACAAAATACTCAGATATATCTTACATACCAGGAACCAGGTGCTACAATACCGCTAAGTCGAAACTTAGAAAAATCATAACTTCCTCATACGAAGTCAGATTTGGACGTTCTTTTTATGCACGCTCACGGTTTAACATATTCTACGACTTTCATTTAGATTGCTAAGGCTAAATATCTCTCTAACGTAAATTCACTTTTTACGTCGCGCTGTGTCGTGCCGGTTCTGTCGCGAAACTTCGACATGTCATAACTTCTTCGTTATAACTCGGATTTCGGCGTTCTTTATATGTACAGAATCCTTGTAACATATACTATAACTTAGTTAATATTATTCATTCTAAATAATCTTCTATCAAAAAAGTCATTTTTGATGCTTATCGTCTCTAAATTGACTAGCCCTGATCTACGGGCGTTACAATTATCTCCCCCTTAGGATGATTACATCCCGGAATCATCAATGAAATAGGGCTTACATAATGATTCCACACGTTATTTCTTCATCCTAGGCAATAACCGTAAGTTCTATATTTCCTCGAAAGAGTATCTAACTCTTGGACTTCTCGATAGCAGGTAGTGTTCAATTCTGTATCTGCTCTTTGTACTATGTTGTACTTTCAATTGTAACCTTCGAGTTTACAAAATAAATCCTTATTGTGACTCCTTCTTCTTCTTAGGATAAGTACTTTTCTTTATCTATTGTAACAGACCGATGGGTCATGTCCCGATGACCTCTCATCATAGTCGGACTCAATTGATATGACCACTAGGGTCGAAATAACAACCATCTTACTAGTCATTACCGAAACAATGGTAATGACATACTTGAATAAAACGGAATCAATTACTAGTTTCTTGGTAACCTTGCGACTTTCCCTGATCCAAGCGTGAGTCCTGTGCTTCCAGTAGTATAGATCTCTACTACTATTCACACCTACTCATACTCATCCCAAGTATTGTCTCTTAGTCAACCAATTCACTACACAAAATCACAAAATCATCCAACACATCGGATATTAAAGCTATAGATACCACCTAGATATCAAAACCATACATATCACATAGATATCAAAACCATACATATCACATAGATATCAAAACTAGGGTTTATATTAATTCTTGAAACGATTACACAAAGGTTCAAGTTAACCCTATACTATGCCTCTAATAGGCTACACCACAAGTTACTATTCCCACTGCTACCTCATAACTGGAGCTTTGGATATAAAAATCCCTATCCCTGATTTCTCGCGTTATCGTCTGCCTTGTCGAGGATCATGTGGAATGCCCTTGGCTTTGCTGGTTCTTTCTTCTTCGGGCAATTGATCGAAATATGCCCTTTTTTGTTACACTCATAACACACTCTCTTACTAGATGCACATTCATTGTCATAGTCCCCAGTCTTTCCACACTTGAAACATGTAACATCCTCGCCATATTTTCCTAAGTGTTTCTTCTTGCACTTATCACACCATCTCGCTTCATCCCCTCCTCCTTCGAACTTTTTCGAACCAGACCTTGAAAATTTTCTCTTCTCGTCGGACCTTGAAGAACCTTCATGCTTCCTTTTCTCATCAACTTCAGCTCTCTCCAGACCCTTCTCTCTTATCTGGGTCTCAACATTCCTGGCTGCTCTAACGGCCGTTTTCAAGGTAGTTGCCATTTTGACTGTTGGGCCAAAGTCTGTGGGCAGTCCGTTAGCAAACCTATCGATCTTGGAGAGTTCAGTAGGCACCAAGTAGGGGAATAGCTTCATCCTCTCGGTGAACGTGGTGGCATACTCATCCACACTCATCTTTCCTTTCTTCAGGTTCTGAAATTCGTTGTTTAGGTCTATCAGATCTATCTCTGAGCAGTATTGCATTTTCATTTGCTCCACGAATGCTTCCCGAGACATTTGCATGGCTTCTCCTCTTGGAATTGTATCTGCCAACAACTTCCACCAGTTCAAGACTCCAGTCTTCAGTTGTCTAACTGCAAAGACAGTCTTCTGTTTGTTGCTACTGTCACAACTTTCAAATACCATCTCCATTTCAGAGATCCAATCCATAATCTCAACAGGCTTTGGGCTCCCAAAAAGACTTGGCGGCTTGGCGCCCAAGAAATTCTTGTACATTCGCCCATCCTTGTTGTTTCCCCTTTTCGGGTCGTTCCTTCGTTCTCCTTGAGTCCTAACTTGACTCACAGCGCGACTACTGTTTCCTTCCTCCGATTGTTCGGGAATCAGATCGGGTTCCTCAATAGGTATGATAGGTTCGTCCCTATTTTCATGCAACATCTATCGCATCACATCCCTTTGTTCGGCTAACATAGCCCGAATCATGGCTTGCACCCCAGCCATCGTTATTGGTTCTGGTGCCGCTGCTACAACAGGTATTTGCTCAATCACTGGTGGTTGATTCCTATTTTCATCCACGTTTCCAACGCCACTCCTGGTTCTTACCATTTTTGATCTACACACCGAATAAGGTGAAATTAGATCCTCATCCATGATATATAATTAAATCATCCTTATCACTCCGAAACATTTACATGCTAGTTCTAATACCGTAGACATACGCTTAGAATCCTAAACACATAAGGTTTCCAGATCCGGTCGGCAACAGACCGTAGATCCGAACAAATAATATTATATATGGCAACATATAACATTTAGCACATAAAATCATTTTAGGCAACTTTCCTAAAATAAACTAGCGCTCGTGTCAATTTAGGTGTACTACCTAACATATTTTTGACACACTCCTCACAATCATTACTTAGCATCCTAAGTTTAAGTCTAGAAATCCTACAAATTCCTAGTTCGCTTAAACTAATGCTCTGATACCAACTGTAATATCCCCAATTTCACGGCCAGAAAAGACCGATTTGTTTATGCTTTGTTTTATAAAATCAGAGTAAATCCTTTAGATTAAAAGAGTTGCGGAATTTGTTCCCAAAACAAAATATGATAAAATTTATCAAAACGTTTCTCAAAGACAATGTATTTTCATTAAATAATAAAACCTCGGGATGTCATGTTCCGATACAGACCAAAAGCATAAACAATATAAAATAGACCTTACAACAGTTATTTGTAACTACTGATCTATAATCCAAAATCTCTCGTCAAGTCCACCAATTTATACTCTTGTGTCATTACCTGTAATGCAAAGAAAACTGAGTGGGCCAGACTTGGGAGCCTAGTGAGCATGTAGGGTTTTCAACCCACAATAATACATTTATTATATTGAATTATCAAACAATCAACCCAAATACTCATTCCCATTATCTCCTTTATTTCTTAAGGATTTACCCTAAGAATCAACTATCCTTTATCCATTTATTCCTAAGGATTGACCTAAGGAATTGACACAAAGTCCACCACTGCCAAGGTCCACAAATTACGATTGGTAAACACTTAGTTCAACATACTTAACAAACACCTAGTTCTAACACTCCTAGTGAACAATTAATTCAAAACGTCTGGTGAATACTTAGTTCTAAAACACTTAGTGAACACACTCAGTTCAACAACACCAAGTGAACACATCTAGTTTCAAAAATACTTAATGAACACATTGAGTTCTAAAATACCAAGTGAACACATAGAGTTCGGAAATACCTAATGAACACATTGAGTTCAAAACACCTGGTGAACACATAGAGTTCAAAAATACCTAATGAACACATTGTGTTCTAAAATACTTAATGAACACATATAGTTCAAAATACCTAATGAACACATTGAGTTCAAGGACACCCAGTGAACACATATAGTTCAAAATACCTAATGAACACATTGAGTTCAAAACACCTAGTGAACACATAGAGTTCAAAAATACCTAATGAACACATTGAGTTCAAACACCAAGTGAACACATAGAGTTCAAAAATACCTATTATTTCGTCTTACATCAACTAGTTCATCTACCCATGTTCTACCCAACATATTTGTAGATGCAAACACATATATAGTTTAAATCTTTTTAAAACATGTATAAAACATTATTTCAACATCTATCTCAAGTAAACAAACAATGTATAAACACCTAGCACGTACTTCATAGCAAATACTTCATATCTATGCAGTAGAAGAAATTGAATATACATTCACACATATAACAACAAAATATATACATAATACGTATTTCGTATAAAATACTTCGTATTTATGCGTTAGAAGAAAGTAACCACACACTCACTTGATCAGAAGATGATCAGACAACACTACGGCTTGTAGAAGAAGTATTCTTCGGCAGATCTGGAAGATCTCCACAAAAAATCGGCTTCTCGCGGGCAGAGCTTCGGCTCGAGAATCGCACTTCTCGGGATCTTCGGGACCTCGGGACTTGCTTCGGGGCTTGGGAATGATATCGGGGCTTCGGGATAATTTTTACACGAAAAACGATGCAAAAACGCGAGAGAAAGGGAAGAAATGAGCAAAGAACTCGGCTGCCCTCGACACCCTTCTATAGGGGCTGGAACTTCGATTTACGTTGGGCTTAAATCCTAGTTACGCTGGGCGTAACCTGGATAGGATCGCTGACTCCCCCCCCCCCCCCCCCCCCCTTCGAATAATATCGGAATATATATATAAATTAAATATCGAAAATATTTAATAAACTTCAAAAATTCATATCTTCCTCATACGAACTCCGTTTTCGACGTTCTTTATATCCCCGCGTAGGTGAGACTACGCTCTACAACTTTTGTTTAGACTCTGTCGGCTAATTTTGACTTTATTTTTACTATATTATTTTAGTAGGCCGGGAAAGGAAAACTCCGTTATAAAATCATAACTTCTTCATCCGACGTCCGCTTTCGCCTATCTTTTTATCGTTTCACTACAATTAACGAGATCTTTGATTCTCTTTTAGATTGTTTCGGCTAAAAACTGCTCGATCTCAAATCGAGTATTCGGGTTGCATACCACTAAGTCGAAACTTAGAAAAATCAAAACTTCCTCATATGAAGTCAGATTTGGACGTTCTTTTTATGCACGCTCACGGTTTAACATATTCTACGACTTTCATTTAGATTGCTAAGGCTAAATATCTCTCTAACGTAAATTCACTTTTTACGTCGCGCTGTGTCGTGCCGGTTCTGTCGCGAAACTTCGACATGTCATAACTTCTTCGTTATAACTCGGATTTCGGCGTTCTTTATATGTACGGAATCCTTGTAACATATACTATAACTTAGTTAATATTATTCATTCTAAATAATCTTCTATCAAAAAAGTCATTTTTGATGCTTATCGTCTCTAAATTGACTAGCCCTGATCTACGGGCGTTACAATTATCTCCCCCTTAGGATGATTACATCCCGGAATCATCAATGAAATAGGGCTTACATAATGATTCCACACGTTATTTCTTCATCCTAGGCAATAACCGTAAGTTCTATATTTCCTCGAAAGAGTATCTAACTCTTGGACTTCTCGATAGCAGGTAGTGTTCAATTCTGTATCTGCTCTTTGTACTATGTTGTACTTTCAATTGTAACCTTCGAGTTTACAAAATAAATCCTTATTGTGACTCCTTCTTCTTCTTAGGATAAGTACTTTTCTTTATCTATTGTAACAGACCGATGGGTCATGTCCCGATGACCTCTCATCATAGTCGGACTCAATTGATATGACCACTAGGGTCGAAATAACAACCATCTTACTAGTCATTACCGAAACAATGGTAATGACATACTTGAATAAAACGGAATCAATTACTAGTTTCTTGGTAACCTTGCGACTTTCCCTGATCCAAGTGTGATTCCTGTGCTTCCAGTAGTATAGATCTCTACTACTATTCACACCTACTCATACTCGTCCCAAGTATTGTCTCTTAGTCAACCAAGTCACTACACAAAATCACAAAATCATCCAACACATCGGATATTAAAGCTATAGATACCACCTAGATATCAAAACCATACATATCACATAGATATCAAAACCATACATATCACATAGATATCAAAACTAGGGTTTATATTAATTCTTGAAACGATTACACAAAGGTTCAAGTTAACCCTATACTATGCCTCTAATAGGCTACACCACAAGTTACTATTCCCACTGCTACCTCATAACTGGAGCTTTGGATATAAAAATCCCTATCCCTGATTTCTCGCGTTATCGTCTGCCTTGTCGAGGATCATGTGGAATGCCCTTGGCTTTGCTGGTTCTTTCTTCTTCGGGCAATTGATCGAAATATGCCCTTTTTTGTTACACTCATAACACACTCTCTTACTAGATGCACATTCATTGTCATAGTCCCCAGTCTTTCCACACTTGAAACATGTAACATCCTCGCCATATTTTCCTAAGTGTTTCTTCTTGCACTTATCACACCATCTCGCTTCATCCCCTCCTCCTTCGAACTTTTTCGAACCAGACCTTGAAAATTTTCTCTTCTCGTCGGACCTTGAAGAACCTTCATGCTTCCTTTTCTCATCAACTTCAGCTCTCTCCAGACCCTTCTCTCTTATCTGGGTCTCAACATTCCTGGCTGCTCTAACGGCCGTTTTCAAGGTAGTTGCCATTTTGACTGTTGGGCCAAAGTCTGTGGGCAGTCCGTTAGCAAACCTATCGATCTTGGAGAGTTCAGTAGGCACCAAGTAGGGGAATAGCTTCATCCTCTCGGTGAACGTGGTGGCATACTCATCCACACTCATCTTTCCTTTCTTCAGGTTCTGAAATTCGTTGTTTAGGTCTATCAGATCTATCTCTGAGCAGTATTGCATTTTCATTTGCTCCACGAATGCTTCCCGAGACATTTGCATGGCTTCTCCTCTTGGAATTGTATCTGCCAACAACTTCCACCAGTTCAAGACTCCAGTCTTCAGTTGTCTAACTGCAAAGACAGTCTTCTGTTTGTTGCTACTGTCACAACTTTCAAATACCATCTCCATTTCAGAGATCCAATCCATAATCTCAACAGGCTTTGGGCTCCCAAAAAGACTTGGCGGCTTGGCGCCCAAGAAATTCTTGTACATTCGCCCATCCTTGTTGTTTCCCCTTTTCGGGTCGTTCCTTCGTTCTCCTTGAGTCCTAACTTGACTCACAGCGCGACTACTGTTTCCTTCCTCCGATTGTTCGGGAATCAGATCGGGTTCCTCAATAGGTATGATAGGTTCGTCCCTATTTTCATGCAACATCTATCGCATCACATCCCTTTGTTCGGCTAACATAGCCCGAATCATGGCTTGCACCCCAGCCATCGTTATTGGTTCTGGTGCCGCTGCTACAACAGGTATTTGCTCAATCACTGGTGGTTGATTCCTATTTTCATCCACGTTTCCAACGCCACTCCTGGTTCTTACCATTTTTGATCTACACACCGAATAAGGTGAAATTAGATCCTCATCCATGATATATAATTAAATCATCCTTATCACTCCGAAACATTTACATGCTAGTTCTAATACCGTAGACATACGCTTAGAATCCTAAACACATAAGGTTTCCAGATCCGGTCGGCAACAGACCGTAGATCCGAACAAATAATATTATATATGGCAACATATAACATTTAGCACATAAAATCATTTTAGGCAACTTTCCTAAAATAAACTAGCGCTCGTGTCAATTTAGGTGTACTACCTAACATATTTTTGACACACTCCTCACAATCATTACTTAGCATCCTAAGTTTAAGTCTAGAAATCCTACAAATTCCTAGTTCGCTTAAACTAATGCTCTGATACCAACTGTAATATCCCCAATTTCACGGCCAGAAAAGACCGATTTGTTTATGCTTTGTTTTATAAAATCAGAGTAAATCCTTTAGATTAAAAGAGTTGCGGAATTTGTTCCCAAAACAAAATATGATAAAATTTATCAAAACGTTTCTCAAAGACAATGTATTTTCATTAAATAATAAAACCTCGGGATGTCATGTTCCGATACAGACCAAAAGCATAAACAATATAAAATAGACCTTACAACAGTTATTTGTAACTACTGATCTATAATCCAAAATCTCTCGTCAAGTCCACCAATTTATACTCTTGTGTCATTACCTGTAATGCAAAGAAAACTGAGTGGGCCAGACTTGGGAGCCTAGTGAGCATGTAGGGTTTTCAACCCACAATAATACATTTATTATATTGAATTATCAAACAATCAACCCAAATACTCATTCCCATTATCTCCTTTATTTCTTAAGGATTTACCCTAAGAATCAACTATCCTTTATCCATTTATTCCTAAGGATTGACCTAAGGAATTGACACAAAGTCCACCACTGCCAAGGTCCACAAATTACGATTGGTAAACACTTAGTTCAACATACTTAACAAACACCTAGTTCTAACACTCCTAGTGAACAATTAATTCAAAACGTCTGGTGAATACTTAGTTCTAAAACACTTAGTGAACACACTCAGTTCAACAACACCAAGTGAACACATCTAGTTTCAAAAATACTTAATGAACACATTGAGTTCTAAAATACCAAGTGAACACATAGAGTTCGGAAATACCTAATGAACACATTGAGTTCAAAACACCTGGTGAACACATAGAGTTCAAAAATACCTAATGAACACATTGTGTTCTAAAATACTTAATGAACACATATAGTTCAAAATACCTAATGAACACATTGAGTTCAAGGACACCCAGTGAACACATATAGTTCAAAATACCTAATGAACACATTGAGTTCAAAACACCTAGTGAACACATAGAGTTCAAAAATACCTAATGAACACATTGAGTTCAAACACCAAGTGAACACATAGAGTTCAAAAATACCTATTATTTCGTCTTACATCAACTAGTTCATCTACCCATGTTCTACCCAACATATTTGTAGATGCAAACACATATATAGTTTAAATCTTTTTAAAACATGTATAAAACATTATTTCAACATCTATCTCAAGTAAACAAACAATGTATAAACACCTAGCACGTACTTCATAGCAAATACTTCATATCTATGCAGTAGAAGAAATTGAATATACATTCACACATATAACAACAAAATATATACATAATACGTATTTCGTATAAAATACTTCGTATTTATGCGTTAGAAATTTATGCGTTAGAAGAAAGTAACCACACACTCACTTGATCAGAAGATGATCAGACAACACTACGGCTTGTAGAAGAAGTATTCTTCGGTAGATCTGGAAGATCTCCACAAAAAATCGGCTTCTCGCGGGCAGAGCTTCGGCTCGAGAATCGCACTTCTCGGGATCTTCGGGACCTCGGGACTTGCTTCGGGGCTTGGGAATGATATCGGGGCTTCGGGATAATTTTTACACGAAAAACGATGCAACAACGCGAGAGAAAGGGAAGAAATGAGCAAAGAACTCGGCTGCCCTCGACACCCTTCTATAGGGGCTGGAACTTCGATTTACGTTGGGCGTAAATCCTAGTTACGCTGGGCGTAACCTGGATAGGATCGCTGACTCCCCCCCCCCCCCCTTCGGATAATATCGGAATATATATATAAATTAAATATCGAAAATATTTAATAAACTTCAAAAATTCATATCTTCATCATACGAACTCCGTTTTCGACGTTCTTTATATCCCCGCGTAGGTGAGACTACGCTCTACAACTTTTGTTTAGACTCTGTCGGCTAATTTTGACTTTATTTTTATTATATTATTTTAGTAGGCCGGGAAAGGAAAACTCCGTTATAAAATCATAACTTCTTCATCCGACGTCCGCTTTCGCCTATCTTTTTATCGTTTCACTACAATTAACGAGATCTTTGATTCTCTTTTAGATTGTTTCGGCTAAAAACTGCTCGATCTCAAATCGAGTATTCGGGTTGCATACCACTAAGTCGAAACTTAGAAAAATCAAAACTTCCTCATATGAAGTCAGATTTGGACGTTCTTTTTATGCACGCTCACGGTTTAACATATTCTACGACTTTCATTTAGATTGCTAAGGCTAAATATCTCTCTAACGTAAATTCACTTTTTACATCGCGCTGTGTCGTGCCGGTTCTGTCGCGAAACTTCGACATGTCATAACTTCTTCGTTATAACTCGGATTTCGGCGTTCTTTATATGTACGGAATCCTTGTAACATATACTATAACTTAGTTAAGATTATTCATTCTAAATAATCTTCAATCAAAAAGGTCATTTTTGATGCTTATCGTCTCTAAATTGACCAGCCCTGATCTACGGGCGTTACAGTGGCATGTATCATGTTGGCCACGATGACAGCCGAGCTTCAAAAGTCTTATGAGGACTACTATCCTTTTGAGATGCACCAGGATTTGATGGACATATACCATCAGAGTTCTCATCAAGAGCGATATGAAATAATCTCCTTCATGATAACAACCCGAATGAAGGATGGTGAACCCATCATGGGCCACATGCAGAAAATGCAAAGGTATGTGGACCGTTTGCTGAAATTGAATGTGAACTTCCCCGAGGAGTTGGCAATTGACATCATTTTGCCCTCCTTACCTTCGTGTTATGATCAATTCCTAATGACATACCACATGAACAAGGAGGAAGTTACACTCAACAAAGTGTTTCCGTCCAGCTATAAATAAAGAGAATATCAGGATTGTAGGTGCTCTGTTGCTTCTAACTCTTTCAATTTAATTGTACGGTTGAAAGTAATAAAGCCACTATTCCATACACTATGTATTAGAATCTAAAATAGTAATGACACTCGTATTCGAACATGTAAACAGTGGTGGACGCAGACCGTTTCTATAGTGGTGGCACCAAAAAAATTCCGAACAAATGTAAAATAGTAATGGCACTCGTATTCGAAGAGGTTGCACCTAATAATAAAAAATATATATTTACGGACCGAATCAGAGTGGTGGCCTACAATCCTGCTTATAAAACAATTATGTTTTATCTCTTTATGCATTAAAAGAAATATCTCTAATATAGTATGTCTGTATACATAAATAATTGATTTAGGTTCTTCTTTATATTTGTTAAGTATATAAAATTAGTTTATACCCGTGAAAACCACAGTTATAAAATTAATTAAACTTTCATAATAAAAATTTATAATTATTAATCAATTATTTTAAATAAATTATTAATTAGGAAATACATCAAAATTTTAAAATTATTATAACTTCAAATTTAAAATATAATTAAAAATATAAATTTGAAATTTGAAATAAGTTACCTAATATATCTATATGACACATGACATGATATCAATGAGAAGTTGTATTAAAATGACACTTGACAAATAAAGATTAAAACTATTCATTTATTAGAATAGTGATATATAAATGATAACCACATTCCTTGTATATCTACAATCATTTAATAAAGTATATTTTTATACTATTTTAACAAAATAAATTACTATTTTATATTCAAATAAGAATTATATTATCTTATTATCTAAATTAAACTTCATTGGATAAAAAAAAGGAAAATTTCCAGAAAAGTCCTAAAATTTTACCCTAATTTACGAAAAAGTTCCAAACTAAATTTTTTTTTCTTTTATGAAAAATCATGAATTACCGTTAAAAATGTTGAGACCCCTTTTTCCCGGTTTACCGGTTTCATTACTTACCTGTTTCATTAAAGTCTCAGTATTTTACCATTATTTATGAATAAGTCAGAAACTAAAATTTAGTGACGATTTAACCATTTTCTCCATGTAACATACATTTTATCGGTTTCATTGTTGTTTTAGACACATGGTCATTAATTTTGTTGATAAGATGGATAAAATGGGTTATATAATACTACATTTACTGTAAAATTTGATATCCATCTCATCGACTCATTTATGGCTACGTATCTAGGTCAGCAATGAAACCAATGAAGTGTGTGTTTCTAGGAAAAAAAAGGACAAGAGAGTTGATCTCTGATGAGATGAATATATTAGGTTACATAAGATTATATAGACAATTTAAAATTTCTTATAAAGGTAAAAATGATGTAATTGTTGCTAGTTTATGTAATTATTACTGTAACAACGAAAATTTTTAAACAAAATTTTCATTTCAAAAGGAAGTATTTTCATCCAAAACAAGGCATAAACATTCAACGTGTCATATCATAATACAAATCATATGAATCCCAAGATCATAAATCATCTATCAGTGTGTACAGATCACGTCGGCGCCTTCCCACGGTCCTCGCTAGTACCTGAAACACATACACAACAACTGTAAGCATAATCGCTTAGTGAGTTCCCCAAAATACAACTTACGCACATACGCCTTTCCAGGCCCTGACCTTCCGGTCCATGTGTCTCAGGGGACTTCCATCCCTGCTGGGTAAACCTTCCGGTCCTACCCACGCCAACCCTTCGGTCCACACTACAATGCCTTCCGGCCCATAACATATTCGCCTTCCGGCCCATATCATAATGCCTTCCAGCCCACATTAAACATATCATACATAGCACATATAACAATTAACTTATCACATATAACACATATGTCTCATATCATAACTGACCTTCCGGTCACACAATCAAACCCTTCCGGGTACAGTATAGTGAGAAGACTCACCTCGTGAATATCGATAGCTAGCAAATCCCGAAATCACTCGTGCTCGATCCTCCGAGCTACAATCTCCCTATAAAATCATACATCTCTTATTAACACTTTTTATCTCTAAGGTTGACTATCCCTAAGAAGTCAACACATGTCAACTCTGGTCAACGGTCAACGGTCAACTTTGACCGGACTCGGCGAGTGCACAAGGGCCACTCGGCGAGTCTAGACGTTTTCACCTACTCTTTAGGATTTCCTTCTTACACGTCGAGTACTCCCCTTGACTCGACGAGTTCCACCTGGAAGAATCGCGGGGCCACCCCGACTCAAGCATCTGAATCGTCCGCTCGCTCTGGCCGTCTGTCTGGGGATGATACGCGGTACTAAAATGCAATCTAGTACCCAACTCCTCATGAAATTTCTTCCAGAATCTAGAAATGAAACGCACATCACGGTCCGAAACAATCGAGATCGGCACCCCATGCCGAGATACCACTTCCCTCACATATATCTCAGCCAACTTCTCCGCTGAAGAACTCTCACTGATGGCAAGGAAGTGAGCGCTCTTCGTCAACCTATCCACAATCACCCAAATTGCATCAACTCCTCTGGCAGTCCTCGGCAATTTGGTGATGAAATCCATGGTGATCTGTTCCCACTTCCACTCGGGAACCTCCAATGACTGCAACTTGCCATGCGGTCTCTGGTGCTCGGCCTTAACCCTACGGCAGGTCAAGCACCTCTCAACAAACCAGGCGATGTCCCTCTTCATACAGGGCCACCAATACTCTTTCCTCAAATCCAAATACATCTTCGTGGCCCCCGGATGGATCGAAAATTTCGACCGATGAGCCTCTTCCATCAAAGTAATACGGGTACCGCCCACAAACGGTACCCAAATCTGACCCTGAAAGGTCATAAGCCCTCGCCCATCCGTAACGAACTCCGAAACCAACCCAACGACCCGCTCCTTCTTCTGCATCTCCGGTTGCACAGCCTCGGCCTGTGCCCCACGAATGGCATCCAGTACCGGTGCTATCACGGTCAATCTCAAACATACATCTCGCAGTGGAGTGCTCTCTGCCCTGCGGCTCAACGCATTGGCTACCACATTAGCCTTGCCTGGGTGGTACAGGATCTCACAATCATAATCCTTGACCACATCCAACCACCTCCTCTGACGCATATTTAGGTTGGGCTGATCCATCAAGTACTTCAAACTCTTATGGCCTGTGTATATCGTACACCGAACCCCATACAAGTAGTGACGCCAAATCTTGAGGGCGAACACTACTGCCCCCAACTCTAGATCATGCGTGGGATATCTCGTCTCATGAGGCTTCAGCTGCCTCGATGCGTATGCTATCACATGTCCCCTCTGCATCAACACCGCACCCAGCCCCAAAATCGATGCATCACAATATACTACAAAATCATCCATCCCTTCCGGGAGAGCTAATACCGGGGCTTCGCACAACCTTTGGCGAAGTGTCTCAAAGGAGGTCTGCTGCTCGGGACCCCATGAGAATGCAACACCCTTCCGGGTCAATCTGGTGAGCGGCACTGCGATCTTGGAGAAATCCTTGATAAATCTCCGATAATACCCTGCCAACCCAAGGAAGCTCCTGATCTCAGATGGTGACTTCGGCACCTCCCAACTCATCACTGCCTCAACCTTGGCCGGATCGACCAGAATCCCTTCCTGGTTAACGAGATGTCCTAGGAACTGAACCTCCCGCAACCAGAAATCACACTTGGAGAACTTTGCATAAAGCTTCTCCGATCTCAAAACCCCAAGGACCTCCCTCAAATGCTCCTCATGCTGCTCTCTAGATCTCGAATACACCAGAATATCATCGATAAATACAATCACCGACCGATCCAACATCGGCCTGCATACCCTGTTCATGAGATCCATGAACACAGCCGGGGCATTGGTGAGCCCAAAAGGCATCACCACAAACTCATAATGCCCATATCGCGTCCTGAACGCTGTCTTTTGGACGTCCTCATCCCGCACTCTCACCTGATGATATCTCGACCTCAAATCGATCTTGGAAAACCAAGATGCTCCCTGCAACTGATCGAATAAATCGTCGATCCTCGGTAACGGGTAACGGTTCTTGACCGTTAGCTTGTTCAACTCCCGGTAATCAATGCACATCCGGTGTGAACCATCCTTCTTTTTGAAGAACAGAATAGGTGCTCCCCACGGCGAGCTGCTCGGCCGAATGAATCCCTTCCCCAGCAACTCCTGAAGCTGCGAGGATAACTCTTGCATCTCTGGAGGTGCAAGACGATAAGGCACCTTAGCGATAGGCGCGGCCCCCAAAACCAAATCAATACCAAACTCCACTTGCCTCACAGGAGGTACACCCGGCAACTCCTCGGGAAAAACATCTGGAAACTCACGCACCACCGGAACCTCCTCAACTAAACTCGGTCTCTCGGAAGCCACCCGCGTATCCATCACATACGCCACAAAACCCTTACAGCCCTGTTGTAGACACTGCCTCGCCCTAGCGGGCGAACAAAAAGCTGATCCAGAACGTGTACCCTCGTCGTACACTGAAAGAACTCCCCCACTAGGGTCTCGTATGCTCACCAGCTGACGCTCACAGTCAATGACTGCACCAAATCGGCTCAACCAGTCCATGCCCACAATGACACAGACATCACCCATCGCAATAGGAATCAGATCAATCGGAAACTCAACCCCGAAAATCTCTAACACACATCTCTGGAGAACCTCCGTGGCACAAATCACTCTCTCATCTGCTATAGAAACTCTTAGAGGCCGACTCAACGACTCACGACTAACACCGATCTGCTGACTAAAGGTCAAAGATACGAAAGACCGACTCGCACCCGAGTCAAATAACACTAAAGCAGGTATAGAGTTCAAAAGGAAAGTACCTACGCATATCATAGCATAAGCATAATATCTCAACATCAAAATAAATACATGAAATAAAGCATACCTGCCACAACATCGGGCGCAGCGCGGACCTCCTCCGCAGTCAGCTGAAAGGCTCTCCCACGATCCCTCGGGGCCTCGGCCTTCACTGGTCGAGTCTCAGTAGCCCTGGCAGCAGGTGCAGATCCCTGAAGAAGCTGAGGGCACTCGGCCTTCTGATGGCCGGTCTGGTTGCAATGAAAGCAAACCATAAACCCCTTGGGGCAATCCCAAGCGATGTGCCCCTCCTTGCCATACTTGTAGCAAGCACCAGACCGATATGTCCCCTCGTGACCCTTGCCGCACTTTCCGCAAGTGCGGCCCTTCGGACCTCCCGTCCTCGAATCGGCGGACTTAGTCCGCTTGGCTGCCGGCTGAGACTGAGCCGGCCGCCGATCCACCCGTTGAGACTCGGCCTCCTCCCTGGCCTGGGTCTCCAACTCAATCTCGCGCTTCCTGGCATTCGCCTGAAGCTCAGCAAAGGTATGATATGTGGAGTTCGACACGAACTCCCGGATATCCCTCCTCAACACACCCAAATACCGGCTCATCCGAGCCTGCTCTGTGGACACCTGCTCGGGGCAGAACATCGCCCTCTCATGAAACTTCCGCGTGATCACCGTAACCGAATCAGTACCCTGCTTGAGGTCAAGAACTCCTAAACCAACCGTTCCCTCTCCACCGGCGGAACGTACTCGTCTCTAAACATAGAGGTAAACCTCTCCCACGACACAGCTGAAATCTCTGCCAAAGTGAAGTTTGCCGTCACGAACTTCCACCAATCCTTCGCTCCCAGACGGAGCTGGTTCAAGGCGAATCGTACCCTCAGATGCTCCGGACATGAACAAGTGTAGAAGCATCCCTCGATATCAACAATCCACCTCATAGCAGCGATCGGATCCTGCGTCCCGTCAAACTCAGGTGACTTGTAACGACCCAAAAATCATGACTAAAAATTTCTTTTAAAACATTACTAAAACTAGATTTATAAAAACATATCATAATTTAAACATAACTTTCGAGTATTAAATTCAAACATAATATCATTATCAGAGTCAAACATTCCCAGGCTAACTGACTATGGTGTGTGCTCTGCAATCTTCCCGAGCTCCTCTTTTGAAAAACCAAGTACCTGAAACCAAAACTGAAAACCGTAAGCACAAAGCTTAGTGAGCTCCCCCAATCTACCACATATCACACAAAACATATAAAGCACATATTGGGCCTTGCCCACTGCATCGGACCGAAGTCCGGACTAACGGGGCCTTGCCCCCTACATCGAACCGAAGTCCGAAGCTGACATCGGACCGAAGTCCGAAGCTAACTGACTGGGGCCTTGCCCCCTCCATCAGACCGAAGTCCGAAGCTGACATCAGACCGAAGTCCGAAGCTAACTAACTGGGGCCTTGCCCCCTCCATCGGACCGAAGTCCGAAGCTGACTGCCTGGGACCTTGTCCCCTCCATCGGACCGAAGTCCGAAGCTAACTGTCTGGGACCTTGTCCCCTCCATCGGACCGAAGTCCGAAGCTAACTGAACACAGCATATCATAACATATCAACTGGCATAAACTCACATATACTGCATACTACATCGGGCCGTAGCCCGGAACACATAACACATCAATCCTGTTTGAGCCACAAAGGCATCAAACATACTAACTACTGAATCAGATCAACATCCGAAAACTACTGCTAGCTAAACGGGCCGGCATTGGCCTTAGACCCGTTCCTACTGGAAGGAAACTCACCTGAACTGCTGAGCCCTGCTGATAAACCTCTGGCTGCTACTCGACAATCCCCTGAACCGCTGCTCCTCTAGCTCTCCGAGCTATCACTATACATATAACACTTAATCTGACAGTCAACTAAGTCAACTCTGGTCAAAGTCAACCTTCCAGGTCCACCCTACTCGCCGAGTCACCCTGCTGACTCGCCGAGTCCATAAATCCAGAGTCCTTCCACTCGCGACTCTACTCGCCGAGTCAGCCCTTGACTCGCCGAGTTTACTGATTCTCGATTCCTGTCCTGACCAACTCACTGAGTCCTGGCTCGGCTCGCTGACTCGAGTCTTAACTCGAAGGGTTTGGGACCACTCGACTTGACTCGCCGAGTCTAAGAACAGACTCGCCGAGCACACGACAAACTTCATCCAACTCGACGAGTTGTTCATCCAACTCGCCGAGTTCATGCCCATCTTCATCCGACTCGACGAGCTGTTCATCCCACTCGTCGAGTTCCTCCTCATCTTCAAGCTACTCGCCGAGTCCACTCGAAGGACTCGTCGAGTCCACTGAGATCCACTTACATGCAGAGGACTTCCGAGTCATGCATGAGCTCCAAACTATAGATCTACCCTCCCCAAGCCTATTTCCCACGTAAAGTTGCAACCTTTACGTGTAGAGAGTGAGATCTAGGCAAAATACACCCATAGCTAGGGTTTAGGACCAAGAGACTCCAATTTCCACCCAAAGGCTGGTACTTTATGGGATTACATACCAAAATAAACATGGATCTGAGGTAGCAACCTCAGATCTGGACCTCAAGCTCAAGATTGGTCTTAAACATGGCTTAAAAGCCCCAAAACTCATAACCAAAGAAGATCTAAAGGAGGGAAACGAATTGATACCTTTCAATGCTCTGAAATGTTCCCCAAACTTCAGATCCAAAGCCACTTGTTGATGCCTCCAAGATTCCCACTTCTTCTTCTTCCTTAAACCCACTCAAAAATGGCTAGAGGCTTGAATGAACACAATGGGGGCTTAAGGTGCGGCGTTCTGGGTGCAAGAGGCTGTAAAGGAGCCCTAGGAAGAAGATTAAGATGCTTAAATAGGCTCCAAGCCCCGGATTTAGGGTTTTCCTCGCCCAGACCAGACTCGCCGAGTCCACTTGGCCGACTCGTCGAGTTGGTCACTTCCTTATCGACCCGGATCCCGCTCCGACTCACCGAGTCCTTCCTTTGACTCGTCGAGTCCCTCTTAAATTTAGGGGTTCCTTTACTTTCTTGGCTTTCAAAATCTTGGGTGTTACAACTCTCCCCCACTTAAACTGAACTTCGTCCTCGAAGTTTACCATGGTCAACTGCCTGCGAACTGCCTCCAACTCTTTGTCTGGAAAATCCCTCACCCTTTTGCCCAACACTCCGGCCACTCACAGTGCCGATCACTACCGATTGAACATACTAAATCCTTCTCTTCCCCATAATCTCCTCAACGTTACTTCCTCCGACTGAAAATCCTGCTGCCTCCCATCCGCCTACCGGATGTACCGAGACTACTCTGATCTAACCAATCTCCCCATATCTGAGTTACCGGACTCCCACCGGTCACTACACTCCATCGCAAACTCCTAGTCGCTTCCAGCGACTCCTAAAGATACTTCGACTATCTATAACTATTCTACCCATTCTGCCGTTCATACTGAAACGATGCTGCTGGAACCAACTTGCTTATCTCCCATCTGATTACTCAACTCCTACTAACTCGAGCCTTCCATCCTGAAAGAAAAGCTACCTGCCTAGCTATCCTTACAGATCACTTACACTTGGCAGGAGGCTCAACTGATTCTGCTGAGAGAGACTTGCCATTTCCAAATCGACCAACTATACCATCAGCACTTGCATTCCAACACAAATACTAATACTGTCCAAAATTATGAAACTTTCCAAGCACTAAACTGCCTGCAATACCGAACATGCCTGCAACTCTAAACTGCCTGAAACGCTGAACCGACTGAAATGCTGAACGACCTGAAACACCGAACTGACTGAAACACTGAGCTGCCTGAAACACTGAACTGATTGAAACACTGAGCTGACTGAAACACTGAGCTTCATCCCAACTGTGGAGTCAAAGGACTCCTCACTTAGTCGCTTCCACGACTTCTGAACGAAATCTTCCTCTGGGACTAGCTTTCACTAGTTAACCTGTCACTGTGGCTCTAGCAACCTTCCGATCCAACCGATCGGGTTCATACGTCACATCCTGACATCATCAATTCCACGACTAACAACATGATGGCTCCTAGACTGACGGTAGCCCACAACATACCCGAACCCCAACGGTCCACTGCGACTCTGATCTCATAATTGATGTGACGATCTATAGCCCAAATTGCTGACTTAGCCATAACTGATCCCTTTGGGAAATCCGAAAGCTAACCCGTGGATTCCCATATCCTCACTGTTGCACCCGAACTGGTGGGTACAACTGCTTTCCCGCGTCCAACACGCGCTCATGCTACCTACCAATCTGATAAAAGGCTGCGACTACGCTCGCGGACTTACAACTCTCTAACACTATCTGGCTGCTAGTGGATGCTACGGCTACCCCCGCAGACTTACAACACCACTACTACTGCCATTTGACTGCTAGTGAATGCTACGGCTACCCCCGCAGACTTACAACACTACTACTACTACCATCTGACTGCTAGTGAATGCTACGGCTACCCCCGCAGACTTACAACACTACTACTGCTATCTGACTACTAGTGAATGCTACGGCTACCCCCGCAGACTTACAACACCACCACTATCTCGAGAACATTCTGACTATCCCTAGTCCCGCTAGTGATTCCTCATCCCGATTTCAAAAGAAAAACAGTCCTTAGACTTTGAATTCTGCATCATCCTCGACATCTTATATCCTTGATATACTTAGCGCTTTGTCGAGGAATCCTTCGGCTTGGTTCCCAAACCAACCGTTTACTAATCCGGATACAAGAAGCTATTGTTGGGAAGTTTCCACCCTCCCAACTCCTGAATCTACGCAACCTGCATGCCGCCTCAGACACTGGTTACCAATACGAAAACATCTCTTGCTACCCGATCTCAAGATCTTCATTCCGACTCTCATGCGTCCGACAGGTGGTCCTCCATTCCTGGATTCCCAACCAGCTTCTAACCATCTCGATTACATGAACTAGCTGCTGGGAAAAGTTCTGGAACTCCTAATTCTGAACTTCTCAATCCATCCATCACTGACCACTCCGAACTAGTGAAACGAACCAAATCTCTCTCTCAACCATGCTATAGCTACTGCATCCACCGAAACCTTCTCCATAAGAGCACATCCCCTAACTACCAACCAATTATCCGAGGTATGCAAATGGCATATAACATAATCACAAGCAAGCCACACTATAACACAACACTTATACCACAATTTGATGCCGAACCATAACAATATAATCATGACATAAGCTGACAGAAAAACAAAAGTTACGTACCTTCATTACTCAGTGCTGCTCGAATCCCTGCTGAGATCTACCGGAAAACTCGGCTCTGAGCCGTAGGCACCCTTGCCGGGCCTCGACAATTGCTGGCGGTACTCGAAGTCCCAAGGGCAGGAGCTGGCACCTGCCCTGCTGGATACAAACTCGGACAGTGGGCCTTCTTGTGGCCCCTCTGACTGCAATGGAAACATAACGGATCAAGCCCCTGGGCGATGGTAACAACACAGTCTCTGCTAAAATGACCAATCTAGCCGCACTTGAAACACCCAGCATCGCCACCACTTCTACGCCTACACACACCCATGTGCGTCCTTCCGCACTTCCTGCATCGACTGCGGCTCTGATAGTTCCTCGTCCTCAAATCTGGACCCTTGGGCCTCTTACCCGAACCTGTGGCTACCTGAGTCTCATCAATTTTCCTTTTCCCTTCTGACTCCCTGCCCGACTCTCGCTCCTGCGTTACCCCAACGGCAACGCCTGCTAACTGAACAACAGATGTCTGATCCTGAAGCCTCGCTATCAATCTATCAGTGATCCTCACGACCATGTCGGGCAGATCCTCGCGAATGGCTCGCGAAACTTCCTCAACTATCCAATCATGCAATGGTCTCTCTTGGAGACAAAATTCCCCACTCACCCCTGCCCCCTGATGGCAGGAACTAGAAATGGGATCTCCCTCCCTGATGGATCCCTGAACTCCATAAGATTCGGGACCTAGACGAGCCCCAATCTGTCCTGAAACTGCCCCGGCCCCTAAGGCCTTAAGATGACTACCCAAGAGCTCCACAATGGCCTCTCTAACTGAACCGAAAATCACTGGAGTCTGATCAATGATGTTGCGCATAATCTCTGCGGAAATGAAATCCCTCATCTGATCATCACGCTGCCCGGCTCCAAAACCTGAGCTAGACCCCTCCTCGACACCTGAACTGCTAACTGGTATCTCGTGCAACGTCACCATGCTGAAAATATAACAAAATCCTGATCAATTTATATACTACTGCTGAGGAATTTCTCACTCACTACCCCATTCCTGGTTTCGTCTTGGCCCCTCTTGAATCGAGTACGGATCCTCTGCTTTCAGTAGTATGGGCCCCTACTACCTTCCACATCTATCCATACTTTCCTCAAGAGTTACCTCAACTCCACACAGTCCCCTTTACTCTTTTACTGATCTCTGCTACTCTCATCCTAGGCTTGCCCTAGGGAACCTCTGACTTCACCCAAACAGTCCTCAGCTGCTGAAGGCCTCCTTGTAACGCCAATTAGCCACCAACTGAATACCATCACATATAATGAGGCTCGGATAATCCTTCGAGTAAAAGTCTCGTCCCTACAACGGTTAGACTCAGACGAGAGCTGCGCAGTAGGGCCAAATCCAGCACTCTGAGATTATCCAACCCTGATCACATGTGATGTGACGTATTCACCTAATGGCTAACTCCCATCACTCAGAGTCCCACAAAGCACAAAGCAAGCAGCATTCGGATAAAGGAAACATACTCAGGCCAAACAATTCTCATAACAAGAAACTGCACTAGCATACAATGCTAAGCTCATGCTATCAGGCATAACCTAAACAGGCTATCCTACTGCTGTCTACTCAATACTAGCATGCAATTCTCATAGAACTGAACACATAAAGCAGGCACATAAGGCATCATCCTAGATCCTTAGTCCTATTCTAGCATGCTGTTCTACTGAAGCTGGAACTGAGACTGAAACTGAAACCGATACTGATAATCATAATATAACTTGTATGGGTAAATTGGGAGTACTTACTTGAGCTCGGCTGATTGCATGCACCACACCCTTTTCTCTTTTCAAAACTCTTTTTGCTTTTTCTAAAATTGTTTTCTTTTCTCAAAATTCTTTTGTAATTACGATTTTTCTTTTGAGACTATATACCACTTCCTTAGTTTGAGTTCAGACACACTCAGGAGTGCGCCCGAATCCCTCAAACCAAGGCTCTGATACCAACTTGTAACGACCCAAAAATCATGACTAAAAATTTCTTTTAAAACATTACTAAAACTAGATTTATAAAAACATATCATAATTTAAACATAACTTTCGAGTATTAAATTCAAACATAATATCATTATCAGAGTCAAACATTCCCAGGCTAACTGACTATGGTGTGTGCTCTGCAATCTTCCCGAGCTCCTCTTTTGAAAAACCAAGTACCTGAAACCAAAACTGAAAACCGTAAGCACAAAGCTTAGTGAGCTCCCCCAATCTACCACATATCACACAAAACATATAAAGCACATATTGGGCCTTGCCCACTGCATCGGACCGAAGTCCGGACTAACGGGGCCTTGCCCCCTACATCGAACCGAAGTCCGAAGCTGACATCGGACCGAAGTCCGAAGCTAACTGACTGGGGCCTTGCCCCCTCCATCAGACCGAAGTCCGAAGCTGACATCGGACCGAAGTCCGAAGCTAACTAACTGGGGCCTTGCCCCCTCCATCGGACCGAAGTCCGAAGCTGACTGCCTGGGACCTTGTCCCCTCCATCGGACCGAAGTCCGAAGCTAACTGTCTGGGACCTTGTCCCCTCCATCGGACCGAAGTCCGAAGCTAACTGAACACAGCATATCATAACATATCAACTGGCATAAACTCACATATACTGCATACTACATCGGGCCGTAGCCCGGAACACATAACACATCAATCCTGTTTGAGCCACAAAGGCATCAAACATACTAACTACTGAATCAGATCAACATCCGAAAACTACTGCTAGCTAAACGGGCCGGCATTGGCCTTAGACCCGTTCCTACTGGAAGGAAACTCACCTGAACTGCTGAGCCCTGCTGATAAACCTCTGGCTGCTACTCGACAATCCCCTGAACCGCTGCTCCTCTAGCTCTCCGAGCTATCAATATACATATAACACTTAATCTGACAGTCAACTAAGTCAACTCTGGTCAAAGTCAACCTTCCAGGTCCACCCTACTCGCCGAGTCACCCTGCTGACTCGCCGAGTCCATAAATCCAGAGTCCTTCCACTCGCGACTCTACTCGCCGAGTCAGCCCTTGACTCGCCGAGTTTACTGATTCTCGATTCCTGTCCTGACCAATTCACTGAGTCCTGGCTCGACTCGCTGACTCGAGTCTTAACTCGAAGGGTTTGGGACCACTCGACTTGACTCGCCGAGTCTAAGAACAGACTCGCCGAGCACACGACAAACTTCATCCAACTCGACGAGTTGTTCATCCAACTCGCCGAGTTCATGCCCATCTTCATCCGACTCGACGAGCTGTTCATCCCACTCGTCGAGTTCCTCCTCATCTTCAAGCTACTCGCCGAGTCCACTCGAAGGACTCGTCGAGTCCACTGAGATCCACTTACATGCAGAGGACTTCCGAGTCATGCATGAGCTCCAAACTATAGATCTACCCTCCCCAAGCCTATTTCCCACGTAAAGTTGCAACCTTTACGTGTAGAGAGTGAGATCTAGGCAAAATACACCCATAGCTAGGGTTTAGGACCAAGAGACTCCAATTTCCACCCAAAGGCTGATACTTTATGGGATTACATACCAAAATAAACATGGATCTGAGGTAGCAACCTCAGATCTGGACCTCAAGCTCAAGATTGGTCTTAAACATGGCTTAAAAGCCCCAAAACTCATAACCAAAGAAGATCTAAAGGAGGGAAACGAATTGATACCTTTCAATGCTCTGAAATGTTCCCCAAACTTCAGATCCAAAGCCACTTGTTGATGCCTCCAAGATTCCCACTTCTTCTTCTTCCTTAAACCCACTCAAAAATGGCTAGAGGCTTGAATGAACACAATGGGGGCTTAAGGTGCGGCGTTCTGGGTGCAAGAGGCTGTAAAGGAGCCCTAGGAAGAAGATTAAGATGCTTAAATAGGCTCCAAGCCCCGGATTTAGGGTTTTCCTCGCCCAGACCAGACTCGCCGAGTCCACTTGGCCGACTCGTCGAGTTGGTCACTTCCTTATCGACCCGGATCCCGCTCCGACTCGCCGAGTCCTTCCTTTGACTCGTCGAGTCCCTCTTAAATTTAGGGTTTCCTTTACTTTCTTGGCTTTCAAAATCTTGGGTGTTACATGGCTTCGTGTTGCTGAACTCCCGAAACAGCAACGAGTCACCTCCCTGTGGCCTGGCAGCGGCTGCAGCCTCAGTCAACGCGGCGTACCGCTCATCAAAGGTCTCCATCAAAGTGGTCTTAATAGACCCAAACATCTCCGGAATCTCGGCCCGGATCGCCGCAGCCACCTCCTCATGAATCATCTGACGAATCTCCTTGTCACTCACACTGCTCGTACTCGGTCTGTGGTGTGGTCCAACCATGATGCCTCTGAAATACAACATAGAACTTATCAGAGACTCTATCGAGCATAATCGTACTCGATAACGCAACCCTACTCAGTCTCCGATACCTAGGGATTCCTACTTGGGTTGCCCATTGACCCGGTGTCTTCGGTAGTACGGGCCCAATACTACCGACCACACCGCATCAGCATTCATCCCAAGTTCTCCTCCCCAAACCCCGGATCGTGAGTACTCTACTCTTGTTATGCACTAACTACCCGCTCGCTATCACAGCATCTCATAGCAACAGACTTCCCTAGACTAAGGCATCACAAATTAGGCCACTCTAGTCCTATCATGAATACCTAGTCTTCTATCATGCATAACAATTCATATCATATCATATCTCTTAATACAACATTGCAAGAGTATTTTGGGGATCTTTACCGTTCGGGCGCTGGCTGATCGTACATACTGCTTCATTCTTGTTTACCACGAATACTTTATAAAGATTTTATGTATTTATTTTAAAAGTTTTCCTCAAGTTCTCGGTTTGAGTTCAGTTACGCCCGAAGGTGTACCCGAATCCCTCAAACCAAGGCTCTGATACCAATTTGTAACAACGCAAATTTTTAAACAAAATTTTCATTTCAAAAGGAAGTATTTTCATCCAAAACAAGGCATAAACATTCAACGTGTCATATCATAATACAAATCATATGAATCCCAAGATCATAAATCATCTATCAGTGTGTACAGATCACGCCGGCGCCTTCCCACGGTCCTCGCTAGTACCTGAAACACATACACAACAACTGTAAGCATAATCGCTTAGTGAGTTCCCCAAAATACAACTTACGCACATACGCCTTTCTAGGCCCTGACCTTCCAGTCCATGTGTCTCAGGGGACTTCCGTCCCTGCTGGGTAAACCTTCCGGTCCTACCCACGCCAACCCTTCGGTCCACACTACAATGCCTTCCGGCCCATAACATATTTGCCTTCCGGCCCATATCATAATGCCTTCCGGCCCACATTAAACATATCATACATAGCACATATAACAATTAACTTATCACATATAACACATATGTCTCATATCATAACCGACCTTCCGGTCACACAATCAAACCCTTCCGGGTACAGTATAGTGAGAAGACTCACCTCGTGAATATCGATAGCTAGCAAATCCTGAAATCACTCGTGCTCGATCCTCCGAGCTACAATCTCCCTATAACATCATACATCTCTTATTAACACTTTTTATCTCTAAGGTTGACTATCCCTAAGAAGTCAACACAGGTCAACTCTGGTCAACGGTCAACGGTCAACTTTGACCGGACTCGGCGAGTGCACAAGGGCAACTCAGCGAGTCTAGACGTTTTCACCAACTCTCTAGGATTCCCTTCTTACACGTCGAGTACTCCCCCTGACTCGACGAGTTCCACCTAGAAGAATCGCGGGGCCACCCCGACTCAACTCGCCGAGTCTCAAGAACAACTCGGCGAGTCCCAGCTCGACTCAGTCCACCTGTCAACCCTCTCTAACTCACCCTGACTCACTGAGTCAACCTATGACTCGTCTGGACCACTCACTGAGCGAACTCAAGGCAATCTTCAAGCTACTCGCCGAGTCTGCTCATCGGACTCGGCGAGTCCATACCATGCAATCACTCAAACTCACTTCTAAGGTCAGATCTGCTCCAACAATTCATAGATCTGGCCTTCCTAGACTGATTCATCACGTAAAGCCCCAAACTTGGTGTACATACAACCTCTAAATGTCCATATATGAAGAATTATCAACAAATATCACAACTCAAGGTCATAACCTCCATTGTTCTTCATAAAGCTTGATGAATGAGGCTCTCTGGACCTCTATGGATCCAGATCCAAAGCCTCATCACTAGCAAGGGACTATTTGACCATCAAATCAACCCAACAAAGGCCACAAGAAGCCCTAAATCCAAATATACTTCACAAAACAGAAGATGAGCCGAAATCATACCTTTAGATCGATGATCTAAGCTTCAAATCCACAGAATAGCAACCTCCTTTGCTTCCTCTTGGCTAGGACTTCCCTCTTCTTTGCTAAACAACACACAAAGGTCAAGAAATGCTTCCTTTCTCTCTCTCAAATCGCTAAAGCACTTTAGGGTTTCTCTCTATGGACTGCTGGGTACAAATGACGGCCATAAGGCCCTTTAAATAGGTCCCAAACCCGAGAAATTAGGGTTTCATTAAACAGCGCGGACTCGCCGAGTCCAGGCGAATCCCGCGTCCAGAATCGCGTCCCTACTCAGCGAGTCTGAGCTCCAACTCGCCGAGTCCCCTCTCAAAACACCAAAATCATAAACAATAAAGATACCTGGAAATTCGGGCTGTTACAATTACAGTCCTTGTTGGATGCATTTTATTCCAAAAAAATATACAATATATCAAGATATCAAGTTTTATGGTAAACATAGCATTATATAACCAACATATCCATCTCATCAATCAGCTCATTTAATGACTAGGTATTCATGTCAGCAATGAAATCAGTAAAATGTATGTTACATTGAGAAAATTGCCGAATTATCAGTAAATTTAAGTTTGGGACTTATTCGTAAATTCGTATAAATTAATGGGACTTTAATGAAACATGTAAGTAAAGAAACTGCTAAACCAGAAAAGTGGGGTCAAATCGCCACTTTTACCGGTAATTTATGCTTTTTCGTAAATAAATTTTAGTTTGAGATTTTTTCATAAATTGAGATAATTTTTTTAGATTTTTATGGAGATTTCCCTAAAAAAAAATTTAAGACATCAAATCTTTGCACAAACAATCGTTGCATCATAGTGTATAAAGTTATTGGAAGGTGCGTTGGAATGGAGACAAAGTTTCAAAACTTGAAACGACTGATTTTATGAACAAGTAATAAAATCTTTAAATCTAACAACACTCCTGAAACCTTAAACCTCTAAAACTACGAAGTAACCTTCTAAGTTCTAATTATATGAATTATGGTTGATGGCAATTTTGAAAACTTATAAGGTTTGCAAAGATTGATGTAGCTTCTATTCTAAAGAATTTTTCTTTGTAATTTATTTTTCAAATTTAAACTCTATTACTTTATTCAAATATAAAATATTCATAATATTTTATTACTATGTAAGTCCGTTATTCTAAATTTATGGCTCCGTCGGAGCCTCTAACCATCAGAAGTATTAAAACGTCAACATGTCTAGTGTTTATAATCCTTCGAAAAAATCAGTCGAAAAGTCCACAAACACTTTTTTCTTGACAAAAGCCTCGACAGGCCTAAATACATCAAAAAAAAATGTTTCTAATCGCATAGTAAAAATCTTGGTGCTCTCTTAACATGTACAAGATGCTCCTCCGATTAAAACTATTAACTCATTTTCCCACCTCTATAATAAATGTAAAAGGTATATAACTCTAAATACAGATACTAACAAACGAGAAGTCGTTTTACACGATTTTTAGTGCTACCCGGCGGCTATGAGCAAAAGCCAAATTTGTGAATAGGAAAATTAAAATATCAGGAAAGTAAGAGGCGTTTAAATAAAATTAATGTTTTGCTAAAAAGGGCCTGAATTAATAGGGTCCCACATTTTGACCCCATGATTTGAAATAAGTTGTGGGTCCGTCGACTCCAGCCGCCTCCCATGACTTCGAGTTGCTGGTTCTCTTTCGCTCAATTGTTAATTTTGAAGAAAAAATATTTCATTTTGACCCATTGACTATATCTTATTTCGTTTTTTAACCATATATTTTTAAGGAGTTACAACTTGACAGATATTACGTAAAAGAACAACCGAGAATGCCAAAGAGTTGTTAAGAAACCTAGGGATGTTATCCGGGCTGGAACCGGATCGGAAGCAAATAACCCAAAAACTAATTAAGACAAATTGGATGAGGACCGACTAAATCACTACATGTTAGGTTGGGTTATTATCCAAATAAACTGAATAACATTTACAATATAATTAAGGACCCAAAAAGAACCGAATAAAACGGAAAAGAACCAGATAAACTGATTGTTTGGTTTTAACTTAGGGGTTGTTTTTGTAATTATTTAAGGTACTAGAAATATAATAAGATATATTTTCGGATGTATTAAACTATTTCTATCGCTGGGTTTCATAAGTTTTAAAATAATATTTTTATTTTATTTTTTAACATGTTATAATGCTACTATTAAATGTTAAATCATATGCATTCATTTAAATATAATCACGTATGATTATAGGTAACTATAAATTATATGCATTCAAATCTTGAAATATAGTTTTGAAAGTAATATATTAAACACTAAACATTAACACCTAAAATTTCATATATAAGTATATAAGTTAAATATTAAACATCAAACACCTAAACTAATATGTAACACCCTTTTCATAATGGATCGGATGAGGGCTTAGAGGGGTCAGAGGTAAGATTATTGGGAAAAATCTAGTGCCACAACGTGGCATATCTAATGCAGGAATGTGCGTTTGGATGGTCGCCACAACATGTGACAAGAGGGAGGTCACAATGTGGCAACTGATGCAGCCCAAACTCATATTTTTAGGGTTTCCTCCATATTTAAGCACATAATCTAAAGGATTAGGGCATCCTCTTCACCCTCCAACCCCTCATCAATGAAACCCGTATAACGTCCCAAAAATAGTGAGTAAAATTTTCATTTTAAATAAATCAAATCGTTCATTTATTTGTTCTAAACGACAAACTGAGTAAAAGTATTCTCAAAACATCAGAGTAAATCAAACAGTTAATGTATAATAAATCTTCAGGGGCTGCAGTGAGATCAAATCGGACCCTTCCCTTTAGAAACCAGAAGTACCTGAAAAACATTTTAAACATAAAATGTAAGCACAAAGCTTAGTGAGTTCCCCAAAATACCACATATCATACATAAGATATTGAATGTTATAGGTCGAATCATAGTCTCATAGTCACTTCATGCCATGGTCCAAATCATGGCTTTTCTTTGCAATGTTGAGGGCCAAATCTTGGTCTTACATACAAGTATCAGGGGCCACCTGGTCTTCCATGCAAGTATCACGAAGACAACTAACATCCTAGATGCAAATGTCAGGGGTCAGATCCTGGTCTCACAAACATATGTCGGGGGCCATATCATGGTCTTTCATACATATGTCAGGGGGCGCATCCTTGTCTTTCATACATAAGCCAGGAGCCACATCCTGGTATTTCATACATATGCTAGGGGCCACAACCTGGACTTCCATGCAAACTTCACAAAGACAACTAGCATCCTACATAGTATAGTTTGTGGTGATCAATCCCCTCAAACCGACTAACACCAATATAGATAAATCATTAATCAGCAACCTAAATCCTCTAAATTTAACCCTAAGTCAACCGGTCAACAGTCACCATGACATGGGGACCTTTTGGTCACGTCGTGGGCATGTATAGACAAAAAAGTCGACATGTTGCATATCACCATGACGTGGGCCTTCCTCTGCCACGTCGTGGGAACTAGCAGTTTGCTCCAAAACTCCATTAAGAACTTAATCCATACAGATCAAGGCCCAAAACTTCATATCTACTCTTTCACAATGGCTTAATAGATAAAGTTTCCAACTTTATCCATTAGGACCTTACCACAAGACAAGATCCTAAACCCTAAGTCCATAATAGCTACTACAAGAAAAATCTGAAATAGCTATGGAAGGTTGCTATGGAACGTCTTTCTGTTGTTATTATGCAACGGATCGTGCTATATAATGTCGTTCTATAGCTAATTTGCTACCATATTTTCTACGAAATGAATTTTCCGTAGCAAACATGAGAATTGCTATGGAAGTTGTCACCGATTCGAAACTCGTTGGTATATTGCTACCGATATTTCTATGGAAAACACATTTGTAGAAAATTTGCAATGAAATTTTAAAAAAAAAAATTCCGTTATAATTCTGCTACGGAATTAAATATTGTGGTTAAACTGCAACGGAATTTTGCAACAGAATAAAATTCAATAGTTGCTTTACTATGAAAGTAGCATTCATAGCTATTTACCTATAGAATTGTGCTATGGAATTTTATTTTTGTTGTTTCTTTTGCTATGGGAAAAAAAGTCTAGCTACATTGTCAGGAATTTTGTTACGAAATTAAACTCCATAGCAATTTGCTAAGGAGCCAATATCCTTGCAACTTTTGTTAGGAATTAATATTGTTTAGTTATTTAGCAAGATATATTAGTTACGAAAATCAATTTCGTAGATGATTTTCAATGGAGTAAATGTTCATTTCTATTTTGTAATGATTTTTGTGACAAAATTAAATTTTGTAGGAATTTTGCTAATGAAGTTATAATTCATAGTTATGTTGCTACGAAATTTTGCTACCAAAATCAATTTCGTAGCTATTTTGCTATGGAGTAAATTAACCGTTGATGTTTCGTTACAAATATTGTTAAGGAATGAAATTATGTTGGTATTTTGACGAGTTCCATATGTCTTCGGTGTATTTTTGTCCCTAGGGGTTTAGGATAGAGGTCTAAGAAGTAGCATTCATAGCTATCTTTTTACGAAATTGTGCTACGAAATTTTATTTCCGTTACATGTTTGCTATGAAAAAAAACCTAGCTTCATTGTTAGGAATTTCATTACGAAATTGAATTTCATAGCAAATATGTAAAGGAGTTCAAATTCATAGTTATGTGTTGAGTGCAAAATATTACTGTTAGTAGTTTATGGCTACATTTTAACAACTTAGCTACAAATTTAGCAACTTAATTTCCATCTTTAGCAGTGCTAATATAACAAAAAAAGAAAAACAGGTCAGTTAAATGAGTACATTAACTAGGTTATTACCTGTGTATTACTGTAACATCCCAAAATATTTCGACAAATTTTAACTTTTTAAAACAACCCATTTACCAAAGAGGTAACTACAAAAACCATTGTTTCTAAAAGATTATTTAAAATCGGAATCGTTTACAACATAGTTTTCAAAACATTTTGCATTATCAGAGTTTCCCATAAATCATAAGTCTCAAAACACGAGGATGTGTACGGTCACGCCTTCACTCTGCCACGATCCACTAAAGTACCTGAAACCATAAATCAAAACTATAAGCACGAAGCTTAGTGAGTTCCCCAAAAATACCACCACATGAAAAAATAACATATACCAACAACTAACAACATGTTATTGGTCCAATCAACCATTGGGTTGGAATACCCAGAGGCCATCAACCATCGAGTTAGAATGCCAATACACTATGGGTCCAATCAACCATCATGTTAGAATACCTCATGCCCTCAACCATCGGGTTGGAATGCCTATACACTATGAGTCCATTCATCCTCGAGATGGAATAATCTCGGGCCCATTCAACCATCGGGTTGGCATGCCCCGGCCTGTTGGCTTACGCACAAAGCAGTAAAGCCTCAGCCACCGACCAAACATGTACACAGTACACATATAACAGGTATTCATATAACAACCTACACCTAGTTCCACAGATATACATATCACTAAGAATAGAAACATTCCATCTACCATGATACCGATCTAACAGATCATAACAGCATAAACATGCATAACAGGATATCAATCTCAGGGTCGGCTGATATGGGCATATTTAGGTATAAAATTCATGCATTATCTTAATACTTTATGTTGATTTTATCTCATTTAATGAACAAAATATGCTTAATTAGTTTTAAAATATCATTTTCAGTAACAAATACATGCTCGGAAGGAAAAGCAAGCGGAATTGGCAAGTGGAAGCTTGGATCTTGGATTTTGAAGAAAGAAGGATGTTGTTGGACAGCTTGACCCCTCGTCAGTGTTTTGGCCACATCTCATTACTCGTAACTCCGATTGACAAGATTCAAAATGTACTGAAAATTAGACAAAATTTTAGACGACTTTCGTGTTTTGAAAAAATGTTGATTCCATACGAAATCGACGAGTTGGGTCCAAAAACTCGACGAGTGGCCATGAAAGTTCTCGATTCAATAGTGCCTTGCCGTACATGCGTTTTAAGTGAGAAACTCGGCGAGTTTATCCATAGAACTTGATGAGTTGGAGCTATTTTCACAATCTATATAAGGATCGTTTTCACCCGAAACCCTAACTGATTTTGGAGATTTTTTGGCGACTATTGACGATTAGAAGGGTTCTTGGAGCCCTGGTTTTCGAGAATTCAACCTAGAAGTCAAGTTAGAAGAGATCAAAGACAATAAACATTACTATTTTTCTTAATATTTTGCATAAACCATGTTTGAATCATTAGATTTCATTTTTAGGATGCTATTTGTTGTAGATATGAGCTAAAAGCTTTTTACTTTTGTTTAGACTAGATAAACTTATAAATATGGTGTGATTTAATGGATTGGATTAATTTGATTTGGTGAATTATTTTGTTAAGCTTGTTAAAGACCCTTATTTGTTAATTATAATTATTTTCAGCTAATAATCAATTTATTGAGTTGCATGAACATCTTCTTAATTTCTTGAATCATATAGTTTTGTGAAAACAATATTGGATGCCTAGTAGTAGTGAATATGAACCTAGGGTTAACTAGAAAATAAGTAAGTTAATGTGTGAGCATGTGTGATAACCAACCACATATGATTTAATTGAATGAAAAATTTAGTTGACTAATATTACAAGTCTTACTTGATTCGAACTAAACACTAGGAAACTTGTTAGTTTAATCACTTGATCACTGCTTTAATTAAATTGTTTGCTAAAGGATTAGTAATAGTTAACATGAACCTAATCACATTAGAAAACGGTAACCATTGACATATTAATCCATTGCACTTGCCACGAAATCAACCATATGAATAAGTGAATCGAATCTAAATGGAAGTTTCTTTAATTTGACTGAATCTAGTTGTCTTTTGTTCCTCTTTTATTAGTTAATTGCCTTTTTTGCTAAAGTGTTTAGGAAGTTACTTAAGTTTCTAGTCTTGTAAAACTAGAGAAAACCCCATTTTTAATACTTGTTTTATTTAGATAATATTAGCTTTAATTTTAATTGTTTACTGTTCCCTGTATTCGATACCCTAATTGCCTGAACTACACTGCTAATTGATAGGTACACTGCCTTTCGTTTGTTTGTTTCTTTTTCTAAGTTAATAGGATTAAAACTAGTATATTCCACACATACCATCGATATTGGTGCCTTCGACCCGTAAGTACAGTGAGGAAAACTCACCTCACAAGTAGTGCATAATTGATAAGGCCTGAATTCGAATCTTAGCTCCCGACTCAAATGCCTACAACCACCATGTGACCAATTCCATCAAAATCCCGAAATACCCAAAATTCCCTCACAAGTCAAACTTGGTCAACCAGGGTCAAAGTTAAAGTCAATGGTCCGGGTCAACAATCCATGTTGACCCAACTCGACGAGTTCCTACATAAATCAGACGGTCGGGAAAATCCCAGCCAACACACCGAGTTGGCTTGCAAACTCGCCGAGTTTACCCAAGCTTAATACATTTTAGCTGATCCTACGATCTTAGGGACTCCAAGACTCAGATCTAATCTCAAATTCTATCAAAAAGGATAAAGATTCCAACTTTATCCTTTGGGGCTACTCCAAGTGTTCAAAAACCCATCCACAAGGCTTAAAGATTCAAGGGCTTAACCAATAAGTACAAAATACTTGAGATCTGGAACCCAACCTTTCTAGAAGAGATTCTAGCCTCAAAATCGACCCAAAGGTTGGTGATTTATAGACATGCATGTCCAATACATGTCTTGAACCCAAAATGGGTAAAAAATGAGAAATATGACTTAAACTCCATGCATGACATCAAAACTTGACCAAAGGCCAGATCCAAACCACTACAAGGTCATCTTGACCTGGAGATTCATAAAGTTGCAAAGTTTATGGGATCCATCCATTGCAAAATCCAAGAATAAGAAGAAAAAGGGATAAAGTTCAAGATCTTGCTACATAGAGGAATAAAAATCAGATCTTGGACACTTACAAAGGTCCAGAAGAGTGCCAAACTGAAGATCGGGGCTTTGCTTGCTAGATCCTTGCCTTATTCTTCCAACTATCTTCTTCTTTTGCTCCAAAAATACCATACAAGCTCACAAATGAGAGGGAAGGATGATTAAGGTTCATGAGGGCCGTTATGGGGTTTTGGAGGCTGATAAAAGATCAGCCCTATGGACTTAAGGGGATTAAATAGGGTGCAAAACCCTAAAATTTAAGTTTTCCCAACTAGCCACCAACACGTCGAGTTTTCCCTCACCAACTCTGTGTGTTGGTCCATAAAATACACGACCCAAAGCCCTTCAACACACTGTGTTAAAGCTACCAACACGTTGTGATCCAAAGGAAAAACATGCTTAAAGAAATAAATCTCATACCTAGAAGTTGGGATGTTACAATTACATGATTGAAAATTTAAAATAACATAAATTATTAAAAAAAAGTCATTAAACATACATTAAATTTGCAACCATAAATTATTTATTTTCAAAGAACAATATTTTTATCTTATTTGTTACAGTTTTAGTATAAACACTATTAAGTCTAAACTAATAAATATTGTTAACCTTAATTATTAAGGAATTTTATTTTTATACTTAATAATGTAACGTTTTAAAGATATAGTACTAATTATAAAGTATTAAAAGTCCAACATCTTATATTAATATTAAATAATATAATTTTTTCAAATGTATAATCTATAAAATAAAAATGTTCAACTTATATTCTTATTTAAAATGTAAGTCACACTTTTTATGTTAATTTGTTTTTTGTATATATGAAACCATAAAGAATAAATAATGACAAACAATTTTTAATTTCATGTTTGCATCTTTAACAACATACTCGATGGAACTAAATCATTTTGAGCTCGTAGCCAAAACAAAAACGGTGTAAATGATTATTAGAAGTGAATGAGCTCAATCTTTCATGTTTATACACAAATAAAGTAAAAATATAAAAGTACATTTTCATTACTTGCATATAGTCCAAAGTCAATCTAAATTATTGTAACACCTTGTTATGAAAGTATTAATTTATGGATTTCAGAGGCCAAGGCTAGGGACGTTTTGGTCTTTCATGGGTTCATAGTTTTATTCGAGAAGTTTTGGACCGAGGTGTGTCGCTAGAAGCGTTAGGCTTCTCGCCACTTTTTAATGGATATAAAGTTCGTCAGAAACAGACCTAGGATGAAGGAGTTATAGCATTTTGAGATTGTTAACATTTATGATCCCTTAATGGAAAAGTTGGCAAGGCAGTCCCTTGCATGCATGAAGTGCACGCATGTGTGCAAGCGTGTGTTTAGCTGGGTACGCCCAACATAAGGTTGGGTTATGCCCAATGTACAAAGGGAAATGGTCGCGGGTGCCTTAGGCGTACGCCCAACGTACGTCCAGTGCCCAAAAATCCTAATTTTAGGGTGAGCCACTATATAAAGAACATAATGGCTCAAACCCTAGCCTCCTTATCAGCCTCCCCAACCTCAGAGAAACCCTAGAACACTTCATCCCTTCCTTCCTGTGAAATCTTGAGCTTAGGAAGCTCATCTTGGTGGTTTTAAGCTTGGAAGAGGAAAGAAGAAGTTGTCAAGGAGGAACTTGGGAAGTTAGAGCTTATAGATCTGGAATAACATCATCATTTAGAACCCTTTGGAGGTATAAAGTTCACAACTTTACTTAAGAATGCTTAGATCTAGTGTAGTGTGATTTTGGAGTATTTTGGTCCCAAGAATGGATCTTTGTGATGAAATCTCGTTTGTAAGCTTAGGGTTGCCACCCTCGGAGCTAAAAGGGTCCCTTAAGCAGTAAAGTTGCCATCTTTGAGGTCTTAATGGGTTCATGCATGAGTTAAGACCATTTCCATGAAAGTAGAAAGTCATTTTTGGAGTTTGGGCTTGTTTGGGGCATGTAAAGTCACCAAGTCATTGACTTTATGGATTAAGACATTAAAAAGGACTTGGATCTAAGACTGTAGCTTCTGGATCAGAGTATTAAGCACTTAATGAGGAAAGGGCTTAACAGGGGGTTACGTTGAGAGTACGTGCAGGTACGCCCAACGTACTCACCATTCACCCAGTATGCTTAGCATATGAGAGTGTACGCCCCGCGTACTCTGGCAGTTTGAGTTTCAAGTTATTGGGCCTCAGATTGGGCCATGCTTTGGACTTTGGGCCTTAGTGGGCCAGCAAAAGTCAGAAGATGTGGGCCAAGTAGATGTTTGGGCTTAGGGTAAGGCCCATTAGAATAATTGGGCTCGATTTAGCAAATTGGGCCATTATTGGGCCACTAGTGAGCCTGGGAAGCTTACTTAGTATTGGGCCTTAGATATGGACCAAGTTGGACTAGGGGTAGAGTGGTCATTTTACCCTAATAAGGATTAATGTATTGGACTAAGTGATGTTTGGTATTGGTAGTTCGAGAAGCCGAAGGGTCAGCTGTTCGGGAATTTTCCAGTCAGCAGCCAGAGGAGTATCATCAGGGTTCAACAGTGTGAGGTGAGTCTCCTCATTATGTGAATGGGTCTACGGCCACAATGCCGACCCATGTAGTTTATGAGTAGGAAGACTCAGGGGTTAGCCCTAGGCACTATATGCTAGTATGTGATTCTGGATCAAGGTCCAATATCGGGCGGGTGACCGAGGAATGTTTTTATGATGGTTTGTACTTGTTATTTGTGTGAAACTCGCATGTGCCTGATGTAATGCCTGTGTTTCCGGGCTTGCCATTTTTAGCGATGTAATAGTCTAGGTTAACCTTTGTAACCCGTTTTGAAATAATAAGATTGTATTATTTGAGTATTATGTGTTTTGTGCTTAATTGCTTAATTATGTGGTTTGATTAATTAAGAATAAAAATAAGCGTCAAAATTTAAGTGTAAAATAAACTTGATATCTTTTGTTAATGTTGTAGTAGTTGAAATGAGGTTTCCGAATATATATAGAACGCCCAAATCTGACTTCGTATGAGGAAGTTATGATTTATCGAAGTTTCGGCTTAGCGGTATGCAGCCTGAAATACTCGATTTGAGATCGAACGGTTTTTAGTCGAAGCAATCTAAACGAGAGTCGAAGATCTCGTTGTTGGTATCGAAGCGATAAAAAGTTGGGCGAGAACGGACGTCAAACGAAGAAGTTATGAATTTATAATGAAGTTTTTCTGTCCCGGCCTATTAAAAATAAATAATAAAAATAAAGTTAAAATTAGCCGACGGAGTCTAAACGAAAGTTGTAGAGCGTAGTCTCACCTTCGCGTGGATATAAAGAACGTCGAAAACGGAGTTCGTATGAAGAAGTTATGAATTTCCAAAGTTTATTAAATAATTTGTATTTAAATTTAATCTTTAATTCGGATGATTATCCGAAGGAGTCACCGATCTGATCCGAAGTACGCCCCGCGTACACCGAGGAATATCGACACTCGCACTCGATCACTTCGGATACGTAAGCAGTGACGATTTCGGACATGTACGCCCCGCGTACTCCGAGGCTCCAGCCTCCTATAAATAGGATGCGAGGGCAGCCGAGTTCTTTTGCTATTTTCTCTCTTCTCTCTCCCGTTTTTCATCGATTTGCATGCCAGAAATACCCCGAAGCCCCGGTAATATTCTCGAGCCCCGAGGCAAGTCCCGAGATCCCGAGAAGTGCAGTTCCCGAGCCGAAGCTCTGCCTGCGAGAAGTTCGATTTTTGTGAAGATCTTCCAGATCTGCTGAGGATTACTACTTCTGCAAGTCGTAGTGCTGTCCGATCATCTTCTGATCAGGTGAGTGTATACTACCTTTCATAAACACGATAATAATACAAGTATGGTTTGAGTGTATTAAGTATATTGTTGTTTATATGTGTGAATGTGTATTCACTTTCTTCTATCTTATGGATCTGATTATTTCTCTATGAAATACGTGTTCTGTGTGTGTGTGCCTCATCTGTTATGTGGAATATGTATTGATTAAAGCATGCTATACAGGTTTTTAAAATATGTATAAAAATGTATATTTTATCTACTAATATGTTGGGTAGAACATGGGTAGATAGTTGGTGTGTAATAAACAGATGAGAGGCCTCGTTGTTGTTTGGTTTAGTCATCTAGCGGAGTTTAGATGATGACCACGGACTTTTCTAGATAGTCTTGTGGAACATTAGCAGGCTCGCCACCTGTAGGTGTTAATGAACTTGGGTGTTCATTTGCTGTACTCCATCCCCCTCATGGTTGCCTTATTTGACTTATATTGCTGAGGAACCCCCGAAGCATGTGTTGTCGCCCCGATGAAATATTCTTAGACTAGGTCCCTTATGTTAGTTGTTTTAGGGACATAAAGTGAGAATAACGGGAATGGGTAACTGGGTTATTGTTGGTTGGTGGAAATTAAATATGATTATTTATTGTGGGTTGAAAACCCTATATGCTCACCAGGCTCCCAAGCCTAACCCACTCAGTTTTAATTTATATTACAGGAAGTGGCGCGAGGGCATAAGATGGATGAACCATCAAGTTGTTTTGTTTACAAGTCTGTATATGTATATATCTGTTGAATGACTTGTAATGTTATCGTTTATGCTTATTGGTCTGTATCGGAACATGACACCCCGAGTTTTGATTATATAATGAAAAAATACATTTCTTTTATGAAATGCTTTGGTAAACATTGTTTTATCATGTTTTGTTTTTGGGAACAAATTCCGCAACTCTTTCAAATCAAAAGGATTTACTCAGAAATTATTTTTAAAGCATAAATGAAAATCGGTCTTTTTTGGCCGAGATTTTGGGGATGTCACACCTGATAGGGAGGTAAGTATGGGGGAGGTCCCGTATCTCACCACTAGCAGAGTATGGACGGGGTTCCGTATCTCATTAGTAGTAGAACAGAGGTAAGGCTCGAGATAGGAGAGAGGTGAGTGTAGGCAGGGGCCCGTATCTCACTATCAGCAGGAGCGTGGATGGGGTTCCATGACTCGTTAGTAGCAGGACAGAGGCGAGGACCTAGTTAGGCGTGGTCTTAAATCAGGAGTATAGTAGAGTATATTAGCCACCTATTGTGTGTTATGTTATATGTTTGTATGCGTTTAACAGGAGAGGCCTAGAGACAGGCGGGGCCTAAGAGAAACAGATATGTATACCGAGCGGGGCTGGATGCCAGGCGGGGCCTGATGCCGGGCGGGGCCCGATGCCGGAGCTAGTCCGATGTCGGGCAAGTCCCGATGCAGTGGGCGGGGGTCCAGTATGTGGTATGTGGTAGGTTGGGGAACTCACTAAGCTTCGTGCTTATGGTTTTCAGTTTTGGTTTCGGGTATTTCCGGTAGCAGAGGGAGGAGCTCGGGGTGATCGCATGGCACACACCATTGTTTGTTTAGCCTGAGATGTTTTACTCTGATAAAATAAAATAATGTTTTAGACATGATACTTGGATGTGATATGTTTTGAATGAATGGTTGACACTTATGGTTTTATTATTAAGGTTTTAAAAAGAAATTTTTGGTCATGATTTTTGGGTCGTTACAAATTGGTATCAAAGCCTTGGTTTGAGGGATTCGGACATACTCTCGGGTGTGACTGAACTCAAACTGAGGGCATGGTATGAAAATTTTCAAAAGAAAATCATTTTTATAAAAACGTGTTCTGAGAAAAGGAAAAGAGTTTTGAAAAGAGAAAAGGGTGTGGTGCATGCAATCAGCCAAGCTCAAGTAAATTCTCCCAAATTACCCATACTAGTATATGTTATGATATGATTATGTGATCAGCATGCTAGTTTAGGGCCAAGGATCTAGAAGGATGTCTTGTATGCCTGTTATATGCGTTTATTGAGTTGCATGCTAGTATTGATTAGTTAGTGGTAGGATAGCATATTTAGGTTATGCCTGATTATATGAGCTTTATGAATTGCATGCTAGTGCAGATTCCTGTGTAGGGGATAGAACAACTTGATTAGAGTATGTGATTAGTTTTCCCAATTCCAGGATGTTGCTTGCTTTGTACTATTAGGAGTTCTAGTTATCTCTAACTAACTAGTAAACGAATATGTTAAGTTACATATTGCAAGGACTAAATAATTTCAGAAGATTAGGTCTAGCCCTATTCTTCAGCTCTTGTCTGAGTCCAACCGTTGTAGGGTAGGACCTCTCATTTGAAGAATTATATAGTCTGAGTGATATGTCATGGTATTCGCAAGTTAGTTAGGGGGAGATAACATGGACTTCTTGTTGGATTAGTGTCTAAGCGCATAACTACATTTGGTAAGTACTTGACCTAGTTGTGCATGGTCCTTTTGGGTTGCCTTCACCATAGCAACTTGACAAGGTGATTTATGGAAAGAGAGAAGATACTATGATTTATTAATACATTATAAAAATAATATATTAAAAGAGAAATCATATTATTTAATTAATATTAGTCATAAATTAATTAGGAATTAATTTGGTGACTAAATGAGATTAATTGAATAAACGGGTCTTAAACTGTCAAATGTGTGATAGTTGAGTTTTGGGGTGGGAAACCTAATTGATTAAAGGGGTGAACGAAATTATGATGGGAGCCCATCATATTTTCGTCCATGGCCTGTATTCCAGAAGGTTCCGTGGGCTACTTAGGGTTTAAGATGTCCATTAGGGTTTTGACTGAAACCCTAGCTGCCCACAGACCCTATGCATGAAATTTTTGGCCATTGGTTTTCTAAGAATCCTAGAGCCTACTTTGTGTGCCTCCTCCCCTCTCTCAAATACTACCCTCTTGCTTGTTGGTGTTTGTAAGCCATTAGAGGAGTTACACTTGTGACTCTAAGCTCAAGGACGAAGAAAGATCAAGAGTACTTGAAGAGATAATCATCTAGATCTCATTAGTTACATTAGTTTTGTAATATGTATGCTAGATCTAGGGTTTCAAATCTTAGATGAATTGCATGTACAATAGAGAAACCTAGATCCAAGTATTAGGGTTTGCATGTGCATATAGGAAAGTTCTTTTGTGGCTCAAACCCATCAGTGGTATCAGAGATATGTTTGGTTTCTATTGTATTGATGCCTTGTTTATTCTTTCAAGCTTTAAAATCGAGTTTTGTGTTATCTGCTTGACGAAATCGGTGAGTCCCAATGTGGGATCGACGAGTAGAATGAACTTGACGAGTCCATAAGGGGACTCGGCGAGTCGGAGCGTAAGACAGATGAATTTTCGGGATTTATTGCTGTTTTGATGAAGGATAATTGCTAAAATCGTTTTCTTATAACAAAATCCGAATTTTATTGTTTCTATGTGATTATCCTTTCCAAAACAAAAGATAATTTCTAATTATTTGAATAATAGTTTCCTTATATGATAAAAGTTGATTATTTAAATTAATTTGGTAAATTATCTTGATTAGGTCAAATTCAGATAATCATTAAATTAATTGTTTAATTTAAAATTATTTGTTATTTGATCCTTTGTGTTTTGAAATGTTCAAAACTTGTCCTCAAGTTTTGAAATTTAAATTTTGTGATTAAAATGTTTAATTTGAACTATTTAAATTTCAAACCCTAGAAGTTTACAAGTTTAAAATTAAACCTTATACTTTATTATATTAGAAGATTAATATATATATATATATATATATATATATATATATATATATATATATATATATATATATATATATAACTTAAAATGCTAGTCTTACCGTTAGTAGTCCTCATTCACGAAGCCGGTCCATAAGGGTGGTATAAGGTTCTGGCCTATAAAATGGTCGTTTAATGGGTGTCCACTCTCACCCACCGCTTCCTTGATTGGTGGAGGGTCGTTAGCCGAACGGGTAGGATAGGGCAACCCTTTCTCATTAATAAGTCTAATGAATTATTAAAGTAACTAATTTTTTTAAAAAAATTCCCAATCGTAGTTACTTTAGGTAAAAGTGAATTGATGCAATTCCATGAAATTACACTTTGTACCCTTGCTAAGACGTTAGCGGAGCGTGTGTGGTTAACCAGCACACTAATTGGGCTCTAAGTAAAGGTGGCAAAGGGTGACTCATTTTTTGTCATAGTTCCATGGAGCGTGTGTGGTTAACCGACACATCGAATAGGTGACTGTAACAATGAAGGCACCATGTAGATTTGCATGGTTATTCACACCCGCTTTGTGATCCTCGGCATCCCCGTTACAAACTTGAGGGGCATATCGAGATTTAAACATGCCATTGAAAAGTTTAATGAATCTCAAAAGTTCTAGGAGTACCAAATGAATACACCAGGGTTATATACAATGAAGATCTAACAAACAATGGGATGTGTGACTTCCGCCTCATTTCCTGTTCCTTGTTTGGTTGTGGGCTTAGGGCAGATTCACACAACTGATTGTCTATTTGATCTAGATTGTATATAACTTTTATCCATTTAGTACTCACAGAAGGAATTATAGAGTCATTTTTTCTTATCTTTCATTACACCAGAAGATATAGGATTTTCTGAAGGAACAGGTGAACTTTTCTAAGAAGAACTTTCAGTTTACTTTACATCACTAATACACTTATGAACTCACCATCTTAAATCCTGATCTACTCTTTCAAAATAACTTTTATTCTTAGGAAACTAGTAGACAGGTACGCACACTGGGATTCAGAAGACAAAGTATAGTAGCTTCATGTCTTGTTTTGTTATTTACTTTTGGATTCAATCTTATGTGAATCACTAAACACTTTAATATTAATAAAATGGTTGTTTGTTACTATGATTACTATGATACATGTGTTGTGATACTAAACATGACGTCCTCTGCCCTCGAACATTTCCGTTGTTCCGGTTTGGGGGTGTGACATTGGTCAACCACCTCGTATGCTCGTCAATGCGAGGTTTCTTGTACATTCAACGTACATTTGGAGTACGCCCCACGTACTCGCATGGGTCAGCCCATGTTGAGTTAACTCGGTTAGGTTGACTAAGGTGGGTTGACTCAGTGGATTTTATTGACTTTGACCAGTTGACTTTGAGTTTGACCATGTTTGTTTTTTGAGGGTATTTTTGGTATTATTGGGGTTTTGATAGAATTGTTCACTTGGTGGATGTAGGCATTGAGTAGAGAGTTGAGATTTGGTGTCGGGCCTCATCAGTTCTGTTCAGCTTGTGAGGAGAGTTTTCCTCACTATTCTTGTAGGTCGAAGGCACCAATGTCGGTCACTGGATTGATATCCTATTATGCATGCTATTGTGTTGTTGTGATCTGTTAGATCGGTATCCTGGTTGATAGGATGTTGCTTAGTGATTTGTAGATCTGTTTGACTAGTTGTAGATTGTTATATGATTATCTATTATATGTGCACATGTTTGGTCGGTGGCTGAGGCTTCACTGCTTTATGCGTAAGCCAATATCTGGGGCATTCCAACTCGATGATTGAGGGCCTGAGGTATTCCATCCCGATGATGACTGGGCCCATAGTATGTTGGCATTTCAACCTGATGGTTGGTGGGCCTAGGGTATTCCAACCCGATGGTTGATTGGACCCATAGTATGTTGGCATGCCAACCCGATGGTTGATTAGACCCATAGTATGTTGTTATTGTATATATGTTATTTGTTTTGTTGGTACTTTGAGGGGACTCACTAAGCTTTGGGCTTAAAATTTTGGGTTATGTTTCAGGTATCTCATATGATCGTGGGAAGGCAAAGGCTTGATCGTATACCTCCTCGTGTTGGGTCTTGTGATTTTGGGAAAAACTCTGATATTAAACATGTTTTGAAAATTACAATGTAAACAATTATGATTTTTATTTGGTTGAAAAAGTTTAAATTTTATGAAATTTTATGGACGTCACATTTATTATACACTGATCTTGGGATATTTTTACTTTATACCTTGTTTTGTTATGGGGTTTTTTTTTTTGAAAACAATGGTTTCTTTTGATTTGAAAATGAAAATTTTTATCATGATTTTCGGATGTTACACTATGTAAACATCAATTTCAAGAAAGGAATTTTTCAAGTTTTCACTTTGAAGGGGAGCAAACAGAGCAAACATCAGATGTTATTTTTCTAAGGGGGGGCATATATTAACATTCTATCATCTCCTTATCATCAATCATTTTGTTGCAATTCATGACATACTGATTATTTCTGCTACTCTTGGTACTTCTATTGCTGATAACCAAAATTGGGAAGTCATACACTTTATCAGGGGGAGTATTTGTTAAAGCTAAAAAATTATCAAATGATGACCTTTATGACTTCATTGAAGATTATTTTTGACATCATCAAATAGGGAGATTATAAGGTCACACCTTATGATCTCAAAAACGGTACATGCTAACCAACAGCACCGACGCCAACGTCACCACCAGTGCCAACATCAACACAAGACCTATCAACGTATGCGTGAAGATAATGATCTTGATGATCTTTGTATATTAGGTAGTTATACATATATGTATAGAATAGATATCTGATCTGTAATCTTTGTGATTAGGATCAAACCCTTACTTAGATAGGTATACATCCCTTAATTAGTGGGATATCAGTTATGTAATCATATATATTCTACATTAGGGTGAAACCCTAATATAATGTCTTGGTTACCGTCTTTGTGACCTTCGTTCTCATGGTGAGAACACCCTTTCTTAGTGAAAGCATCTTTGTGATTATTTTTGTTTCTTTTTTTTTTTGTTTAGATTAATTTGTTCTTTGTTATTCATACTTGAAGTGTATCCGATCAATACAAACTTTCACCTAGTACTCGTCACTGACAGGAAATAAGGAGGGTGTTAAAGTATCTTAAGAAAACTATGGACTTTGGTTTGACTTATGTAGGGTTTCCTTCAGTTATTGAAGGATATTCATATGCTAGTTGGATTAATAATGTTGAGGATCACTCTTCTAAAAGTGGTTGGTTGTTTCTTCTTATTGGAGGTGTCATTTCATGGGCTTCTAAGAAACAAACATGCATCACAAATTCAACTACGGAATCTGAATTTGTAGCCCTTGCAGCTGTTGGAAAAGAAGGATAATGGTTAAGGAATTTGATCTATGAAATTCCTTTGTGGCGAAAGCCTATATCACCTATCTTTGTACACTGTGATAGTGTTGCCACCTTGGCAAAATCATATAGTAAAGTGTATAATGGAAAGTCGCAACATTTGGGTGTTAGGAACAACATGCTACGTGAGCTCATTATTCATGGTATCATTTCTGTTGAGTTTGTTCGATCTTAACAAAACTTAATTGATCACTTCACAAAAGAGTTAGATAGAGACTTGGTAAATAAGTCTGTTATAGGGATGGGTTTAAGGCCCACTTGATATCTCTATGGGTGAGACACCCAATTCCCTTCTAATACAAGGTTAGAAGTTGAATTCAATGTAGAAAGCTTGCTTATGGAGATTGAAGCATATTTAGTTTACTACATCCCAATGTATGTGCTTATAACCTGTATTGTTAAAGTAGGTTGATTAAGTTCTTAATAGTTCTTTTGAAAAAGCGCATTAACAGGTGCATGATATAGAAGAACTACCTATATGAGTGTGAAGTGTTGTCGCTTCAGAAAGCTTGAGCTAGGATTTTATACACTCATGAATGGATTAGACACATGGTTGTAATAGTGTCAAGTATGAAACATTAGATATTGTGTTTAACTTATGTGTATAGTATCTTCAGTTACTCAAATGAGTTGAAGGGTTAAATCCTTTGGATACCTTGATTCTCGAGTATTTGACATGTATGTGATACTAATGACAAAATTCAATCTTCAAGATATTTTCATTGATGCGTAAGTTTGATTTTGTGTTTGCTTATAGTTAATTAAGGATTACACTAAAATGGGGGAGGAATGTGGTGATTTTAGTGTTATCAACATATTTTTGGGTAATTATTATTAATAATGAGATAGGCCAATCTCCATTTACTAACCGAATTTGGAGGTGCGGGGTGCACACTCGGTGTGATAAATGTGAACTTGGGAATAACGAGTTCCAAGGGCAGCGCCACTGGGTGCAGGGTTCCAAGGGGTTGCAGGCCCTTGGCGGGTTCTAGGGGCAGCACCCCGAAACCTAAACGGCTTTTTTACATCGGGTATGATCGTGTTTATCAAACACTTTCTGAAATCTGTAATTCGTCCCTTAATTTTCTTACAGTATTTCAGTGTCAATCGCAACTTTTATGGTTTTCTCTTGACATGTGCAATATGATCCAACTTTTAAATTTTCGTTGTCACTCACTTGTTATGCTAATATTATCATATAACGTGAGCTTACCCAAGAACATGACAAGCCATCACAGATATTTTGTATGCTAGATTTATCGTTTGTTCAAGTTATCTATCGCTGATTCCGTAAGCAAATATGTTAGTTTTTTTTCTCCAACTCAATCGAGCCATGACACGAATATAGGAAAATATGGATTGGAATCACAATTTAAGCATTTACCCCATTTATAGGGTAGGCAAAGCAAATAGGCCAATAAAGGCATCTAGTGCCTTTGATCATATGCCATGGATTGCCATGTGGTGGTAAAAGCTTTGTACCATTTGGAGTCTTTTAACGTGCATATGGACAAAAAATGTCACCAAACATTTTTCAAGGCATCTAAGTGTAAAATATTTCATTTGAGTATCCAATAAAGTCACATCACTAAAGTTTGGACTAAATTTGAATTTCGGAACTATCAAATCTAATAGTCGCAATTATTTGAGCCATGTTGGTTTGGGTGTGAAAAGAATGTTGATCATCAAATATTTATATCACGTTATATTGTTAAAATAAGATGATAAACTGATAACTAAATATATTATGTTACAATAAATTATATATAGAGATAATGATCATAATCGCTGTTCTTTTAAGGTTTTCTTTATAAATAACAACAAATTAGAAAATACCCGAAATAGTCATATTTATAATAGGTTATTATTTGTGAAAATATTGGTGGTTTGCACATTTTTATGCCCATAATGACTTCGTTTTAGTACCTGTTAAAATCTACAGCATCTATGAAATCTAATTTTGTACGAAAATCATAATGCACAGCATATAAGAAATTGTTTTGAAACCAAAGACTTTCCGTAACCAATTGCATATTTTTTGGAGCCAACTTTTTGTATATATATTTTTTCTGATTTCACTAATTTTTTCAATCTTACCATTTTTGGAATTGTTAAGATAATATGAGTTCAAATATTATACGTGATTATTTTATGGGATATATACAGTAAAGTCCTAATATTTTCATCGATTTGACAAGAAAGTCCTAAACTTTATTTTTTTGACAGTAAAGTCCAAATTACCGACAGTTTTTGACACTTTTACCCTTTTTTCCCGGTTATCCGGTAATTAGGATTTTTTTGTCAAAAAAATAAAGTTTAGGACTTTTTTGTGAAATCGTCAATTAGGACTTTACTGTAAAAAAAATAAAGTTTAGGACTTTTTTGTCAAATCGTTGAAAATATTGGGACTTTAGTGTATATATAACTTTTTTTGGTTAGAAATTTAATGGTATGATACTCTTTAAGCATAAGAGTTATTGAAACCTTCACTAATCTGCTAGATCGTATTGAAATCCTTAACGTTTTGCTTCTTGTTAAATCGTTTTTTTAATCTCAAGAAACCGACATTGAAAAAAAATTGAGATAATTAAGAAAGAAAGAAAGAAAGAACCAGAGTAGTGTTGACTTTTTGCAACTCCAAAAATGGAGAAATAAGAAACCAAAAAAAAAAAACGAAATTGTCATTCTTTCCTTTCTCCACATTCACACCCTTTTGACTAGATATGTGTTGTTTGTGTTTGTATAAAGCCAGGGCAATTTCGTTTTTTTAGGTTTCTAATTTCTCCATTTTTGAGACTGCAAAAAGCCAACACAACCCTGGTTCTTTCTTTCTTTCTTGATTATCTCAATTTTTTTCAATATCTGTTTGTTGAGATTAAAAAAACGATTTATCAAGAAGCAAACGTAAAGGATTTTAATAGGATCTAGCTGATTAGAAAATGTTTCAATAACTCTTATGCTTAAAGAGTATCATACCATTAAATTTCTAACCAAAAAAATTATATATACACTAAAGTCCCAATATTTTCAACGATTTGACAAAAAAGTCCTAAACTTTATTTTTTTGATAGTAAAGTCCTAATTGACGATTTGACAAGAAAGTCCTAAACTTTATTTTGTTGACAAAAAAGTCCTAATTACCGGCTAACCGGGAAAAAAGGGTAAAAGTGTCAAAAATTGCCGGTAATTTGGACTTTACTGTCAAAAAAATAAAGTTTAGGACTTTCATGTCAAATCGATGAAAATATTGGGACTTTACTGTATATATCCCTTATTTTATTGTTATCTATTTCGGTGGTTCATCACACTTAGAAATTAGAGAATTGATATATATGATAGACCATTTGTTAAAAACTTTGGTCGAGAAATTCCCTTGGATATAAATTTTAGGATTTATACAAATTGGTTAAACATACGACGGATTTGAAAGACTAACATAATATGCAATATCACATACAAGATTAGGCCTAACAATTCTTGATACAACCCGCAACACGTCCTGCGACACGACACGAAATAAACGGACTTGGGTTGAGTTTTTCAACTTGTCAACCCGCCAACTCGTTTATTAAATGAGTCATATATGAGTTTGTCAAAAAAATTGGTTGATCCGCCAACCCGTTTAGAATTTTAATAAAAAAATTATATATTTTTTAAAATGCATTAAGTATTATTCATAGAAATGTAGGATTAATGTTTCTATTTATGTTTTTATTAACGTGGCTATTACATTAGCACTTGATTTTATCTATGTTTGTATTAACGTTTTAGTTTTAATATGTTTCCATGAATGTTTTTAATTTTCATTTACATCTAGATCTTATTCATGTTTAATTATCTATTTTATTTATGAAATCCAACCCACGAACCAAAATCTTACCCCCAACCTATGAACCCGTATAAATAAGTGGGTTGACAGGTTGTATATGAATTTATGTTCCAAACTCGCCAAACCATGACATGTATATTTGAATGGGTCGTATTCGGGTTGGTGTATTTTGACCCGCCAACCCGTGATCCGCTAACTCGAACATGACACGATTTTCAGGTCTATACAAAATGATTGAATCAGTTCTTTTATTGCTTAAAAGTTAGAACCAGAGTTTGATACAAATATAAATTAAACCTCTCTACAAATCACTCAACTCCCACTTAAAATAGCATATTCTAACCTAATCAATATAAACTAAGTTAGTTTACTTGATCTAAAACTCAAAAATACAAGAAATATAACAATGGCTGCTAGGGTTTGATGTAGAGTGAAGAACGAGAGAAAAGTGTGTGATATCTAAAGATAAATTGTTTCTTAAAATGAAACAACCTTAAACTCACCATATATCACATGCATAATGAAATTGGTTAGCTTGTGAGTCACTTAGGATCCCGTGTTGGACTAAGAAACTAAACTTCACAATTCAGTCCTGCTCAGCACGAGCAAGTCCATTCCTTCCATCTTTTTCACAACACACCCTCAACATCCAACACATTCACCAAACCAAACCAACACAACACAAGTTAAGTTAAACAAAATTTATACAAGCAAAATATTTATTGTCAAGTTGAAATTAATAAGAGATAATACTCATATTTCAACAAAGACATATCTACTACAATGTGTTTTTTCTAACGCCCTACATTAAAATATATTATACACATAACTGATGAGGATGATGTGAAGTATTGAGATTATTTGGTAAGTTTCAAATCATGTATATTTGTATCAGGTGGATAATAATAATAATTGAAGCGTCTCAAAAATAATGAGTAAAATTTTCATTTTTAAAATAACTCAAACTATTTATTCATTAACTCAAACACAATCAGAATAATAATTTTCTCAAAAAATTAGAGTAATTCATAAACATTCAATGCTGAATAAATCTCCAGGGGATGGCGTGCGATCAAGTCGAGCCCTTCCTTTTAGAACCAGAAATACTTGAAAACATTTTAAACATAAATTGTAAGCACAAGCTTAGTGAGTTCCCCAAAATACCACACACCATACATATCATTAGGCCTAGCCATGTGGTATATTCTAACCCAACATATAATAATAGGCCCAACCCTAGGGACCATCTTTGGGCTTTCTTTCAACCCATCATATAGTTATGGGCCCAACCCTAGGGCCTAGCCTTGGGGGTTATTTCAACCCTGATCATACACACATGCAAGAGTCACAAAGACAACTAGCATCCTACATACACAATCCAGTGGGTCGGCATTGGTGCCTTCGACCCACAAGTACAAAGAGGAGACTCACCTTAATCCAAAGATAATCGAATCTCATAATCGTCACTACTACAAAAGCTCCTCCCACTTAACACATCCAAAACAACCCTAATTAATTACTAAAGTAATAACCCATGATCAAAAATTCATTCCATCCACTCTTACTAAGGTAAAAGACCATTCTACCCATTCTAAGCTAACCCCAACTAATCATAGCCCAAAGCCCAAAAATTGTGCAAGTCCAACTTTGTGAGTACACCATGCATACGCCCTGCGTACCAAGATCTCACAGAAAAGAATATGGGGAACTACCAGTACGCGCTGCGTACTCAAGGGTTACGCCTTGCGTAATCCCTTACCTCATAAACTTCCCCATAATTCATTAATTCATGAAGACAAAACGAACTACTCTCATATCTGACTCTTATAGACGTCTAAAGTCACAAAATTCATGATTTTATGACTTTATATGGCTTAATGGAGTCTAAATCAAAACCCCAGTTTCTAATCACATTCCAATGACTCCAACCCTGGGTAAAAAGAAACAATCAAGATCCTATTTTTATGACTTCAAACCCTCATAAATGACAAGATATGACAATCACAAGCTCTGGAGTGGCTTTTACTAATAAGAACCAAACCGATGGGACCAAAATCTTGAAAAACTCTAAGCTAGACTATATCTATACCAAGGAATCATAAAGGTTAAGATATAGTCTAGCGAGGACGTCCATGTGAGGCTAGGTGATGGCGGCGAGCTCAACATGCGGCGATGTCGGCTGGAGAAAAGGTGGCAGCTACCAAGTTTAGGGTTAGGGTTACGGTTTAAGAAGGTGACGGGTTTATATGCTCCCGTCCAAAAATCAAACTTCAGCCATATTAACGTTTTTAGTCCCTCCTCTCATTCTTTTCAAATAAGGTCCATAAATTACCATTCAACCCCTTAGCCTCCAAAATCTATTCAATATAAGTCCAAATGATACCAAACACCCCCTAATTTCTGAAAATATTTACAAAATAAATCCCAGAATTACACTTTAACCCCCTAAAGTCTAAATTATATCATTTGGCTCTCCGAAACCAACATCCCGCTAAATATTATGGATTTTAGGGACATTTTAAAATAATATAAAATATAAATTTACATCTTGGGGTTCCGGGTTTATTATTTAATTACTCTATTTCAAATGGAATGTTACAACTCTCCTCCACTTAAATTAGATTTCATCATCGAAATCATTCCTTACCACTCCTGACACGCCAAATAACTTGAGTAACACGGCCACAGCCACAAGCATACCCGAGCCTTTCCAAGGCAACCGTAACCAACTCTCGCAGGGTTCTAAAATCCGAAGATGAACGAATTCCTTGCAACATGATCACGTTTACTCAATCTGAAATCTAGAGTCTCGAGATGGTCTGTCTCCTTGACAGACCGCCCACATCGAATCATTGCCGAATTCATTGCACTTATCTCCAAACTGGCTACTCAACTTCCGATAACTTGAGGTTCCCACAAAACACGGAGTCACAGACCAAATTTCCCTGTAATCCTGAATTTGATGTCCTTGGCATGTAGATGCCCCAAACCTCATCTCAATGATATGAAATCTTGCACTTGCATAATGCATTACGACTTCCTGTCATCCCTTACTTGGCTGATCAGTAAATACCCTTATGTCATTCCCTGAGACTATCGGTCTTGCACATGGTCCAACTGATGGGTTTTGGTCATAAGACATCCTATGTGCTCATACAAACCCTAAAGCTTGGATCTAGGTTTCTCTATTGTACATACTTTGAATCCAAGACTATAAACCCTAATTCTAGCATATGGAAATCAGAATTCACATGTAAATAGGTTTAAGAACATACCTTGATTGTTATATAGCAATAACAATCCAATTCCTCCTTGAATTGACCTTGGAAAGCAGAGAGTCACAAGTGTCACTCCTCTAATGGCTTACAAACACCATAAGCAAGTGGAGAAGGTATAAAGAGAGAGGAGGGAGGTTAGAATTCGTCCTTAGATGCTCTAGGGATCAAGTACACGAATTCCAAGGCCTTAGGGGTCTTTATATAGGGTTGGGATTAGGTTTTCAGTCCTTATCCTTATCTAGTTGCTTGTCCACCAAGCAACCATAAGATAACTCTTAGAAACCCTTATCCTAGTCAAATTCTAAGTGATTATCACCTCAAATTCGTTCACCATATATATATATATATATATATATATATAAGATAATCCTTACCTTATTTTGTAACTATCACATAATTACAATTCAGCCCCTCTAGTTTAATTAATTACACTTGATCACAAAATTAATTCTTAATTAATTATTGACCAATATTAATTAAACAAATATGATTTCTCCTTTAATATATTATTCTTATAACATATTAATAAATCATAATAACCTCTCTCTCTATTTATTTCTCCAATCAAGTTGCTTTAGTGAAGGCAACCCAAAAGGACCATGCACCATCGGGTCAAGTACATACCAAAATAGTTATGGACTTAGACACTAATCCAACAGTCTCCCACTTGGATAAGTCTAATAACTATTATGCGCATGACTTCAGATCCTGATCTGCAATCGTAGCTTTCCAAAGCCGCTGTCAACTCTGATCCTATCAGATACGCGTGTCCTTTAGATAAGGGATCATATATTCCTCCATTCTAGATATCATATGAGATATGATTTCAAATCATTCTCTTTGTACTATATCTCGATTTCTGATTTATGACGACTGACTAATTGAACAAATCAAATTAGCCCTAGCCCGGCCGAGCATTTATGTTTGTCATCACTAAACCATCGAGGGGCCCAAAGATATCGCTTTTATCCTACTTTGAATAAAAGGAATGGATAAACTTTGATACAATGCTCGCTTGCACTCACGCACCGAATCACACACAACAATATGTTTTATAACACCAAGTTACTGATGCGTTTACATATTATCAATGTGCAACCGATTTGCAAGATACAACCCACACATCTCGGTTTCAAGAATATAAGATGTTATCGTCTCACCAATCACTCGTGATACAATCCATGGAGTGATACAAGTGAGCGTGGGTCTAATCCAATGCTCAAATCACATTCATAAGCACTCATGAACGTTGTAGCAAACATTTGCTTATGTCTAATACTTTTCTAGACATTCCACACACCAATTCATGACAGTCTTTATTCATATCTACTTCCAACATATGAACGACTGTGGCCCGTTCGAATAATTCGATTATTCTTAATAAACTCAATTATTCTGGAAGTCAAAACATGCAAATGTGAAACACAAGAATAATACTAATCCCATATGGCCTCAACCCTTTGAGCATAAATAAAACACCTTTTATTTATCACCATATTGATTACTCATTATTTGTCGTTTCGGGTAATCAACTTCTTACTTGAATTACAACACTTGTCCCATGCTCCTAGCATGCACACAATGTTTACCTATGGTTCTTACTTTGTGAAATAGATCACATTGAACACATTTCCAATCATTCTCATTTCACAACTCCAAATCCCTTTCATAAGTGAAAGAATATCAAATTCTTGCTACTTATAGAATATGCTAGATTCTAACATTTTATGCAATGATCTCTTTTGTAATGTTACTGCACCAAAGTCACAAAGACTATTGCCAATGATATTACAAAGTCTTCTATCGGAGATTGTTACAAGACAATTCCATAGATGTGATGTCTCTCACTCAAAGTACTTTCTTTGAACATCCTTGTGCATAGAAGTTTCTAATCTAGTCATAGATTTCTTAATATTCAATTCCCAATATGGACACACTTCCATATTTTCCATATGACAACTCATTCTTAATAAAATCTTATCTATTCGTAATGATGTCGATATGGTCCATCCAATATGGAAACATTTCCATATTTTCCAATACTATACTTCCAACTACTCACAAGCGACCAATCCTCGTCGAACTTGGATTGTCCTTTGATATTTGTTTAATTATTTTAGTCTAAACCGATTCTAGTCCTTTTTCCCTCTAAATGTGCTCGACATTTTAGAATGGTCAAACATTAAAGCATTTGCAATCGATCCTATACCCGAAGCGTATGAGACACGATGCATAATGTTTTATTTGCTATGTTCTCAAAATTCGAATTGTGAAGAGGGATGCCGTAATCATAATCGAAATTTTAAGAACACACTTTGTACCTTTGACTAAATTTTATTAACATTTCTCAACCTAAACCTTTAGATTTGAAATGAAGCATAATATTCTCTCCCTTAATTATAGCAAAACAACTCTTCAACTATTGCGACTTTGCAAAGTATGATTCTTGTTTTCTAATTAATATTGCTAATCTTGCAATACTTTCCTTAATAATCATACAATCATTACTTTTATGCTCCCACTATCTTGATGATTATTATAAAACATAACACTTATGCTCCCACTAGCTTCGACATGTATTCATAAACATCTTAACTTTCAGAAAAACAATGCTTATTGAATTTCTTAAGTTCATGTTTCTAATACTTAGTGCTTTGATAATCTTTTATCAATGTTTCTTGAACTTATACACATTTGCCTTCGATAGTTCATATGTGTGTCTAAACAATTAAGACTAATTGCCAAACCTCACAATTCAAATTATGGAGAGGGATGTCGTAACCATAATTGAATTCGAGAATGCAATTTTACAATCACTATCTTCTTAAAATCTGTCTTAGTGAAAGCATTTCCTCACAATCATTTTCATGAAGGAAGAAATCTTATGACACTTAGATTTGAGCGGTGTATGTGTTCCTATCCATGTGAATTTGTTAAAACCAAAGTTTACGACAAATTCAAACTCATATGGACCGAACCTTTCTTAATCTTGATTTCTTGCCTTATGGTAGCACAGCTGCCCACCATGTCTTCCAAGTAGTTAAGCAGCTCACCCTTTCCTATCAATGTACCTTTCATTGATTAAGGTGCTTTGCCTTTTATGCGTTCAAAATGAGAACTCATAGAACACACATGCATAATTAACTCGATTGGATTGGCACAGAAACAAATAATGTCAACATGATAGGTTGTAAACCTCAACTCGTGTGCTAGTGATGATCGATAAGGTTTATTTGATTTGTTCTTGAAACCTTTCAATACCATTAAGACTCCCACTAACTCCTTGACATATACGATTCTCTTGTCAAAACATTTCTTGACAAACAAATATTTAAGAGTTAGTGTAGCTTTTATCAAAACTCTTCATAAATTGGTCCTAGTTGGTCTTTGTCTTATCCAAGACATCACAACTTTCCATATTTGATGAATGTTACAAACCTTCTTAATACTTTTCACTCAATGTCACAATCTTAACTTTAAGACTTGTTATTGGGACGAAGTATGATTGACTTCCTGATTTAACCATTTCTTCAATTCTTGATTCCTCTTCTTATACATACAATTGTACTAAGACTCACTTAGAGGATCAATTGAGATATGGTTCTTAATCACTAAGACATATCATAAAGCATAAAAGCTACTCTCCCTTCTTCTTAGAATGGAGAAACTTTTATCTTTCTGCCTACTTGATTCTTCTTATTCGTTCTGCTATTGATCTAAACCCTTTAATCAATTCAGAATTACACCTAATCTTGTAAGTATAACCATATTTACTAAACCTTTAGTAAATCATGACGAATATCTTTGTTACTCTTATGGTGAACTTGATCAACACGCAACTTTGTGTATTCGATCTCCAAGTCCTTTACTTGACACTTTGTCAATGAATTAGTCTAAATTTCCAAATATGAAATTTCTCATACATCATGCAACCAAGTTGCATGATTCCAAATTTCTGTCCAATTGAAACTTGGGCGATGAGAAATTGTCCCTATTTGGTAAATTCTCGACTTTTCAATAAACACCATAAATAAGAATCATATCCATTTGTTGTAGAAATATGCAAACACCAATTTTCATAACGATTTCATTGCAAGGAAATAAATAAATAAATAAGTCAAACAAAAATTTATTTTATTTATAAAAGCAGCGGAAAACATTTGTCCTTACAATGCAAAATCCATTGAAAACTATGTATTTCAAAAGAAAATTTCTAACAACTCTATCATAACTATCTAAAATCTAATCTTCAAGTCCATGCGATCAAGATCCATTCCTTGTGATTAGATTCATTTTGCTCTTTCACCAAGCTTCCTTTCTTTTCACCGATCCTGTAAAACATTCAAATGCAATCTTATTACATTATGTATTAAGAATTAATGAATAGGAACTCAATGGAGTTAGATAGTGGATCTTACCTGAAGCGCAGCCATACTCTTTGACTCTCCCAGCTTCTGGACTCTTCAGGCTCTTTGGGCAAACTTGTATCCAACGTCCTTTCTTTTGGCAGTAAACGCAGGTCGGTTCTCCTAGAACGTCCTCGGAAGCATGGTCGGTTGACTTTCCCAACAAATACGCTCCATTGCTTCGCCAAATCATCTCTGATTCAGCAGCAATGAGCTTGTAAGTTAGGTCAATAAGGTTGTCGTCATGATCCATCATATAATACTTTCTTTTGAACTCATTATATGATTCAGGAAGTGACTGCAAAACCCAATTCACAGCCAACTAATCTGGGAATGACACACCCAACATTATCAACCTATCAATGTGTGATTTCATTCCTAGAACGTGGGCACACACGGGTTTACCATCTTCATGTTTCATTTCCAATAGGGCTTTAGTGATATTGAACCTTTCAATTCTTCGATCTTGTGGGTTAGGGAGAACAATAGGAGGAGGAGGAAGTGAAGCATGATTTCTCGTTCCTCGATTGAATCGTGGAATACCATCTTCATGTGGAATGCTTTTTCCACGGGATTTGGGAAGACCATAGTTGTCGAACTTTGATATCTACAAAACGGGAGAAAACGAATTCAAGTTAGTTGATTGAATGAATCCTTAGTAAATCACCCAAATGAGATACTAAGGCTAGGACCCAACACAATATTCTACAACTCGGGAGAGGGATGCCGTAACCCTAATTGCAAAATATTTGAAGGTAAGTGAATGACGATTCACTAATTTCCACCACAAAAAACGAAAAAGAATTTAAGTTTTAAATCTATGAAAACTCCTAGATCCTTTGAGATACATTGAACTTTCAATGGCATGTTTAAATCTCGATATGCCCCTCTTGTTTGTGACTGGGATGCCGAGGATCACAAAGCGGGTGTGAATAACCATGCAAACTACATGGTGCCCTCACATGTTACAGTCACCTATTCGATGTGCCGGTAAACCACACACGCTCCACCGAACTATGACAAACATTGAGTCACCCTTTGCTACCTTTGCTTAGACCCATTTAGTGTGCCGGTAAACCACACACGCTCCACTAGCGTCTTCGCAAGGGCACAAAGTGTAATTTCATGGAATTGCATCAATTCATTTTTGCCTAAGTAACTAAGATTGGGAATTTTGAAAAACATTTAGTTACTTTTATAATTCATTATACTTATAATGGAAGGTTTCGTCCTATCCTACCCGTTCGGCTAACGACCCTCCACTAGTCAAGAGTGCAGTGGGTAAGAGTGGATACCCATTCAATCACCATTTTATAGGCAATTTCCTTAAACAGCCCTTATAGACCAGCTTCGTGAATGAGGCCTACTAACGGTAAGACTGACTTTTACTCATACATATATATAATGTTAGACCTTTAATGTTATATATAGTATATGGTGTATTTTATACTTTCAAAATACTAGGTGGTCTAATTTAACAATTATACTTTTAATTCAATTAAATTGTAGACCTAAACTTTTATGGATTTATTAAACCTCTTTTAATTATACACCTTAATTAATTAATAAAACCATAAGGGTGTGATTTGCACTTTTTCAAAACAATACTAGAGTTTTAGAATTTAACATTCCTAATTAAACTTTTAATCAACTTTTAAATTCCAAAACTTGAGGGCAAGTTTTGAAACATTTCAACACATTAAGGTTTAGAATTTAAATATACATCAAAATTAAACAATTAATCAAAATTTAAATTCCAAAACTTGAGGGCAAGTTTTGAAACCTTTTTCAAAACATTAGGGTTTCAACTATTTAAATTTCAAAACAACAAAACTTTTGGGGTTCAAATTTAAACTATAAAACCTAAAGGGCCAGATATGAAACTTTTCACAACAACAAGGATCAAATAACAAATAAATCAAATTAACATTTAATCACATAATTATCCATATTTGATGATTTCTTGCAAAATAATTTATCAATTTACTTAAAATAATTAATCAATTATCTTATAAGGAAACAATTATCTTATTAATTGATAAATATCTTCAATTAGATTAAAAATATAGTCAAATATATCATATAATCGGATTAATATTAATCTAACATGATAAGGTAATTATCCCAATGCAAAAACAGCAAGAAATCCCGAGATAAGCACTGTCTGACGCACCGACTCGCCGAGTCCAAGAGTGACTCGCCGAGTCAGGTCGAACAGTGAGGCCAAAACACGATTTTTAGTTACATCAAGCATCAATAAGATAGAAACCAATCATGGCTCTGATACCACTGATGGGTTTTGGTCATAAGACATCCTATGTGCTCATACAAACCCTAAAGCTTGGATCTAGGTTTCTCTATTGTACATACTTTGAATCCAAGACTATAAACCCTAATTCTAGCATATGGAAATCAGAATTCACATGTAAATAGGTTTAAGAACATACCTTGATTGTTATATAGCAATAACGATCCAATTCCTCCTTGAATTGACCTTGGAAAGCAGAGAGTCACAAGTGTCACTCCTCTAATGGCTTACAAACACCATAAGCAAGTGGAGAAGGTATAAAGAGAGAGGAGGGAGGTTAGAATTCGTCCTTAGATGCTCTAGGGATCAAGTACACGAATTCCAAGGCCTTAGGGGTCTTTATATAGGGTTGGGATTAGGTTTTCAGTCCTTATCCTTATCTAGTTGCTTGTCCACCAAGCAACCATAAGATAACTCTTAGAAACCCTTATCCTAGTCAAATTCTAAGTGATTATCACCTCAAATTCGTTCACCATATATATAAGATAATCCTTACCTTATTTTGTAACTATCACATAATTACAATTCAACCCCTCTAGTTTAATTAATTACACATGATCACAAAATTAATTCTTAATTAATTATTGACCAATATTAATTAAACAAATATGATTTTCCTTTAATATATTATTCTTATAACATATTAATAAATCATAATAACCTCTCTCTCTATTTATTTCTCCAATCAAGTTGCTTTGGTGAAGGCAACCCAAAAGGACCATGCACCATCGGGTCAAGTACATACCAAAATAGTTATGGACTTAGACATTAATCCAACACCAACCACCAGATTCCCAAGAGATCAACAGCGAGTCTACCCGGCCTAGACTCCTCTGCGTCACGTACTGATTATCCACATGATCTTGCAACTCAAGATCCAAACCCTTGACTCAACAATATCAACCAGTTCCATCTTGAATTCCCATCATGAGTCCGGGTCACACCTATGTATTCCCACTGCTCACTATGCATAATCAAGGCGATGCCGACCGACGATTGGGAGTTTCCTGATCTCCCACCAACACAACCTAGGACAAATCAGCCACTTGCTTCTCCCCCACTTGGGCTCGACAATGTTCTTCCACCTCTTACACCTTATGGACCTCCGATCCATTTCCATCAATATGCATGACTCGCCCAAATCCTACGTCGAACAACGCAAGCTCCCCATAGTTAGCCAAACACAATGATCACTCAGCTCTGGAAATCCTGAAGAATACTCTTGTATTCTTAACCAATCGGATGATCCAATCACTTCCAAGGCTCCCTTTTACCAAAGAAATCTGAAGGCAAATACAAATTTACCACCATCTTACTGTTGCCCAGGGTCCGGTAAATGCTACGGGCTACCCCACAAACTTACAACACTCTAGCCTCATCACAACTGTCCAAAATCTTACTGCCGATCCATCAGATCGGGCACCCTAAGTCGAGCATCCACTCGTAATGTCACCTGCTGACATGATCAATCCTGCTACATTGGTATCAACTCATACTCCTGGAGCAATAACTCTATCGTATAATTTTTGTACGTGCCGTACTGACTCCGGCCCTACTGGCCTCCCAAACGTTCTTCTAAAGTCTTGGGTCTCTTCCCAAGACCATGCACTAAATGCACCTGATCTGAACCTCTCTTCCTGAGGTACCCCAAGTCGATATACTGCCCTCGGCTCTAGAAATCATATCATTCAGGGTCTCGCACCCTGATACACTCACCAGCTCAATGTGTTGGGTTTTGAGCATTCTAACACTCCTATGGTGTACATGCAACCCTATAAACCTTGGATCTATGTTTTCTCTATTATACATGCAAATAAGAACTTTCCAAGGTTTTAATCCTAACTAGCATACTATGAGGCAACTATACTACAAAGACTAGTTAGATGACATGCCTTTTGGTGTAGCTTGATATCTTCATGATTTAAGAGTTTAGCCCCAATAGTGTGGAAGCCTCAAGTGGAATCACAAATCACCAAAACACCTTGGAAGACTTTGAGAATAAGAATACTTTGGTTCTCTCTAGTGAAATCGGCTAGCCCTCTTAGTGTACCCACAATAGTGCCAATTTCACCAACCAAGGACATCTTTATATAGTGTGGAGACTAGGGTTAAACCCGTGACATTTCATTTCATATGATCCATGGGTTAAACACTCCATGGACTATCCATGAAAGCTTAACCCAACCTAAATGAACTTTGCCCATTCCATATATATAAGATTCCATATTTAATTAGTTCATTTTGATCACTTAATTAATTCTAAATTAATTCTTGATCAATACTAATTAAATAAGACGATTCCATATTAATATATTAGAACTTATAATATATTAATATAAATCATAAATATACTATTCTCAAAAGACTATCCATATGAATTGTGTCGGTGAAGTGCAACCCAAATGGACCATGCCGGGTCGGGTCAAGTACATACCAAATATAGTTATGGACTTAGACATTAATCCAACACAATCATCCACTGCTGAACTACAATAGCTGAAGCAACCTCTACCCTAAACCGGGCTACAAACTACTCCCAAGACATAGTCTCCAATCCCGAAAGTGCAATAGATCGCACAATCAATCTGTGTTGCCCGATACAAGAGACCCAAGGCGAACCGAACCCTAGCTCCTAAGGGGTTGCGACTAGTGTGGAAAACACTTTCCATCTCTTTATTACAACGCGAACCCAAATCCCCGAACATTCCTTCCAATAACTGGCTCACCAACGGAGCTGGGACCAAACCTTGGTCCTTCCCCATGCATGCTCACCCTCATCCTGTAAAGCAGCTATTCCCACGGTCCAAGCATAACCATGAATTCTCCTTCCCGTAAGCTTCTTAGATTCTCCAAGTGTCTCACCGATTCGAGTATGGATCCTATGCTTTCAGTAGTACGGGCCCAATACTACCTTCTATACATATCTATACTTTCCTCAGCAATCCTCCTAAATCCTCTAAGTCACTTCTTCAAACCATTATGCCAGTACTCACAGAACCATACTACCAACCCACTATAGCATATCCTAGGTTTTCCTAGGTTCCCAACCTCACCCTGCCATCAGCTGCTGAAGAACTCCCATTAATGTCAACTAGCTACCTCATGAATATAGCCACATGCAACAAAGATCAGATAATCCTTCGAGTAAAAGACTCAACCCTAGAACGGTTGGACTCATACGAGAGCTGAGCAATAGGGTCAAGTCCCTCACTCTGAGATTAGTCAGCCTGTGCCACATGTGACTTAGCATATTCACTTGGTAGCTAACTCACATTGCTAAGAGTCCTACAAAGCACAAAGCAAGCAACATTCGGAAAATGGAAAACTAACCAGCATACTCCAATCAAGCAATTCTATCCACACATACAATTCGCAATCAGGTAACTCCTGTCACTAATATCATCCTACGCTTACCCTAAGGTAATCTCCGACCCATGAAACTATCATAGAATGTTCGGCCCACATACCACAACTCCTGCTGTCCACATCCACCCTCACTTTCGGCTGCTTTATGCATGCAAATTATATACAAAACATGAAATGAGGCCAAATACATTATTCTAAGGCTATAAGATCGTAACTGTATATAATTTTTAAAGCATACACTTAGCAGTTACTGATACCAATAGTCATTCCTATTCCAGCATAGCATCTAGTATCTCCAAGGCTACATGCATCACATATCAGACCAATCTATCGTTGACTACTCAGCACTAGTATGCAAGTCTACCAGCTCACACAACATATAAATGCATCTCTCTTAGCCCAAACTATCATGCGATTCTTAGATTCATAAATCAAATCATAACAAATAACATATATGGGTATTCTAGGGAAACTTACTTGAGATCGGATGATTGCATGCACCACACCCTTCTCTTATCTCAGAAAATTATTTTCTTGAAAACATTTTTCTTTTAAAATCTTTACAGATCCTCTGTTTGAGTTCAGACACACCCGAAAGTATGCCCGAATCCCTCAAACCAAAGCCCTGATACCAACTTGTAACGACCCAAAAATCCAGGGTAAAAATTTTATTTTTATTATAGTCAAAACACAGTTATCTTTTAAATCCAAGCATTCCAAAATCCTTGCTTAATTAAAACATTTATCAGAGTTACATCCCAAAATCACAAAATGAGGAAAACACGGGTGTGTGTGCACTGCGATCAAGCGGAGCCCTTCATTTCCAAACCGATGATACCTGAAACCGTAAACAAAACTATAAGCATGAAGCTTAGCGAGTTCCCCAGAGCATACCCCACATAATCATATAAACCATATCAATCGCTTGATCCGTGCATATACACATATAAGGATGTCATGGAAACCCTCCAAGGTCTTATACACATAATCAAATAAATCATATCAACTACACAAGTCATGCATATAATCATATAAGGATGCCATGGAAACCCTCCAAGGTCTTACACTAAGTGCCACTGGAACCCCCGCGTGGTCTTAACTACCTGCCATGGAAACCCCTACATGGTCTTCACCAACTGCCATGGGAACCCCCACATGGTCTTCACTGACTGCAATGGGAACCCCCACATGGTCTTAGCTAACCAAGGATATATCATGCAAACTAAACATACAAGCATACTAGGATGCCATGGAAACCCTCCAAGGTCTTATACCGAGTGCCATTGGAACCCCCACGTGCTCTCGACCAAATGTCATGGGAACCCCCACATGGTCTTAGACTGGAATGCCATGGAAACCCCCAATGGTCTGACATCCAACTGCCTCGGGACCCCCTGGGTCTTCCACGCAAGTATCACAGAGACTGCTAGCATATCATATATCACATAATCAACTAGTATACCACATATCACATAATAGGACGTGGGAACCCCCACATGGTCTTCGCGTAAATACATAACATATTGACAGCACATTCTCAAATACTACATGCAAGAGTCACGAAGGCAACTGGCATACTACATATAACTAATTATCATGGGAACCCTACATGGTCTTAACTAAGTGACATGGGAACCCTCACATGCTCTTCACACAAATACAAAATGCATCATTAGCACATTCAAAATAATCATCACAACTAAATAAATGGGTCGACCTTGGTGCCTTCGACCCATCGGTATGGTGAGGAGACTCTCCTCGCACTACCGAAGTCCCGCGAGTAAAACTCTAGCTGCTGGTTGAAAGATTCCCGAACTATAAACATCAAAATGACACCCCATTAATAATTGGGTTCCAATACATAACCATAAGTCCATGCTCGGGGTAAAAGACTATTTTACCCCCAACCTAGCTTGATCCAAGGTCAAGGCCCAAACTCAAATTCTAGAGGCCCAACATATGGCCCAATTTTCCAAATTGGTCCCAAACCTCTACATGGTCTTACCTTAATGCCAAACCATTTATTCTAGTCCAAACATTTGGCATTTTGATGGTCCAATATCTCATAATCATCAAGGCCCAATTACGGCTTATCTATGGCCTAATTTTCCAAATTGGACCCAAACCCTCACATGGGCCTTACCCTAAAGCCCATCCAAATATTCTAGTCTATATACTTGTTCTTGGATGGCCCATCAATAGCCCAATCACCAAAGCCCAACAGAAAGGCCTAACTCAAGGCCTAAACAAAATTAAGGTTTTCACATAAGATGACGATTAGGGTTAAGTGTTCTTACTTAGCCCATTAAGGACTTAATCCATTAAATCCATCACTCTACTAGGTCCACCATATAATGTGGTCGGGATTAATTCATAATTCCAATTCAATGGTCCAAACATGTGGGCCACGACAATTCCAAATTAACATATCCAAAGTTAGGGTTTCCAACCCAATCGCGTGCCAATTAGTCACGGCGGCGGCCACCTTCTCGAGGTGGTGGTGATTACGATTCTAGTCCAAGATATGTCCAAGCAACTCCATTAACAACCCAATCACACATAAATGCACACCGCCACCCAACACGGCGGCTGGTGGCGGTAGAAGGCGGCAACCACCACCTCACGATGGTGGTGGTGGCTACTTCCTTGATTATTCCGGCCAAAAATATGATTATACAACATAATATCTAATGTAAACACACATAATATGACACACACACATTCACACAGCCGCACTTGCGGCGCCAAGCGGTGGTCGGAGATGATAACCACCACCTCACGGTTGTGGTGGTGGTTCCCTTTTGATTTCAGGTCATGTAACACATACACTAGCACACACACACATCCTTGCACAAGATATGGACGTAATCACCCACCTGGTGGCATACAACTAACAGTAGCAACAACGACATTACATCCGGCGGTAGCGGCGGCGGACGGACATAGAACCGATGAGCGACGACGGTCAGAAGAGGAAGGGGTGGGTGACTCCTACCGGGAACAGCGGAAAAGACACACATAGATGGCTTCTTTCAATTGACTGCTTCCATAACGCCCCTAAGGTGGTCTTCATCTTCAATTGCAGTGAGTGCGGCAGAGTAAATGGTGGTCTCACCTCCACCGGAAAACGACCACACTGGCCATGGCTCTCGGTTCTTCCGGTCTTCATGATGGTTGCAGCTCTGTTAGGACATAATTTTTTGGTTTGTGTTAGGTATATATGTTGTATAGGAATTTCTTGTTTTGTTTAGGACTTGATTTGAGTTTTCGGTGGGGTGGACCGAAAGCGTCCTGTTTTCGGTCCTATGGCGTTTTCGGTTGTAATCTAGGTATCTGTTTTTGTTCCGTATAAATAGGGACTTAGATGACCAGTTTTGAGCTAGCTATTTTCGGTCATTACTTTGTTTTATCATTTATACCTGACGATTTCGGTTGATATAAAATCGTGTGCATTTTGATCGATATTGCTTCTTCTTCTTCTTGATTCACTCTGATTTGATTCATTATTGTTGTTTAATCACTAGTTGGTTCATAATTTGGGGACTTACAATTGGTATCAGAGCCATTCTAGTGTCAAACCGTGTTCAAGAAGATTGTATTAGATCATTTTTGCTTGAATTAAATCGTAAACTATTTTGAGCTTTTTATCATAAGTTACTTGCTGTTGCTACGTTTTTTGCGGTTTCATCAAGGATTCAAGGAAAAAAGGATCGAAAATTTGCTTGAGATCATCGTTTTCAACAAGATCTGGGAATTTTTCGTCTGAATCTGGGCGTTTTTGGCGGAGCGTTATTGTCAGTTTTGACCGCAATCCGTTTTCGGCCGCAATCCATTTTCGGCTGTGATCCGTTTTCATTGTGATTTTTAGATACGTTTTATTTTTAATCAATTAAACTTTTTTTAAAAAAATTGAACCTCAAAACAGTGCAATTCATCAAGAATTGGATTCAATCATGGGAACCACTACAAGAATTATGCGTCTCTTATCGGCAGAAGGGTTTCCTTAATGGAAATACAGGATCGAGAAGTACATTAAAATGAAAGGCTTTATGATTTGGAAAAGCATTCTTAGGGGTCCTGTTAGAATCACAACTACCCTGGAAAATGGAACCATAACCGACAAAGAAATTGAAAACTACATTGATGAGGATTTTGAGAAAATTGAGGAACAGGAAAAGGCACTTGCAACTCTAACAATGGATCTATTCCCTAACATTTCTCAAGGATTCAGGGAGTATGATTCAACAAAAGCACCGTGGGAAGCATTAATAGAGGTTTACGAAGGAAATGATGACATGAAACAAAGCAGACAGGACATGCTCTGTCAAAAATTTAAAATGTTCAACCATGTTTTGGGGGAGACTCTTGAAGCCCAATTGCATAGATTCATCACTCTTACCACTGAGATGAGCACTTCTGGAATTTCTATACCATGCTCGGAGATAAACAAGAAACTGTTGAACTCTCTTCCCAAGTCATGGGATATGAATGTTTCTGTTATCAAGAAAACCAAAGATCTGAACAAACTCACTCCTGTTGAAACCATGGCTATCATCAAAGCTTGTGATTTGGATGACAAAAAACGAGAGATAAACCATGTAAATTCCTACTCCACAAAAAACTTAGGAATTTCATCAAACAATGCCTTTTCATCTTTCACTGCTCCATAACCTCAAGCTTTCACTGTTCCACAAACTCAAGCTTTCAATGTTCCACAAACCCATGTTATTCCATCATCTATGTATTATCAACATTGAACCTCCTCCTCAAAATCTCTTGCCATTGTCTCAAATCCCAAGGAAGCTGAAGAAAATATGGCTTTAGCTTCTGGTCTCATGAATTTTTACAATGCTTTTCTAGCTGGAGATTTGCCTCCTCAACTCTCTTTCGCAGATCTTGATCAAATTCACCTTGAAGATGTGGAAGAAATGGATATCACCTGGCAGATTGCAATGGCGGTATTCAGGGCAAAGCAATTTTCCAAGAAGATGGGAAAGACACAACTGGGGTATGAATGGAGAAAAAAAAGTTGGGTTCAACAAGAGCAAGCTTAGGTGCTTCAACTGTCATGAGCCGGGTCATTTTGCTCATGAGTGTCCGAAACCAGACAGAAGAGAGAATCATGATAGGACAATGGTGCTAGTTATGAACAACAGAGGAACTGCTTCCAATAGTAAAACATTGAATTTGGCAGTGGTGGGTTAGTCGTTCGATTGGGAAGACCAGATTCAAACTTTGAACATTTCAGGGCCTAAGACTACACATCTAGAAGAGATAAATGAACTTCCTGATCAAGAAGCTAAAGAGGATGTTGAAGCAGAAATCATGCATCTTCAATTTGTTGGATTAGGTGTCTAAGCCCATAACTATAATTGGTATGTATTTGACCCGAGAGTAGCATGGTCCATTTCGGGTTGCATATCACTAGGACAATTTGAGGATGGATATTTGAGTAAGAGGTTATTTATGATTTATTAAAATAATATAATTTCTAATATATTAATATGACATCATATTATTTAATTAGTATTGATCAAGAATTAATTTGGAATTAATTTAGTGATCAAAAGAGACTAATTAAATTAACGGGAACTAATTATGTAAATCAATGCTATATATATGGTTTGGGCTATTGATCCATGATGGGCTAAGTTTATGTAAGTTTCCATGAAGAGTTAGTCCACATGAAATATGGATCATAACCTAAAGTGTATGGATTAGGGTTTACCGATGACTTTTAGATTCCTACATATATATACATAACCCTATGGCTAAAATCGGTGACAAGAAGTGTTCTTGGAGTTCATAACCGATTTGTGTGCCTAGTAATATCTCTCAATTCATCCAATTGTTCAAGGGTGTATTGTGAACCGTTTAAGGCATCACAATTGGCGTGCTAAGTTCTTAAAGGCCAAAACTACAAGCTACACCAAAGAGGTAATTCTATAACTCATTTTTATGTTGATTATGTCAATGGTATGCTAGTTGTAGGCTTAATGCTTTGGAAACAATATTGCATGTATAATTAGAGAAAACATAGATCCAAAGTATTTAGGGTTGTATGTGAACCATAGGATGTTGTAGTATACAAAACCCAACAGTGGTATCAGAGCCTAAGATTGTTTTCTGTTATATTTGATGCACTGCTTATTTTTTCAAAGCTGAAAAACTGTTATGTCAGCATGTACTCGACGAGTAGGTTGCATTTTGTCTTGAACTCAACGCGTCCATAGTTGGGATCGACGAGTTGGATGATCAGACAACAATTTTTCGAGAATTTTGGCCTGTTTTGGATTAGGATCATTACCACAAAATGTTTTAGTTCAAAAATTTTGATTTTGCTGGTATGGTAATGATTATCCTTATCCAATTAAAAGATAATTGTAAAAATTTCAAGATTTGTATTAGTTTAAATAATAGACTAATTTCTTGTAAATTGTTGATATGAATTGTCTTGACTTATGAGTTTATTTAGATCAATATTTTATGATATTTTTGCTTGGTAAATTTGATCTTAAATGTTTTTTAAAGTCCACCGTAACTTGTCATCAAGTTATGGAACATGAAGAGTTTTTCCATAAAAACCACATTAAACTCATAAGTTATGGAAACCAAATGTTTTTCAAGAGTTACAAAACTTGCCCTCAAGTTTTGTCATTTGAAAAGTCTCAAATTAAGAAACTCTTGTAATTAAAAAGGTGTAAATCTTGGTTCATAAATTAAAAAATTAATTAAATAGGTTTTAATTTTGAATTTTTATATTTAGAACCTTGAAGTATTTGAGTAGTTCAAATTGCACCTTATGGACTTTATTAAATTAATTAAAGTGTTTAATTAAAAGATAATTAATAATTCCATAATGACATGGTTTAAGTTCAATTTAATTAAGAGTATAATTTATTAATAGATTAAACCATCTAGTATTTTAAAAGTTTAAAATGCACCCTTATACTATATAAAATTAAAAGTTTAATAATTATATATGTATAAGTTAAGGAGTCAGTCTTACCGTTAATAGGCCTCATTTACGAAGCCGCTCTATACGCACGCGCGCGCTGGGGGGTGGGGGGATAAGGTTACTGCCTATAAAATGGTGGTTTAATGGGTGTCCACTCTCACCAAACGCTTCCTTGACTGGTGGAGGATCGTTAGCCAAATGGGTAGGATAGGACATTCTCATTAAAAGTATAATGAAAATACCAAGTAACTAAACACTTATAAAATTTTCAATCTTAGTTACTTAGGAAAAATGTGAATTTGGTGCTAAACCATGAAATTTTACTTTGCGCCTTACCAAGTCGTTAGTGGAGCGTGTGTGGTTAACCGGCACACTAAATTGGACTAACAAGGGTGGCAAAGAGTAGCTCGATGTTTGTCATAGATCAATGAAGTGTGTGTAGTTAACCGACACACCGATTAGGTGATAAATGACATCGAGAGTACCAAGCTAATTTACATGGTTATTCACACCTTGTTTGTGATCCTCGACATCCCAGTCACAAACTTGAAGGGCACAATCAAGATTTAAACATGCCATTGAAAAGTTCAGTGAATCTTAAAGGATCTAGGAATTTCAATTCATTTAAAACTTAATAATCAATTTCGTTTTTCATGGTGGAAATTGGTAAATCGTCATTTACCTACCTTAAAATATTTTGCAATTGGATTATGGATCCCTCTTCCGAATTGTAACGTATTTTGTTGGGTCATAGCCTTAATATTTCATTTGGGTGTTATACTAAGGACTTAAATCAACTAACTTGAATTTCTCCCTTATAGATGTCTAGTTCTGACAACTGTGGTCTACCTCATCCTTTTGGAAAAAAGTTTTCTTAATAAAGATAATATTCCACAAGACGGTCGAGGTGAAAGATTAATCCCTTCTTCGTGCTATAGTGGAAATTCTCTTCCTCCACCACCTCCAATAATTCTCCCTCACCCACAAGTTCAAGGCCACTAAAGCCCTATTGGCTAGCAAACACTAAGATGGAAGGTTTGTGTGTGCATGTCTTGGAGATGAAGTCACACGTTAATAGGCTGGGAATGTTGGGTGTCATTGTTTCATGGAAGTTGGTTGTTGACTTGGTTCTTTAATGACTTCCTAAGTCATATAGCAGGTTCTGTAAGGACTACTATATGGTAATCACGACATGACCCTTATCGATGTTACCTATTTGCTTGTTGCTATTGAATCAGCAATGATTTGGCGCACTCGTAAAGCAAATTTGATTGGAAGATCTAGTTCCCCAAACTTCCATGGACATTGACAATGGTAACATTGGAAGTCCAGAAAAGCTTTCTCTTTCAAATGGAAAGGAATCAGCAATAGTCAAGTCATTTGACCAAATGGTAAAGAGAAAGGCTAAGTCTGAGATAGTCCTGGGTACCATTCCTAAAGATTCCATATGTTTCTATTGCCAAGAGAAGGGTTAGTGGTTGCGAAGCTGCCGTAGCTACCTGAAGGACCACAAGGATGGTAAATTCGAAATATTTAACTCTATTAAGTTCCTATTTTTAGATTCTTAATACATGATGTAATGTAACAACATTTTGATGTTTTGTAGAATCGGAGAGATGAAAGGAAGCTTAAAGGAAGAGTAAGTTGATTCTGATCATGGATTTCAATCGCATGGTTCAATGATCAGAATTTTGAGTTGTTGCTTAAGAGTTATGGTAGATTGCTTAGGAATAGATAACAAAATAGTTTTTATATGTATTTGCATTGTAAGGATAAGTTTTACGTAATTTTTATAAATTAAGAAAATATTTGAAATTATCTTATTTTAAGTTTCCTTACAATGACATTTGAGAAAATTGTTGCTTATATGTTTCCATTGATAGCAATATTGAAAAATGGATTTGATTCTTTCATTTATGGTAGTGTCATAATTTACCAAATATGGAAAGATTCTCATCACCTAAGTTTCAGTTGGATAGAAACTTGGAATCATGCAACTTTTATTGTGTGATAAATGAGAACTTTATCTTTGGGAAATTAAGACTAATTCCTTGTTCACATGTATATGTGAGTCAAGTGAAGGACTAGGGGATCGGGTACACTTGGTTGTGCGTTGGTCAGGTCCACCACAAAGAACGATAAGACTATTCGTTATGATTTACTAAAGTTTAGTAAATATGGTTATACTTACAAGATTAAGTGTAATTCCGAACCACTGGAAAAGTTTCAATGTATAGCAGAACGAATAAGAAGAATCAAATTAGGTAGAAAGATAAAAGTTTCTCCAATCTGAAAAGAAGGAAGAGTACTTGTGTATCGTGTTTTATGATTATCTTAGTGATTATGAAACCATGTCACAATTGATCCTCTAAGTGAACTTGTATGGCTAAGAAGAGGAATCGTGAATTGTTGAAATGGTTAAATCAAAAGGTGAATCATAATTCATTCCAAATTCAAGTCTTAGAGTCATACTCCAAGATTGTTACTTGAGTGATATAATTTTAAGAAAGGTTTATAACACTTATCAAATGTAGAGTAAAATGTTTTCTACTCTTGTACATTTGAAATTGGTAAGTTGTGATGTTTTGGATAAAACAAAGACCAACAAAGGTCAATTGTGTGAAGTGTTTGTCTTGATAAGAAACCGCACTGACTCTTGAATATTTGTTTGTCAGGGAATGTTTCTTGACAAGAGAATCTTATATGTCAAGAGGACATCGGAAGTCTTAATGCTCTTGAATAGTTTCAAGAACTAATCAAGAGTAAACCTATTGTTAATCACTAGCACACGACTTTAGGGTTATAACCTATCGTGTTGACATATTCTTGTTTCTGTGCTCATTCCAGTTAAAGTTGACTATACATATGAGTTCTATGAGTTCTTAGTTGTTTGCATAACAACTTGGAAGCAATGGTAGGCCCTTGAGCTACCAGGTGGAGAGAAATTAAAATTGAACAAGTTCAATCCATATGAGTTTGAATTTGTCACTAACCTTGTTTTGTGATTATGGTTATGACAAATTCACATGGATATGAACACATACCACATAAAAAATCTAAGTGTCATAAGGTTTCTCTCCAATTCAGGAAAATGATTATGAGGAAACGATTTCACTAAAGTAGATTTTAAATAGTTAGCAATTGTGAGATTTGCATTCTCAAATTTGATTATGATTACGACATCCCTCTTCATAGTTTGAATTATCAGAAATGGCTAAGGTCTAAACATTTGAGACTTATTGTTGTAAGTTCTAAAATTGCTTAGACACATATGTAAGCTATGTATGGAAAGGTGTATGAGTTTGAGAAGCCTAGATCAAGTCTTATCGAAGCATCTTGTGTCAGAAATCTGAACTTTGGTAAGGAAGTCAATAAGTATTGATTTCTAGAAGTCCAGCTGATATCTGGGTACATATCAAAGCTAGTGGGAGCATAAGTGTTATGCCAATAAGAATGTAATTATTATGCTAGTGGGAGCACAATTATTACGTTAAGTGTTGCGAGTTAGCAATGTTAATTATAGAAAACAGAAAGTTTCAATTTGCAAAGTTGCAGGATTTGAAAAGTTGTTTTGTTATAATTAAAGGAGAGGAATTCATACTTCATTACAAATATAAAAGCTTATATTGAGATTTTAATCAAATTTAGTCAAGAACATATATGAATGTTATATTGAAATGATTCAACATAAGGAAATTCTATATGTGGAAATATTATAGCAAGATACTGGTAAAGTATCACGTCTTTATGTAAGACATTATGTATCGTATCCCATATGCTTCGGGTATAGGATCGATTACATATGCTATAACATTAATTTGTTCTAATTTTCCAAATGCCTAGGGTATTAAGAGGGAAAAGGGACATGAACGAGATATGACTAAAATGGTTAAGCAATTGTCGAGGACAATCTGAGATTTACCAAAGATTGGTTGCTTATGGACAATTGGAAGTATATTATGAATTTTGGAAGGACCATATTGACATACTCTGAGAAGAGGTAACTCTTGTTCAGAAGTGATAATAAAAATGGAAATATGGAAATGTTTCCATAAGTGGAAGTTATTCTTTAAATCCATGTAAGATTAGGAAACTTAATGCATGAAGGATGTTCAAAGGAATGTAATTTAAATGTGAGACTTTGTTTCCATGGAATTTCTCTCCATTGGAATACTTTGTAATGTCTGTTGCCAAGTCTCTGTGACTTTTGTGCATAGTCATTACAAGAGGATCATTGCATATAAGTTTAAAATCTAACAGATTATAGCGAATGACAAGAATTTGTTATTCTTACATTTATGATAAGGATTTGGAATTGTGAAATGAGTGTCATTGAAATGCTTTCAATTGATCTATTTCACAAAGAAATGATCGTAGCCAAACATAATGTGCATGCTTGGAGCATGGGATAACTATTGTTTTAATTCAAGTATTAAGTTGATTAATCAAAACATTATACAATGAATAATGTGTAATCAATATGGTGATTAAATAAAAGGTGTTTTATTTATATTCATAAGTTCTGAGACCATATTCAGTTCTATCATTCTTGTGTTTCACTTTGCTTGTTTTGACTTCCCGAATAACTAGGTTATTCAAACTATGCACAGTCGATCATACTTTGGAAGTAGGTATTGAGGCAAGACTGTCATGAATCTGACTGTAGATTGTCTAGGTGTTTTAGACATAACACAAGTTTATTGCAGTGTTCATGAGTACTCCTGGAATAAGATTTGAGTATTGGAGTAAACCCACGCTCATCTGAATCACTTCAAGGATTTTATCACAAGTGATTGTGAGATGATAATATCTTATATTCTTAAAACAGAGACGTGTTTGTTGTAGATTACAAGTCGGTTGCACATTGACATATGTAAACGCACCAGTAACTTGGTGTTATAAAACATATTGTTGTGTGTGATTTGATGAATAAGACAAGAAAGAATTTGAGTGGACGTTTATCCATTCCTTTTACCCTTAGAGGGATAAAAGCGATATCTATGGGCCCCTCGATGATTTAGTGATGACAACCCTAAGTGCTTGGCCAAGCCTGGACTGATTTGATTTGTTCAATTAGTCGGTCGTCATAAATTGAAAATCGGGAAACAACAAATGGACAAAGAGAATGATTATAATCCATGTATCAGTCCATATGATATCTTGTAGAATGGAGGAATATATGATCCCTTATCTAATGGACGCGTCATTGACGAGGTCAGAATTCGACAGCGGCTTTTAAGAGCTACGATTGCTATTCGGGATTTTGGAGTCGTACTTGCAATAATAGTTATTACACTTATCCAAGTAGGAGACTGTTGGATTAGGTGTCTAAGCCCATAACTATAATTGGTATGTACTTGACACGAGAGAAGCATGGTCCATTTCGGGTTGCATATCACCAGGACAATTTGAGGATGGATATTTGAGTAAGAGGTTATTTATGATTTATTAATATATTATAAGTTATAATATATTAATATGAAATCATATTATTTAAGTAGTATTGATCAAGAATTAATTTAGTGATCAAAAGATACTAATTAAATTAATAGGGACTGATTATGTAAATAAATGATATATATATATATATATATATATATATATATATATATATATATATATATATATATATATGTTTTGGGCTATTGATCCATGACGGGTTAAGCTTATGTAAGTTTCCATGAAGAGTTAGCCCACATGAAATATGAATCATAACCCAAAGTGTATGGATTAGGGTTTACCCATGACTTTTAGATTTCTACATATATATACATAACCCCATAGCTAAAATCGGTGACAACAAGTGTTCTTGGAGTTCAGAACCAATTTGTGTGCCTACTATTTTCTCTCAAGTCATCCAATTGTTCAAGGGTGTGTTGTGAACCATTTGAGGCATCACATTTAGGGTGATAAGATCTTAAAGGCCAAAACTACAAGCTACAACAAAGAGGTAATTCTATAACTCACTTTTATGTTGATTATGTCAATTGTATGCTAGTTGTATGCTTGGAAACGATATTGCATGTATAATTAGAGAAAACATAACTACAAAGCATTTAGGGTTTCATGTGAACCATATGATGTTGTAGTATACAAAACCCAACACAATTTGCTTTCATGGTATCTACCACTCCAGAGAAGAAAGAGGCCAGTTGTGACAACCCGTAATTTATTCCGTCACTGTAACCCGTTCCCGTTAATAAAACCATTTGTATTTCCAATTTTCCGTTAACTTTTGGGTTAAGTTAATTAAATTGAGACTTTTATTATAATCTCGTGAGTGTCCAAACTCATTAGAAACAAGTGAAAACATACCCAATATTCACTTGGAAAATTTTTAGTTCAACATATCGGGTTACGACAAATTAATCGGGTACGACCATAAGGCTCGTTTAACGTCGGTATCGGGTAGATTTCCACCGGGTCTCAAACTCAAACCATATATAAAGTTGAGTGGACCTCATTTGAGGCTTGTCCACTCTCTCTCACTACTCTCTCTTTCTTCAATCCAAATCTTTGATCCAAAATCACCCATTTCAAGCTCCAAATCGGTATGTAATCCATCCTAGATCATAGTATAGCTTGTTTAACATTCAAATCCGTGTCTAAATCATCCAAAAGGACCAAATACATGTGTTTATGGCCCAGGAACAGCCCCAAACCGCAAACACACATAAATGGGGTTTTGAAGCCCCAAAACCCTTCCAAACCACTTCTGGAGCTTAGGTATGACTTAGGAGCTTACATGAATGGACTTAGAACACCAAAACCTTGATATTTAGGGAGTAAACATGAGTTTACGGCCCAAGAGCATGATTGGACCGTAAACACCCCTTCAAAGGTCGTAAACACCTTTTAAGGTGTTAAGATGCCCCTTAAACACCTCCTAAGCCTCGAAGAAATGTCTAGAATCAACCACTATTGTGTTAGGGACCTGAAACATGAAAGAAACCACCCCCTTAAGAGATTACGGCCGTAAACCCCCCAAGGAATGGTTCCTGGGCCATAAACTCCTCTATAGTGGTCAAATGGTGCCCTAACTTCCTTCCATGGCTTGTACTGGACTAGAACCACTTGTGCTTAACCTAGGACCACCAAAACAAATAGAAAGGGTATATGAGAGTTTATGGCCATAAAATCCTAGTTTACAGTCGTAAACTCCTTAAAAGGGTCCATATGCTGATCAAATCATTTCCCTTTCCTTGGAACTAAACCTAGCATCATCCCACAAGCGTTATAAGACCATTAAGCATCCAAGAACACACCACCCATGAGTTTACGGCCGTAAATTCATGGGGATATGGTCATAGGGCCGTAATCTCCATTAGGAGTTTACTCTTGAAGAGCAAACTCCATATCTAGACCTTAAACCCCCTTAGATGCAACCCGGATCACTCCTAACACTTGAAATGAAGTGTTTTTCCGCCTCGGAGTGTATATTCTTATTTAATTAGTAGTTCAAAGTCTAATTAGATATAATTATGTATCTCTTCATATTACATAGGAACCTCGCGTGTATTCAATCCCCGAATTGACACTTAGCATCCTAGCCGACACATTTCTCGTCTGGTGAGTTCATACCCCTATACCTTTTTCCGTGTTTTTCAATGTTTTCAGGGGGAATACAAGCAAAAGTACAAGGAAATCTTGCACTCAAACTTATTATTTCATTTGAAATGTTTCATATTCCGTATGCTTTTAATAATCGAAACTGTATTAACCAACCGTTTGACTTGCAGAGTTAGTTTTCAAACCGATTTCAAATCTTATTATATAGTGTTATATTGTACATTTCACAAATGATTTTCCACTTCATTATTGTTAAAAATCATTAATCTTAGAACTTTTGATACGTCCTCTGTAACACTCCACAGAGATACGCGAATGGAGGACCGCCTTTGTAATTAGAATCTAAAACAAGATTTTTCCGCATTATTACTTGTAAATTCGTTATTCTTAAGGTTGGAGACATGTCCTCTGTAACACTCCACAGAGATACGCGAGTGGAGGACCACCCCTGTAACCAGAATCTCCTGGAGGGAGAACGTGACTTGAGTGTATAGATCTATACGGGATTGACTACCCCGCACCTAACTGCTAGCTACAGTCGGACCGAAAGGTCCAAGGGTGACAAAAGTCATAAAATGATACTGGACTTCTTATTGCCATATCTAGTCTATCTATGGTTATGGAACTCTCAATTTAGATAACGGAGATTTACTTGTTAGTAATAATGAATTTAGTAAATTAAGAACCTTAGGAATTAGTTTACTATTTAATTAATAGTTTTATATACGTGTTAAAACTAGCATACTTTTCAAGGATAACCAGGCTTTCAGGAAACTTCACACAAACGCTACAAGTATGGTAGATACTTGTACACCGCATTTCCGAATCGATAACCAACCACAAACTTTTAAGGAAAATAAGGGTTTTTCCTAGGATAACAAACTATTCTTAACCAGATTGTATAACAAACGGATAACCAAACCTTACTTATATGAAAATATGGGATTTTCTTGGATAACAACTGTTTCAGAAAACTAAAGGAAACTTGTTCATTTTCAGAAAACAAACCGCTTATGAACTCACCAGCTTTATGCTGATATTTCCAAAACTGCTTGTATTCTCAGGTCAACATTAGACAGATATCCCGCGTTCTTTTGCAGAAGATGGAGCATATGGAAGTCACGTCTTTACTTTTGTTTAAACTAATGTATCTATAAAACCTGTATTACCTTACTTTCAAACAAATGTAATGATTCTATGTAATGTAATGTTTTGTGTTTACTATGCTTACTATGTACATTGGTTGTGATACTTTACATGACGTCCTTCGCCCCGAAACGTTCCGCCATTGGTTTCGGGGTGTGACACCAGTGTTATTTCTTGCTCTAAAAAATGCAAGGATACTGTTAAATTTCTGCGTCATCAAATTGATTTGTTACGTAGAGAAAATGAGGACCTTAAGTATGAAGGTTATTGTAACACCGAAAATTTTCATATAAATTTTTTGTTTTAAATTCACTTAAATTCTCATATTACATTACACAAAATCCATCAAATTAACAAAACACAAATCCATCATTGTTTGATTAATAATCTAGGATCCTCCAAAACATAACTCTTCATCTCATGTGTACAATCGAGCCGTCGCCTTCCCGCGATCCTAAGAAAAACCTGAAACACATAACACATAACATGGTAAGCACGAAGCTTAGTGAGTTCCCCAAAATAGCACATACAACTCATTAGCCACTCGAGGCTATAACTCTATAAGACCCTCTTGGTCAATGTATCTCAGTGGGACTCTCCAGTCCCACGGCTCGCTGGACCCTTTGTTCCGGTCTCAGTGAGGACCCTCCGGTCTCACAGCTCGTTGGACCCTCCGGTCCGATCTCATTGAGAACCCTCCGGTCTCACGGCTCGTTGGACCCTCCAGTCCGGTCTCAGTGAGGACCTTCCGGTCTCAATATCACATAATATAACATATACACCACACAGACAAATGCAAAACTCAAGTAAGCACATAAGACCAATATATACACAGATTACAATAACAGCATAAGTCACAAAGACAGTATGCACGATAACACATAACACATTATAAACAAGTAAGACCCTCTGATAGATAATGTATTAAGACCCTCCGGTCAATAGTGTAAATAAGACCCTCCGGTCAATAACACAAATAAGACCCACCGGTCACACACAAGTCACCACACATGTAATTATAGTGAGAAGACTCACCTCGGATGGCGAATAGATCCCATAAATGCTGCTGTTGTACACCAACTTCTAACACTAAGCCAAACCCATAAATAATCTCATTAGGATCCAAGACCAAACCTTCACATATTAGGTCTAAATATGGTCCACCAATCCGGCCCATAAATAACTCAAGCCCATTGGGCCCACCAAGGCCCAATACCAAATGGGTCCACAAAGGTCCACTAATGGCCCTACTATGGCCTAATTTTCCAAATTGGGCCCAAACCCTCATATGGGCCTTACCCTAAATCCCATCTAAATATTCTGGTCCACATAATTGTTTTTGGATGGCCCATCAATAGCCCAATCACCAAAGCCCAAAAGAAAGGCCCAAGCAAAATTAGGGTTTTCACATAAAACGACAATTAGGGTTAAGTGTTTCTCACTTAACTCATTAAGGACTTAACCCATTAAGTCCATCACTCCACTAGGCCATTCACACAATGAAATTGGACATAATTCACAATATCAATTTAACAGTCCAACCGCGGGTCCTAGTAAAATCCAAACTAACAAACCCAAAAATTAGGGTTTCCTAAACCCTAATTAGGGTTTCTAGCCCAATCATGAACCAGACCAGTCCAAAATTAAGTGTTTAGGTCCATTAGGGTTCCACTAGGCCGGGTACCACCCACTGCCACCTCGGGCAGTGGTGGTCAGTGGCGGCTCATGGCGGCAGGCGGCGACGACCACCATTACTAGTCATGGTGGTGGTGGTTCCTACCCAAAAAGTACTCAAACATCCTCACACTTAAAATACACACGCATACAACCACCAACCATGGCGGCTGGTGGCGGCAGAAAGCGGCAATGGGTGGCAACCACCACCTTGAGATGGTGGTAGTGGATTTTCTGGTCCACTAATTTGCATATAACACCTCAAACACCGAGAATAGCAAAAATACTCGATCATACACTTACTTAGCAACCTCAAAGGCGGCTGTCATAGCCAGAATGGGTAGGAACAGTGGCCATAAGGTCACCGGCGGCAGGCTGTGACGTTCCACGACATCCAAACAGCAGAAACGAAGAAGATGAAAGAAGATGGGTGGCTAGCGGTCTTACCGAACCTTTCTCTTCGCGCACTAATTGCACAACGACATACACACGAACTGCTCAACTGGTCACGGTAGTTCTCTGTTGGCACAAATCCCCTCCGGCAGCAGGCGTCGTGTTGGCGTCATTCGTCAGCTCTGAAGCGGCGGCGACGGCTCCTGGCATTGCAACGACGATAGATGGCACTCCCATGGCGGTGGCTGTAGGTTCGTGCCCTAGGATTAGGCTTGAGTCGCATAAACGGGAGGGAAATTGAATACAGATAGATCCCGCTCCCTTCCAAACTTCCCTTCGTTTTTGTCACATTTAGCTCCTCCTTACCATATCTTCTTCAAACTAAGTCCAAAACTTACCTAATAGCCCCTGCCCTCAGAAATCTTTACGAATTAATCCAGAATTTACCATTTAGTCCCTGCTTCCAAAAATCTATTCAAATTAAGTCCCAATAATTTACCAAGCAGCCCTTGCCTTCATAAATATTTACAAATCACTCCGGAACTTAAATTTTAACCCGTAACTTCTAAAATCATGACAATTAACTCCTTGAGGCCAACACCTTGTGATGTTATTATTGATTTTAGGGTTTCTACTCATATTAACCCCTATCTATTTATTTATTTAATATACAGGATGTTACAGTTATACTCTTAGGAAAGGACAAAACCACTTAAAGAACAATTAGAGTCCAAAACCAAGGACTTTAGGAAACTTCAGGAAGAATATAGTAACAAGTGTGAGAACTATAACTTTCTTAAAAAACAACTTGCCAATTTGACTGATGAACTTGACACATTAAAAAAATAAGTTTGAAAATGCAGATTTTAATTTCAGAAAATTTGATGTGTCAAGTGAGGTAGTTGCTTTGATGATTGAAAATCAATTAAATTTAAAGATAATAAGCAAAAGGGTCTAGGGTATGACTATGTTCCTCCTCCTTTTAATCATAACTACACTTCCATCCCTATGGCACAAGAAGAAATAGACAGGGATGCACATATTTAGTATGGTAAACCTATTGTGGTTGTGACTGAAAAAAGCTCCAAGGTGAACAATACTATTGTTTCTACTTCATATGCAGATTCACCTTTAATTCAAGGCAAGCAAGCAGATAGAGAGAGTGTTTCTGATAATAATTTTGTTTTGGAAACTGATGTTTTGATTCAAACAATGATGTTTTTGTTTCTAATTTGAAAACTGATGTTTTGGTTTTTTAATGATTATGTTTTGAAATCTGATGATTTGGATGTTTCTAATAAGTGTGGTGATGTGTTTGATAAATCTAATGAACCTGTCACTAGCAAATACCTGCTATCTAAGCCAGTCACACAATCTGAACCATGCACGTGCACTTGTAGGAAAAGTAAAGAATTCAATAAGGACACCAAATCAGGAAAGAATGGTACCAGTTTCTATATGAAGAACCAGACATGTTTCAATTGTGGAATTCCTGGTCACATTGCATGAAATTGTCCAAACCGTGCATATGTTCCTTATTATGCACAAGATTGAAAGAATGAGTCACGAGGAAGATCTCTCAAAAGAAAATCCTCGAGATCTCATTCTAGTGATGGTGATTGGAATATTAATAAAGACAGAATCGAGCTGAACCTAAAAAGAACAAACAAGTTTTAAACAAAAATTCAACAGGTACTTTAACGAAACCGAAATTGGTTAAGCCAAGATCGATATCGTCAAAGTCATCGTCTGGGTCTTCATCTAGTCCTAGACGGATACCCAAACAATCAAAATAAAGAAAAATGTTTCAAAATCACCTGTTAATGTTTCTAAACCAAATTATAAATGGGTGACTAAACATTCATCTGTCTAATCACCTCAACATCCTTTATGTGCATCTGGTAATATATCTGACTTAAATTGTGAAAAGATAAATTATGTTGCTAACAAGGGTAAACCCAGTGTTTCTATGGCATGGGTTCCAAAATCTAACTAATTACGTGCATCTTGTAGGAATAGCTATGGAGGAATATCGTCAGACCTTGGGTATGTCGATAGTGACTGTTCTAAGCATATGACAGGAGATATTTCCCAACTACACGACATTCAAAATTTTACTGGGGGTTATGTTTCCTTTGCGGGAGGAGAAGGTGGAAAGATCACTCAGAAGGGTACTGTGACGAATGGTGTGCTTAGGTTTGAGAATGTGAACTATGCTCCCGACCTAAAACATAGTCTGTTGAGTGTATCTCAGATTTGTGATAAAGGGTATTCAACTCATTTTGCGAACAAAGAGTGTCTCATTTTGAAGCCCGGAATCATTATTCCTGAAGAATGGATTTTGGTTAGATCGAACAGGGAGGGGAATGCTTACATCATTGACATGAGTCATAACACTCCCGAGCAAGTCACTTGCCTTTTCTCAAAAGTCTCTGAACACAATGCCATGCTCTGGCATCGTCGACTCGGCCATGCAAATGCCAAGAACCTCAATCGTCTTGCTAAAAATGTGATTGTGCGTGGACTTCCTATCAAAGACTTCATAACTTTTGAGAAGTGTATTGCTTGTGATTAAGGAAAACATCACCGCAAGACACATAAGCCAAAGTTGGTCAAATCAATTAGCATGATTCTTCAATTGTTACATATGGATTTATTCGGTCCGGTCAACGTTCTCAGTATAAATAAGAATTCTTATTGCTTGGTTGTGATTGATGATTACTCTCGGTTTACATGGGTTCTCTACTTGTCCAAAAAGAGTGGGATCGCTGACCTAATCAATAAATTCATTGTGATGATTGACAATCAAACCAATGAAAGGATGAAGGCACTTCAAACTGATAATGGCACAAAATTCAAAAATGTTGCTCTGGACCATTTTTGTGCCGAGAAGGGTATCTTGCGTCAGTACAACGCTGTTCGGACACCACAAGAAAAAGGTGTTGCAGAACGGCGAATCGTACTTTGACGGACGCTTCAAGGACGATGCTTTGTGATTCCAAGTTAACGGTCTTCTTCTGGGCTGAAGCCATCAATACAGCATGCTATGTTCAGAACTGTGTTCTGATCAACAAATCACACATGAAGACCCCATACGAGATTCTATACAATCAAAAGCCATCGGTTGCTCACTTCTATTTTTTGGATGTCCTTGCACCCTTCTTCACCTCGAATCCACCCCCAAGTTCAACTCAAAGGCCGATGACTGCTATTTTGTGGGATATGTCGCACGCACCGCTTACCGAGTGTACAGCAAAACCACCAAGAAGATTGTGGAATCCTTTGACGTGCGTTGGCTGGAAGAGAATGCGACAGATGCGTGAGTTGGACCTGATTGGTTGTTTGATTATGCATCATCTTTTAAATCCTTTAATGTGTATTCGGAAAATGTTTTAGGTTCCAGCTCGGGTACACGTGATGTTGTTGAAGATGAAGAGGAAGATCTTGTATACAGACCGCCCCTGGTGACTCCCGTGTCTCCTTTAGTGGATGAAACTGCTCCAAGTACTTCCTCAGTCTCGCTAAATCAAAGAATTAGTTCTGATGCTGAAGCTACTCCAGTTTCCCCTACAGAAAGAGAATTCATGACAAGAGATTCTTCCGCTGCCACTCCATCGTTTATGGAACTTCTCTTTCCTGAACCTATTTCAAATGAGTATGTGGCAAGTACCTCTCACAGTCCAAGATCGTCTTAGGAGAGTGATTCAGCTGAAGACAGATTCATCAACATCAACAACCTTCGAGTCTCAATCAATGACATCAACCATGAAATTCCCACCAAAGTCTAACACGATCATCTGATCAAAAATGGCATCGATCCGATGGCCGACGGAATTAAAACAAGAAGTCAAAATGGAGATGTCAATTCATGTCTCTACTCTTTCTTCATATCTCAGATCGAGCCCAAGAGTGTCGCCATGGCTTTAAACGAACCAAGTTGGGTAGATGTGATGCATGAAGATCTAAATCAATTTGAAAAATTAGGTGCGTGGAAACTGGTTGAGTTATCAAAAGGCAAGAAGTCTTTGGACACGCTTTGAGCTTTTAGAAATAAGCAAGATGATTACGGGGTTATTGTGCGCAATAAAGCTCAATTGGTCATTCGTGGATTCAGGAAAATAGAGGGTCTTAACTACATAGAAGTATATGTATCAGTAGCTCATTTAGAAGCCATTTGTATATTCCTAGCATATGCTTCATTCATGGGATTCATAGTTTATCAAATGGATGTCAAGACAACCTTCTTGTACGGAGCTGTGAAGGAAGAAATTTATGTTGATCAACCTCCAGGGTTCATCAATCCAAAGTTTCCAAATCATGTTTACAAGCCGGAAAAGGCTCTATATGGGTTACATCATTCTCCTAGAGCTTGGTATGCAACCTTCTGTGACAACCCAAAATTTATCCCGTCATTTTAACCTCTTCTTTCGTTAATAAAACTCGCTTTATTAAATTGCCTGTTAACCTTTTGGATTAGGTTAATTAATTTGGGACTTTTATTATGACTTCGTAAGGGTTGAAACAAATTAGAAACACCCTCAATATTCCCTTGAAAAATTTTAGTTACAACCAAGTCAAATTACGACCATTTAATCGGGTGCGACCAAAAGCCTCGTTTAACGTCAGTATCGGGTAAATTTCCTCCGAGCCACAAACTCAAACCTATATAAGGGTGAGTGGAATCCATTTGAAGCCTTTCCACCCTCTCTCTACTCTCTCTTTCTCTACAAAGCCGATTTTGATCCAAAAACGCCTCTTTCAAGCTCCAAACTAGTAAGTGATCTACCCTAACTAGTTATTTAGCTCATTTAACATGCAAATTCGTGTTTAAGACATCCAAAAGCCTCAAAATCTTGTGTTTACGGTCCAAGAACACTCTTGGACCGCAAACACCCATAAGTGGGGTTTTGAAGCCCTAAAACCCTTCTAAATCACTCCTAGGGCTTAGATATGACTTGTGGACTTGCACATATGAGCTTAGAACACCAAAACCTTATCATATGGAGAGTAAACATTAGTTTACGGCCCAAGAATACTCTTGGACCGTAAACCCATCTTCATGAGCCGTGAACACCTTTTAAGGTGTTAAATTTTCCCTTAAACACCTCCTAGGGCTTGGGTAAATGTCTAGAATCAACCACAAATGAAGTAGGGCCTTTAAACATCAAGGAAACTATGGATTTAGGAGTTTACGACCGTAACCCCCCAAGGAATGGTCCATGGGCCGTAAACTCCCATAATGAAGCCAAATGATGCCCTAATTTCCCCATTTGACTTGGAAAAATGCATAGAACCTTATACCCTTTCATTTAAGACCTTAATTCATGAAGGGAATGACCAAGTGAGAGTTTACGGCCATAAACTCTAGGTTTACAGCCGTGAACTCCCTTAAATGGTCCATTTGGAGCCTTAACCCCTTCCTATGCCCTAAATGTGAACCTAGACAAAATCTATAAGTGATATAAGACCTTTTAGCATCCAAAAACACACCTCCCATGAGTTTACGGTCGTAAACTCATGGGGATATGGTCTTAGGGCCGAAATCTCCATAAAGAGTTTACTCTTGAAGAGTAAACTCCCTAACTAGGCCCTACACTCCCTTATTGCAACCCAATAGCCTCCTAGCACTTGACCAAAGTGTTTTTTGCATGTTAGGATGCTTATACGTGTTTAATTAGTATATTCATCACTAATTATATGTAAACATATGCCTTCATATGTTACTAGGTCATTAAGTGTGTTCAAGTCTTCACTTGACACCGAGCACCCAACCGACACCTCCATCCGATCCACTTACAGCAGGTGAATTCATACCCCTGAATTAACCTTTTAAATGATTTTAACTGCTTTTATAGGGGGGGATACAAGTTGAGCTGTATAGTTATTAGATAAATCACATGTGATTAATAACTGTATAGCAAAATAGATTTTTGCATGATTAACTGTTTTATCCAGCTTAAGATGTTCCAATCTCGCTTTCAACTCTTGTTAAAGTATGAATTTCTCTTTTAGATTATCATAAGTATTCGAAAGGTTTTTCCAAAGGTTTTCCAAAGGTTTTTCAAGCTTGGTTACTAAAGAGACATCAAGTCGTAATTTCTTGTTAAAAGTTTTCCAAAGGTTTCCTTCACTTAAACTGTTTTATCAAATTGTTTTCAAAGCTCGTTTTACAAAAAAGACATCAAGTCGTAAATTCTTATTTGTAAAGGTTTTCCAAAGGTTTGACCAAAGTTTTCGTCTATGCTTCTATTTCGTTAAATGCATGCCTATATTTATATAATTATATAAATAATGTTTAAAGGACTTAGGAAGGCTAGTTTGCCCTATTTCCTTTTCCTCGTTGGGATGTGGTCTGGTGGGTATCGGTTGTCCGTCCGAAGGTCGGTTAAACATTAATTATATATCATGTATACATGTATGGACATAAAACCTCTCTCTCTCTCTCTCTCTCTCAGCCAATTCATCGCGTTGAGTAGTACATGCATCCTTCTATTATTCATGTTTCTGGAACCCTAGTAACTATTATAGGAATAGTTAGGAGACTCTATCTCTATCTCTATCTCTATCTCTATCTCTATCTCTATCTCTATCTTTATCTCTCCTTTACTTTAGAATGTGACACACTACTACTCTCTACGACGCTTCATTGCATCAACGCCGTGTAACCAGAGTCTCCGGGAAGGAGAGCGAACATCATGTGTATAGACCTATACGGGACTGACACTCCCACACCATGACTGCTAGCTACAGTACCCGGCCGACTAAGCCAAGGGGTGACAAATGTCACATTCATTCCAACGCTCGCAAGGCGTCAAGTTCTCTACTGTCAATCAGTATGGTTATGAGTATCTCCATGTTTACCTTATAACTCATGGCCTTAAGGTAACAAGAATTATCACTGTATTTCCTTGTTTTAGACTTTGCTAGCTGTATCGTTCATTTGATACTGTCTGGAGTCTGTATTCTCTTGTTTTAGACTTTGTTAGATGTGTCGTTCATTCGATACTATCTGGAGTCTGTGTTTCCTTCTATTAGACTGAGCCAGGCGTATCATTCATTTGATACTCTCCAGGAGTCTATGATTTCTTTTGCCTTAGTCAACAGTATTACTGTTGAGGCATATGTTATTTTTCCCTTAGTATTTTACTAGTGATATTCTCATATTTTCTTTAAATTCAATACCATATTTTGGTAATGATAGTATCTTGGGGAAAATTTCTTCTTAAAACATAAGTATGTCGAGTCTTGGTAGAAGACTGCTTTTGTTTAGAAAATATAGGATTTTCTGGAAAGGACGCTAATACACCATAGATTCTAAACTACTATCTTACATAAAGTTATTTTGAATAAAAATGCGTATTTACACAAATGACACTAAATACTTATGAACTCACCAGCATTTATAAAAATGCTGATACTCGCTTTCAAAATAACTTGTATTCTCATGTCAGCGATAGACAGGTACACTGCGGGAGCTTTTGCGAAGTCAGCCTAGAACCGAGCTGCATCTATATTATTCCTTGTATTACTTGATGTTGCTATGAAATGTAACTTATGTAAAACTATTACTATTAATGCAATGGTTGTTGTACTTTGATTACTATATTGCATATGTTGTGATACTTGACATGACGTCATCCACCCCAGAACGTTTATGCCGTTCCGGTTTTGGGGTGTGACACCTTCACTGAACATTTGCTTGGATATACAAGAGGAACAATTGATTAGACTTTATTTATCAAGAATGTGGATGCAGATTTGATCATTGTACAGATCTACGTTGATGATAGCCTTTTTGGGTCGACAAGTACAGAGTGATGCAAAGAGTTTGAGGATGTTATGAAGAAAATATTTGAGATGAGCTTGTTGGGTGAAATGACCATGTTCTTAGGGTTACAAGTTCGACAGGATTCGGCTGGCATCTTGTTACATCAAAGTAAATATCTCAAAGACATGCTCGAAAATTTTGGTTTTAAAGACTCCAAAATTGCTTTGACTCTAATGGATGAAAGACCACTATTTGACTCCATATTCAGATGGGGAATCCGTTGATCAAACATAATACCACTCGATGCTTGGTTCTCTGATGTATCTGACTGCAAGCAGACCTGATATCATGTTTGTTGTCTGTCAACGCGCTCGTTATCAGGCTAATTCTAAACTTTCTCATTTAATTGTTGTTAAAAGGATTTTTAGGTATCTTAAAGGTATCCCTAAACTGGGTCTTTGGTATCCTAAAAATCCTGATTTCGATTTATATGCGTTTGTTGACACTAATTATGGAGGATGTGATCTTGACAGGAAATCAACATCTGGTGGGTGCCAATTTTTAGGAGAACGGTTGGTGTCGTGGCAATGTAAGAAACAACAAACTGTGTCAACCTCAACGGCTGAGGCTGAATACATTGTTGCCTCAGCTTGTTGTTCTCAAGTTATCTGGATTCAACATCAGCTTCAAGATTATGGTTTGAATTTTCTTGATACTCCCATCTTTTATGATAATGATGCTGTAATCCAAATTGCTAAAAATCCAGTCCATCATTCCAAAACCAAGCACATTGACATCAAAGTTCATTTTATTCGAGACTGTTATGAACGCTCGCTCATTCATTTGGACCAGATCCACACTAATAATAATGTGGCGGATTTGTTTACCAAACCTTTTAATAAAGCTCGATTCGATGTGTTTGTGAGCTTTTTGAAAATGATTCGTTTTGAAGACTAATTTTTTTAGTTTAGTTTAAATTTGTGCATTTTATTTTTCATTTTTCTTTTCTTTTCTCTCCTATGCACAAATTTAGGGGGAGAATTAAAAACAAAAAAATTATAAAACAAAAACCAAAAATATGTGCTTATGTTTTTCTTTTGTAGGTCCTTATTTAGGAAGTGATATCAAGATTAAGTGGTAATGGGCAATTTAAACTAGTGTAAGGCACTGAATCTGAACTGTCTAGACTTTGTGTTCAATGTTCTGGTAGTAACGAAGGGTTTAAAAGGACTAAACTTAGATTGACAAATGAAAGGACTTGACAGTATGGATTTAGATAGCTTTATTTAGTCTGACAATACGACGCCTGGGTAGATTGAGCAGTGAGATAAACATGGGAACTTGCGAGATTCACTAAAAGTCATATGTATCTAGAATTGTGGCTTAACATTTCCTCGATGTATGGAATCATTTCCTTAATTCTGGTACTCATATGTCGTTTGGGGGTTCTAATAAAGTAGGTTTGTAGGAAATTATTTTCTTGCTTTCTTTCTGTCAGTCATATGTTGCCTTCTCTGTGTGATTGGAACATATCTGGCCTAGAATGCAACATATGCAACTCTGTCTCTATGCATCTCCTTATCTATGCAATTGTTTCTATCTGTTAGCCATATGCTATCCCTTTGTGTGATTGGAAGAGATCCGACCTGGGTTTATGACATATGCATTTCTAAATCTGATTTATTTTTCTTAATAATTTCCTACTCACCTAAAGTAAAGGAGTATTTTGGAAGTTCTTGATTAGTGGGGTATATCGGGAAGTGGGAAACACGTTCTAGTATATCTAATATTGAACCATTTAATAGGTTGTCTGTAAATCTCACTACTGAATTTAAGTCGACAACAATATCCTTGGTCGTTGTAAGCTAAATGGTTCATTTAGGAATTTAGGAGAAATGTCTTGACATTTTATAGACTGTCAAAATTGTCAAAAATTCTCCGTGTTTAAGTGGACCACAATACCAGCAATTGACCAGATTTATTCATGAAGGTGAACGTACTGAAAAACAAGTTAAGACTGTGTCAAAACTTATGATCCTAAAAATGTTAAAAATTCTTAATTTTGAAGAATATTTATTTTATTTTTATTTTAAAAAAAATTAAAATTTAGTTTTCATTTAAAGTTTTATATTTTATTTTATTTTTATTTATTATTTTTTTTTAAGTCTTCAATATGTTTCCTTTTTTATTAAATGGAGTTTTGGTTTTGGAATTGGGATTTTCGATAAGGCCCACCTGTTTGAGTTATGGATCGAAAACTTAATTAGGGTTATGGGGAGTGAAATAAATTAGAGTATAAAGGTAAGAATTTTCGGCCGCCTCCTCCATTTCTTTTGTTTCCAGCCGAAAACATCTGCTATTCTCTCTCTCCTGTTCACGTTTGCTATCAGGAATCAATCTCACAGATTCATTATTTGTGTGTGTTCATTCAAAATTGCATTATGATTCTTCATCGTAAGTGATTTGCGACCTCTATACAACTAATTCTAACTCGATTTGGTGACGTTTTTTCAGGATTTGGATCAAAAACATGATTCTGACGGAGTTTTACGTCAAATTGAATAGAAAACCGTTTTGGGGCGAAAATCGTTTGCGGCCAAAAATCGTTTTCGGCCGAAAACCCGTATGCGACCGAAAACTCATTCTCAAATGTTTTTTTGGTTTTTGGTGTAGCGTTTTCGGCTGAAAACCATTAATTAACTTAATTTTGATTAGGATCAAATCAAATTGGGGCCTAATTGACTTTGGTTGACCAAATTCGACCTTAGTTAATTAAAGTTAATGATTTGAGAGAATTGATATTAATTGTTTGATATTTTGATTTTCTCACTTGGCTTGGTTAATGCAAACAAATAGCTGGAATGAAGTTTGCTGACAACCACAACATTGTTGTCTGCCTGTCTGATCCACCTCCAAGTTATCAAGAGTTCAAGTTTATGGTCCATGGGTTAAACAACTACAGGATCACTCACGCAATTCGATCAAATCCCGTCATCTACAAAATCTTAGTGAGTGAATTTTGGGAGAAAGCCTTTTTTAATCAAGAAGGAGCAAATGGAGCAGTCTCGATAGAATCAATTGTAAAGGGGGAGAATGTTATTGTGACTGAACAAATTATCTGAGAAGTTCTTCGCTTCGGAGATCAGCCTAGCTCCCCAACTGAAATTCAAACTGATCTGATCTTGGTGGTTCTAGAAAAGATGGGATATGAAGGAACCTCCCCTCTAACAATAAAGAAATTGCTCACTCTTTATTGGCGCTTTTTTGCTCACACCTTTGTTATTTGCATCTCGGGAAGAAAGGGAGGAGTATATGAGTTATCTCTTTCATCCATCAGTGCCATTGTTGCTCTAACTATGGATCTGGACTCCAACTTCTCAAGACTTATATTCCATGAAATGAAGAGCAACTTACAGTTGGAAAAAGGGACGTATTTATGATGTATCCAAGGTTTCTTCAGATGATCTTTAATGATCAATATCCAGAATTTGAAAGGAAAGGTGAAACCTTGGATTTGAAATCCTAGGGTCCAAACACCTTTGGACTAATGAAGCAAAATCATAAGATTTCAAAGTTTGTGTTTAAGGGGTCGAATCCCTTGGTAAAGTTTGGTCGCTTTGCTGAGATAGAAGAAGCCTCTGAATCGGAAAATGTTTCAAATGATGAAGACGATGAGATCACTGTTTATGAACCTGAAGATGACATTGTTCCTCCTGTGGCAATTGTTACAGAGGAACATGTGCATGTGCTTGATGTGGATGATGATGATGATGATGATGAAGACGTTGGGATGAATCAAGGGGGTGATGCACCAGTTTTTAATGATGGAGATTTATTCTTTGATTTCGAGTCGAATAATGATGACCTCCATTTGTTCTTTGATGATGTCAATGATGTTGTGAACTCTACAACTGAGACAGAGAGAGACACTAATATTCTCAAGCTACCACTTCAAACACATGATCAGATGACAGGCATCATTTCTAAATTGGATTCAACTGCGAGGATTCCTCCCCGGGCAGTTGCTACTCCAACCATCATTCCATCTGATCGTGATTTGGAAGAGTCTCAAGCCTCTCAGCCTCCTCTCAAAAGAAGATGGGCAGATCCAAGGTCGGGAGTTCTCATTAGGGAACAATATCAGCCTATTCAACAATCAATCGCAACCGTTACACCAACCGAACCAGATCATGTTGATAGCCAAGTGTTGCATGAGGGTCCCAGTGTTATTCATACAACCTTTGAAGCCGGAAGCTCATCAGCTCCCCAACCTACTCATGAAGCCGCTTTCGAATGGTTGGCTAGGTTTTTAGCCCAAGAAGGTTTAGAATTTGCATCCAAGGGAAAAGGCATGTCTATAGGTGTAGGGAGCACCACTAATGAAGATCTAGAAATTGTTGAGCTAAAGGAAGAAATCGGGATCTTAAATCAGAAGCTTATTGAGAAGGATCTTTTGATTGGAACTCTAGACATTAGAGTCTCCAAGCTCGAAAAGGAAAACTCTCAAAAGTTAAAACAAAATTTTGACTTGCAGCTCAACCTTGGTGCTTTAACTGCTGGATACTTTGATCTAAAGAACAAGCGGATTAATGAATTTGGCGACAAATTCAAAACATCCGTCAGTGAGCCAAGTGAAGCCGGGGCATCCCAAAAGTACCCTTGCTCATGCAACCCCAGTTCCTCAAGATGTTCTGCGCCATATCAATACTACACGAATCATTGATCGATTTGAAAAAGAACCTGTCAATTCTGATCACATAGTCATTCTAAAGCGAGCTCAGAAACAAGCAAAGACTCAAGACAAAAGAGGATTTCTCTTCATGAAAAATTCTGATAAAAACGCTCGTGATGATCAGCCCCAGTTGAGTGTGACTGAGCTTGAAATAATGGTTCAAATCCAAGTATGGAGACAAGTCGGGAATTACTGTGTGGGGATTTCACGACCAGAAGAACGTCTGGGCTGTCAAGAGGAAAAATAGAAATGTGGAGTATTATGAACATTAAAATGAATTTAATTATTGGACTAAAGTTGATCTTATAGAATTGTCTGAGGCTCCCTTCCACTACGCATCAAATGATCCCTGTGGAACTAACTTCAAGATCGTTTTGGAGAACCAGGTAAAGAAAACATTTGATGGGATGAAGACTGCAGAGTCTTTTGTTAAGAAAGCCAAGGGCGTACTTGATCCCAACACAAACCGTACCGTAAAAAATGTGATGTGGCCTCCTACCAAACAAATAATACAAAATCCTGTTGTTCCACAGTTACCTGACGGTTCTCTGCGGAACATGGAATTATGGGTATTCGATGAGGTCACAGCCACCATTGTCATCAAGCTACCGACTCGTGAGATTCTACTTATTAAAGCAAAGGATCTCCTGCAGTTTGGTGAGCATGATATCCATACTTTGGCAGAGTGTCATATCTTGGTAAATAATGATATTCTGGAGGTTGCTGCTAAAGAGTTTACTGACATGGTCGCTGAAACTATCAACAAGAGAATGTGGGATGGCTCCATGGGGAAATCTGATGTTATGATAGTTGATAAGTCTTGATCTCATGCTAGCAACAATCCAAGGGGGAGACTGTTAGGACATAATTAGTTGGTTTGTACTAGGCATATATGTTGTATAGGCATTTCTTGTTTTGTTTAGGGCTTGATTTGAGTTTTCGGTGGGGTAGACCAAAAGCGTCTCGTTTTCGCTCCTATGGCGTTTTCGGTTGTAATCTAGGTTGTTGTTTTTGTTCCCTTTAAATAGGGGCTTAAATGACCAGTTTTGAGCTAGCTGTTTTCAGTCATTACTGTGTTTCATCATTTGTACCTGACGATTTCGGTTGATATAAAATCGTGTGCATTTTGATTGATATTGCTTCTTCTTCTTCTTGATTCATTTTGATTTGATTCATTATTATTTTTTGATCACTAGTTGGTTCATAATTTGGGTAGTTACAAGCTCCATCCCCGACTTCATTGATAACAGAAGCGACTACGGTGGTGCTCGGTCGTCCATGCGAGGCTAGGTGATGGCAGCGATCTAAACATGCGACAATGTCGGTTGGAGAGAAGGTGGTGGCTACCAAGTTTAGGGTTAGGGTTAGGGTTTGAGAAGGTGACGGGTTTATATGCTCTCGTCCAAAAATCAAACTTTAGCCATATCAACATTTTTAGTCCCTCGTCCTCTCATTCTTTTCAAATAAGGTCCATAAATTACCATTCAACCCCTAAGCCTCCAAAATCTATTCAATATAAGTCCAAATGATACCAAACACCCCCTGACTTCTAAAAATCTTTACAAAATAAATCCCGGAATTACACATTAATCCCCGAAAATATAAATTATATCATTTGGCTCCTTGAAACCAACACCTCACTAAATATTATAGATTTTAGGGCCATTATAAAATAATATAAAATATAAATTTACATTTTGGGGTTCCAGGTTTATTATTTAATTACTCTATTTCAAACGGAATGTTACATAAGGAGTTTAAATAGAGTCTCAACCCTAAAATTTAGGGTTTTAGGATCAACACGAGTACGCCCTGCGTACTCCTTATGTACGCCCGATGTACTCCTTATGTATGCACGACGTACTCAATATGGTCCCCAACCATCTTTATTGATCTACGCCATGCGTACACAATGTGTACGCCCAACGTAAATCAAAATCTCCAAAAATTTCATTTCAAATTCAAACGCCTATAACTTCTTCGTTTCAAATCTGATTTTGGCATTCTTTATATGCATGAAAATGTATTGAATAGGCCCTCAATCATATCTATTTACTTTTAACTTAAAACATACTGAACCAAAATCCTTATTTCATGAAAGAAGTCTGAAACATCACTTTTTCCATTTTACCCTTTGACTCGGAAACACAAACTGAGGGCTTGAATCTCATAACCAATATTTTCGACGTACAACGGGGTCAAAAACCTATTCCCTTGAAGCCCAAGGCCATTAATTGATCCATTTGTTGACCACAATCCTGAAATAAAAAATTTCTCGAAACAGGATGTTACAACTCTCCCCCACTTAAACTGGATTTGTCCTCCAAATTCGTCTTAGTTAGGATCTCCGATACAACGCAAACATATTATGTAAGATCCCTCTAACCATTTCAAAATCAAGGAATCTTATAAAGAAAACTCTAGAGACCACTCGGAAACACACAACTGTCAACAAACCACAACCACTATCCTCCTATACCTAACTAGAAGACCCGACTTCCAGTGAGGACCACTCAAATCGGGAACTCTCAAAACTACAACCACAAACCAAATCCATCAATATACTTCCCGGAACTGGGAACCCATTGGTCTAAACTTCAGAAACCATACTATATGACTGACGATCATCCATTCGTCGTACCTACCCCTAGTCACTGACTACGAACACCATCAAATCATGTAGAAAGAATACTCAAAACATACCGATTGTGAATTTCAACCAATCCTAAATTCGGAAATTACACCCAAGACCTTAAATACACTTTTGACTTCCTAACAAGTCATCACCATCCCGCTGCTCCCATGAGCATAATGATGGCCAAACCAATAACCTCACGTTGAATCCATATCCCTCATCAGCTTATGTGTATGTATGTTCACTTAAAAAATCACTCAATACATTCACAACAAACTTCGCGACTCGAGATTTCCGAACCAATACCCAACACTAGTGACCAAACTCCTAATAAACAACCCACACGCAAACAGGGTTCATAATGCAACACTCAGCAAGGAACTATGATGCACAATTGATACTCCCAACATCCTCTTACTATCCACATGATCCAAACCAGTCGGTCACTGAGTCTCCTGACTCCCAAAAATGCACTAACGCCCAAACATGCCAATAAGACTATTGATCCGAGACCTAAGAGACTCAATCAAATGACTATCAGGTCCCACCCATATGAATCATACAACCACTAATTTACGCTACATCGTGACACCTTCTAATCACTAAAATGATAAGGTCATGGTACTACGTTGATCTTATCGTCATTCCATCACTGGCCTGAAGACTCACGACCATCACCACAAGGGTCTAAAGGTACTCAACCATCAACCTACCGACTTGCAGGAACCCAAACAACATCTCTCTCAACACAACATGAGCCTTACCTTTCTATAACACATAATTCCTTTCACAGCACAGGCTGTTACCAACATCAAACTAGACGAAAACATAGTCACACTATAACATCCCAAAATACGAGCCAAAAATTTCATTTTTAGAACATATACTTAGCAAAACATTTAGGAATAAAACGTTCAATGATCATATCATTTCACAAAGATGTTGCATGTATGGAAAACATTTTTATAAAACATAAAAGTGTCAGAGTACAATTCCCAGGAAGATATCATAATGCGGAATACAAAGCATGTGTGTGATGTACCGCTACCGCGCCAGCTCCTTCCCCTTCGAAGAAGAGGTACCTGGAACCAAAACTGAAAACTATAAGCACGAAGCTTAGTGAGTTCCCCCATCATACCACATACCATACAATCACATATCATACATACTACCGGGAAATTCTGGGGTGCCCGACCTATCCGGTACAGCCATTCTGGGGTGCCGACTACCCGTGTCAAGCCGTTCTGGGGTGCTAACTACCCATCGGTCCTAACAACCGATCCTCGGGGACTATTTCACCCCCTACTGCTACTATCACATATATCATAACATAACATATTATCAGACATATCTGGGGTGTCCGATCTACCCTTCGGTCCTAACGGTCGAAACTTGGGGACTATTCCCCTCCTACTACCACTATCACATATAACATATCATGCCAGCATATAAACACATCATCACATACTGTCAAACATATCTGGGGTGTCTAACCTACCCTTCGGTCCTAACAACCAAACTCTACTACTATCACATATACATATCATGCCAGCATATAACATATCAGGTAGTAGCAAACCTAGATGATATCACAAAGACAATCATCTAACATACAACTCCTACTGGTGGGCCGGCATTGTGTCCGTAGACCCACCGCTACTGGAAGGTAACTCACCTCAAAGTAGCTGCTGATCGGTGTGGGAACCTACTTTCTTCTTCTGCTGCTGCTCCAGAAATCCTCCGGCTATAATTCCCACAAAACACTTAGTCAAATACTGCTAACCGACCTCAGGGTAAAATGACCATTTACCCCCTAACCAAACCAAGAGTCAGAGTCAAATTCAACTGCCAGTTGACCCGACTCGCCGATTTGGCTTGCCAACTCGCCGAGTCCCTATCCCTTTATCTGACCATAAACCCGTCTCTACTCGTCAAGCCGTATGAACAACTCGCCGAGTCTGTTTTTGAGGCAAGAAGATTGCCTTGAACTTGCCGAGTCAGGGCATTGACTCGCCGAGTTGCTTCTGTTGGATAAGGTGTCTAAGTCCATAACTTATTTGGTATATACTTGACCCGACCCGGCATGGTTCATTTGGGTTGCATCTCACCCAAACTATTTATGGATAATTTTATGAGAGTTATACACATATGTTTATTAATATATTATAAGTTATAATATATTAATATGAAGTTATGTTATTTAATTAGTATTAGTCTTAAATTAATTATGAATTAATTTAGAGATTAAAAGGAAGACTAATTAGATTATGGGCTATTGGTTTTATATGGTGTGGGCTAACACTCATTTGTTAATGGGCTAGGCTTGGATGGAAGTCCATGGATGATCCATGGAGCTTTTAACCCATGGATCCTTGGAAAGGAAAGGTCATGGATTATTAGGGTTTCACCCTAACCATGTACATTATATAAGCATGCTTATGGTGCATGAAATGGCAACTAGTGACACTAGTGTGTGTGTTTTGTGTGTGGCCGAAAGTTACAAGTGTGTGTACACTCTCTCAAAGTTTTCCAAGAGTTTGTGGTGATTTGTGATTCCATTTGAGGCATTCACACTATTGGTGCTTGGCCCTCAAACTCCTTAGGAATTGAACTCATCATCAAAAGGTATGTAATCTCATCTAATTCTTTTATGTTTAAAAGTACCCCATGCCATGGTAGATAGGTTATGAACCTTGGAAAATTATTATTTTGCATGTATTTAGACAAACATAGATCCAAGGTTTATTAGGGTTGCATGCACACTTAGGAAGTGTTAGATTGCTCAAAACCCAACAGTGGTATCAGAGCCTAGGCTTGCTTGTTTAATACTTGATGCAAATTGCTGAAAATCGAAGATTTTATGCTGTCTGCACAGCTGACTCGCCGAGTCCATGAAGGGACTCGACGAGTCCAAGGCAAAACTCATCCAACTCGGCGAGTTGGTTCATGCACTCGACGAGTTGGACCCCCAGACAGCATATCTTCGAGTTTTGGTGCTGGAATTGGTCTAGAATCATTACCTTAAACTGTTTTGGACTCATAAAACCTGTTTTTGATGTGGTAATGATGATGGTGGACCAATTTCAAAGTTATAATCAAAATTCCATGATTTTATGTGTTCATATAATTCTTGAAATTTTGATGATCATGTTCATGTACTTATGAATTTAGAAGATGATAGGAATTATTTGCTGAATTGTTTAGAATTAATTCTTGATCATTTATGTGTTTTAATGGAGTCCATAATTTGTCCTCAAGTTATGTATATCCAAAGGTCACTTTCTTTAACACACACATTTAAACACATAAGTTACATGAAAATGAAGAGTCTTCATTTTTATGAACCTTTAATTCATAAGTTATGAAATGAAAAGTCTTGGATGGTTACAAAAGATGAAGAGTCTTGTCCTTAAGTTATGGAGGTTCAAGAGTCACTTCATTAATAAAGTATAAATAAAGTGTAACCTTAATTAATTCCATAAGTTATAAAAATAAAGAAAAGTAATTCTTTTATTAGTTTAAAGTCTTCCATAATTTGTCCTCAAGTTATGGAACTTGAAGTGTTTTTGGATTAAAACTACTTTAAACACATAAATCATGGAATTAATTAGTTTTGAATAGTTTCAAAACTTGCCCTCAAGTTTTGGAATTTGGAAAAGTTTCACACACTTTAATAAACTTTAATTCCAACACTTAGAATTTTAAAAGTTAAAATTCAACACTTATACTATTTATAACATTAATGGTTAATTATTATATATATATATGTATAAGAACAAGTCGTTTTACCGTTAGTAGGCCTCATTCACGAAGCCGGTCTATAAGGTGGGTATAAGGTTGTTGCCTATAAAATGGCGACTTAATGGGTGTCCACTCTCACCCACCGCTTGCTTGATCGGTGGAGGGTCGTTAGCCGAACGGGTAGGACAATGACTTTAAATTCTCATTAAAAGTATAATGATTATTATAAAGTAACTAAATATTTTTTATTTAATTCCCAATCTTAGTTACTTTAGGAAAAATGTGAATTTGGTGCTAGCCCATGGAATTCACACTTTGTACCTTACCAAGTCGTTGGTGGAGCGTGTGTGGTTAACCGACACACTAACTTGGACTAGTAAGGATCACGAAGGGTGACTTAATGTTTGTCATAGATCAATGGAGCGTGTGTGGTTAACTGGCACATTGATTAGGTGATAATATTAAGGGTACCAAGTGAATTGGTATGGTTATTCACACCTTGTTTTGCGATCCTCGGCATCCCAGTCACAAAATTTGAGAGGGCACACTCGAGATTGAAACATGCCATTGAAAAGTTCAATGAATCTCAAAAGATCTAGGAATTTCAAATCCAATTAAAACCTAATAAATTATTTCGTTTTTCATGGTGGAAATTGGTGAATCATCATTCGCCTACCTTCAAATATTTTATAGCTTGGATTACGACATCCCTCTTCCAAATATAAAATATTGTGTTGGGTCCAAGCCTTAATATTTCATATTGGGTGTTATATTAAGGAATTTGAATCAACTAACTTGATTTTCTCCCATTATAGATGTCTGGTTAAGACAACTATGATCTTCCCAAATCTCTTGAAGATGGTGTCCCTCAACATCATGCTTCACTTCCTCCACCTCCTCCAATTATTCTCCCTCACCCACAAGTTCTTGAAAAGTTTAAAGTCACTCAATCCCTATTGGCAAGCATAGTCTATGTGTGCTCACATCTTGAAGATAAAGTCACATATTGACAAGTCGGGAGAGTTGGGTGTCAAAGTCTCGTGAAAGTTGGATGTTCAATCACTTTCTTAGTACCATAGTGAGTCTCTTTGGGACTACTATGAGGCAGACTATGACATGACCCTTAATGATGTTATCTTTTTGCAGGTGTTGTGGAATCAACAATGATTCGGAACACCAGTAAAGCAAATTTGATTAAAAGAACAACTTCCCAAGTCTACATGGACATTGACAATGGTAGCATTGGATATCTAGAAAAGGATTTCTCTTCCCAATGGAAAGGGATCGGCCATAGTCAACTCGGTTGACCAAATGGTAAAGAGAAAGGCTAAGTCTGAGATAGTCTCATGTGCCATTACCAAAGGGTCCATGTGTTTTGTTGCCAAAGGAAGGGACATTGGTTGCGAAGCTACCCTATTCACCTGAAAGGTCATAAGGTTGATCAAGTCAAGAGGTTTGACTCTACTTCGGGTAAAGTCCACTGTCTAACTCTATTAAGTTCCTATTTGGAGATTCTTATTACATAATGTGAATGGATCACATGCTGATGTTTTAAGAATCAAAGAAAAGATAGGAAGCTTAAAGTAAGTATATGTTGATTCTGATTGCAAAGGTGGGTTTCGATTGCATGGTTCGGTAATCAGAATTTTGAGCTGTTGCTTAAGAGTTATAATATATTGCTTATGAATAGATAACAACAAGGTTTTCATGTGGATTGTAAGGATAAGTTTTTCCACAAAGTTTTAAAATAAAAGAAAAAAAGGGTTTTAATTTTATTTTAAAAATATCCTTACAATGGCATCTATGGAAAATTGTTGCTTATATGTTTCCAGTAATAGCAATATTGGAAAGTGGATTTTATTCTTTCATTTGTGGTAGTGTCTGAATTTACCAAATGAAGAAAGTTTTTCATCACCCAAGTTTCAATTGGACAGAAACTTGGAATCATACAAGTTGTATTGTATGATGAATGAGAATTTTCATCTTTGAAAATTAAGACTAATTCTTTGATCACATGTATATGTGAGTCAATTGAAGGACTAAGGAATTAGGTACACTGGGTGTGCGCTGGTCAAAGTCCACCACAAAGATTGATTTGTCATGATTTACTGAAGATTAGTAAATATGATTATGCTTATGAGGTTAAGTATAATTCTGTAACATTGGAAAGGTTACAATGTATGACAAAACAAATGAGAAGAATCAAATTAGGCAGAAAGATAAAAGTTTCTCAAATCTGAAAGGATGGGAGAGTACTTTAGTATCGTATTTCATGATCATCTCAATGATTATGAAACCATATCACAAATTCATACTCTAAGGACGTCTTAGTGCATTGTTATGGCTAAGAAGAGAGGTCATGAATTGTTGGATTGGTTAAAATCAAGAAGATGAGTCATACTTCGTTCCAAAACAATTCTTAGAGTCATACTCCAAGATTGTAACTTTGAGTGACATAAAGGAAGATTTATTAACACTAGTCAAATGTAAGAGTAAAATGTTTTCTACTCTTGTACATTTGAGATTGGTAAGTTGTGATGTCTTGGATGAGACGAAGACCAACTAAGACCAATTGTGTGAAGTGTTAGTCTTGATAAGAATCCGCACTATCCCTTGAATATTTGTTTTGTCAAGGAATGGTTCTTGACTGGGGAAACTTATATGTCAAGGGGACAGTGGGAGCCTTAATGATCCTGAAAGAGTTTCAAGATTTAATCAAGAGTAAAACCTGTAATTTATCACTAGCACACGACTTAAGGTTTGCAACCTATCGTGTTGACATAATTCTTATTTTTGTACCTACTTCAAATAAGTTGAATTTGCATGTGAGTTATCAGAGTTCAACTTGGAAGCATTGGTGGGCCTTGTGCTACCAAGGTGACAAGAAACTAAGACTGAACAAGTTTAATCCATGTAAGGCTGAATTTATCACTAATCTTATCTTGTGATTATGGTTTTGACAAATTCACATGGATAGCAACTCATACACTATAAAATCTAAGTGTCATAAGGTTTCTCTCCGATTCATGAAAATGATGGTGAGGAAACACTTTCACTAAGTAGATTTTACGTAAATATCAATTGTGTTATTTGCATTTTCAAAAGTCGTTAGTGGAGCGCGTGTGGTTAACCGGAACACTAACATGGACTTGTGAGAAATGGCAAATGCCTAAGCAATTGAGACTATGATTACAACATCCCTTTTCATAGTCCTGAAAATTGTTTAGACACACATGTGAGCTATCTAAGAAAGGGTGTATAAATCTAAATTTCAGAAGTCCAGCAGATTTCTGGAAATATGTCAGAGCTAGTTTGAGCATAAGAGTTATGCTGATAATCATCATGTTAGTGGGAGCATGATTATTAGCAATGTTAATTATAGAAAACAAAGTTTCAATTCGTGAAGTTGCAGGGGTTGAAAAGTTGTTTTGCTATAATTAAGGGAGAGGAAATTATACTTCGTTTCAATTCTATAACTTAGATTGAGATTTTTATCATCTTTAGTCAAGAATATATATATATATATATATATATATATATATATATATATATATATATGAATTTTATGTTGGAATGGTTCAACTTGAAGAAATTCTATATATATTGCGTTTTCAAAATTCGATTATGATTACGGCATCCCTCTTCATAGTTAAATTTTGAAAACATGGCAAATAAAATATTGTAGCAAAAGACTGGTCTAGTATCATGTCTTTATGTCAAACATCATGAATCGTGTCCCATATGCTTCGGATATAGGATCGATTGCATGTGCTATAATATTCATCTTTTCTAAATTTTCCAAATGCTTAAGGCATTGAGAAGGGAAAAGTCTAGAACTGGATATGACTAAAGTGATTAAGCAATTGTCGAGGACAAATCAGAGGTTCGCCAAAGATTAGTTGCTCAGGGACAGTTGGAAGTATGATGTAAGTTGTCGGAAAGGACCATATTGACATATTCTGAAAAGAAGTAACTCTTGTTCGAAAGTGATAGTCAAAATGAGACTATGGAAATGTCTCCATAGGTGGAAGTTATTCAATCTATGTAAGATTAGAAAACCTTAATGCAAGAAGGATGTTCAAAGCAATGTACTTTGAATATGAGACTTCTTTTCCATAGAGTTGATCTTCTTTGGAATACTCTGTAATGACTGGTGACAAGGGTTTGGTGACTTTGTGCATAATCATTACAAGAGGAACATTGCATAAAAGTTTAAAATCTAACATATATTTTTTTTTGGTAAATGATAGGAATCGGGGATTTTCACATTTACAATAAGGATTTGGGATTGTGAAATGAGTATCATTGGAATCATGTTCAATTGATCTACATCACAATGTAAGGATCAAAGACAAACATAGTATGCATACTTGGAGTATGGCATAACTATTGTATAGAAAAACAAAGTGTACATGCTAGGAGCATGGGACGACTGTTGTTTTATTCAAGTCTTAAGTTGATTGTTTGAAACATTATACAATGAATAATGTGTAATCAATATGGTGATAAATAAAAGGTGGTTCTATTTATATTCAAAAGGGTTCTGAGACCATATTGGATTCGATTATTATTGTGTTTCACTTTGCATGTTTTGACTTCCAGAATAGCTAGGTTATTCTTTCCGAATGACTAAGTTATTTAAACACTCCACAGTCGTTCATATGTTGGAAGTAGGTATGAATCAAGACTGTCATGAATCGAGTTTGTAGATGACTAAATGGGTTTAGTCATAGCAATGGTTGCTACAACATTCATGAGTGCTCATAAGTTATGAGTATTGGAATAAACCCACGCTCACTTGTATCACTTCATGGAATTTATCTCGAGTGATCGTGAGACGGTAATATCATATAAATCTTCAAACCTAGAGATATGAGTTGTTACCTATGAGTTGGTTGTGCATTGATTACACGTAAACGCATCAGTAACTTGATGTTATAAAACGTGCCTTTGTGTACAATTCAACAAGTAGTAGAATAAGCATACGAGTTGAAGTTTATCTGTTCCTTCTAAAAATAGAAGCGATATTTGGGCCCCTCGATGATTTTGTTGTGACCTATGTACCGGCCGGTCAGAACTAAATTGATGTGTTCGATTAAGTTCTTTGTCAAACAAATCGAAAATCGGGAAACAAACTGCTGGACAATAAGTACGACGTTGTTCCATGTATTTGTCCGGCTGATATCATGAGAACAGAGGATTATATGATCACTTATCTAAAATGGCGCTTCATAGTTCAACGGAGTTTTCGAGAGCTACGATTGCTGGTTGGTTCCTGAAGTAACATACGCAAATATAGTTATTAGACTTATCCAAGTGGGAGTCTGTTGGATAAGGTGTCTAACTCCATAACTTATTTGGTATATACTTGACCCGACCTGGCATCGTCCATTTGGGTTGCATCTCACCCGAACTATTTATGGATAATTTTATGAGAGTTATACACATATGTTTATTAATATATTATAAGTTATAATATATTAATATGAAGTTATGTTATTTAATTAGTATTAGTCTTAAATTAATTATGAATTAATTTAGAGATTAAAAGGAAGACTAATTAGATTATGGGCTATTGGTTTTATATGGTGTGGGCTAACACTCATTTGTTAATGGGCTAGGCTTGGATGGAAGTCCATGGATGATCCATGGAGCTTTTAACCCATGGATCCTTGGAAAGGAAAGGTCATGGATTATTAGGGTTTCACCCTAACCATGTACACTATATAAGCATGCTTATGGTGCATGAAATGGCAACTAGTGACACTAGTGTGTGTGTTTTGTGTGTGGCCGAAAGTTACAAGTGTGTGTACACTCTCTCAAAGTTTTCCAAGAGTTTGTGGTGATTTGTGATTCCATTTGAGGCATTCACACTATTGGTGCTTGGCCCTCAAACTCCTTAGGAATTGAACTCATCATCAAAAGGTATGTAATCTCATCTAATTCTTTTATGTTTAAAAGTACCCCATGCCATGTTAGATAGGTTATGAACCTTGGAAAATTATTATTTTGCATGTATTTAGACAAACATAGATCCAAGGTTTATTAGGGTTGCATGCACACTTAGGAAGTGTTAGATTGCTCAAAACCCAACAGCTTCATGGGTGAGTCTGGATTCCGACTCACTGAGTCACACCCATGACTCACTACTCCACCCCGCAACCACGAAAAGGGGGAAAACTCGGGAACTCGCGACTCGACTCGCCGAGTTCGATGAACGACTCGTCGAGTCTGTCATATGCAAATACTATATACTCGATTTTGCTTGAATCCAGCTCATGCCATTCATAGATCTGGGTTTCTAAGGCATGAATAACACGTAAAGTTTCCAACTTTACGTGTAAATAATCACCAATGAAGGTTTTCGGGATCAAAATGCACCAAAAGAGTAGATCTAGAGCTTTCATGCAATATGGCTCCATAAAGGCAGTAGATCCAAGCTCCTAGAGCTCAATCATGCCTAGATCTAGAGGCTAAACAACTTATTACAAACCCTAATACACAATCAAGCTTGGGGAAAGGCTCAAGAAGGACTTCCATGGAGCTATAAGGGACTATAAGCATGAAAACAGGGGAAAATCGAGTTATACCTCAAGGAAATCACTGAGATAGCACAAGGATGCCTGGCCTCCTTCTTCTCTTCTTGATCTACTCTTCTTTCTTCTCAAAATCTTCAAGAAACACACCAAAGCACTTCAATCTCACAAGGAATAAGGGTTTGAACGATGTTGGGAGCTCTGAGGGTGAAGGGGGCGAGGTTGGGGCGCATAAGGTTGGTTTAAATAGGGTGCAAACCCTTGGAATTTAGGGTTTCACCAGACAGCGGGGACTCGCCGAGTCCAGAATGTGGACTCGCCGAGTTGCCGACTTAAACGTGCCCCCAAACCCGTATCTACTCGGCGACTCGGGCCTACAACTCGCCGAGTCCAAGGCTAAAATGAAAAATACTTAGATAAATTTTACGTACTAGGAACCAGGTGCTACACACACACAACCAAACAATGAGATAGGCAGTTAAACTCTTGCTCCAATTTAAGGGCCATTAACCAAATAAGAACCATACCAATAAATTCATACCAAGTGTTCCCTTTCTATCTTGAATCAAAATCTCGCATTCTTGAACCACATACACATGTGACCTGTTATGCCGAAACCTTAAACTCTAACAGATCGATTATCCTCTAAGGTGAATATTCATTTCTCCCCTACTAGGATTCGAACCACCACCAACTAGCATTGCAAACATACCAAATCTCAAACCGGCTCAACCAGATACATAGCATCCATGACCCTTGGAATGTATAACACAATGCAAGATAATCTTCGAGATAAAGACCAAGAAACCTCAAAGAGATTCTGAATCTCATATGGTGACCTTGAAAACTCCCCAATCATGACTGACTACTTTACATATTAGAATAAATAAATGCGGTGATTATCTTATCTTTATATATCAATAAAAAGATTATTGTAATCTTTTAAACAAAAAGTACGAATTAAGATTTAAGGGTAAACTAAATTGCTTGAGAATTTAAAATAAAATAATAGAAATCAATTTTTCCTCATTTTATGTTATATAATTCAACATAACTCTATTGTTTAATATTTTTTTTTAAAATAATTGATTAATTCTGTAATCGTGGTTCTCACAGGTTATAACGTTATATATATATATATATATATATATATATATATATATATATATATATATATATATATATATATTACGTACTATCAACAACATTGTATACCTAATCATATATGATTATACATATATTCATGTTCACAGACTGAGTAATCATAAATGATTATGACAGTTGGTGGAAGAAGAGGTGGTGGTGACAGAGGTGTCGATGGTATAAGTGACGGAGATGACAATGGTGTGGTCAGTTGGTGTTAGAGGTAGTGGTAGTGGTGGTGGCGGTGGCGGTTGTATTGGTGGGGATGGTGGCGGAGGAGAAAAGAACGGGTGGCGTTATATAATCATTTATGATTATAACATGCATGTCGCGTCAGTACGCCGGAGGGTTAGAGCGGCAGATGTGAAATATATGGTTGAGGTTGAATCTCAATATCAATATAATTTTTAATCACAACAGAACCTCTCTCTCTCTCTCTCTCTCTCTCTCTCTATATATATATATATATATATATATATATATATATATATATATATATATATATATATATATATATATATATATATATCTTCCTATCTAATAAATGAATAGGGTTAACCTCATTCTGCCATGTGTCAAACTATTAAATAATATTACGCCACGTGTAACTCCTAAATTCAAATTCGAAATATTCTATAATAATCAATTCCATATATTATTTGAAACAATTTCCGTATATTATTAAAATAAAATGTAAAACTAATGTAAAAAATAATAGATAATAAGATAATAAGATAAAATAACAATTTATATTAGTTGATTCGTTCTTGACTTCTTTTAGGGGAACAATAAATATATTGTCCTTATTTTAATATAATTAGCAAGTTAGTAATACATATAATCGGAAAATTTCAAATTTACTTTAATAACAACAATAATAATAACTTGGATGTCCAACCTAAATTACATTTATTATTTTGATTCGGAACAAAATTTCAAGCTCACGTCTTTAATGATAATTTTTTCATAATATTCAAAACATCTATATTTATACATTAATAAATTTTATCTTATCATTGTCCAATTATAATATTATAATTTATTGATAATTTTTTTTCTTTCTCATCCGTGGTCTCTACAGGTTTTAACCTTATATATATATATATATATATATATATATATATATATATATATATATATATATATATATATATATATATATATATATATATATATATATATATATATATATATATATAGGGTAAAGTGAATATACCTAACAACCTTATATAAGCTTAGGTACCTAACCTCATCAAATTACGTCATTTTGCATTAAATTTTCATTGCAATCATCCAGGGTTTTTAAACTTCATTCCTAAACTTGATTTACTTCAAAAAAAATTTGGAAATTCATCATTATATTTCTCCTACATCCTTTCATTTGTAGCAGTAGGATATGAAGCTCATCAGGTGGTATTCGATAGAAAGACGTGATGTAAAAGAAAAATATTGGTGAAAGTCCAAAGATTTTGAAAGTAATCAAGTTATGGGGTTGAAATTTAAGAACCTTAGGCAATTACAATGTAAATATGATACAAACCGATGTACTATTATAGAGTTAGGTACCTAAGCTTATATAAGGTTGTTAGGTATATTCACTTTACCCATATATATATATATATATATATATATATATATATATATATATATATATATATATATATATATATATATATATATATATATATATATATATATATATATATATATATATATATATAATTTAGGCTATTTGGATCTTTGGTTTCATTTTTGTTTATCCATCTATCCTAACATTTACTTATTTTACAATTCTACAATATTTATAGAAACTAGATGGTTACCCGCGCGTTGCGCGGGACGGAAGGTGTCGGTTTTCTGTTATAGCATTATACTTTTGAAGTACAATGCTATAATAAGGAAAACTTTTAGTTATTTCATGTTAACAAAATGTTGAGACGACATGCTTTAAAATAACATCAGAAATGATTAGTCCCTAAAAAAATACATAAATGGCATTAATTTCAAAAAATTGCATAACAGTACAACAACAAATCACCATAAATCAATCTAATGTATGGTGATTACTCTAAAATTTGTATTCCTTCTGGTTTCCATCTTAATGAAATAAGGGAGTGACCTTCGTATGAAATTGTGTTCTGCAAAACCCAACTAACACCTTTAACAGAAATGTACTTTCATTCTATAGTTTAACATGAAAACATGTTGCTATATTATACATCAAATTAATTTAAAAAAATGAAATATACCTCCACAAAGAACATCATGGCCTTCTGATTGTTTCCTTATTTACTTGTAAAATGTTGGTCCTATTTATTCCCCTTAACACCTTCAACAGAAATGTACTTTCATTCTATAGTTTAACATGAAAACATGTTGCTATATTAGACATCAAATTAATTAAAAAAAAAAAGAAATATACCTCCACAAAGAACACCATAGCCTTCTGATTGTTTCCTTATTTACTTGTAAAATGTTGGTCCTATTTAACCCCGTTGTAAAATTCCAACCATAGAAAGAAGGAGGTACCTGAGAATATGTAATAAGAAAGAAATTTATATGTTTTAAAGATCATAAGAAAGCACATAAGAAAGTGAACCTCAAGTGTTCGTTAACATAAACAACATTATCGTCAAAACGATCATAAATAGCATCAAAATAAAAATGTCCCAACTGTTATAAATATTTTTTTCATTTTTTAATTCACTAATAGTTGTCACACTCTCTGTTAGTATATCTAGGAATCATGTAAACCAACCTTAACAGGGCCTCTGGTTCAAACGTGGAGCAATGCAGCAGGAAGGTTATTCAAATGACCTGCATCAAATAACCAAAAACTAAGAAACCCTAAAATCAAAACTATTACATGAAAAATTATAAATGTAATTTGCTATAAAGTTTAATTTTGGTTTATATTTGCATGTAAAGAAATGACTGAATTAGAAAAATGGTCCCTATGGTATAACGAAAATAACAGATTCAATCCAACTTCAGATTTCATTACAGCCCTTGAAGAACAAAAGAATCAGCCAATATGTCTTTGTCCTAAAAATGAAAGTTTATGTCTAATGAAAATGGAATGCTTTTTCTTAAGTGAAAGTAATATGCTAATGAAAGAAGAATATTGTTTATATATTAAAAATGAAAGCAACCTACTATTTTTGTATGTTTTTTGGTATGAAAAGAGTATTATCAAAAAATATAAAAATAAATTATACCTCCACTAATTCATTTTTGAACGTGATGATACTCATTTGTAGGACAGGTAGACAATTGTAAACATGATACCCACCATGCTCCATTTTGCCCTTTTCAATCTGTAAAATCATTTAATAAAGAAAATGTCAGTGACCAACAACAAAGTTGCCTTGATTTTAACGATTTCATTACCTTTACATTTGTTAAAATTTTCTATTGTGGTTAGCCTCTGTTGAAAGAAACCTATATAAAAGAAATCTTCATATAATTACTAAGAAAATCCATATAATAGGAGTAAGAAAACTAATAATATGGATAAAGTAAATTATCCTAATTTGGTCTCTTTTCAAGATCAATTTGAATAGTAGATGACTCCACAGGGAGGAAAACTTACCAGTTCCATGATACAACTAAAGGATCAAAACCCATTTCCGTGAATAGTAAAGAAGTTGTTGCATATTTCAGTAAGCATTGGTTGATAAACTAAGCTACAAAATCATTCTTTAAAACACACCAAAAGACCTCTTCATTAGACATGAACCACATGAAAACAAATTTAGTTAGCCTCGACTGCTGCAGTTTTCCAAATAATGTCTACATAAACTCATCATGTCAACACCACAATTCACAAAATAAATAAGGGTAAATTTGAAAAAGTTAAGACACTTCATTCTATAGGCAAAAATTCTTCCACTAATTACGAAATTACCTGGAAGGGCAACAAAGGCAAAGGATCAGAATCCCAACTAAGATCATCAACTTCACCATATAAATAAATATGTGCATGAGAGCGTGTTTTACCATCTGTTGGATATATAAATTTCAAGATAGTAAAACGGGACAATTACATATAACAATTCACACAGCAACACAAAAAGGTGATTGAACTGTAAATCAAAGTAACTATAAAACACAATAGAAACAGAAATTAAACAACAAAAACCTGAAGAAGATAGCGACGAAGAGCAAAGGAGCGGAAGATAGCAAAACATCAAACACCTTGTGAGCATAAATCAAATCCAACTGTATATAGTTTAAAAGATATATGTTTAATATCTGTAAGAAAAATTAGACCAAAAATAGAAAGAAATCAAAGTAGGATAACAATTTTCTTGTTAATCGAAACTGGAGTAATAGAGAAGACATACACAAATTCAATACAAACAAATATTAAAAGAGATAGAAATAGAGATGTGTTGATTAGAGCTTACTTTCACTCAAGAATTGCACTGTGCGTCCTTGTAAGTTGAACGAATCTCACATTAGCCAGCATTTGAGAGCGGACTCCAGAGGCCTAGCGATTATCGATTCCATAACTCCTCGGTCGACTTTTTGCCACTCACTTTCCAAAACAACCCTTCCAATCAACAACCGCCGACAATGTGTACATTCCCGTATTGGTTATTGAATCAGTAAGCCAACCAACCCAAAATTGCAAGCCAAACAGCAACCCTAAAAAACCTACTATCCACCAATCGACCATCGTTTCCCCAAAACCCAACGACGACTCAGAGGAAGATGAAAAATGAAGCAGAGTGGAGCAGGAAGATGTTCGTCATCGTTCCTGTAACATCCCGATGTACTTGTCGTCCGATGGAACATTGGTAGTTCTAGGCTACAAGGCGATAACTGAATGAACGGTGAAGCACCAGAGATGGAATAGTTAGGATGTGGTGTTGTCGGCATCGGCTATGGCAGAATGAAAGACTGGAATAGCAGATACGGAACACATCGTGGAGAAAGAAAAGCAGATGAAAGCAAGCAGGAGAAAGCATGGAGTCTTTGAAGAAATATTTGATGGTTAAAAATCGATGAGTACCTGATTGAGATAGTGTACAGGCGACGACATTTTTTTGTAACAACGAAGAAGGCAAGCCGTAGGCGATGATATACGTCGGTGAGAATGAGGCGGTAGTGAAGAGGTAGAAGAGAAGCAGTGGAAACAGATATTAGGTGACAGAGTCGGTGGGGAAGTTCGAAGATGAGACGGTGGAAGGATCGGGAAGTGAGACGATGGGAAAAAAAAGAGAAGAACAGGCTGCGGCGGTGACCATGGTAACCATGGTAGACTAACCATGTAAGATAACCATAAACAGTATCTGTGGTAAGCTACTGTAGCTAAACCAAGAGAATTTTGAAGGGCCGATTTTGGCCAAAAAAGCAGAGGACCTATTTTACCAAATGTATATATAAAGAAGGATCAGTTTTGCTCCATCCTTAGCAAATTTACTGTAGCTAAGGATCGAGAAATTTAATATATAGTATAATTAAGTTTTGGCATACACATCGAGTTAGTTAAACTTTCTAAAAATAGAATTATAAAACGTGTTAGTGATTATAATTTTTTTAGTTATTTAAAAATCCAAAAAATCAAACGACAATATCATAAAATAATTTGACATGTGCTATATAATTAGGTGTTGATGGTCCATCGGACACAGAATAATAAAAAAATTTATATAATTGTCTTTCAACTTTAATCTTCCTGATAGAGTGATAGGGACGCTATATCAATAACCAATGACTAGAAACATAACTTTTGTTTGTTGTGTCTAGAAACAGTATGATATCTAATTATATATGTTTTATAATAAATATTTAATTATCAACCAAATCACATTCCACACTCTCATCGAGATAAAAATATAACACGATTTACGTAATTACGTAAACAGGGCACGGTTAGATGAGATAGATAAGAGAATTTAATGATGTTAGGACATAAGTATACAATCCGCAAAACAACATATATTTAATAAACAAAATTGTAATTAAATGTAAATACAATAATCAATTCACAAGAAAAATATATTTGAATGTAGGTTTACAATAGATTACAAATTCGAATTTGTGTGGAGATTGAAGTCTGCTTTGCAGTGTCGTAAAACATAAATTTGTCTGATTAGGAATCTATCTAAAGGATACAACAATTTAATAAAAAAATAAATCTTGATTCTAACGAAATTCTCTACGTTCCTATCATAATTGAAGAATATGAAGATAAGAAGAAAGTGATATTTTCCAACCTTGAAATATGTGTCTATAATCTATATTTATAGACTGTCATTGGCATTTAATAAGTGCTTTTATCTCCGGCTAAATTGAAATTAACTGTTAAACAGTTAAAATGAAATTATAAAATTTAATTATTAAATAAAATCAAAATCAGAATTTAGTATATAAAAATAATTTAATTAGTTAAGGAGACCCCAAGAGTTCTAAAGTGGAATGCCAATATCTTGAATATATATATATATATATATATATATATATATATATATATATATATATATATATATATATATATATATATATTCTCTAATAAATGAAGGTTTTTTTGCCACTTATCACACTCTTATTCATTTTGTCACATGTCATTTTGTGGTTATTTTGAATTAATTTTTATTCTATATGTAATTTTGTAGTTTTCCTATTTTATTAAATTCCATATGATATTTAAGTTTAATAATAAATGCATATTAATTTCATTAATTGACTTTCCTTATAATTTCAAAATTTTAAAATAAAATCTCATTAATTTGCTTTGATTATTTTATCTAAATTATTTGTTTAAATTTAAAAGAAAAAAAAAACACTTTAATTTTAGTAATTCAATATGTTTCTTATTTTTCTTATAAATTCAAATTTCTCAAATGTTTATACATATTTAATTGTTTTAAATACACTCATGTAATACATGGGGCTTACACCTAATATATATATATATAACTTTATAAGGGAGTTCAAGGTTCTTTTCGCTACCAATGTGGAACAAATCTTATAAATGTAATTTCCACCAACAAAGTTTCATTAAATGATATGAACCATAATTATCATCATGGTTATTTGTAACATTATCATCATCACTAAAGTTTTGATTTTTTATTGGTTCGAAATAATGAATTTGTCGTTCTACTAGTATTTGACATGAAACTACCAACATTTGATATGGAATTATCAGGATGTGATCAATGGCAAATCTAGAATAAAATATCACGTGGTTCCCAAATTAAGTGAAGCCGATGAAAAATTCAACACTTGTGGGGAGTCGGGTCGGGTCTAGTTGGGTGTGTATGATTTAATGAAATATAATTGAAGAAACCGATCAGCCACCACCGATTAAATTTTTTAAAAAACCGACTGAAATATAACTGAAATAACCAAATGATTTGATGAAAAACTAGTTGATTATTAGTACATTGATACCTTATTTATTGATAAAAACTATACATTATATTTAACCCTATATATTTAACAACACAATTTCTCATTGTAACTTATTTTTTCTCCTTTTAAAATGGTTTTTAGGATACTTTTGTAAAAAACAAACTCGAGATAAGTCCTCTACTTTTTCTAAGGTAGTTCCTAATTTTTGTGATACATATATTATAAATGAAATAGAAATTTTAGGTAGGACCTAGAACCTACCTTCTTTATTCTTAAACACGCCCCTGGATGTGATATGGTACATAATATTCGAGGGATTGGCATACTGAAGTTGTCTAAGCATAAACTGGTTCTTACAAACAACTTGTGTATTGAATTATTGTTGTACTGGTGTTCTATATGCATAACATTTTGAGGATCATTTAGAGAGATATGCAAACCTACATGATCGTTGCTACCTCTTCCGTTGGATTTGTTTCCAACAAAGTTTTTCCCTCTTCTGCTATTAGACCCTCTTCTGTTTCTAGATGTGTCCCTACCAACAAAAAATCAATTTATGACATTGTATCCAACAATATGTGTCTCCTCAACTAAATTATTGTAACATCCTGTTTCGAGAAGTTTCTTATTTCAAGATTGTGGTCAAAAAATGGATCAAGTAAAGGCCTTGGGCTTCAAGGGAATATGGTTTAGACCATATTGGATGTTGAAAATATTGGTTATGATATTCAAGCCCTCGGTTTGTGTTTCGAAGTCAAAGGGTAAAATGGGAAAAGTGATGTTTTAGACTTCTTTCATGAAATAAGGATTTTAGTTCGGCATGTTTTAAGTCAAAAGTAATTACATAGGATTCTAGGGCTCTTCAATACATTTTCGTGCATATAAAGAATGCCAAAATTGAAGTTGAAACGAAGAAGTTAAAGCCGTTTGAAGTTGAAGTGAAATTTTGGAGATTTGATTTACGATGGGCGTACACATTGTGTACGCAGGGCGTAGATCATTAAAGATGGTCGGGGACCCCATTGAGTACGTCGGGCGTACATAAGGAGTACGTAGGGCGTACTGGTGCTAATCCCAAAACCCTAAATTTTAGTGTTGAGACCCTATTTAAACTCCTTAAGTCCCTTGAGGCCTATTCATGTTCAGCCTCCAATCTCCCTAAAGCAGTCATTTTGAAACCCTAGCTACTTTGTGAAGATCTTGAGCATTTTGAGTGGGTTTTTGTGTGACTTGTGAAGAAGGAATCAAATATGGAAGCATTCTTGAGCTTGGAGCTTGAAGATCCAGAACGCCCATCCCATTTGCAAGTACCAGAAGGTATAAAGTCTTAACCTTTATGATTCCTTGGTATAGATCTTGTAACATCCTGAAAATCACAGTATTTTTTTTTCATTTTTGAAACCAATTCAAAACATTAAGCGTTTACAAATCATAGTTTCCAAAAGTCATAAACATGAATAAGAGCATCCCAAAATCATAATCTCATAAAATATAGGATGATGTATACGATCAACCTTTCGCCTTGTCCCGATCATCCGAAGTACCTGAAACAAAAAACTAAAACTGTAAGCATGAAGCTTAGTGGGTTCCCTCAAAATATCACCACACAAACAGATAACATATACAATCATGCATGTTGGGTCCAATCAGTCATCGGACTAGAATACCCTGGGTCCACAACCTCCCGTTTGGATTACCCCTGGCCCATAACCTCCCAGTTGGATTGCCATGGACCGCAACCTCCCGGTTTGATTGACATACATACTACATATTGGGTCCACAACCTCCAAGTTGGATTACCCCTGGCCTACAACCTCCCAGTTGGATTACCCTGGGTTTTTTGACTGACAGCACAAAGCAGTACAGTCTCAACCCAACCATGCCATGTCAACATATGCCTCAGATAAACATATAACAAGTAAAAAAGGCAAACAGGCAGATCTACAGATCACTACCACATAACATCATCCTATATACCAGGATATAGATCTAAAAGATCACTACAACATATCAACTGTTGGGTTTTAGTTCAAAAATAGTTTCATAAACTTGAAAAATATGGCAATAGAAGACTTTAATTTTTGAAATAACATAATATTTTATACATGCCAAGGATCTTCTTGCAAGTTATAGAAAGATTAAAATACCAACGAAAGAAATGGAGGATATCTATCAGTTTTGACTTTCAACATGAAACAAAATTCCCAAAGGTTGAAAGGTCATAAACATAATATAATTCGTTTAAACCGGTGTTGAGACCCATGGAGGAGTTCAGACGATCGATCCAGTAAAGGATCCTCCAAACCACTTGCATGGATTGGATATATGAAATCTTGGTAATTTTGAAGAATTCATAGACAATTCCGGGAAAGGGATATGTAAGACCTAAGGCAAAAGGATATTCAGAAAACAAATAAAGGTGGACGAAACAAAGTCTGGTTGGATCCTCGGATCAAAAGCACTAAAAATGGTACAACAGGGGAAGTTTCGGATGATTTCAAAGCTTCGATATCATCATCATCAAAGGTACATGTTTCATCATAGGATAAGGCTTTTTGGTCTATGAAATCATCGCTAGGGATAACGATAACACTTGTGCGAAAACGAGTTACTTTTTTTACCACATTTAAAAAACGAAGAAGGAGAAAAAGAGACAAAGGCAGTAGCTTTGATGATATTCAGTGAACATTTGGAAGGAGAGCTAAAAGAGTACGATGAAATTGAAAGACTGAATACCCTATTTATACGAGATTCATGGGAAGGTATAAGGGTGATTTGGCCTATTCCAATGGCTAGAAATCTATCCGTTGAAATTTAAATTACCTTATTGGTTAGAACTTTTTACTTTATTTTTTACTTTAAATTATACCTATATATAAATATTTAAAAGCTAACATTAATATTTCGCAGGTATAATTTGGGGACAATTGTGAGGGGCAGGATCCCAAAATCATATTTTGGATCCTTAATATTCCTGAAACCTCAAGATCATTAAACGTATCTTAGGATCCTGATTATTATCACTAATATTTCCTAACACTTATAACGACTATATTCTTCTTTCTTTTTCTCATACATTCAGAATTAGTCAACACAAGACTCATTCTCAACGGAGAATCACTTTAACCAAGATTAATACTCAGGAATACCAAGTCAAAAAAACGTGCATATACTTTTTCAAGGAGGATCCTGGAAATCTCGGACTTCTTGTTGATTAGCTTAGACTATAAATAACACTTATAAATCGCACGCTACACACAATCAGCTCTATAATTACACTTGTACTCGTATTATCTACATCATCTCTATAATCTCATATTAAAATCAATAAAATGCAACAAGGAAGGTGATCATTATCACCTCCCAAGGTTGTATATCGGAGATCCTATGAAGGATCAAGGGTCTTCCTTATGACTCACTTGTCTCACTTTGATTATTATTCTACACTTGCATTATCCTAACACCATAACCTCTCATAAAATTTGGTTGAATTACATTTGATCAAATTTTGACCAAAACATGTATCACCAACTTCTGTACAACAAATGGGAGATCGACATTTTTGGTCGTATAACGCTTCAAATGGTTCTTCTTTGATGCTCATGTGATAGTTGTTTTTGTATGAGAACTCAACCAGAGGAAGGTGAGTATCCCATGCAATTTTGAAATCTATCACACATGCTTTGATCATGTCTTGCAGCGTTTGGATGGTCCTTTCACTTTAACCATCGGTTTATGGATAATAGACAGTACTCATATCCAGGCGTGTACCAAGGGACTTTAGCAAACTCTACCAGAAACGAGAGGTAAATTTGTTATCCCTATCAAAGATAATAGATAAGGTTAACCCATTCAATCTGAAGATATCTCTAAGGTACGTCCTAGTCAGCTTCCCCAACGTATCCATCTCTTTTATTGGTATAAAGTGGGCAGACTTGGTTAATCTATCGACAACTACCTAAATAGTGTCTTAACCAATGGTAATCTTTGGTAATTTGGTAACAAAGTCTATTATGATCTGCTCCTACTTCCACTCAGGGAGCTCTAGTTGTTGTAACAATCCTGAGGGTCATTGGTGTTCTGCCTTGACCTTGGAACATGTTAGGAATTTACCTACGTAGGTTGCAATCTCAACCTTCATGTTTGGCCACCAAAAAGGGTTTTTAGGTCTTGATACATATTGTCTGCTCCAGGATGAATGGAATATCTATTCCTATGGGCCTCATTTAGGACTAGTTCCTTGACCTCTCCAAATTTCGGAACCCATACCCGGTTCATGAAACATCTCGTTCCATTATCCTTAATTTTGAGTTGTTTTTCCATCCATCTGAGGCCTACTACTTTAACGTTTTCTTTTGTTAAAGTATCGAGTTGATCACTCCTAATCTGCAAGATTAGATTTGACTGGATAGTCATCGTAAGTTCTTTGACTATATGATGTTTAACTCGTTCTTTACGGCTCAAGGCATCAACTACGACGTTAGCCTTTCCTGGGTGATAATGAATCTCCCAATCATAGTCATTTAGCAACTCTAACCATCTTATTTGTCTCATGTTGAGCTCTTTCTGATCGAAGCTGTGTTGCAGACTCTTGTGATTCGTGTATACTACACACTTGGTTTCGTAAAGATAATGGCACCAAATCTTCAGGCCAAAAACTACCGCTCCCAACTCTAGGTCATGGGTGGTGTAGTTGTTCTCATGCACCTTAAGTTATCTTGAGGCGTAGGCTATGACCTTCTCCCTTTGCATTAATACACATCCCAACCCTTGATGTGAAGCATCGCAATACACTACAAAGTCATCAATACCTTCCGGAAGGGATAGTATCGTGTGCTACACAACATTTCTTTTAGCTTTTGGAAAGTTGTTTCTTGTTGTTCTCCCCAAATGGATTTTACTTCTTTTGGGTTAATGTTGTGAGGGTTTTGTCTATGCGAGATAAATTTTCTAAAAATTTTTGGTAATAGCCAACTAATCCTAAAAATTGACGAACTTATGTGGCGTCTTGGGCTCTTCCCAATTCTTTACCTCTTCGATCTTCGAAGGGTTGACATGAATTCCTCTGCTTCTTACCACATGCCCAAGAAAGTGTACTTCTCTTATCCAAAACTCACACATAGAGAATTTTATGTACAACTTTTCTTTCCTTAAAAGAGCTAGGATCACTCGAAGGTGATGACCATGCTCTTCCTTGGTTCGTGAGTATACCAGAATATCGTCGATTAATATAATCACAAATTCTTCCAAGTAGGGATTGCACACTTGATTCATGAGATCCATAAATACAGTTGGGGCATTGGTCAATTAGAAGGGCATGACCAAGAACTCATAATGACCATAGTGTGTCCTGAAGGCAGTCTTTGGAATATCATCTTCCATGACTTGAAGTTGATGATATCCCGATCTCTGGTCGATCTTAGAGAAGTAACTGGATCCTTGCAATTGATCGAAGAGATCGTCTATTCGAGGTATTGGATATCTATTCTTAATGGTCAACTTATTTAGCTCTCTTTAGTCTATGTATATTCGAAAAGATTCGTCCTTATTCTTGACAAACAGAACGGGTGCTCCCCGAGGTAAGAACCTTGGTCTAATAAAACCCTTGTCAAGAAGTTATTGTAGTCGCTGGAGAGTTCTTGCATCTCCGAGGGTGCCAATCTATAAGGAGACTTTGCTATTTTGGCAGCTCCTAGAACTAGATCGGTCCGACAGTCCACTTGTTGAGTTGGCGATAGATCTGGTAGATCTTCAGGGAATACATCAGGGAAATCACACACATGAGGTACTTCCTCAATCTTTTTCTTCTTATTGTCTTTCCTATCGACAATATGAGCTAAGAAGGCAAAATACTTTTTCTGCAAGTATTTTATGGCCTTCATGCAGGAGATGATCCTAAGATTTCTACCGAGTTTATCTCCATAGACTATTAAGGGTTCTCCGTTTGGTAGGGGTAGACATAAGGCTTTCTCGAAGCATAGCACCTAGACATGGTTAGAGGATAACCGGTCCATACTGATGATGACGTCGAAACTTCCAGTGACCATTGGCATAAGGTCGATAATAAAAGGATGATTATCTAACATTAAGGCACAGTTCCTAAGTATTTCCTTAATACTACCAACTTGGCCATTATCCATTTCTAACCTATAGGCTTCCCTAAGTTTACTAGACGGGTGATCTAACAATTTCCTAAATTTGGGTGTAACATAGCTTCTATCGGTGCCGATATCAAAAAGTATATTGGCATACAAATTGTTGATTAGGAACTTACCAGTAACTACCGTCGAATCTTGGATGGCCTATCTGGCTCCTATAACAAATGCTATGCTCCTAGCATTATCTCCCTGACCCTTCGAGTTTGGTCAATCCCTCTTGATATGTCTAACTTCCTTACACTCAAAGAACGCTCGGCTCTCTACTATTGCAGTTCCACGATTGGGTGGGGTTTTGCATTTGTTGGTAAGATGACCTTTCTTGTCGCAGTTGGTATAGACCCAACATGCTCCATTGTGACGAAACCTACACTCATTACATTTAGGGCTACTTCTAGAGGTAGTCCATGTCGAGGTTTTTGAAACTGAAAACGCTTGAATAACTTCTCATTTCTTCTTTGTTGGTTTCCTAGCCTTCCCTTTTGACTCTTTTCAAAACTTCCTTTATCTACCCTCCACCTTCAAAAGGTCAGCCTTCTAGACCATGGGGTTTGAGGCAGTGACTAAGCCTTGGATAGGCTGAAGCAAACCCCAAATATACCTCTTTATCTTCTTATATTCTGGGGTAACCATCATGGGACATAAGATTGCAAGTTCATTGAAACGGCTTGTATAGGTGGCAACATCATCTTCTCGCATCGTAGGATTCCACAGCTCTCACTACAATGTTTGCATCTCTTCGCATGGATAGTATTCCCTAATCATGAGTTGATTTAACTCACTCTAAGACATGGCATTTTCTGCATTAACGCCCATGTTCCTTGTGTAACTGGTCCACCAGCTTAAGGTTGTGTCTGCAAGGGTGCATGCGACAAATTTGACTTTGCAGTCCTCCGGACAGAAACTTTTCTCAAAAACAAACTCCATCTTTTCCATCCACCTAGTCATCCCACTACACCTTCATTTCCATGGAAGGGTTTTGGCTTATAAATCATAAAATCTTTATACGAACATACACTAGTTAGACCTCAATTATCTCATTGCGAACTCTCACCTCCATTTCCTCCGGATTCTAAGTTCCTAGGGGTTTCTAAGCTTGCTAGGGCATCAGCTACGCGTTGGGATACTAATGCCTCAATCGCGGTTGAACTCATTGGATCGGGATTGGTTTCGGGTTGTCTTGGTTTCCTTCTAGTGCGAGGCATGATTCCAAATTTTATGGCATATGTTAGTTAATTTTTTGAGTTTTACATTGATAATTTAGTTAAGATAGTTAACTATATCAAGAAAACAATCAAACAAGTAACTCCGTAAACATTAAGATCACACAAATTTCATTAATTTCCAAAAAATTTTACATTAGATTTTCCAAAAAGAGCATACAATGGTGTGGTTTGAGCAGGAAAAGTGTCTATTTTACAACAAAAGATGTAGCGTTTCCTATCATCTGCTACACTACTATTCCTTCCCTCAAACCCCAAAATCATAGTTCCTGGCTTCCCTAGGCTAGAACTATCTACCACAACCGAAAACAAACCAACATCTAGGCAACTGTTTGTGCTAACTGATGATGAATGAAACCGATCATCACCTCCATACTGGCTATAACTATCTCTGACACTACTAACCTCAATTCCATCTCCCTCACACACTACTCGAGACTCTCAATCACGATCTTCTGATATTGTACTAGAGAATGAGTCTCCTCCATATGATCATAAGCGTGGAGGATCCTCATCTCGTTGTAATCTCTCTCCTACTCTAACTCCCTAACTCTACCAACTTACAACCTAACCTCCCTCTTCAATGAGTCGTGATCCTCCTCCACCTGATGTATGCGATCCTTGTGTAACACCACGCGCGAGACTAACATTGAGATCCCTCGATCTATGGGATCCTCTGCGATGGGATTGTGTCGCGGTGCCTGGGATGACTCTCCGATCTCATAGAACGCAATACTATCCTCCTCGATCCACTCGTCCACCAGAGGTGCCTATTTGCGAGTGGGGTAGGGTTTCTTTGATGGATTTAGGGATGATGGTGGTAAGGCTGCCCTCTTGTAGGATAGGATGGGAATGATTTTTTAGGGGTAATGATAATCATGCGTCCCGGAGCATGAATACTGAGAGAGGATGCGGGAAGTGGAGCAATAGTCTATGAGGATGACGCTAAGTCAGTAGGGTCCTCCTCCTGATTCTCCTCACGATCCTGGTGAGAAAATGAATTTGGGTAGGGCGAGCTGTCTGTAGATACTCGACCGATCTCATCACCAGGCTACTCCTCCTCCCTGGGTTCTTCCTCATTTTCAAATGGCTCGTTATCAGCTGATATTGGGCTAGGTGATAAGGGCATCGCCGAATCATAATCTCTCTTAGTCTCGGGCATGCGTGGAACCACTTGTTCTTCTTCTGGATAAGGATGTGATACCCAGTCCCATATATCCTCCATGTCGCTCTGATTTCCTGCATAAGACATCAAACATGTAGATTTTTATGAAAAATAATATATAATACATCTAATTTCCTATTATAGTATGTATGTGTGTGTGTGTGTATATATATATATATATATATATATATAGAGAGAGAGAGAGAGAGAGAGAGTAGATATTACCATATCTTAGGTAACTTTCTATATGGGAAGTATACTGTATGGTTGTCTCTATTTCAGATATCCTTAAGGTGTACCATCCTCTTACACTAGGTCTTGATCTAAGGCTCTAATCTTCATGGATTCGATCTATGCTACAAATATAAACATCCTCTAGTCGTAGACGTCGTCCTAATCTCTTAACTAGGCATACTAAACTAATGATCCATAAATCCTCAAGCATTTAGATTGTCAACTATGACATCCAGGTTTAGGCGTGCGCCGGTCGGACCATAATAAAACTTAGTTGTGCATTCTAGATCTAGTTGTGGTACGACCACAATACTAGACTTATCCTAGGATTTGTTTTGACCTAAATTTTTAAGTTGTGATTTTAATGGATAGCTTTTATGATACAATAGTGTATTTATAAGAGTTTTTATAACTCTTTATCTAAGTAGTGTTTGATTAGGGTATTTTATTAATTCTATGTTTTTGTACCTTAAGACCACAAAAAGAGGATCGGCCAGGTAGGAAAAGTCGGAGGGCAGGACCATTTTAGCATATAACTGTTCTGAAATCCAACAACCCAAACAACAAAATTTTCCAGCCTAGGCACCTCTCCCGTAAGTAGTCCATCCATACGATAATTAATAATAATATTTTTATTAGGTTTAACTAATTTAGAGTTTTATGCCCTAGGTTATAGTCTTAATTCCTAAGGAATTACTAGTTTGTTATAACCTGTAGCTCTGATACCATCCTTAACATCCCCCTCTGGCACAGATCACAATATTGTCTGTTTTGGGCTTTCAAGACGAAAGCTTCCCATGGGCTCACCCATACCTGGATTACACTCATCCGAGCATGCTTAACTGCAGAGTTCTTATAGGATTTGTTGCCCTCACGACTTTAAAACACGTTGTGATAGGGAAGGTATCCACACCACTTATAAAGAAGTGTTTCGTTCTCATTCCCAGCCAATGAGAAATCAGCTGCAGGTAGCCATCCACCTTCACCCCACCCCCCCCCCCCCCCCCAATTATAGGGTTTGACGTCCCTGTCGAACACATCGACCCATACCCTATCTCTAATACCAATCTCTGACACCCTCGGCCGGCGACGGAAACACCAGGTAGTGCAAACGTGGGGAAATTAGATCGAGGTATACATACATATATATATATATATATATATATATATATATATATATATATATATATATATAACACAAATATATATCACAAACATTACATTTATGTATTATGAATTATTTTGGGATTACATTGTTTAAAAGACAAGCACATAACCTAACGCCACTAGAACGATAAACAAATGGAACTAAACTCCAACAAGCTTCCTTAATGATCTCTTCCTCCTCGGCACAGCAACCCTCCATACTCATCTCCCTGAGAATACATGTATTTTTGAAAACGTCAACATAATGTTGGTGAGTACACAAGTTTTTATAGTTTTCGGCTTTTATTTGGTTGTATCACCAAATAAAAGAGATGATTAAGTTCAAATTTTATAAACTCGAAGTTTATAATATATGTACTTTGTCTTTAGGAAAAAAAGACAAAAGGATTCAACTAGTCCAAAAGTTTGTACATGACTTATAAATCATACCATATGATATATTATGTTACTTGCTAATGAAAATTATTATTTCCTAGAAATAAATAATTTTCATTTTAATTATAAGAGTTTTATTAAATATTTATTAAAATCAATTTCTAATAAATAATCAATTGTATCAAGTTGTTGTTAGTGTGACCCATTAGTATCATATGTTATTTAGAAATATCACTTTAATATGACTCTTGAGCATACTAGACCTTTCAATCTCCCACTTGCTCAAGACTCATATTAGATTGATATAGACAATGGTGAAAGTCTAGCAACATTTAACTGTCCCTAAGACCATACGACTGTTTATGCCCTTCTATCAATGTCCAATTCCCAAAAAGCTCAAAGCTACAATTGGTGTGTAAGGCAAGTTTATTAGTTATCTCTTTGCTAAAGACATCATGTTGAATCATGAGATTCGGATCGCGATAAATCTCATTAGTTGTTCAACTTTTTTTAAGGCGCCTTAGATGTCTAACTCTCAACACATAAGAGGAAAAAATCCCATCTTGACTACATAAGCCACTTGCATAGTTCACACCATACCCGAAAATGGCTTTTATAACTGACCGGTTAAGGAACAACGTTTGAACATTATCAAAGCATAGTACTCCCTATACTTAAGTCCCATTATGTATCTCAGGTGTTAAGGATACAAAGATAGTACCTTTTAATCAAGTATCATTCAGGATAGCGATCCATGAGATGATCTTGATGTGGGTCAGTTCAATACTAGTTCTCTAACAAGTACCTATGAAACTTGGTTACAACCACTTGCCTACTTTCATCTAGTAAGAGTCAACCAATCTAATTCATATTAGTCTTACTTCATCATTTCTCCCACAACTATAACACAACAAGTATTAATGTCATGATTATATTCCAATATATTATAACATTATCTAATAGTTGTTGTTATAATGTTCCAATATCAAAATACTAAATCCAAATCAAAAAACCATTTCTAGAATAATAAAGTCTTATAGCTGAAGTGTGACCACCCATACTTAGCTCAAAAGAATGACTTTATTAATGGATCTGTCAAAATTTAATTTGTGGTAATTCTGTGAATACTATCATCTCCATACTTAACTTTACTCTAAGTATAGTTAAATATCTTGGAGAATATGATTGGTGTTCTTTCGTAACATAGAGTCTCTTAGCTTGATTAAGTATACCCTCAAAGTCATAAAGATTTCTATGTGATCCTTGAATGGCAGAAATCAACATAGTTTTTCAATGATCATATTCATCCAATCATATTTGAACTCAACTTCTAAAGTAGTGTATTCTTATTTTCAATGTATCATTTCCTTCCCAAGTCTTTCATTTTAGAAACACTTTCTGAGTCAAGGTGAAAACGACCTTGCTTAGTTAAATGTGATTTCAAATGATTAAGCATGTCTCGTTCATACAAGATTAGGAATTTCGCTATGCTCCCACTAGTTCTTAGTAAACACACAAGTTCTATTCATTTTGATATAAAAACATACCTTGTGGTTTTACATATAATGATGATTGCAACATTGAGGTGTTTGCTTTATATCCACAAGTGGATCTCAAGCTCTACACATTTTGTTAGGATAACATGGATTAAGAAAACCTCTAGGCTAATCTATATAGACATCTTCTAGTAGATGTCTATTAAGAAAAACGGTCTTTCTTGAAATCTATTTGTTATATGTCATATTAAGAATATGAGTTTACAGTAAACAATGTCCCTATTGATCTAGTCATAGATACTTGTGAAAAAAGTTTGATCACAGTCAATGTCATGAGTATGATGAGGACCATAGTCAATGACATGAGTATGAGAAAATCCTTTTATAACAAGTCTCGCTTTAATTGTGTATGGTTATCCATGTAATTTATTCTTTCTAGAAGAATCATTTACTCCTTCTATCCTTGCTATATGGATATATTTTAATCAAGCCTATACTTGATTATCATACATGGATTACATCTTATGTTCATGACTCTAAGTCATTTATCAGATTCGAGATATGACATAGCATCTTGGTATTTGATGGATTTTCTAGAAACCATCAATAAAATATCATCAATGAGAGATTCCACATTTCTCAAGTCATAGATGAATTCTACCATTAATGCGAACAATTTGTGTTTGTGAATATATATTGTTCAATTTTAACGATTCTTGTTAAAACTAGTGCCAATTATTACTACATAAGGTTATGGTTCTTGATCTTATTCAAGTTCCATATACCTCCCACTCGCTTTGTCATTAGAAGCTTGCTTTCTACTAACTTAGCTTTCACAAGAATAAGAGAACTTATTCTTGGTGGGTTTACGTATAATAATCTAAGCCACATTTAGAGTATTATAAAAATATGTGCTTAGCATATTTTGGGTTCAAAAGCTTTAGTCCAACATTAGCTTCAAATCCACAAAACATTAAGTAAGATGAGGATGGAGTCTTTCCATACTAAATCTTATAAAGTGTTTAATCTACTTATTAGTTGGTATTTGTATTCAAGATACAATTAATAGTGATTGAATTATTACCCCAAAAAGATTAAAGGAGGATATTTCTACCGATTAGAAAGTAAATCATACCAAGTAATATTTAATTCATCATTTATTATCACCAAGGCCTTAGACGGTTCTTACTAGTTTGCATATTAACTTTTTGAAACCTTCAACAAAGATTTCACAATTATGCTTTACCACGTAAAATATAATTAACACTACTATAATTGTTAACAAAGTTGATTTTGTATCATGTGCTTAATCTCATACATTCATTAGAAAGGAAGTCATACACCAAAATGTATAGTTCCTTAATTATTTTCTCTACACTTTAGTGAAAATATTATTAGGAATCTTTTACATATAAATAAGGTTCACATATGTCAAATAAACTACATTATTTGCCTTCAAAGATCCCTTTCTTGAAGTTGGAATATGTGATTGCCATTTATATGATAAAGATAACAATATCAAAGATAAGTTTGACTTAAAACAAGTTTAAGTCAAAAGTGCTTGCATATAGAACTTAATTTTATTTATGAAATGTTGATATTTACTTCACAACTTATTAAGAGATTTACTATCATAAATAGAAGTTACTCATTTCATAATATGAATATTATCTTTATGAAAAACGATTAAGTAAATAATCAAACATTTGAATAAAATAACTGAGACATAAATTTAGACATGCTAAATTAAAACATAATTTGCTCCAAAACAAATAGTGTTTTACATTACAAGTAATTTATGTTCAAAGCATAAACTAAACTCCTAGAGTGTAGTTCCAACTTGATTGTGCTCAACATGGTTACTTTTCAATAAATCTATGCAAGCCATTTACAAATATTTGATTAACATTTAAGTACCAAGTACCTAAGTGTTATATGAAAAGTATGAGTTCTATCATAGGCGACTCCCAAGCTGAAGTTTTTTATCAAGCAAGTGGAATTGCAGCTGTGAAAGGTGGTAAGAAACATAAGAAGTGATAATGTTCTAGAGTTCAAAAATAAAGACTTTGAAGAATTTCTGGCTGAAAAAGGAGTAACTCACAACTTCTCTGCTCCCTATACTCCATGACAGAATGGGATCGTTGAAAGGCGAAACCGTTCATTGTCTGAAGCCGCCCGAGCCATGTTGAGTTTCGCTTCTCTTCCATTATACTTTTGGGCAGATGCTATGGCTGCTTCTTGTTACACACAGAACCGGTCCTTCCTAAACAAGCAATTTTCCATCACTCCATACGAGATTTTGAATAATCGCAAACCCAATGTAAAGTTTTTCCATGTGTTCGGTTCAAGATGCTTTATTTTCAACTCCAAATAGAACCGAAACAAGTTTTATGTAAAGGCAGATGAAGGGATCTTTCTTGGCTATTCGCTTACTTTAAAAGCATATAGGGTTCTGAATAAATGCTCAAGGAAAATTGAAGAAACCTACTATGTAACTTTTGATGACAATTACATGAAGAAGATTCAAGCAAGCAAAGGTCCAACAGAGGAAATCTTTCCGGAATCAAGTCAAGTCTTAATACCCATTTCCAATCTATTTGAAGAGTACATGCTGTTCTTTGATGAACCAGAGAAGGTGATCCACTCAGAAGCGAAAGCAGCAGATAACAATATCGATACCTTGAAGAAAATAATCGATGAAGTTGCTAAAGACATGGAAAGCGAACCTCAACAACCAACCGAGAAGCAAACTCAAAGCGAACCTATTGCATCAGGTGATTATCCAGCTACTAATGACCCTCCAAGAGAAAGCTCTATACTTCATGGGGAGGGTCCGTCTACACCAAAAACAATTGAATTGCCTTATCAGGGGGTGAATCCATCACAACGCCCAACCCATGAATGTCCATTCGAGGGGGAGAATCCAGATTCTGACATGGGATACGCTTCGCCATTTGTGGGGGAGAATGAGAATACAAATAATGAAGGAGATCAATCAGAACTTGAAGTAGATGTAAATGCTAAGCTAGATCCCGCTTATGATCCAAATTACCCTCGTCTCATAAAATGGGCAAAGGATCATCCTAAAACTCAAATCATTGGTGAATCATCTGAGGGAGTTCTCACACACTCTCAACTGAAGGCGAAGCAAGCTGCTTTATTCTCTCATGTAGAATTTTGCATGTTTAATTCGTTTGTATCCAAAATTGAACCAAAAACGGTAAATGTTGCTCTTGATCACTTTAATTGGGTGCAAGCTATGCAAGACGAACTCCATGAGTTTGAACGAAATCGAGTTTGGAGGTTGATTCCCACACCAAAAGAAGCATCTATAGTCGGTTTAAAATGGGTTTTTAGAAATAAGTTAGATAAAGAAGGCAACGTAATTCGCAACAAAGCGAGGCTCATGGTGAAAGGATATTGTCTGGAAGAAGGAATAGATTATGAAGAGACCTTCGCTCCTGTAGCAAGGTTGGAATCAGTGAGAATCTTTCTGGCATATGCTGCACAAAAAAACTTCAAAGTTTTCCAAATGGATGTAAAATGTGCTTTCTTGAATGGAGAACTAGAAGAAACGGTATATGTTGAACAACCACCCGGATTTGTGAATGAGAAGTATCCTGATCACTACTACATACTGGATAAAGCAGTCTATGGTTTGAACCAAGCCCCAAGAGTTTGGTATGAAACTCTAACACGTTTTCTTAAAATGTCAAAATTCAAACAAGGTTCGGTTGACCCAACCTTCTTTTGCAAGAAAGAGGGCGGAAACTTAATGATAGTTCATATTTATGTCGATGACATCATCTTCGGCTCCACGAATCCTAGCTTAACAGTTGAATTCAGGAAGTTGATGGAGACTAAATTTGAGATGAGCACAATGGGTCCGATTAAATTTTTCCTTGGATTAAATATAAGACAGGGACCAGAAGGCATCTTCATTAATCAGGAAGCGTACACGAAGACTCTGTTGGCGAAGTTCGGCATGACGGGAGATTCCAAAGTAAAGGTTACAATGGCATTTGGCATGAAGCTGACTCCATCTCTTAAGAAACCGGCTATTGATGTGACTCTCTATCATTAAATGATAGGGTCCCTTATGTATCTAATGGCTAGTAGACCGGACATAATGTTTTCAGTCTGCTACTGTGGAAGGTTTCAAGCAAATCCAAGAGAACCTCATATGGTTGCAGTGAAAAACATATTCCGGTATCTGAAAGCGAACCTCGTCTCTCAGTCTTTGGTATCCTGCAAAATCTGGCTTCTTTATTCAAGCCTTCTCGGACGCTGATCTTGGTGGGTGTGGATTAGACTGAAAGAGCACAGCTGGTGGGTGCCAGTTTCTCGATGGTAAACTAGTCAGCTGGCAATCAAAGAAACAAACTTGTGTGTCTCTTTCCACAGCCGAAGCTGAGTACATCGCTGCAGCATCCTGTACATCACAAGTCATATGGTTACAAAGCCAAGTTAGAGACTATGGCTTATGCATGAAAAGGATTCCTCTCTACTGTGACTCAGAAAATGCGATTCGAATATGTCACATTCCAGTGCAACACTCGAAGACTAAACATATTGCACTAAGATACCACTTCATAAAGGACCATGAGGAAGATGGTAACGTTGAAGTTAACTTTGTTTGGTGCTTAGATCAACAGGCTGACATATTCACTAAGGCCCTACCGGAAGCAAGCTTTAATAAAATTCTACAAGGCTTGGGAATGATGGAAGCTGAGTCGATACCGAAACCCCTTTCGTTTCACTAAAAATTGGAGAATCGAAATAGAGCGAACGCTCGGTCTATTTCGGTTCCGGAACTTTTGGTAACCGAAATGAACCGAATGCTCGGCCCATTTCGCTTCATCTTTATGAAGTTTGATTTCAGTTGCATGGTTTGTATATCTTGTCTATATTTTCGCTTACCTTTTATTTCTCTTTTATTTTCATTCCAAAAACTCCAAAAATATTTTTATTTTCTGTTTTTATTCTTTTTCAGAAATATTCAAAACTCCAAAAATATTTTTTATTTTATGATTTTATTCTTTTTCAGAAATATTCAAAACTTCAAAAATATTTTTTTTGTTTGTTTCATTTTTTTTGGTTTAACGATCACAGATGCTATCTCAATTACAATTGGAGTTGGGGCAAGTATAACACTTTTATCTTTGTACTAGTTAAGTGTCCCTAGAAGCATGTTGTCGCATGTAGACCGAAGCCTCCTAGACTCTGAGTGAAGCCTTAATGATTCGATCGACACCTATCATTTCGTCCCAATTAGGCTACTAAATTCACTCCAGTCATGAGCTACCTTACTCTTCTCATAGTGAGTTAAGAGTTTTTTGCTTTGTCATTCTAAATTCGCAGAGGTACTTTCGGCTCTTTAACCACCTCATTTTTCTCCATCACGTTTTGCTCCACAATCGTAACCCTTGAGACTCTTAGCAATTACCAATGGGGTTTATGGTTACACAACATCTGTGTTGATGATCTTAGATACGTTCACCACGTGCTGAGTGAGACCCAAAATCCTACACCTTGAATGAATTGATGGTGAACGCTATAATGTTCAAGCTATATCTTGTACCTCAAGAAATCTCCTTTTTAATTTTTGCGTGATCCTTATGATATTGTCTATCACCAAGATGTATCTTCCCATAAGATCCAGTTTCAGTTTTGTTTTTGAGATTTCTTATTATTATCCAGTCAAAAAATAAATTCTCCAACCTACTTGTTCAACAGACCACATCGGTCTCACAAGTACTTCATCCTACTTTCGGTCTTATTTTAAGTATCGAAGTTCGGTTGAAGCTAAACCACCCACTAAAGCCTATTCTTGAAAAGATACCTTTCAATGTTTAATAACAAACATTTGATTGTATTTCACGGGAAACCACACAGACACTTCTCAGTCTCTCTTGACTTTGAAGGAAGAGATCCATGTCCGGGATCATTCGTTTCATGTCTTCAAAGACATCACTTATATCCCACACACATCTTGCTTTATTTCTTTTTCTTTGGAACACTCTTGCACGAAGATCTTTATGATTTTCCAAACTCTTGTTTGTGGTACTAATGGAACTTTTCAGATTTGTGCTTGCAGTTCTAACAGATAAGGTGGTTCACTTTCTTATGGAGGAGTGAAACTTGCTTAACATGAAGCGAACGAATGAGTCTCGTTTATAGCTGCTTGTACTTGACTTTTCAGCATTTTCAAAATTGAAGAGACGGTAATTGGATAAGAATTCCACATGACTCATAGGATAAGGATTTGTATTGGGCGCGTGAATTTGAAACGGTTTCTACACCCACACCTTCTTACGTATATCTAGGGAAATCAAGTTGTCAAATCGTTCTTTTTCTTGCGACGTTTCAGAGATCATATCATCGTCACAACGGATATTTTCTCTCCCGTGGCAACGGTATAAAAGGGGGTTCTCACACCTACTGTACCTCCTTACCTTATTCAACCTCTCTCTTGAATACAACAGGCGATATACAATTGTTCATCTTCTTCACTATAGCAATGGCGGAATCATCCTCTCTTCAAGATCAAACAGCTTCATCATCTTTGCTTACGATAAAATCCAATCAGAATCTCATCATTCAACCGGATCCTTTCCTTTATGATTCGTACATGCTTCACGTTGTAGAGTGTCTCAAGTATTCTCCATTGGTGATTGCTCTCACGCAAGTCGAATCAGTTCCCATGTCCCTTCTACCACAGGTCTATTTCACGGATTCCTATGACAAACACAAGGAACAGATCTACTTTGATATCTTTAATCACAAGACATTTGTATCCAAAGCACGCTTCTGTTCACTGCTAGGGCTTGCTGCAAATGCTTCTGTCATCTCTCCGGATTTCATCACAACAAATCAGTTGTTTTCGATGTTCTATGACATGGGATACACAAACGTTTTAACTATGGTGATGAAATTCAAGAAGTCATGTTTACCACCTTAATGGAATGGTCTGTTCACACTTATCTATAAGGGGTTAGAAGAAAGGGTTGTAGGGTCGGATGGGGCGAGTAAATGTTTCATGACCATTCTTTATGGTCTCTACAATGGAATCAATTCGGATTATGGTTCACTAATCTGGTCACAACTGGTGCAGAGCCTTAACTTCTCATCCAAACATTCTGAGATTTCATGCGGTCATTTCTGGACATTTGTCACTGGTAGAGCCATTGAAACTTTTCAGATTCCTGTCATGGCGGATGCTCTGCTGTCTTCTGTTGCTACTTTTCACATGACCAAAATTATTGTTTCGGAGCCTACACAGTTCATGTACATCGTTCTATTCCTGAATCGATGAGTCGATGTGTCTCTAGTGAAAGTAAAGTCATGGCCGATTACAGTAAATTGACACCTTCGGGTCCACGCCAACTCACTCCTGAGATGCAGAGGGGGAAGAAACCGGAGTCTAAGAAAGTCGAGACCGAAGGTCCCTCATCTCCTAAAAAGCGTAAGGCTGGTAAAGCTGCACCTTCGGCTCCCAAAAAGAAAAAGGTCAAGAAGATGGAAAAGCGACCAAAGGCACTGACGTCTCCTACTTCCAATGAAAGGGAGCAATCAGCCGATGAAGAAGATGAGGTTTAACATGAAGGCTCACCAAGAGGAAACACTCCTCCCAGATCTCCAACTCCTGAGGTACATATTCATGTTCCTACTCCCCCTCCTTCTCCAAAACGAACCACAATACCAATCTCGGTTGCTCCCATTCCACCACATGTCACTTCTCAACTTACTACTACTACTCCACTACCACCACCAATATTTTCTCAAGCAACAACAACCACAACAACTGGACCTTCGGTGAGTGTCAACGTATCTGATACGGGGGCACATACCATTGGCATTGACACCCCTGTTACCACCAAATCTCTCTCACCATCACCTTCAACAAACTTTGAGCCTACTCTGGGAGGTGAACACTTTGATTTTGACTCCACTTATTATAGTCCTTATTGGCTTCCAAGTGAAGATGATGATGGTGCTCTGGTGACAAAGCTCCATTTAAAAGATCTTCATGATAAGCCTGACAAATTGCTTGGTTCCTCAGCAACTTATTCAGATGTTGTATTAAAAGCTTTTCTTGACACTAATCTTCAGCAATATACATCCTCAATCGACAAATATACAAAGGTTGTGGATGCCTCCATATCTACCTGCAAGAAAGCAACAACCGAAGTAACAGATCTTGTTCATGATTCAAAGATCTTTTTGGAATCATTCAAAGGCCATGCAGACTCCAATGCTGCAAAGGTTAATGCTTCTGTTGATTCTCTCTTAAAGTCCCTTCAAGAAGAGATAACAAAGTTTGATTATGTTAGAACTGCATTCCAAGCTGATCAAACTTCTCTTCTCATTTCGGTCAATTCTCGCCTTGATAAGCTTCAGGCTGACCTGGCCATGGAAAAAAAGATTATGGACGAACTAGCTCGAAAGACTACACAAGTTGAAGTCCAGTCTGCTCATCTTGCTCAAGCCCAGAAGGAGATTGCATCACTCAAGACTGAGAAGGCAGTTCTTAAAAGTAGTGTTGGAGATGTTCTTTCAATTCTCAATAATCTTGTTAATGCTCATGATCCGGTTCTCACCCTTACTATCCGGAATCACTTGACAGCTAAACTTCTTCCTTCTATTCAGATATTGAGTCAGATTCAGGGTGTTATGGATCGCGTGGTCACTTCGCAACAAAGGGGAGAAGTTAATCCTCCAATTCCACCCAAATTCATTATCAAAACCGAACCGAAGGATAATGTGGCTTCGGGTTCTGGTGGACAGGAAAAACCAAAGGGTGTTGTGGAAGGTAGTGATGATGAAGAAGAAGAAACGATTGCTGAGGCATTAAAGAGGAAGAAAAGGGATAAAGAGATTGACGAAAGTTTGAGAATAGCCAGAGAGGAAAAAGAGAAAGAGCGAAAGCAGAAAACAACTCAAGATGCTCTGGTTTGTAAGCAGGCTCTCTTTCCCACTTGGACCCGGGAAAGATTAATCAAAGAAGCAATTGAGTCTCCCAGCACTCACTGAATGGAACCTGTTGTCTCGTTTGAATGTGAAAACACGAGGGATTCTCAATTTGATATGCCCATCACTCGCAGGGCATTCGTGTTCCATTGTTTTGATTCAACGGTTGAAGTCCCTTCTCCTCACCCACATGTTGATCGAGATCTAATCTATTATTATCTTGAATTTGCTCAAACCCAATACTTGACATGGAGTGCTCAGAAAAAAACATCTGTCAAGGTATTGAAACCAAATGCTGCTGGGAAATTTATCAACATAAAATTCAGGGTGACCCGAGGTTCTGATAACTCGGTTCATATGATTTCATTAGCTGATCTTCCAAACCTGAACCTACACGATTGAATTATGTTGTTCAATATTCTGCTTACTAATCAAGAGTAGTATGGGCCGATCCTCGATCACATTAAGAGAATGTTGGCTTCCTACATCCATGAAGTTGCTAAGATGGATCAGGAGGTTGCAAACTTTTTGAGGAAGAAGCCGATTGTGAAGAATATCGGGAAGCCAAGTGATCTAAATAAGATGAAATTGGGCAAGATAGATCCAATTCATCACACTGTTATGTTCACTAGAAGCGAAGGTGAAAAATTCCTTTTCGCTCTTGTTGACAAACACTTGTTCTCCACTTCCAGCTTGGAGCACGTACTTGATATAACTAACAGGTGTAAACTGAACAGTGATTTGGATAAGAATAATTTCTCTGACATGCTTCGGTGGTATATAACTTTTCGTCACACTCTTTTGGCCATTATGCTGAAGGTGTTCAAGACAGTGAAGAAGTTTTTTCTTTCTCAACCGAACTAATGTCTCGCCTTTATTGATGCAAAGGGGGAGATTGTTGCGTCTAGAGTGTTGCGTCATATGGGCTTAATGTTGATATATTGATTACCCGGTTGGAGCCTGTCCAACCGTGGTTTAAGCATTAGGGTTAGCTTATATAATTTGCATGCATGTATAGCTTTACAAGAAGACATTCTCATTAGTAGCTTTTGCATTGTAACCCTAAACACACCTCTACAGTCGAAGTTCTTCATCGAGCTCTTCTGAGGTGTGAGATATTAATCATTCGACATCTTTTGATCCATCCTTGTGTTCTTTGATTGCTTCATTCTTGTTTATCTGTTTTGAATCTATCGATCTAATAGTGCAATAATCTCATCAGGCCTAATAGACGTTTTAACAAATAAATATAATGACACATTTAATTCTTATTATCTCAAAAATCAAATATTACAATACTAAACTATTACATCTATTTTCCTACTCTTTTCTAATGGTGATCAGTGATGGAAACCTCTCGGTTGTCACATCTTACCCTGGTTGTAGCTTTTACCTTCAATGCTTCTAGTAATTTTGGCCCAATCTTCACTACAAACATACACGACCTCATTTTAGTAGATTAGTCTATGGATAAGGAAATAATGTGATTTACGTTTACAAAAATCACTCAGATTTGGGTGAAGATGAAGGTATGTAAATCTAAAACCCATGTGATTTACCTGAACACATGAGTCGGGTAATCTTAGAGCGAGAAGATTGAAACCATAAAGGTGCCTAACAAAGATAAGACCAATCTGAAACTAAAACTCAAATCATCTCAATCTACCATGAAATTCCAGTTAGGGTTGTAAGTTGTGGAGAAATAATAGAAGCAGGAGGTGTATAGAAATGAGGCATAAACAAGGTGAATTTCTAAGTGTGTTGCAGGGTAATTGTGACATCCCTAAATTCACGGTCATTTTAAAAATTTTATTTATTCTTATTTAAACATCAGAGTATCCATTTTAAACAATAATATTGCGGAATTTGTTCCTACAAAACATGATAAAGATATTATCAAAGAATTTCCAAAGAAATGTACTTTGTTTATACTTTATATTAAAACATTGGGATGTCATCGTCAATATAGAAACATAAGCATAAACAAGCCTTACATTCATTTACACTGAGTGGGTCAGGTTGGGAAACCTGGTGAGTACATAGGGTTTTCAACCCACAATAATATAATTATTATGTTTAATCATCAAACAATTAACCCAATTATCCTTACCCATTATCTTCTTTATTCTTAAGTATCTTCCTTATGAATCATCTATTCCTTTTGTACTATATTTACTGTTAACGTATGTGTGGTATGTTTTCGTATTCGAAAGGTACATATATAAGTATACGAGTTTAATGATTACGCAAAGGTATTTAATTAGACCACAAAGGCCCAATAACATGTAAGAGGGTAATTTATGCTCAATAGGCATGTAAATGGGCCACAAAAGCCCAATAAACATGTAATCCATAACTTAGGACCAAATTAACATGTAAGTGGGTCACAAGGCCCAATAAACACGTCATAGAAAACATTAGGCTCAATATACACTTAAATGGGCCCTTAGGTCCCAATGGCCATGTAACGTGGATATTAGGCCCAATAAATAGTTATCGACGTATTTCATTCATTTGTTTTGTTCCGTAGTTTGTTTTAGCTCGAGGTTTACTAGATTGATGATAAGAAGCTTTCTTTTTGTAAAAATGACATTTTTGGCCAATAATCCTCTAATTTTTAATTAAGGCCCAAAGTTTTTTAAAAATGACACTTTAGTCCCTAATTTATAAAATTTTGCAATTTTGTCCCAAATGTTTAGAAATTCACAAATTTAATCCAAAATTTTATGTTTTGACATTTATGGCCAAGTTTTGCAGAAAATTACATTTTCAGCCTCTTTTTTGTAAAAGTTGTCACTTTCGGCCCAATTTTTAATAAAAGTTACATTTTTGGTCCAATTTAGGAATAAATGTCATTTTTACCCCAAAATTTGGTTTATTTACATTTAAGATTCAAAATTTGGCCAATTTACATTTTTAATCCCCCAAACCTCATTTTTCGTAATTTTGGGCGCAAAACCATGAGCCCAAAAATTTGGCCCATTAAGCTACAATTTACATTTTTGGCCCTTTGGAAATTATGTTTATCATAAAAATCCCTTTTTATACAAGTAGGACCTGTTTGGTCCCTATAAATACATAATTTGCCCTTTTAGTCCTTATCTTTTGTTTTCTTGACAATTTTTGACCTTTAACTAGGTTTTTTGTTGAAATCTTTGGTATCTTAAACATGTAATCACTTTTGGCTTGATAATGTGATGTATATAATGTCATAGTTCATAGATCTTTACTCAATATTACTTAAATTTTCGAGATTTTCTAAGATCTAACACACTTTTACCAAATAAAATAAGAATTCACACAAAGCATGCATATAACACATAGATCTACACATTTTACTCGCATTCTCCCCCAAAATCATATGAAAACCGAAAACAAGGGGGGTATGAACTCACCTTTGCTTGATGTTTCAGTTTTGAAGAAGAAGTGGAAGAGATTTTTGGTCCTAACACACCTTTGTTGTAGATCTCGAACTTATGGAGATTTTCTAAGAGTATGATCACCAAAATGTTTAGGAGAAGTGATTTATCATGAGAAAGGAGTTATATAGCTTGGATTTGTACAAACTTACCAAGAAATGATGATATTCTTGTGAGAATCCTCTTGTACACAAGCAAAATCTCGAGATTTTGGAGAAAGAAGAAGAAGATGCTTGAGAGTGATTGAGGAAGTATTTGAAAGAGTGTGTGTGTGTGTGTGTGTGTGTTTGGCTCCCGACCGAGAGTAGAAGAAGTGATTGGAGAGAGATAATGAAGTGACTTGCATGGGAATATGAGAGTCCTTGCATTGATATATGTTGAACATTATGGAGGTGGCACCTCCTAAGTCAACTCTTATTACATTTCCCTTTTTTTTATTTGATGTTGGGCCGAGATCTTTGGGCCAAGGAGTGGGAATTGAATAGTTTGAGCGCATTAACATCTAGTTAGGATTTTTGGAACCTAAACATAAATTTTTTGGCCCATTAGGCTCATTAGATAGCTCATGGCTCATTTTAAAACAAAAGGGGAGTTTATGGCCCATTAGGGAAAACTAATTCATTACTGGCCCATAAGGCCCATTAAGGGTAAACTAATTTTCTTTGGACCCAAAATGCTAAGTTTAGTGAAGTGGGTCCAATTAGACTCCAAATAAGGTTTCCAAGCCCAAAATGGTTGAATTGGATGCTTATTGGTCCATTAGGCCTAATAAGGAAATCCTAGTCCAATATGGACTTAAACCATGGTTCTTAGGGCTTCAGACTCTTTGATGAACATAAATGGTGAATCTAAATGAGCATCGAGTGATATTTACTTAGAGTATATGTTTTGCAATAGTTGGATGATTATACAAGAATAGAATTTCCTAGCTAAAATGCTAGTTGTGACATCATCCCCCCGTTAGAGGAAATTCCGTCCCGAAATTCTTTTGAAAACCAAGATTGTGAAGGAAAGAATAAGTGAGGGTACTTTTGTTTCATTTGGTCTTCACGTTCCCACGTGAATTCCGGTCCACATTTAGCACTCCATAGAAACTTCACAATCGGAATGCGACTTTGCTTTGTACGCTTCACTTCCTTATCCATAATCTCGACTGGTTCTTCGACGAACAGGAGATTCTCGTTTATCTCAATCTCTTCCAAAGGGACGACAAGGGTTTCATCTGATAGACACTTTTTTCAGATTCGAGACGTGGAACATTGTGTGTACGTTGCTGAGCTCGGCGGGTAACTACAGCTTGTAAGTCACTCGACCAATCCGAGCAAGAATCTCGAACGGTCCAATGTACCGTGGGTTCAATTTTACTCTTTTCCCAAATCGAATCATTCCCTTCCATCGAGAGACCTTTAATAACACGCGATCCCCGACTTGAAATTCTAGTGGCTTTCGCCGCTTGTCAGCATAGCTCTTTTGTCGGGCTCGCAATGCTTGAAGTCAAGCTTTGATTTGGACTATATTTTCTATTGTTTCACAAATGATTTCGGGTCCTGTAAGAGCACTGGTTGGTGATTTCCCTTTTTCTATTTGAGTGTCACCCACCTCGGCCCAGCATAGGGGCGATCTACATTTATGACCATAGAGAGCCTCGAAGGAAGCAACCTTGATGCTCGTGTGATAACTGTTGTTGTAGGAGAATTTGATCAGAGGCAAGTGGGTATCCCATGACTTGCCAAAATCGATCACGCAAGCTTGGAGCATATCCTCTAGTGTCTGGATGGTGCGCTCACTCTGACCATCCGTCTCTAGGTGGTAGGCGGTGCTCATGTCTAGTTGTGTTCCTATTGCCTTCTGAAGAGATTGCCAGAATCTTGAAGTAAATTTGGTGTCTCGATCCGAGATAATAGATGCTAGCACTCCATGGAGTCTCACAACCTCCTTGATGTAAATTCGGGTCAGCTTTTCCATCTTGTAGGATTCTTTTATTGGCATGAAATGAGCAGATTTTGTTACTCTATATACAATTACCCATATTGCATCCAATCCGCCAGTTGTCTTGGGTAATTTTGTCACAAAGTCCATGGTAATCCTCTCCCCTTTCCACTCGGGTATCACTGTTTGTTGTAGTAGTCCCGAGGGCTTTTGGTATTCCACTTTCACTTTGGCGCATGCAAGACACTTGCCTACGAAAGTGGCTATCTCTGCCTTCATATTAGGCCACCAATATTGTTGCTTGATATCCAAGTACATTTTATCTGACCCCGGATGAATAGAATATCGCGTCTTGTGGGCTTCATGCATGATTACTTCTCTAAATCCCCTGATTTTGGGAACCAAGATTCTATTCATGAAGTGGTGAGTTCTGTCGTCTTTAACTTCGAGCTCCTTCTCCATTCCTCATAGTGATTCACTAGACATATTTTCTGGCTTCAAGGCATCTGATTGGGCTTCCTTGATCTGTGAGGCTAGATGAGATTAGATGGTGATTGATAGGGTCTTCAAACGATGACTTAAATACTCCTTTCGGCTTAGGGCATCGGCTACCACGTTAGCCTTGCATGGATGGTATTTGATCTTACACTCATAATCATTTAACAGTTCAATCCATCTTCGCTGCCTCATGTTTAGTTCCTTTTGATTTAGAATGTTCTAAAGGCTCTTGTGGTCTGTAAAGATGGTGCACTTGGTACCATAGAGGTAGTGCCTCCAAATTTTTAAGGCGAAGATCACTGCCCCAGTTCAAGATCATGTGTGGTATAATTTACTTCATGCGCTTCCAGTTGTCTAGAAGCATAGACAATTACCTTCCCGCGTTGCATAAGGACACAACCTAAACCCAGATTCGAAGCATCACAGTAAACTATGAAGTCTTCGGTTCAAGGTTTGGAAAGCGATCTCTTGCTTCTCCGTCCAGTTGAAAGGTACGCCTTTCTATGTCAATGTGGTGAGGGGTTTGGCTATCTTAGAAAAGTTCTGAATGAATCTTCGGTAATAGCCTGCTGGACCCAAGAATTGACGAATCTTTATTGGCGTTGTTGGAATCGCCCAGCCTTCAATGGCCTTGAATTTGGAGGGATCTACATGGATTCCTTCCTGACTAACTACATGCCCCAAGAAATTTACACTACGGAGCCAAAACTCACACTTTGAGAGTTTCGCATATAACTTTTCAGCTCGAAGGGTCTCTAAGATTTGTCAGAGATGTTGGCTATGCTCTTCCTTGCTTCGAGGGTATACGAGAATATCATCAATGAAAACGATCACGAATTTGTCAAGGAATGGACGAAAAACTCAATTCATGAGGTCCATTAATGCTGCGGGGGCATTTGTCAGACCAAAGGGCATCACGATGAATTCGTAATGACCGTAACGAGTTCGGAAAGCAGTCTTAGGAATGTCCTCATCTCGGACTTTGAGTTTATGATAACCGGATCTCAGATCTATCTATGAAAATTAACTAGCCACTTGAAGATGGTCAAATAGATCATCGATTCGCGGAAGTGGATACCGATTTTTGATGGTGAACTTATTCAGTTCCCTATAGTCAATGCACATCCTGAAGGATCCGTCTTTCTTTTGAACGAAAAGAACCGAAGCTCCGCATGGAGAGAATCTTGGTCTAATGAATCCTTTATTCAAGAGTTCACTTAATTGGCTTGACAATTCTTGCATTTCAGCAGGAGCCAACCAATAAGGTGATTTGGCGATCGAAGTGGCTCCAGGCACTAGGTTGATTCTGAATTCGATTTTTCATTCTGGGGGTATTCCAGGAAGTTCCTCTGGAAACACATCCAGGAAGTCACATGCCACTGGGATGTTTTGAATGCTTACTTCCTCTTTGGTTTTGTCCACAATGTGAGCGAAAAACGCATCGTTCTTCTTGTGCAAGCACTTTTGTGCCTTGATGCACGAGATAAGACGAAGATTTTCATGGGGTTTATCTCCATATATTATTAGGGTTTTGCGATTTGGAAGATGAAGGCGAACGACCTTCTCGTGACCCATAATATCGGCATGATGGGGGCTTAACCAATCCATACCGATGATCCCGTCAAAACTCCTAATATTTACTGGCATTAAGTTTATTTGGAAGGTGTAATTGTTTAGAGTTAGTGTACAACCTACATAGATATCCTTAGTTGATTCAGTCTTCCCATTATCCATTTCCAACGTGAAGGCTTCATTATGCTTTTGGGGTTGGTGTTTTAGTAAGTGTTTGAACTTATTACTCACAGAACTTCGCTCCACTCCACTATCAAATAAGATGCATGCATACGAGTCGTTAAGTAGGAATGTACCGGTGACAACGGTTGGGTCCTGCACTGCTTCACCAGGACCCATTGTTAGTACTCTCCCTACTGCTCCTGTCCCATGATTGTTCGCGTTGGGGCAATTTCGCCTGATATGCCCATTTTCCCACATCCGCAACAGGTATATATGGCTACAACATTGTTGTTGTTGTTGTTGTTGTTGTTGTTGTTGTTATTGTTGTTGTTGTTTTTCATCTGGTTCTGTTGAAGTTGAATCCTACAATACTTCGATTACGCCTCTCAGCTACACCATTCAACTGTGGTGTCCTGGGAGGTGTCAATTGTGAGACAATCCCACATTCCCTAAGATAGTCGAGGAACTCTAAACTAAGATACTCACCACCTCGATTGGATCGAAGCATCTTAATGTTCCTGCCCAATTGATTCTCGAATTCCTGTTTAAATTCCTTAAACCTTTCGAAAGTCTCTGACTTATGCTTGATCAAATAGACATATCCATATCTATTGTAATCATCAGTAAAAGTCAAATAATAACAATTAGCATCCCTTGTGGCATGTTTGAATGGTCCACACACATCCGTGTGTACAAGGTCCAACAAACCTTCACCCCTCTCACAAGAACCTGTGAAGGGTGACTTTGTCATTTTCCCAAGTAAGCATGATTCGCGACTATCATCTGACTTTAGGTCAAATGACTCCAAGACTCCATCCTTTTGGAGTTGGCCTATGCGTTTCTTGCTTATATGTCCAAGACGACAATGCCATAATGATGCTTTATCCAAGTTATTATTATTAACAGAATCAATACACAATACATTATTTCCTAAGTTATCAATCACAGATACTGTTTCATACACGCCATCACAAGGTAATGCTTTAAAATAAAGAACATTATTAAAGAAAGCATTAATCGAACCAACTTCATTATCAAATGAAAAGGTAAACCCTTGTTTGTACAATGCATGAAAGGAAATAATATTTCTTTCCATTTCTGGCGAATAACAACACTTATTCAAATCTAAACTAAACCCACTACTTAGCGATAAAGTATAAACTCCAATCTTGGTGACAGGTGAAGCTTTCCTGTTTCTCATGATCAAGTTTATTCTTCCTTGCTCCACATTCTCACTTCTTCTTAGTCCCTATAAATCAGAACAGATATGAATACCACAACCGGTATCAAGGACCCAAGAATTAGAATGGGGTGAGTTATTAGATAAGATAGTGTAAATACCTGCATGGTTGGGTTTAACTTTCCCATCCTTCACATCTTACTGGTACTTTGGGCAGTTCCGCTTCCAATGTGCCTTTTCATGGCAATAGAAGCATTCAGCCTCTTTTGGGTCAGAAGAAGGAGTGATGAAACCTTTCTTGGTTCCACTTGAAGAAGAGCCATCAAGGGTCCTAACCTTGGTACCCTTCGAAGAACTCTTTCTCTTCTTCCTTCGTCCTTTCCCGATTACCAAGACAGGGGCGGAGTTGGTAGGAGTAGGAGTAGTAACAACTGCCTTACCCTTAAGACCACTTTCCGCGGTCTTTAAGAGTCCTTGAAGTTTGCTAAGAGTGACCTCTTCCTTTTTCATGTGGTATGTCATGCGGAATTGATCATAACATGAAGTTAAGGAGTGCAAAATAATATCTATTGCTAGCTCCTCCGGGAAGTTCACATTAAGCTTCAGCAAACGGTCCATAAATCTTTGCATTTTCTGCATGTGGCCCATGATGGGTTCTCCATCCTTCATGCGAGTTGTTATCATGGAGGAGATGATTTCATACCTCTCTTGACAAGCACTTTGATGGTATCTTTCCATCAAGTCTTGGTGCATCTCATAAGGGTAGAAATATTCATAGGATTTTTGGAGATCCGCGGTCATAGTGGCCATCATGATGCATGCCAATTTGGAGGCATCCCTTTCATGTGCCCTAAACTCAACGATCTCTTGAGGAGTAGCAACTGTCTCATCAATCTCCTTAAGCTCCTTATCGAGGACATATTCCTTGCCATCGTAGCGAGTAATCATTCTGATGTTTCTGATCCATTCATTAAAGTTGGATCCATCAAAAGTGACTTTCCCACATAAGTTCATAAGAGAAAAGGAGCCACTAGGATTAGAGCCAGAAGCAGCGTTGTTTGCAGACATCTAGTAAGAGAAGAAAGAAAGAATTAGTTTAGATATAGAGATAGTCCTTAATAAAACACCCAAATGTAATATTAAGGCTAGGACCCAATCACAATATATTATACTTAGAAGAGGTATGCCGTAATCTAAGTAATAACATATTTGAAAGGTAGGTGAATGACGATTCACCAATTTCCACCAAAGTCGAAATATTAAAATATTTAATTTGGTTCTTAGAAACTCCTAGATTCTTTTGAGATTCAATGAAATTTTCAAAGGCATGTTTCAATCTCAAGTGAGCCCTCCAAGTTTTGTGACTGGGATGCCGAGGATCACAAAACGAGGTGTGAAGTAACCATGCAAATCACTTGGTACCCTTAATAAATTACCCCTCAATCGATGTGCCGGTTAACCACACACGCTCCATCGATACAATGATAAATATTAAGTCACCCTTTACCTACCTTGTTAAGTCCAAGTTAGTATGCCGGTTAACCACACACGCTCCACTAACGACTTAGACAAAGTGTAAAGTGTAATTTCATGGATTAGCACCTTATTCACATTTTTCCTAAAGTAACTAAGATTGGGAATTTAATAAAACACTTAGTTACTTTATAATATTCATCATACTTTTAATGAGAATTTATAAGTCCTTGTCTTACCCGTTCGGCTAACGACCCTCCACCAGTCAAGCAAGCGGTGGGTGAGAGTGGACACCCATTAAGTTGCCATTTTATAGGCAACAACCTTATACCCACCTTATAGACCGGCTTCGTGAATGAGGCGTACTAACGGTAAGACGACTTTAATCTTATACATACATATATATATATATATATATATATATATATATATATATATATATATTATTAACTTATAATATTATAAGTATAAGGGTTGAATTTTAACTTTTAAAATTCTAAGGGTTGGAACTAAAGTTTTTAATATGACTTTACTTGTTCCAAAACTCGAGGGCAAGTTTTGTAAACTTTCAAAACTCTTCATTTCTTGTAACTTATGAGTTTAATAGAGTAATAAAAATGAAGACTCTTCATTTTTCTAACTCTTGTGTTCTTTTAATGGTTTTTAATTCAAGTGACTTTTGGTTTTCCATAACTTGAGGACAAGTTATGGACTCCATTAAAACACATTATGATCAAGAATTAAACTACCACATAGGTTACAAATAATTCCTATGATCATCTAACCATCATAAGATCAAGAGCATGAATATGAACACTTTCATGAATCAAAAATTACACATAAAACTTTGTAATCTTGATAACAAGTTGTTGTAAATGGATTAGCAAAGACATTACACCATCTAAAACAAGTTTTCAAGTACCAAAACAGTTTAGGGTAATGTTTCTAGTCCATTTCCAGCAACTAAAGTCGAAAATCTGCACTCTGTGGCTTCTACTCGCCGAGTGCATGAACCTACTCGGCGAGTAGGTTGAAGATACACATGAACTCGGCGAGTTCATCAGGCAGACAGCAAGTTTTTCGACTTTTTCAACTATTTTGCATCAAGTATCAAACAAACAAGCCTAGGCTCTGATACCACTGATGGGTTTTGAGCATTCTAACACTTCCTAAGTGTACATGCAACCCTAATAAACCTTGGATCTATGTTTGTCTAAGATACATGCAAATAATTATTTTTCCAAGGTTCATATCCTAACTAGCATGGCATGGGGAACTTGAATCAAATAAAGCTAGTAGAAATACTTACCTTGTAGTTGTAGTTGATTCCTTGGAGTTTTAGAGCCTAGCACCAATAGTGTGGATGCCTCAAATGGAAATCACAAATCACCACAAACTTGGAACTTTGAGAGAATAGTCACTACTATCTTGAAACGGGCCCTCACCTCAACAAGTGTCAACCAGTGTGATTTCAAGAACCAAAGCCTTCTTTATATAGTGTGGTGGATTAGGGTTACATCCATGTAAACCCTAATACCCATGTCTCTTCATTTCCATGAGATCCATGGGTTAAAGCTCCATGGAGTATCCATGGACTTTTCCATGCAAGCCTAGCCCATTCCAAATAAGCCTTAGCCCACACTATATAAATATAGAAGCCCATATTTAATTAGTAATATCTTTGATCTCTAAATTAATCCTAGATTAATTATAGATCAATACTAATTAAATAATATGATCTTAAATTAATATATTAGAACTTATAATATATTAATAAATCATAACTTGTACTATTCTCAAGAGATTATCCATAAATTGTTCGGGTGAAGTGCAACCCAAATGGACCATGCCGGGTCGGGTCAAGTACATATCAAATATAGTTATGGACTTAGACACTATATCCAACAATAACATCATGATAAAACATAAAGCATATTCATTAATACTAATAGTTTTGATACATGAAAATTTGCCAGAAGACATACAGTACATAGAAATATAAAATCTGGCAGCATGATGAACCTATGAGTAGTGTAGTCACCTAAACATAGAGTCGATGGTACATAGCATAAATCACATAAGAGAAACCTAATACTAATAGATATACTACTGATCCTGATCATGTTATGAAATTCCTAATGGTGGTAACGATATCATATCCCAAAATGTTGTGCCAACAACTGAGCCATCTCGGTCATCTCTCCGATGACCTCATCCCGTTCCTGCTCAGCTTGCACGGCTCGTGCCTCCATAGCAAATAGCTATTGTCGAAGTGTGGCAACCTCTGCTTTTTAAAGAATGATCCTCACCAACGAGATCCGCTGGTGGAGCAGGGTGGTCCTGGAGTGCCTCATCGGTAGTTGGTTCGATGTGGGCCTCATTCGCGTCCCTATCTTCCTTCATGTCTTCGTCAGTCCCCTCAAACTCATAGTTTGTATCAGTGTACTCCCGGGCACAATTTCAGGGGCTCCCCCTTGTCCTTCTTCGGGTTTCTCTTCTAGCATCCCATGAGCCACTAGGGCATGATAAAAATGGACTCCTTGTTGAGCGTCATCCATGGTGACTGCATGAGGGCGTATGAATGGGTCATGTTTTGATTATCCCTATAGTATTCTTAATTATTTGTGTTTGGGTTCCCCTAGAGTTATTGGAGAGAGTGAGGTAGGCTTTTGGAATCATTTCCCTCTATGATTACTCCCGAACACATGTTGGTCTATTTCTGAATAAATATAGTTGATCAGGCTATATTTATCCCTAATATGACTACATAACTGCCCAGGTTTAATCAGAGTGTTCAATTTCCTCCAGAAGCTCTTATTAAATATTGTTAGGTTATTATCCTAATGTGCGCACATAAGTGTGAAATTTTTGTTTTGTTTAGAGTTATTTAGTCCCATTGTGTTTATAGTTGCATATCATGCATGGTTAGATATGCTAATTCACTATAAACATTACTCTGATACCAACCTGTCACGCCCTCGAACCATACAGCGGAAATGCCCGGGGGCTCGTGTGACTAACAATTGAATTATCATCATAATGAATATACATGAAACATAACACATTCATCACCAACATTACATATAACAACTAGCATTGTTCATATCAAGTACATTGTTATAAGTTACATAGTTTGAAGTTTTAAAAGTACGATAAATGATGTTACACAAAATAAAAACATACATTCTTGCAAATCCTTTCTGCTTAACGATTACCTGAGAATACAAGTTATTTTGAAAACGATCAACATATATAATGTTGGTGATTTCATAAGTTTGGTTGAATAAAAGCTTTTGCATCTTTCATAAAAACCCAGAAAATCCGATATTTTCTGTAAATTGTCTGAAAATGATGTGAAAATCAAGTATAAATGCATGTGTGAATTTCATAGTTATAACTTGAATGAGTGTAGTTTAGATTCATTGTATTGTGAATAAGTGATAAATGTATATATACAATTTCCCCAGAAAATCCGATATTTTTTGTTTTATAACAACGTCTAGGTTCTTGTATCGTTAAATAAGTTGTTTTGTATTGACACAATCGAAAAGTTTATCTTCGAAAGGTTATATTTGGTATTGAATCCATATATGAGCCGTTATAATCATGCATGATAATGACTAGGTTGCCCGTCTTGGCATTTTTCCAAATGTCGGTATTGCTCAAGCTTTTGTCGTCCTAGACTGGCCTAGTCTAGCTGTAGCGAATAGCTAATGCATGGGGGGTCACTCAGTATAGATCTATACACATACTCCCGCTTTCCTTCTAGGAAACTCTGATTATAACTACATGCTACGATTGTACACTCAGAGGTGCCAACCGACATGTCTCACTAGATTCTCAACCCCTTTTGTACTATGTTTAATGTTTACGTATGTGTGGTATGTTTTCGTATTCGAAATGTGTGTTTTAAGTTTGGAAGGTGGATCTTGGTGAGAGAAGCTTGAGGATCAAGAAGCTTTGAACAAGGAACGATTGGGGACCTGAACTCTACTCCATTTTAGCATCTCTTGAAGGTAGCAAGTCGTTACTTTGACTTTCCTCCTTCTAGATCTCTTCATGTTTAAGATTAGGGCTTTTCTAGCATGTATGATAACCATTTTCCGGTATGGGCTTGGGTTTGAAGTTGCAATTTCAGATCTGAACTTATCTTGGCCTCTTTAACTATAAAGCTTCCAGCTTTAGCAAGTATGAGTTATTCCCTTTGAGTTAAACCCCATTTTAAGCTTGGATTTGGTATTCTAAACCTTTAAAGCCCTGCATGCACATAAAGTTTGCAACTTTACATGATAAGCATGCCTTAGGAAGCCAGATCTACCATTTGGAGCCGTGGAATGGCTCAAAATCATCTGGAAAATAAATGGACTTAATGAACTCGACGAGTCGGATAAGGAACTCAATGAGTTAGGAAGGGTTTTCCCATTGTTTGGTTTCAGCATGGACTCGGCGAGTCAACAGAGGACTCGACGAGTCAGTTAGGGTTTTCCCCGACTTCTCGACACGCATAGACTCGACGAGTTGGTCGGAAACTCGCCGAGTCGGTGAGGGTTTTATGACCTTTTGAACTCTTAAGGAACTCGACGAGTTGCTAGCTGCACTCGACGAGTTGAGTCAACATGGACTATTGACATTGACCGTTGACTTTGACTTGGACCTGGGGTTGACCAGTTGACTTCTAGGGGTATTTTAGTAAATTGGAAATTTATGGAAATGGTCCTATGGTAAATATAGGTGGTGGGGTCCGTGGCAGTGATTTGAGAGATTGAGCTTACCACTTCAGTTCGACAGTTGTGAGGTGAGTTTTCCTCACTATACTCAAAGGTCTAAGGCACCAAGACCGGCTCTTTTTGGATTGTTATCCTGATATCTTATATGCTCGAGTATTGTATGATTCGTTAGATCAATATCCTGGTAGATAGGATGTTATATGTTGTTATGATCCGTTAGATCGGTATCCTGGTAGATAGGATGTTATATGTTGTTATGATCCGTCAGATCAGTATCCTGGTACATAGGATGTTATATGTTGCTGTGATCTGTTAGATTTGTTTGTATGTCTATAGACTGTTATGTGATTAGCTGATATATGTGCACATGTTTGATTGGTGGTTGAGGCTAATCTGCTTTGTGCAAAATCCAACAGACCTGGGCATTCTAACCCGATGATTGTGGGTCGTGAGTATTCCATTCTGAGGATGATTGGACTCGTAGTATGTGAGCATTCCAACTTGTTGGTTGTAGGCCTAGGGTATTCCATCCCGAGGATGATTGGACCCATAGTATGTTGGCATTCCAGCCGGATGTTAGAGGGCCTGGGTTATTCCAACCCGATGGTTGACTGGACCCATAGTATGTTGTTCGTGATTGTATGTATATTGTTGTGTGTATGGGTATTTTGGGGGAACTCACTAAGATTTGGGCTTACAGTTTCAGTTTTGGTTTTAGGTACCTCAGATGATCCTAGGAAGGCAAAGGCGTGACCGTACAACTCCTCACATTTTATGACTTTGTTTCTGGGATACTCTGATATGGAACTATTTTGAAAATAGATTTGCAATAACTATTGGTTTCTAAATGCTTTAAAAAGTTTTAAATTGGCTTGAATTTTTATGGTTGTTACAGGTATGTGGGGTGAAATAGACCCGGTACGACCTTGTGTTGACACATGAGTTGAAATAGACTTAGGGGTGATATAGACCCGGTACGGTTTTAGGACGACACATGAGTTGAAATAGACTTGTAGGTGAAATAGACCTGACACAACTTTGAACGGGCAGATATGTATGGTATGCGGTATTTTGGGGAACTCACTAACCTTTGTTCTTATAGTTTTCGGTTCATATTTCAGGTACTTCCAGATTGAAGGGGGAGGGCTCGGGATGATCGCATCACACACACCATGTTGTTCCGCATTTTGTTGAATTGATGTATTTGTATGATTATTGACATACTTTGAATTTCTTTTATGGGTTATTGAACACGTTTTGGATGATGGTATTATTATTATAAAAATGAAATTTTTGGTCTTTAATTTTGGGATGTTACATATTCTCTTTTAAAAATGGGAAAAATTGCTATGGTTTTTGGGACGTTATGTCACACCCCAAAACCGGAACGGCGGAAATGTTTGGGGGTGGAGGACGTCATGTCAAGTATCACGATATATGTATATAGTAAGCAATTAATGAACAACCATTTCATTTAGAAAGAAAGTGTTTACACTGTGTGTGTTTACAAAACATAGAAGTCATAAACAAATAACAAAACAAGACTTGAAGCTGTAATGCTCCATCTTCTAAATTCCCAGCACGAGCACCTGTCTAATAGTCTCCTGAGAATACAAGTTATTTGAAAGAGTTGATCAACAATTAAGCTGGTGAGTTCATAAGATTTTAGTGATGTGAGTAATCTGTAAAGTGTTGTTGAAAATGTATATGCACAAGTGATGTAAGCTGTAAGTTCTGTTTTGAAAAGTTTGCCTGTTCCTCTAGAAAATCCTATATTTCCTACTTTAATGGAAGTTAAGTAAAATGACACTACAAGCCTTTCTATGCGTACTAAGTGGGTACAAGTTATATATACTTGGAGTAAATAAACAATCGATTGTACGCATTTGCCCTCAACTCACAACCCAACGGGGAACAGTAAGTAAGGCGGATAACACACATTCCATTGGTTGTTAGATCGTTGTCATATATAACCTTGGTGTATTCACTTGTTACTCATGGAGTTATTTGTAATGGTTCCTTTATATCTAATGGAGAGTTCCTTTAAGAAAACCTATATTTCTTATAGTAAAATATTGACTACGGTGATTACTTTTATAATAGCTTTGTTTATACTGCTATATATAATCTGATATCGGGTAGATAGTTAATTGGGGGAATCTGACCTAAGCCCACATCCAACGGGAACAGGACGTCGGGGGAAAACACACATTTAGCTATCTATCGGATATTAGTTTTATATATAAACATGGTGTATAAACTAAGGTGTTATAGAGTTAACTCACTTAAAGTCTTTAAAACTGTACTGGCTTAATAAAATGGATTAAGCCCTTAACTGGGAAATCGCTAGTTTTGTATACCAAAAAGTACTGACTTTGAAAAGTAAGTTTTGTACTAGAATAACTGTGCGTTGACTCTGTGTCCTATGACCTGATCCATACCTGGTACCCTTATGATGACTTAATGTATACTAAGCATAGATATATATAGATTCGGGTAAATAATAGATTGGGTGACCTCGGTGTAAGCCCACATCCAATGGGAACAGGAATTACAGCGAAGAGCACACATCCTATTAGCTGTCGGAATCTACTTACCAAGACTCGACTGTTTTGAAAGTATCCTTCTACCAAGACCCGACTGTTCCTTTGTCAAATGTAGAAGTATATTCTCCCTAGTTTATAACTATCTCGAATAGAAAATAGATCAACTTTCAAGTGTTACCGACACTTTATGAAAGTAATGGGAGAAGTGAGTACACTGATGTCATTTATAATGACATGTGGAGGTACTATTAACCTAAAAACATATTCGTTTTATTACGGTCATAATGTGAAAGCTAGAACCCCTACTAAACGCTCTCAATGTAAAGAGATTGAGGGAACCCAACTTGACCCCAGCAAATTCATGCAAGCCGTGTAATTCACATTAAATTTATATGATCATGTATACCCAATATAACTATCACTAATGCGTTAGTGATTCATTGGTATAATTAGATCATGTCTGTGTGTTATCATGCTATAGCAACTTAACTTGTTTGTTATGTTCTGTTCTGGTATTGTTTGATTCTCTTCACTGCTTGTTCTGTTCTGGTGTTGTTTCTTTGTGTGCTTCATTGTACTAGAAGTAATGAATAGCATTCTCCTAAACTATACCTATAATAGTTTACTAATGTTCTAACTGTACTGTTACTGAAAACACTCATTTATCTACCAAGTTATGCTTATACTTTAAAAACGGAGTTTTGTACAACTGTAAAGTAACACAACCTTTAAAAGAGTTTTGAAATGTATTGAAAACTTATAAATGACATAAGTAACATTTTGAAAGATGTTTATAACAAACATTTACACAATTATCATTGTGTTCAACTTGTATTCCACCCTCCCTCCTTAAAACAGTCAAAATAGTTAAAAAGATTCATTATGGGGTATGAACTCACCTGATGTGGGTGATTCAAACGGGTATGCGCGTACGGATGAGATGTTCCATGAATGAAGTCCCGAGACACAATAAGTCCTAAATGATATATACGAACACATATTGACATGAATATAGTGTTTATAAACAACTATATGAAAGATAACACCTTCCGGGACTAGGAAACACTTTGGCTAGGTGTTGGAATCACATGTGATTCAACAAAGGGAAGTGAAATGGCACTAATTTGTGTTTACGGTTTTGTAACCAACTCCACTTGAGTTTACGGTGGTAAACCCATGAGTTTACGGTCTTAAACTCATGGTACTTTGACCATATGGTGGTTTGAAGTCCTAGAAGTCCTTTTGAAGCATCCTAACTTCAAGTCTTAGCCTTAGGAAGTGATTAGGGCAACATATCACCCCTTTATAGGGTTTACGGTTTTTGGACCATTTGTCTTTGGGTTTACGGGAGTAAACCCAAATGGTTTATGGTTAAATGATGTTTTCAAGTCCTAAACACTTCTAGGTAGAGGTCTAGGCTAGTTTCTAAGTTTAAGGAATGAGTTTGGGGCATCAAAACTTGCCTAAGAGGTGTTTACGGTTTTGGGAGCTCCCCAAACCGTAAACACATATATATATATATATATATATATATATATATATATATATATATATATATATGGGACATTTTTGTGGTTTTCATGTGCTAAACACATCAAAGGAAGGTTCTATGTTTGTTTCTATGGTTTGGCAAGAGTTTAGGGGCACTTTGGCAACCTTTAGCACCCTTTTTAGGGTTTACGGTCCAAGAAGATTCTTGGACCGTAAACACCTTATCCTTTGTTATTTTGGGTGTTTTCTTGATGCTCTTAAGGTTTAAACATGTCAAGGGTTGTTTCTATGCAAAGGTCTAGAGGGACAAAGGGCACATTTTAGCCACACTTTTAGTGTTCACGGTCCAAGAAGATCTTGGGCCGTGAACACCTTGTTCTTGGGGTATTTTGATGATTTCTTGATGTTTAAAACTGGATCTAAATATAATAGGGCTAGAAACACTTACTAGTTGAAGATCTTGAAGAAAAAAGAGATGATACTTGAGAGAGAAATGGCCCTAGTTTTTGGAAATGTGAAAAAGTGAATAAAATAACTAAGTCTCGCTTATATAGTCTTTTGGGTTTACGGTCCCAATACCATTTTGGACCGTAAACTCAAAACTCTTGAAGTTTTGGGCACTTATTGCTTCATAATAAACCCTAGGGTATCCACTCTCCTGATATCTTTTGAACCACTAACTTTAAAACACTCAAACTTATTCCAAAAAGTTTGAAAGTTAGTAGAAATAGTTTTGACTCATATTGAAATGGATGGTTGAATAGAATGGAAAGTTTTGGATTGTCACATCATCCCCCCGTTAGAATGAATTTCGTCCCGAAATTAGCTCTCTTAACATTACTACTGGGGCTGAGCTCTTCTGCTTTGTAGAATACTCACTCGTAGACCTTGCAACTTGCCCTGGTGTTCTTGATAGGTGATGGGATTAAAACAACTTTTAATCTATGAAGATCGATTAGATCTTGAACAAGTATATGAATATTAAACAGTAAAAACGCAATAATAAGAACAAAACAGCTAGAATCAAACGTGTCGAATGATTAAATAAAATCCTTAGAAGAGCTCGATAAAGAACATCAACTGTAAAGGATCAGAAGATTACAAGAACGATTACAGGAAAAATATAATACTCTTGATGAATCGCTATATCGATAATCTGCAATCTTAAATCTTAACCTAATATGCATGCAAGCATTTAACTTATATACTATACATGAAAGGCTCACGGTTGGACAGGCCCAAACCGGAGAATACAAGGCTAAACAACGAGCCCAAAAGACGCAACATCAAAAACTCTCTTCAGCTCAACAATCTCCCCCTTTGCGTCAATTTGGAGCGAGACTTTCACTTCTTACTTGGGCCGGCAGCTGAAGCTGGTACCTTCTTCTTCACGGTGCTAAACAGACACTTGGTTATGGAGAGGATGGTCTGTCTAAACCGGATGTACCAATTGATCATATCATTGAAGTACTTGATGTCATCAGCCGAATTGTCCTTACACCGCTTGATGATTGATAAGACGTGTTCCAAGCAAGCTGTGGTGTAAAGGTGCTTGTCAGCTAAAGCGAATAGACATTTCTGTCCTTCGGCTCTGGTGAACATCACTGAGTTTCGCCTCGGATCTATCTTACCCATTTGCATTGTGTTTAGATCACTAGCCGATCCCACTGGTGCTACTTTCGGTTTCTTTTTGAAAACAGTGGCAACCTCCTGATCCATTTGGGCAACCTCCATGATGTAGCAAGCCAACATCCTTTTGACGTGGTCTATGATGGGACCATATTCAGATTCATTTGTCAGCAGGATATTGTACAAGACTATCCAGTCATGAGGATTCAGATTCGGCAGATCCGCCAGGGTGATGATGTGAGCAGTTCTTGCAGATCCTCGGATAAGCTTGAACTTGACATTTGTAAATCTCCCCACGGCATAAGGCTTCAGCACCCGAACATTAACAATCTTCTGGGCGCTCCATGTAAGGTATTGAGGGCGAGCGGCCTCCAAGTAGAAGTCAATGAGCTCCCTGTCAAGCTCATCGTTCGGATGCGGGACTTCAAAAATGTTAGAGAAGGCGTGGAAGATGAACGCCTTTCGAGTCAGCGGCATATCGAACTGCGAATCGATAGTGTTGTTGCAGTCGAACGATATCACCGGCTCGAGCCATAGTATGCTTGGAGTCTCTATGGCCTCTTTTATCAAACGATCCCTGGTCCAGGCAGGGAAGAGCAACTTTCGGCTCTCAAGGAGATCGTGGGCTTCTTTTTGCTTTCGTTCGGCTTCTTCAGCCTCACGCGCCACACGACTGGCATCGTCTTCAGCATTGCGACTGTTCTTTCTTTTTAACATGTCAGCAATGGTCTCCCTGTCTTCATCTTCATCTTCATCTTCATCTCCTCCCTCAGCTATATTTTTGCCCTTGTTCTTCACACCCGAACCCGAGGCATGACCAGTTGGGGGTGGTTCGGTTGTGTGAGTAGCTTTGGAGGAAGGAGGTGGTTTCGATCCTTTCTGCTCATCTCCCCCTTGTTTCGGAATGGACACGAAACTCGGTAGGCCTTCAATTTTGCTTAAAAGGTCCATGGCCGGGGAGAGCTTTTCAGCGAGGGTACGCCTCACCGAATGGTTCAGGATGGGGTCATGTGCTTCCAGGATGTTTGATAATGCTGCGTGGACATCCGAAACACATGATTTTATGACCTCCCTTTCGGATCGAAGAGCTTCCAATTGTTCTTGAGAGTTGGAAAGTTGTGTGCTCTTGACCTTTAGGGCGGTTGTTTTACTCGCCAAAACGTCCATCAGAGAGTTTTCTGCCGCAAGATCTTCTTGTAGCTTTGCCAGGCGGGCATCGATGGAGGCACGGAGTGCCGAGTTGTCGTCGCTAAGAGTTTGTCTGAGAGTAGCGAACGAAGTCAACTCCGTCGAGACGAACTTGGCCAATTGCTGAACAATCGGTTCCAGAGTTGTCTTTGTGGCGTCGGCGCTTTCCTGCAAGGACTTCAGCAGGTCAGAAGCGTCGGAGAATAGTTTATCGACTTTTTCGGTCGCTGCCTCACAGGCTCGGGTGGAGGCGTTTATAGCAGCAGTTGCTGAGGCCACTGAATCATGTTGAGCCCTGGAGTAGGCATCAACTATCTTCTGAAGGGCAGCTTCAGACAAAAAGGACTCTGGTTGGAAGAGGAGGCGAGAAGTTGATCAACCTTCTCGTTAAGCTCGCGAAGATGCTTCTTTGTCACTGGAGCATCATCCTCCTCATCACTCTGAACTTGAAACGGACTATAGTAGACCGAGTCAAAGTTCATGTGATCACCACCAAGGTATTGATCACCGCCATCGGAGGCGTCTTCTGGAGATTCAGGTGGTGGTGAAGCTGGTGGAGTTATGGGTTTGGTTGGTTCAGGTTGAGTGGGTGGGGGGTTAGTTTCGGGTGGTGGTTGTGTTTCGGTTTGAGGAGGTTCGGTTACTGGAGGGGTTTCGGTGACAGGTGGTGTTTCGGTTGATGTGGTGAATATGGGTGGAGGGATGGGGATAGAGGTTGGGGGAATAGTGGGGTTTATGGTGGGAATGGAAATAGGTATTGTGGGTGGAGGTGAAGGAACTGGGGATTGATGAAGTTCCATCTCCGGGGTTGGGGACCGAGGGGGTGTGTTGCCTCGTTGAGGAGAGTCGTCTCCTTGTGATCCCTCAGAGTCCGAACTCCCACCTTCGGATTCGCTTGAAGAGGAGGGAATAAGGAGCTTTCGCTTCGGTTGGGTTTTCCTCCTTTTCGGTTGTGGGGACGAAGCAGCCTTCGGTTGTTTTCGCTTCTTGGGAGAAGGTCCCTTTGGAGCTTTGGACACTTTCTTCCCCTTGTCTGCCTTTTTGCCCCTGGCCACCGGTTTATCGGCATCATGAATCGATCGCAGCATGTCCGGTGTCAGTTCCCTCGGACCAGTTGGGCGAAACTCCTTGATCGTTCTGATCAGTCTGCTATCAGCGGGCACATCGGCATACATCGACTCCGGGATAGAGCCAATGAATGAGAATTTTGATGCATCGGATACTGTGATCTTCTTGGTATGAAACGTACCAATAGAAGACATCGGTACACCGTCGGCTGTTGGGACGTTAAACTTGTCCATGGCCCATCTTGTGATCAAGATCCAGAACCGGGCCAGCGACACCTCAGAGTGTCGGGAAGAGGAAGAGAGGCTCTGAATCAGTTGTTGCCATAGGACAAACCCATAGTCCAGGTTTATCCCGTTGTACACCCCATACATTATCGAAAGGAAAATACGACTTGCACCGTCAGATCCTGAGCTCCTCTCTGACAGTCCCTTGAAGAGAACTGTAAATAACCCATTCCACTGGGGCGGTAGGCAGGACTTCTTGAACCTGGCGACGGAGGTGAGAACTTCCGTGTAGCCCATGTTGTAAAACATGTTGTACAACATCCCAACCAGAATCGTCTCCGGGTGAACTCGCGACGGGTCAGCAGCAAACCCTAACATAGTGCAGAAACGGGGGCGAGAAATCGAAGTCTTGTGTTCAGCCACTTCGAAGAATACCCTGTCGACGGCCTTGTCGTAGTAAGCCGTCGCGTAGACCTGAGATAAGGCCACCATTGGCACCGTTTCAATCCGTGACAGTGCAGGAGCAAGCTGGGAGTACTTGAGACACTCGATGACTGGCGACATATACGAATCATATGCCAGTGGATTCAGATCAAGGACCAGGCATTGCTGAGGTCGGATGGGAAGAATCTGAGAAGTTGCATGAACAGATGAAGATTCAGCCATTGTTACAGGTGTGGAGAAGAAGATGACTGGGAGAGTGTTTGGAAGTATTTTTGCTTTGGAAATTATGGGGGCAGTAAAGAGGTAAAAGGTGGTGTTGATGGGTTTTTATAGTAGGTGATAGGAGAGAGAAAAATCGTTTCAAATCTCTTATGGAAATACGAAACGGGTTTTTGGAGTGACTGATTGGTGACAGTTGGGACGTGCGATGATCACGTAGGAGAGAGAGTGTCAGATTCCTAGGATCACGCCGCCCAATAAGTGCCGGTTCAGAGAAAGGAACCGTTTCCATTTCCACACGCGCCTTTAATGCCAGATTGATGACGCTTAAATATCGCACACGCGTCCATAAGTGTCAGAAAAAGCGCGGCCGTTTCAAATTCATGCGCCCTCCTTTTTACCGTCGTTTGAATTTCTATCCATTTGACTTCCGCCGAGTCAGCAACGTTTTGTCTTATCCCCTTTTTAAATAGCTGTTTCCAATTAATGACCCACGTGGCTAATTTTTGACCACAACTTCATTTGATGAGATTAAAACTATAACTTTTTAATCTATAAAGATCGATTAGATCGTGAACAAGTATATGAATATGAAACTGCAAGAACACAACATAAATAACAAGACGGAACGCAATAATAAGAACAAACAGCTTGAATCAAACGTGTCGAATGATTAAATAAAATCCTTAGAAGAGCTCGATTAAGAACATCAACTGTAAAGGATTGGAAGATTACAAGAGAGCAATATCGTAAACTCTGGAATGCCAAAACAGAAATCTTGAATCTTAACCTAATATGCATGCAAGCGACAACTTATATACAATACATAAAAGGCTCTCGGTTGGACAGGCCCAAACCGGAGAATACAAGGCTAATCTACGAGCCCAAAAGACGCAATACAAAACAGAACTTCAGCCCAACAATCTCCCCCTTTGCGTCAATTTGGAGCGAGACCATTACTTCGTACTTGGGCCGGCGGCTGAAGCTGGTACCTTCTTCTTCACGGTACTAAACAGACACTTGGTTATGGAAAGGATGGTCTGTCTAAACCGGATGTACCAATTGATCATATCTTCAAAGTATTTGATGTCATCAGCCGAATTGTCCTTACACCGCTTGACGATTGATAGGACGTGTTCCAAGCAGGTAGTGGTGTAGAGGTGCTTGTCAGCTAATGCGAACAGACATTTCTGTCCTTCGGCTCTGGTGAACATCACAGAGTTTCGCCTCGAATCTATCTTGCCCATTTTCATCGCGTTTAGATCACTGGCCGATCCCACAGGCTTGACTTTCGGTTTCTTCTTAAACACTGTGGCAACCTCCTGATCCATTAGGGCCACCTCCATGATATAGCATGCCAGCATCCTTTTGACATGGTCCAAGATGGGACCATATTCGGCTTCGTTTGTCAGCAAGATGTTGTACAAGACTATCCAATCATGAGGGTTCAGATTGGGCAGATCCGCCAGAGAGATCATGTGAGCAGTTCTTGCAGATCCTCGGATAAGCTTGAACTTGACGTTTGTGAATCTCCCCACGGCAAATGGCTTCATCACCCGAACACTGACAATCTTCTGGGCGCTCCATGTAAGGAATTGAGGGCGAGCGGCCTCCAGATAAAAGTCAATGAGCTCCCTGTCAAGCTCATCGTTCGGATGCGGGACTTCGAAAATGTTGGAGAAGGCGTGGAAGATGAACGCCTTTCGAGTCAGCGGCATATCAAATTGCGAATCGACCGAGTTGATGCAGTCGAACGATATCACCGGCTCGAGCCATAGTATGCTTGGAGTCTCTATGGCCTCTTTTATCAGACGATCCCTGGTCCAGGCAGGGAAGAGCAGCTTTCGGCTCTCAAGGAGATCGTTGGCTTCTTTTTGTTTACGTTCGGCTTCTTCAGCTTCACGTGCCACACGACTGACATCGTCATCAGTATTGCGACTGTTCTTTCTCTTTAACATGTCCGCAATAGTCTCCTTGTCTTCATCTTCATCTTCATCTTCATCTCCTCCCTCTGCAATGTTTTTGCCCTTGTCCTTCACACCCGAACCCGAGGCATGACCAGTTGGGGGTGGTTCGGTTGTGTGAGTTGCTTTTGAGGTAGGAGGTGGTTTCGATCCTTTCTTCTCATCTCCCCCTTGTTTCGGAATGGACACGAAACTGGGTAGGCCTTCAATTTTACTCAAGAGAGCCATGGCCGGAGAGAGTTTCTCAGCGAGGGTACGCCTCACCGAGTGATTGAGGATGGGGTCGTGTGCTTCCAGGATGTTAGATAGAGCGGCGTGGACATCCGAAACACACGTCTTGATGATTTCCCTTTCAGATCGAAGAGCCTCCAATTGTTGTTCGGAGTTGGAAAGTTGGGTGCTCTTGACCTTGAGGGCAGTAGTCTTACTCGCCAGGACGTCCATCAGTTTATTTTCAGCCGCAAGATCCTCTTGTAGCTTTGCCAAGCGGGCTTCAATGGAGGCACGGAGTGCCGAGTTGTCGTCGCTAAGGTTTTGTCTGAGGGTAGCGAACGAGGATAACTCCGTCTTCACAAACCGGTTTGTCGGCATCATGAATTGAGCGCAGCATGTCCGGTGTCAATTCCCTCGGACCAGATGACCCTAACTCCTTGATCGCCTTGATCATACTGCTGTCTGATGGCACACTGCCATACATCGACTCCGGGATAGAGCCAATGAAGGAGAATTTCGATGCATCGGATACGATGATCTTCTTGGTATGGAAGGTACCAACAGAAGACATCGGTGCACCGTCAGCAGTTGGGACGTCAAACCTGTCCATGGCCCATCTTGTAATCAAGATCCAGAACCGGGCCAGCGACACTTCAGAGTGTCGAGAAGTGGAAGAAAGGCTCTGAATCAGTTGTTGCCAAAGGACAGACCCGTAGTCGAGGTTGATCCCGTTGTACACCCCATACATGATTGACAGGAAAAGACGACTAGCCCCGTCCGATCCTGAGCTCCGTTCAGACAGTCCCTTGAAGAGAACTGTAAATAACCCATTCCACAGGGGCGGTAGGCATGACTTCTTGAACCTGGCGACGGAGGTAAGAACTTCCGTGTAGCCCATGTTGTAGAACATGCTGTATAACATTCCAACCGGAATCGTCTCCGGGTTAATGCGCGATGGGTCTGCAGCAAACCCAAGCATGTTGCAGAAGCGGGGACGAGAAATAGACGTTTTGTGTTCCGTCACTTCGAAAAAGATCCTTTCGACGCCCTTGTCGTAGTAGGCCGTCGCATAGACCTGAGATAGAGCCACCATGGGCACCGTTTCAATTCTGGACAATGCCGGAGCAAGTTGGGAGTACTTGAGGCATTCAATAACCGGCGACATGTAGGGATCATAGGCTAGTGGGTTCAGATCAATGACAAGGCATTGTTGAGGTCTGATGGGAAGAATTTGAGAGGTGGCATGAACGGATGAAGATTCAGCCATTGTTGCAGGTGTGGAGAAGAAGATGACCGGGAGAGAGTTTTGGGAGTAATTTCGCTTTAGGAATTATGGGGGCAGTAAAGAGGTAAAAGGTGGTGTTTATGGGTTTTTATAGTAGGTGATAGGAGAGAGAAAAATCGTTTCAAATCTCTTATGGAAATACGGAAGGGTTTTTGGGTGACTGATTGGTGACAGTTGAGACGTGCGATGATCACGTAGGAGAGAGAGTGTCAGATTCCTAGGATCACGCCGCCCAATAAGCGCCGGTTCAGAGAGAGGAACCGTTTCCATTTCCACACGCGCCATTAATGCCAGATGGATGACGCTTCAATACTGCACACGCGTCCAATAGTGTCAGAAAAAGCGCGGCCTCTTCAAATTCACGCGCCCGCCTTTTTACCGTCGTTTGAATTTCTATCCTTTGAACTTCCGCCGCGTCAGCATCTTTTGTCTCTTCCCTTTTTTTTTTTTTTTTTAATCTGCTGTCTTTTGAATAAAACGCCCACGTGGATTATTGGTAACCACAGCTTCATTATGAACTATCCATTAATTTTCCAGCCTATAAAATAATTAGTAACGGAATTTTTGAAAATCTAGGATTTTCGTGCAAAGAGTGTAAAAGAATAAAGAAATAAAGCAACTCTGTTTAGGATAATCTGTGATGTCAATGATGACACAAAACTGATGATCCCAGGCACGAATCTCTTCCTTCATGGTCAAGAGAGACCGCAAAGTGTTAGTGTGGAATCCCGTTGAATTACGATCAGACATTTATTAATAAATGTTGAAAGGCTTCTTTTAATAAGGCAAATTAAGGGTGGTTTCGCTTTGATTCATCAATTCAATTCTTGATATAAGAACGAATGTGAACAAAGTACTTGTGAGACCAGTGTAGTCTGTTGAACAAGTAGGTTTGAGTTGATTCTGTAGTGGCTTGGATGAATATGAAATCTCAGATAAAAATTTAAAACTGGATCCCTTGGGAAGAAATATTGTGGTGTGTAACAATTTCATTGGAACCACTCAAAAAGGAAAAGAAATTTAGATTTCATGAAGGTACTTTCGTTAATTCAATGGTGAAAACTTGATCAAGTTAATTGATCACCGTCAATTCGTTGGTGTTGAATTTTGGGTTTCACTCAGTTCGTAGTGGCACGAAACTAAGATCATAAACACAGAGGTTGTGTAACCATAAACCTCAGTGGTAGTTTCTGAGAGTCTCAAGGGTTACAGTGATGAAACGAATGTTATGGAGAATTGTAATGGAGATGGTGAAAGAAGACATAGTACCTCTGCTGCAAACGTAAGGACCAAGCAGGAGACTCTGAACTCATGTGAGAATAGAGTGAGGTAGCTCACGATTAGAATAAATAAGTTAGCCTAATTGGGAAGACAAGGTTTGTGTATACCAGGTCATGAAGGCTAGTATTCAAAATCTTATGAGGCTTGGGACACATACAACAGCATGCTTCTAGGGACACTTAAGTAAGGCATGGAATATATTCCCATAAACAAATGAGCACACACAAAAAAAATGAGAGAAAATATTTTTGGAGTTTTTGAAATTTATATAAAAAATGATAAAAATAAATAATAAAAAAAATTAAAAATAAGACCTAAAAAAAAATTTTAGAAGAGTAAAAAAAATGGAAAAAGATTGAAAAACCGAACCCGAGCGTTCGGTTGGTTTCGGTTGGAAAAAGTTGAAAAACCGAACCCGAACCTTCGGTTGATTTCGATTCAGGAAAATTTTGAAAAACCGAACCCGAACCTTCGGTTGATTTCGGTTCTTGAAAATTTTGAAAAACCGAACCCGAACCTTCTGGAGGTTTCGAAAATCCTAAAAAAAACTTTTTACATAAAGAAAATCAAATTTGCACAAGAAAGATACAACAGAGAAAAACTACCTTTGAAGTAATGAGCGAGTGAAATGGTTGAACCGAACCCGAACGTTCGGTTGGTTTCGTGTGACATCCCCAAAATCACGGCCAGAAAAGACCGGTTTGTTTATGCTTTGTTTAAAAATCAGAGTTACATTTTAAATGAAAGTGTTGCGGAATTTGTCCCAAAGCAAAATATGATAAAGATTTATCAAAAGCATTTCCATAGAAATGTATTTCATTAAAAGACTTGGGATGTCATGTTCGTACAGATCAAAAGCATAAACAGTACAATATAAGCCTTACTACATTATTCCATATCTACAGGCCTATATCCGTAATCCCTCGTCCAAAACATCACATCTATGCTCATGCGCCACTACCTGTAATACATAAAACTGAGTGGGTCAGGCTTGGGAGCCTGGTGAGCACATAGGGTTTTCAACCCACAATAAATAAGTTTATTAATTTCATCAATCAACAATAACCCGATTACCCGTTCCCGTTATCCTCACTTTACGTCCCTAAACACCTATCATAAGGGACCTAGCCTAAGGATCAGCATCGGGACGGACACTACTGCTAAGGGGATTCCTTAGCAATAAATGTCCTAAAGGCAACCATGTGGGGGATGGAGTACACCGGTGAACACATCGTTCACAAACACCTACAGGTTGCGAGCCTGCTAGTGTTCCACTGGACTGTCTAGAAGAGTCCGTGGTCGTCATCCATACTCCGCTAGATGACAGAAACAACAACATCACATCGAGGCCTCTCATCATTTTATCACACATCACCTATTGCATCTACCCATGTTTTACCCCAACATTTTCGTAGATATAAAATACATATACAGTTTAAATCATTGAAAACATGTATAACAACGTTCATCTAGCATAGATAGCAAGTATTCAGATAATATGCACACATAGCACGTAATTTATATAAAATACTTCATATCTATGTGTAAGTTGAAAGTAACTATGCACTCACTTGATTAGGTGGTGACTCAGCACTCGGACAGCGCTTCGATACTCTCAAAACGATATTCCTTCGATAAAACCTAGTATCGATACCACTAGGGTTTAGTTTAACGATAACCGCGACAAATTAATTAGTCCGAGTATTATTAAGCGTTAATAATACTCGATATAACTCATAATAATAGCCCAAATAATTATTTTAAGGACCTAATAACATTCCTATATTAAAACATAAGCTAAACTAAAGTTAGGGTAGGTATAGCTCACTTACAGCGGGTTTTCTCGAAAACCGGGCTTCGCTGGAGCAGCGTTCCCGAGCCGAAAGGCTCTTTTCTCGGAACTCCGGGAGCCTCGGGGCTTCCTTCGGGTGCTAGGGGGTTTACCTAGGCTTTAGGGGGCTTAAGGAGGCTTAGAGAGAGAGTGTAGAGAGAGAAAGAATGTTGGAGAGGTGTGAAGAGAAGTGAATGCCCGGCACCTCTATTTATAGGGGTGCTGACTGGTCTACTCGCCGAGTAGGGGGGACCTACTCGCCGAGTTGGTCCATGTGGTGGCCTTCTGGTGGTGCCACGTGTCAAATTCTGGTGGTGCCACGTCACCCCCTATCGCGTGTCAGCCTTCGAACTTAGAAAAATCATAACTCTCGCATACGAGCTCCGTTTTCGACGTTCTTTATATCCACGCGTAGGTAAAATCAAGATCTACAACTTTCATTTAGACTCCGTCGGCTAATTCTCGACCGATCTCAAATTTAACAGTAGGAGGCCTTTAGACTGTTAAATGACCGCGAAGAATTCGTAACTCCTTCATACGAACTCCGTTTTCGTCCATCTTTTTGCCGTTGAGTTCCTATTAATGAGATCTTCAACTCTCATTTAGGTCGCGTAAGCCAAAAACCACTCGAACTAAAATTCGAGTTTCGGGCTGTACACTGCTATTCCGAAACTTCGAAAAATCATAACTTCTTCATACGAAGTCAGATTTGGGCGTTCTTTTTATCGACGTTCTTAGTTTAACATATTCTACGACTTTCGTTTAGATCGCTAAGGCTAAATCTCGCTCTATCGTAAATTCACTATTTACGCTTCCCGGTGCCGTGCCGGTTTTGCCGTAAAACTTCGACGGGTCATAACTTCTTCGTTATAACTCGGATTTCGGCGTTCCTTATATGCACGGAAACCTTGAGACATAATATACAACTTTATGTAGAGATATCGGGATTATCTCATACTTTAATTTTGACGCTTATTTTTATTATTTATTAATTATACATTTATAATTAAATTATAAGCACATAAATACACATAATACTCAAATATTTCGTCTTTATTACTTCAAAAGAGTTACAAGAGTTGACCTAGACTATTACATTGACAAAAATGCTTAGCCCTGAAACCCGGGCGTTACAATTCTCTCCCCCTTAGGATGATTCCGTCCCGGAATCATGCATCAGCAAACAGATGTGGATAGCGACTCATCATGTCATCCTCTGTTTCCCAAGTGAGATTCGGCCCATTCGAATGTTTCCATCGGACTAGCACCAAGTCGACCATCTTGCGTCGTAACTTCTTAGTCTTACGGTCAACAATTGCCTCAGGCTCTTCAATCAGCCTTTTATTCTCATCCATCCTTAACTCTGAGATTGGAATTATGTCGGGAACATCTCCCGTGAATTTCCTCAAATAACACACATGGAAAGTGTTATGAATACCATTGAGTTCTTCGGGCAATTCCAGCTTGTAAGCTTGGTTCCCAATCTTCTGAAGAACTTTGAACGGTCCAATAAACCTTGGACTCAACTTTCCTCGTTTCCCAAATCTTATAAGTCCTTTCCATGGTGAGACTTTAAGCAGAACGGAATCCCCAACCTCGAAGGTTATCGGTCGTCTTTTCTTGTCAGCATAGCTCTTCTGACGATCCTGGGCTGCTAACATTCTTTCCCTAATCACCTTCAACTTCTCGGCAGTCTCATGGACTATCTCGGGGCCCATAAACTGCTTCTCTCCGGCTTCAAGCCAACAAGACGGCGTACGACACTTTTGTCCATACAAGGCTTGGTAAGGTGCCATCTTGATGCTCGAGTGAAAACTATTGTTGTAGGAGAATTCTACCAGAGGTAAGTGCTCGTCCCAATTTCCTTGAAATTCGAGGGTACATGCTCTCAGCATATCTTCCAGTGTCTGAATCGTTCTTTCGCTCTGACCATCAGTTTGCGGATGGTAAGCAGTACTCAAACATAACTTTGTACCCAACTCCTCTTGTAGACTCCTCCAAAACCTTGACGTGAAACGACTATCACGATCTGATACAATCGTAAGAGGAACACCGTGAAGTCTTACAATTTCCTTCACGTAAGCATTTGCGAGCTTATCCATAGACCACTTCTCGTTGGCTGCTATGAAGTGTGCACTCTTGGTGAAACGATCCACGACTACCCAAATCATGTCGTGACCGTTCTTCGTCCTGGGCAGTTTAGTCACAAAATCCATGGTGATGTCTTCCCATTTACCCATGGGTACAGGTAAGGGTTCTAAACTCCCATACGGTTTCTGATGTTGTGCCTTAACCCTCGCACATGTTACGCACTCGGCCACATACTTCGCAACATCGAGCTTCATCGTCGGCCACCAGTAGTAGGGTTTTAGGTCCCTATACATTTTAGTGCTACCGGGATGAATCGAGTACATGGTCTTGTGTGCTTCTTCCATCAGAAGATCTCTTATTCCTCCCGTCTTAGGTACCCAAATTCGATCTTGGAATACCTTCAGTCCTCGACTGTTTGTACTGAACACTAACGTTCTTCCCAAACGTTCTTCCTTTCGGTCATTTTTCTCTAAAGCTTCTTCTTGAGCTTTCCTGATACTTTCGACAATCGTTGAAACGACTTCAATTCTTAACGCTCTTGGCCTTTTCCTTTCCAGATTGACTTTCCGACTGAGAGCATCAGCAACAATATTTGCTTTACCTGGGTGGTAAAGTATCTCACAGTCGTAGTCCTTGAGAAGTTCTAGCCAGCGTCGTTGCCTCATGTTCAACTCCTTCTGATTAAAGAGATACTGGAGACTCTTATGATCAGTGAAGAGCTTGCACTTCGTGCCGTAGAGGTAATGCCTCCATATCTTTAAGGCAAAAACTACCGCTGCCAACTCCAGATCATGAGTGGGGTAGTTCTTTTCGTGTTCTTTCAATTGTCGAGATGCGTATGCTATCACCTTTTCTCTTTGGGTCAGAACACAACCCAACCCGACTCCAGAAGCATCACTATAAACCGCGAAATCTTCGACTCCATCGGGTAGAGAAAGTATCGGTGCTTCACATAACTTCTTCTTTAGTTTCTCGAATGCCTCATCGTGTTTCTCACTCCACGTATATGTAGCTCCTTTATGAGTCAAAGCTGTTAATGGAGCAGCTATCGAAGAAAAGCCTTGGATAAATCGTCGATAATATCCGGCTAATCCTAGAAAGCTTCGAATCTCCGTGGGACTCTTTGGACGTTCCCACTTCATTACAGCCTCGATCTTTGCGGGGTCAACCATTATTCCCTCCTGGTTAACAACATGACCCAAGAATTGGACTTCCCGTATCCAAAAGTCGCATTTGGAGAACTTTGCAAAAAGCTTCTCCTTCTTCAACACTTCTAATACTTCCCGTAGATGCTTGCCATGCTCCTCTTGGCTTTTCGAGTAGATGAGAATGTCGTCGATGAACACTATCACAGATTTATCGAGGAATGGTTTACAAACCCTATTCATCAAATCCATGAATGCTGCAGGAGCATTGGTTAGTCCAAATGACATAACCAAGAACTCGTAGTGTCCATATCTTGTTCTGAATGCAGTCTTTTCAATATCCTGCTCTCTCACCTTCAGCTGATGATATCCTGACCTAAGATCGATCTTTGAGAAGTAGCTCGAACCCTGCAGCTGATCGAATAGGTCATCAATCCTCGGCAATGGATACTTGTTCTTCACCGTTGCCTTATTCAGCTCTCGGTAGTCTATACACATTCTCATACTTCCGTCCTTCTTCTTCACGAATAACACCGGAGCTCCCCAGGGTGATGAACTAGGTCGAATAAAACCGTTGTCCAACAGCTCCTGAAGTTGCGTCATGAGCTCCTTCATCTCCGTCGGTGCTAATCGGTAAGGTGCCTTTGCTATCGGTGTTGTTCCTGGTAACAAGTCTATACGAAACTCCACTTGTCTATCAGGTGGTAATCCGGGAAGATCTTCGGGAAAGACTTCCGGATAATCGCACACAACCGGTATATTCTGCACCTCTTTCTTCTCCTTCTTGGCATCGATTACGAATGCCAATTATGATGCACATCCCTTTGACAAACATTTCCTGGCTTTCATCAGGGAGATGATTCCAGAATTTACTCTGCGTTTGTCCCCATACACCATAAATGATTCTTTTCCGGGTGGGTTTACCTTTACTATCTTCTTTTGGCATTGAATCTCAGCATCGTTAGCGCTAAGCCAATCCATACCCAAAACAATGTCGAAACCGTTTAACTCTATGGGTAATAGCTCTTCGTGGAATTCGTTTCCGTTTAGGTCGATGACGATGTTCCTAATACGATTACTAACAGGTACGAATTTGCCACTGGCAACTTCTACAATCAGGGCATTATCTAGTTTTTCTACAGGCAATGCTAATTTCCCACCAAATTTATGCGATACAAAGGAGTAGTTGGCTCCGGAATCAAATAGTATATTTGCAGGCAAACCATTTACAAGAAAGGTACCTGAAGCGACGTCTGCTGCCTCCTTTGCAGCCTCGAGCGTCATCTGGAAGGCTCTTGCCTTCGGCTTCGGTGGTATGTTGGGTCTTCCTGTCTCCTTCTTCTTCGGGCAGTCCTTCAAAATGTGCCCTTCTTCATTGCACCCATAACAGGCTTTCTGGTTGAGGGTGCATTCATTGGCGTAGTGTCCAGGCTTTCCGCACTTGTAACAAGTGACCCCTCCGTCACACTTCCCAAAGTGCTTCTTCTTGCACTTGTCACACCATTTCGCTTCTGATCCTCCTCCCCTCGAACCAGACTTCGAGAATCTACTCTTTTTGTTGGACTTCGAGGATCCATTGAACTTCCGTTTCTCACCAACCTCAGCCCTCTCCAGACATCTTTCCTTTTGTTGGGTCTCCACATTCTTAGCTGCTCGAACAGCTGATTTCAGAGTGGTTGCCATCTTGACTGTTGGGCCAAAGTCAGCCGGCAGTCCGTTTGCGAATTTCTCAATTTTGGAAAGTTCGGTTGGCACTAGGTATGGAAACAACTTCATCTTTTCCATAAATGCAGCAGCATAGTCATCGATGCTCATTCTCCCCTTCTTCAAATTTTGGAACTCATTGTTCAGATCAATCAGGTCTATCTCTGAACAGTACTGCGCCTTCAGTTGTTCCAAGAACTCATCCCATGACATTTTCAGAGCTTCTCCCCGTGGCATTGTATCTGCCAATAGCTTCCACCAGCTCAAGACTCCAGTTTTCAACTGTCTCACAGCGAAGACAGTCTTCTGCTTCTCGCTGCAGTCGCAGCTCTCAAACACCATCTCCATCTCGGAGATCCAGTCCATAATCTCAACAGGCTTTGGGCTTCCTGAGAGACTTGGTGGTTTCGCACCCAAGAAATTTTTGTACATCCGCCCATCATTGTTGTTCCTCCCTCCTGGGCCATCCTTTTGCTCACCTTGAGTCCCTACTTGACTCACTTGGCGGCTATAGTTCCCTTCCTCAGATGGCTCGGGAACTGGCTCCGTCGGTTCAACATGTATGGTAGGGTCGTCCCTATTCTCGCGGAGCATCCGTCTCATTTCTTCCCTTTGTTCAGCTAGCATAGCCTGAATCAAGGCTTGAACTCCAGCCATGGTGACTGGCTCAGGTGCAACTTCTTCATCAACAGGTATTTGCTGAACCACTGGGGGTTGGTTCCTACCTCCATTTGCGTTCACGTTTCCGCTACGGGTCCTTACCATCTTGATCTATACACCGAATAAGGTGAATTTAGATCTTTATTTAGGATAGACGTTTAAATTGTCCTTATCACTCCGAAACGTTTACATGCTAGTTCTAATATCGTAGTCGTACGTTTAGAATCCTAAACACATAAGGTTTCCAGATCCGGTCGGCAACAGACCATAGATCCGAACAATTAACAGCATATTATGCACAAAGCTTTTAGCACATAAAAGCATTTTAGGCACAATTCCTAAAATAAGCTAGTGCTCACACCTCACAATCATCGCTTAGCATTCTAAGTTTAAGTCTAGAAATCCTAAAAATTCCTAGTTCGCTTAAACTAATGCTCTGATACCAACTGTGACATCCCCAAAATCACGGCCAGAAAAGACCGGTTTGTTTATGCTTTGTTTAAAAATCAGAGTTACATTTTAAATGAAAGTGTTGCGGAATTTGTCCCAAAACAAAATATGATAAAGATTTATCAAAAGCATTTCCATAGAAATGTATTTCATTAAAAGACTTGGGATGTCATGTTCGTACAGATCAAAAGCATAAACAGTACAATATAAGCCTTACTACATTATTCCATATCTACAGGCCTATATCCGTAATCCCTCGTCCAAAACATCACATCTATGCTCATGCGCCACTACCTGTAATACATAAAACTGAGTGGGTCAGGCTTGGGAGCCTGGTGAGCACATAGGGTTTTCAACCCACAATAAATAAGTTTATTAATTTCATCAATCAACAATAACCCGATTACCCGTTCCCGTTATCCTCACTTTACGTCCCTAAACACCTATCATAAGGGACCTAGCCTAAGGATCAGCATCGGGACGGACACTACTGCTAAGGGGATTCCTTAGCAATAAATGTCCTAAAGGCAACCATGTGGGGGATGGAGTACACCGGTGAACACATCGTTCACAAACACCTACAGGTTGCGAGCCTGCTAGTGTTCCACTGGACTGTCTAGAAGAGTCCGTGGTCGTCATCCATACTCCGCTAGATGACAGAAACAACAACATCACATCGAGGCCTCTCATCATTTTATCACACATCACCTATTGCATCTACCCATGTTTTACCCCAACATTTTCGTAGATATAAAATACATATACAGTTTAAATCATTGAAAACATGTATAACAACGTTCATCTAGCATAGATAGCAAGTATTCAGATAATATGCACACATAGCACGTAATTTATATAAAATACTTCATATCTATGTGTAAGTTGAAAGTAACTATGCACTCACTTGATTAGGTGGTGACTCAGCACTCGGACAGCGCTTCGATACTCTCAAAACGATATTCCTTCGATAAAACCTAGTATCGATACCACTAGGGTTTAGTTTAACGATAACCGCGACAAATTAATTAGTCCGAGTATTATTAAGCGTTAATAATACTCGATATAACTCATAATAATAGCCCAAATAATTATTTTAAGGACCTAATAACATTCCTATATTAAAACATAAGCTAAACTAAAGTTAGGGTAGGTATAGCTCACTTACAGCGGGTTTTCTCGAAAACCGGGCTTCGCTGGAGCAGCGTTCCCGAGCCGAAAGGCTCTTTTCTCGGAACTCCGGGAGCCTCGGGGCTTCCTTCGGGTGCTAGGGGGTTTACCTAGGCTTTAGGGGGCTTAAGGAGGCTTAGAGAGAGAGTGTAGAGAGAGAAAGAATGTTGGAGAGGTGTGAAGAGAAGTGAATGCCCGGCACCTCTATTTATAGGGGTGCTGACTGGTCTACTCGCCGAGTAGGGGGGACCTACTCGCCGAGTTGGTCCATGTGGTGGCCTTCTGGTGGTGCCACGTGTCCAATTCTGGTGGTGCCACGTCACCCCCTATCGCGTGTCAGCCTTCGAACTTAGAAAAATCATAACTCTCGCATACGAGCTCCGTTTTCGACGTTCTTTATATCCACGCGTAGGTAAAATCAAGATCTACAACTTTCATTTAGACTCCGTCGGCTAATTCTCGACCGATCTCAAATTTAACAGTAGGAGGCCTTTAGACTGTTAAATGACCGCGAAGAATTCGTAACTCCTTCATACGAACTCCGTTTTCGTCCATCTTTTTGCCGTTGAGTTCCTATTAATGAGATCTTCAACTCTCATTTAGGTCGCGTAAGCCAAAAACCACTCGAACTAAAATTCGAGTTTCGGGCTGTACACTGCTATTCCGAAACTTCGAAAAATCATAACTTCTTCATACGAAGTCAGATTTGGGCGTTCTTTTTATCGACGTTCTTAGTTTAACATATTCTACGACTTTCGTTTAGATCGCTAAGGCTAAATCTCGCTCTATCGTAAATTCACTATTTACGCTTCCCGGTGCCGTGCCGGTTTTGCCGTAAAACTTCGACGGGTCATAACTTCTTCGTTATAACTCGGATTTCGGCGTTCCTTATATGCACGGAAACCTTGAGACATAATATACAACTTTATGTAGAGATATCGGGATTATCTCATACTTTAATTTTGACGCTTATTTTTATTATTTATTAATTATACATTTATAATTAAATTATAAGCACATAAATACACATAATACTCAAATATTTCGTCTTTATTACTTCAAAAGAGTTACAAGAGTTGACCTAGACTATTACATTGACAAAAATGCTTAGCCCTGAAACCCGGGCGTTACATTTCGCTTCTTACGTTTGAGATTGAGAGGTAGTGTGAGGTACTGACTCTGATTCCATCATACCTAGTCCTTGCAAAATTTTATTGAATGAGGCTTCTGGAAGAGCTTTGGTGAAGACGTCAGCCAGTTGATCAGTGGTTCTTACGAAGTGAACTTCGACATTTCCATCTTCCACATGATCTTTGATGAAGTGATACCTCAGTGCTATGTGTTTGGTTTTAGAGTGTTGCACCGGGTTATGACAGATCCTAATTGCACTTTCAGAGTCACAATATAGAGGGATCTTCTTCATATTGAGTCCATAGTCTCGAAGTTGACTCTGGATCCAAATCACTTGTGATGTGCAGGATGCAGCGGCAATGTATTCCGCTTCAGCAGTAGACAGCGACACACATGTTTGTTTCTTGGATTGCCAGCTGACCAACTTCCCATCAAGAAATTGACAGCCACCCGTTGTGCTTTTACGGTCGAGTCCACATCCTCCAAGGTCTGCATCAGAATAGGCTTGAACGAAGAAGCCAGAGTTGCATGGATACCATAGACCCAAGGAGGCGGTTCGCTTGAGATAGCGTAGGATGTTCTTCACTGCCAACATGTGAGGTTCGCGTGGGTTAGCCTGAAATCGAGCACAATAACATACAGAAAACATGATATCAGGCCTGCTAGCAGTTAGATTTTTGAGCATGTCCTTGTGGTCTTTGGATTTAATGAAGGACTCAATTTTGTCCAGTCCAATTTGATAAGTTGGGTTGACATCATCAGACGAAATCACACTCTCACAATTGTAAGCTTCGGCATCGATTTCATCATCCTTAAATTCTAGGAATGGTAAAATCATACGGTGGATCTTTTTGCCTATCTCACAGTTGAGCTATTAAACAAAAAACATTTCGTTGTTTTAACAATTTCAAATTGTCTCTCTGCAAATAAATGTTTTCGTCTTTGACTTTAATTAATTCCGACTCTTTTAACTCAATCCACATACGCCACTCCTCACTCTTCGACGCCACCCTGCTTAATTGATCAGTTAGGTTAGAATTGGTGACTCTAGTTTGAGTTAAGCTACTATCTAAATGAGAAATTCTTGTGTTAACGTTTTTTAGTTCTTTCTTATATGAGGATGATGGTACTTTAAATGAAATAAAAACAGATTGTACCTTCTTTATCAGTTCATCAAGCTCATTGAACTGTTGGCTGAGTGGTTTGGCTGTGAAGCACATGTCTTCCTGCACTTTCGGTCCATAGCTTCCTCCATCGGTATTGTATCCCCTCATCTGAGATGCGCTTGACACCATGAAGCATTTTCCACCACTGCTTTCCTCCTTAGCCACATAAGCCTTTCCATGAGTAGGCTTCCTCACTTCTTCGTCTTCTGAGTCAGTAGACCAAACTTCGGTGCTACCGAACTCATCGTCATTAACCGAACCCTGCACAATAAGAGCATTAATAGAAGGGTTAGCGGTAGACTTTTTCTTCCTCAACTCATCCAACCTCTTCTGCAGTACGGCTTCCTCATCCTTTCCGTCATCCTTTTCAGCCATCTTTTTAAGAACACAGTCCTTAGCATAGTGGTTCTTGCCACCACAGTAAAAACAGCTTACTCCGGAATCGCCATCTGCCTTCGGTTCCTTCTTGGACTCCTCAGCCTTCGGTTCATTGTTCGCCTTTTCAGAGCTATAACTCCCCTGCCAGTTTCGGTTTTTGTTGCTGGGGAATCTCTTCTTTATGAACCTCTTAGGATTGGATACCATCATGGCATAATCCTCAGTTGTGAGATCATATTCTTCCAAGCTGAGCTCTTCATCCTCCATCACGGCTTTACTTTTAGATAGGAGGGCCAACGAACCAAGACTAGACACAACGTTCTTCTCTTGAACAACAATCTTCTCTTGGGACTTTAGAATACCCACCAGTTTCGCCAAAGAGTATGATTTAAACTGTTCATGGGCTTTGACTGTGGAAACTACTGCTCTCCATTCAGATCTCAGTCCGTTCAAGAAAGTAACATTTTGTTCGATGAGCTTCCTTTCAATGTCGTGTTTGATCATCTTGCTGAGAAGATGATTGAAGCGATCAAACGTCTGGGTCACAGTTTCTTCGGCCCCTTGCCTGAATTCTCCAAACTCAGATAGAAGCAAGGTTTGGATGGAGTGTTCAAGATCTTCGTCTGTTGAATACAGTTCGCGAAGTCTATCCCACACTTCCTTCGCCGTAGTGCATGAGCTGACTAGTCTGAATGTGTCGGACTGAAGGGCAAATCTGATTAACCTTAGTGCCTTAATATTGCACTGGAATTTATCTTTCTCATCCTGCGCAATATTCGTCACGTCCTTGAGCAAATCGTTGTATTCTTTTTGCGTCTTAATAACTCTGGATGTCGCGGAATGAGAAAATGGTCCATTGATAATGGCTTCCCATATGAGAAAACCATTGTCCTCCGATCCAATCACGTAATCTTCAAAATGATGTGCCCATACTTCATAGTCATGGGTGTATAAGATTGGAATCTTTGTCGTCGAACCAATGCTGTTGGAAATATTAATAGGGTTTGATTGCGTTGCGTCCATAATGATCGTAATAACCTGTTCAAAGATCAGACTTGTAATAAAGCAGATTAGGGCAAAACAATAAATACTAAGATACGTCAATTAAGATGACGGCTCAATAAATATCGATGATTGCGGAAAACCCTAATGAAAATCTTTTTCATAGAAAAGAAGTGTATCGATTACACAGCCTCCTGCTCTGATACCAATTGATGAGATTAAAACTATAACTTTTTAATCTATAAAGATCGATTAGATCGTGAACAAGTATATGAATATGAAACTGCAAGAACACAACATAAATAACAAGACGGAACGCAATAATAAGAACAAACAGCTTGAATCAAACGTGTCGAATGATTAAATAAAATCCTTAGAAGAGCTCGATTAAGAACATCAACTGTAAAGGATTGGAAGATTACAAGAGAGCAATATCGTAAACTCTGGAATGCCAAAACAGAAATCTTGAATCTTAACCTAATATGCATGCAAGCGACAACTTATATACAATACATAAAAGGCTCTCGGTTGGACAGGCCCAAACCGGAGAATACAAGGCTAATCTACGAGCCCAAAAGACGCAATACAAAACAGAACTTCAGCCCAACATCATTTGTAACCATCCAGTAATTATCCAGCCTGTAAAATAATTAGTAACGGAATTTTTTGAAAATCTAGGATTTTCGTGCAAAGAGTGTAAAAGATAAAGAAATAAAGCAACTCTTTTTAGGATTGTCTGTGATGTCAATAATGACATGAAACTAATGATCCTGGGCACGAATCTCTTCCTTCAAGGTCAAGAGAGACCCCAAAGTGTTAGTGTGGAATCCCGTTGAATGACAATCAAACATTTATTAAGAAATGTTGAAAGGCTTCTTTTAATTAGGCTAATTAAGGGTGGTTTCGCTTTGATTCAACAGTTCAATTCTTGATATAAGAACGAATGTGAACAAAGTACTTGTGAGACCAGTGTAGTCTGTTGAACAAGTAGGTTGGAGTTGATGTTGTAATGGCTTGGATTAATATGAAATCTCAGAAAAAAAAAATTTAAAACTGGATCCCTTGGGAAGAAATGTTATGGTGTGTAACAATTTCATTGGAATCACGCAAAAAGATAAAATTGAGATTCCATGAAGGTACATTCGACAATTCATTGGTGAAAACTTGATCAAGTTAATTGGTCACCGTCAATTCGTTGGTATTGAATTTTGGGTTTCACTCAGCTCGTAGTGGCACGAAACTAAGATCATAAACACAGATGTTGTGTAACCATAAACCTCAGTGGTAGTTTCTGAGAGTCTCAAGGGTTACAGTGATGAAACGAATGTAATGGATAAATGTAATTGGGATGGTGAAAGAAAACATAGTACCTCTGCTGCGAAAATAAGGACCAAGCAGGAGACTCTGAACTCATGTGAGAAGAGAGTGAGGTAGCTCACGATTAGAATAAATGAGTTAGCCTTATTGGGAAGACAAGGTTTGTGTTTACTAGGTCATGAAGGCTATTATTCAAAATCTTATGAAGCTTGGGACACATACAGCAGCATGCTTCTAGGGACACTTAAGTAAGTCATCAAATATATTCCCATAAACAAATGAGCACACGAAAAGAAAAGAAAAAAATATTTTTGGAGTTTTGATATTTGAAAAGATAAAAATAAGAAAAAAAAAAAAATAAGACTTAAAAAAAATATAAAAGAGTGAAAAGAGAAAAAAAAATACGATTAAAAAAAAACTTTGGAAAAATTGAAAAACCGAACCCGAACGTTCGGTTGGTTTCGGTAGGGAAAAAGTTGAAAAACCGAACCCGAGCGTTCGGTTGGTTTCGGTTCAGGAAAATTTTGAAAAACCGAACCCGAACCTTCGGTTGGTTTCGGTTGTGGAAAATTTTTAAGAAACCAAGGAGTTTAGATATGCAATTTGGAAAAAAAAAATTACACAAAGAAAAACAAATTTTGCACAAGAAATATACAACTCAGAAAAACTATCTTTGAAGTAATGAGCGAGTGAGATGGTTGAACCGAACCCGAACGTTCGGTTGGTTTCGCTTCTTACGTTTGAGGTTGAGAGGTAGTATGAGGTACTGACTCTGATTCCATCACTCCTAGCCCTTGCAATATTTTATTGAACGATGCTTCTGGAAGAGCTTTGGTGAAGACGTCAGCCAGTTGATCAGTGGTTCTTACAAAGTGAACTTCGACATTTCCATCTTCCACATGATCTTTGATGAAGTGATACCTCAGTGCTATGTGTTTGGTTTTAGAGTGTTGCACTGGGTTATGACAGATCCTAATTGCACTTTCAGAGTCACAATATAGTGGGATCTTCTTCATATTGAGTCCATAGTCTCGAAGTTGACTCTGGATCCAAATCACTTGGGATGTGTAGGATGCAGCGGCAATGTATTCCGCTTCGGCAGTAGACAGCGACACACATATTTGTTTCTTAGATTGCCAGCTGACCAATTTCCCATCAAGAAATTGACAGCCACCAGTTGTGCTTTTACGGTCGAGTCCACATCCTCCAAGGTCAGCATCAGAATAGGCTTGAACGAAGAAGCCTGAATTGGATGGATACCATAGACCTAAGGAGGCGGTTCGCTTGAGATAGCGTAGGATGTTCTTCACTGCCAGCATGTGAGGTTCGCGTGGGTTAGCCTGAAATCGAGCACAATAACACACAGAAAACATGATATCAGGCCTGCTAGCAGTTAGATACATCAATGAGCCTATCATTTGACAATAGAGTGTGATGTCGACAGCCGGTTTATCTAGTGAAGGGGTAAGTTTGGTGCCGAATGCCATTGGGACTTTGACTTTTGAGTCTCCCATCATGCCAAACTTCGCTAGGAGAGTCTTCGTGTAAGCTTCCTGATTGATAAAGATGCCTTCGGGTCCCTGTCTTATATTTAAACCAAGGAAAAAATTAATAGGACCCATTGAGCTCATTTCAAACTTAGTCTCCATCAACTTTCTGAATTCAGCTGTTAAGCTGGGATTCGTAGAGCCAAAGATGATGTCATCGACATAAATTTGAACTATCATAAGGTGGTTACCTTCCTTTTTGCGAAAGAAGGTTGGGTCAACCGAACCTTGTTTGAATTTGGACATCTTTAAAAATTTTGTAAGCGTTTCATACCAGGCTCTCGGAGCTTGTTTAAGGCCGTACACAGCTTTATCCAGAATATAGCAATGATTTGGATACTTTTCGTTCACGAACCCAGGAGGTTGCTCCACATACACAGTTTCTTCGAGTTCTCCGTTGAGAAATGCACATTTGACGTCCATTTGGAAAACCTCAAAGTTTTGTGAGCAGCATAGGCCAGAAATATTCTAACCGATTCTAGCCTAGCTACTGGAGCGAACGTCTCTTCGTAATCTATTCCTTCCTCCTGACAGTATCCCTTGACCACCAGACGAGCCTTGTTCCTTATGACATTACCTTCCTTATCCATTTTGTTTCGAAAAACCCATTTAAGACCAACAACCGAAGCATCTGGAGGAGTTGGAATGAGGCGCCAGACTTTGTTCCTTTCAAATTCGTTCAGTTCGTCTTGCATTGCTTGAACCCAATCAGAGTGATCGAGGGCAGTGTTCACTGTCTTCGGTTCAACTTTTGATACGAATGAGTTAAACATACAAAACTCAACCTTTGAAAATAAGGATGTCTGTTTTGCCTTCAGTTGAGATCGGGTCAGAACCTTTTCAGATACATCACCAACTACTTGAGAGATGGGATGATCTCTGGTCCATTTGGTAAGAGGAGGGTAATTCGGATCGAAGGTTGGATCTAGTTCAGCGTTGATCATCTCTTCTGGCTCAGATTGGCTATCGGAATCAAGCGTCATATCATCATGCTCCCCCTCAATTGATGAGTCTTGAGAAACATGAGGTTCAGGGGTTTCTTGTGGTGCTTGACTTTCAGGCGTTGAAACACCTTCGTTTGGAGGGGCATCTTCGGTTGGAGAGGTACCTTTGGTTGGTGAAGGACCTTCGGTTGAAGTAGTAGCGCTTGGCTCCCCCTGGACTTGTGAGCTTGGCTCCCCCTCGACTGAAGCATTGTTGATTGGAGATTCATCAGTGGGCGATTCTCCTTCATGCATTCTTCTTGCAACATCTTCGACAATCTGCTTCATATGATCTATTTTGTTGTCAGCTGCACATGCTTCTGAGAGAGAAGCTTTTTCCGGTTCGTCAAAGAGTTCCAGAAAATTCTCGTACAAATTGGCGATTGAGACTGTGACTTGGCCAGTTTGAGGAAAGATTTCCCTGGCAGTGTCATCTATGGCCTGTAGCTTCTTGACATAGCTATCATAGAAGGTCACATAGTATGTCTCTTCTATCCTTCTTGAACGTTTGTTTAGGACCCTGTACGCCTTGGATGTGAGTGAGTAACCCAGAAAGATTCCCTCGTCGGCTTTGACATCAAACTTGTTGCGGTGTTCTTTAGAGTTAAAGATGAAACACCTTGAGCCAAACACATGGAAAAATTTTACATTGGGTTTTTTGTTATTTATTATCTCATATGGTGTGAGCGTGAATCGCTTATTGAGATAGGATCTGTTCTGTGTATAACAAGCAGCAGAAATAGCGTCAGCCCAAAAATAAAGAGGTAAGGAAGCGAAACTTAGCATAGTTCGGGCAGCTTCACACAAGGATCGGTTTCGTCTTTCGACTATTCCGTTCTGTTGTGGTGTGTAAGGAGCTGAGAAATTGTGACTAATTCCCTTTTCTGCAAGAAACTCTTCAAACTCCCTGTTCTTGAATTCGAGACCATTGTCGCTCCTGATGTTTCGAACGACCTTCTTGAGCTGGACTTCAATTTTCTTGATAAACACTTTCAGCTTTTGAGTCGCTTCAGATTTGAGCTTTAGAAAGAACACCCATGTAAATCGTGAGAAGTCATCAACGATAACAAGAATATACTTGCTACCACCGATGCTTTCGATAGATGAAGGACCACACAAATCGATATGAAGCAATTCGAGTGGTTCAACAACTTTTGTGTTGATTACAGATGGGTGACTTTGACGACTCTGCTTTCCCATTTCGCATGCAGCACATAAATGCTCTCTGTCAAACTTGAGCAATGGAAGACCTCTAACATGACCTCCAGTGACAAGTCGGTTGATATCTTTGAAATTGAGATGAGAGAGTCTTTTGTGCCACAACCAGCTTTCGTCGGATTGAGCTTTTGATAGCAGACATATGGCTGGGTTTCCTTTGATGGGTTTCATGTTCAGAGGAAACATTTCACCCTTTCGCTCTGACTTCAGAATCACTTTCTTTGTCTTTTTCTCTATGATTTCAGAACCTTCATCATCGAATGAAACTTTGAGACCTGTACCTCCAACAAGCTGAGATACACTGATGAGGTTGTGTTGAAGTCCTTCCACATAGGCCACCTTCCTTATAGTAAAATCACCATTCGTTATCATCCCATATCCCTTTATGGTGCCGAAAGAGTTATTTCCAAACTTAACGTTGCCACCATTTGCAAGAGATCTGTATTCCCTGAGCTCCTCTTTCCTCCCTGTCATGTGACGCGAGCAGCCACTGTCGATGTACCATTCTTCGTCAAACTGCTCGTCACTTATAACCTGCAAAAATTAAGCAGATTTAGGAACCCAAAGTTTCTTGGGTCCATGTGAGCTTTTCATGGGAACGGGAATAGTAAGAGAGATGTCAACTAGATATGTTCTTTTAATTAGAGTTGTTTCATCTTTCTTTTTAATGGTAAATACTTTTATTTTGTTTGGATTGGTTGTGTTTGTTTTGGACTCTGGTTTGGATTCATCGACCTTCTGCTTTCCCTTCCGTTCAGCTGATGAATGATGTTTTTGAGAGCAAGCGGGATTAGCTTTAGAGCAAGATGGAGACGAATTGGTAGAAGTAGAAGAACGAGAAGAATTAGAACGAGAGGATTTGGATGGGGAGGACTTCCTGGCTTATGACTCTAGGTGACCCTTTTGCTTTTGATCATTGGAGGGGCTAACCTTCGAGTCTTGTTCTCTTTTGACTTCAGAGCCGAACCTCTGCGTTCGGTTGGAGTTGTTCTTGGAACCGAACCTTTGGTTTCGGTTGAAATCCTTTTCAGAACCGAACCTTTGCCTTCGGTTGGTATTTTCATGCGAACCGAACCTTGGCTTTCGGTTGTTGGAACTTTCAGGCTTTCTTACAGGATTGTCTTCATACTTCAGATTTTTGTCTTTGTGTGAATAGTATGCATTCTGGGAGTGCCAGAATTGTTTTCTTTCAGAAAGGTTTTTCCTGTATCTATGGTTCCTTTCTATCTTCTTATCCCTCATCTGCTTAGGTTGATGATGAACGTTCGCTTTCGTTTTTGTTGTCTCCTTGGCTGGTTCCTTTTGAATTTCAGGAGTTTTTCTTTGAGCCGAGGGAGCAGAGGGAATATCTGAAGAAGATTCAGTTTGCCCTGAGGAAGTGGAAGGAGTATCTGATGAAGTTTCACTTCGAGCTGTTGGTGTTGAAGGAATGTCTTCTTTTGCTGAACGATCAACCTCTTGAGGAATATCTTTCGTACCACTGGTGCTTGGTTCACTGAAATTATCGGGCTTGTTCAAGGGTTCAGGTATGTATCTCCCTTTCTTCATCCAGGAGGTTCTTTCAGATAGGCCAACGGTTTCGTTTCCATTATCGATAGGAGCTTCCCAGAAGTACTCATCACAGCCATCAACATTGTCTTCGTTAACAATAGCTGTGAGTTCAGCTGTTTGATGTTCGGTTACTCCAGTCACCTTGTATACCTGATTCGGAGTGGTCCTGACCTTTTGATACACAACAGCTTTTTCTACTAATTTCAGGGACTTTTGTTGGGACAATCTAGCGAATTCCACAGAATTTTCAGAGATAAGATTTTTGTGGTTTTCAGTTTCGCTTTTAACAAATTCTGAGCAGTCAACCGTATCCTCTACAGAAATTTCACTCATGTTTTCGTCCTCGTTAAGCTCAGATGCATTTTCAACATCGATTTTATTTTCTGAGCTTACGTTGGCGTTTAGAGAGTCAAACTTTTGCATGGTTTTGGTTCTCAGTTTAAGTCTGTCATTTTCGTCCAAAAGATTTTTGAGCATGTCCTTGTGGTCTTTGGATTTAATGAAGGACTCAATTTTGTCCAGTCCATACATGTAGGTCGGATTGACATCATCAGACGATATCACACTCTCACAATTGTAGGCTTCGGCATCGATTTCATCCTCCTTAAATTCTAGGAAGGGCAAAATCATGCGATGGATCTTTTTGCCTATCTCACAGTCCAAATGAAGTTGAGTAATATTGGAATATAAACGTTTAGCTATTAAACAAAAAACATTTCGTTGTTTTAACAATTTCAAATTGTCTCTCTGCAAATAAATGTTTTCGTCTTTAACTTTAACTAATTCCGACTCTTTTAACTCAATCCACATACGCCGCTCCTCACTCTTCGACGCCACCCTGCTTAATTGATCAGTCAGGTTAGAATTGGTGACTCGAGTTTGAGTTAAGCTACTATCTAAATGAGAAATTCTTGTATTAACATTTTTTAGTTCTTTCTCATATGAGGATGATGGTACTTTAGATGAAATAAAAACAGATTGTACCTTCTTTATCAGTTCATCGAGCTCATTTAACTGCTGGCTGAGTGGTTTGGCCGTAAAGCACATATCCTCCTGCACCTTCGGTCCATTGCTTCCTCCATCAGTATTGTATCCCCTCATTTGAGATACGCCAGACACCATGAAGCATTTACCACCACTGCTTTCCTCCTTAGCCATATACGCCTTTCCATGGGTAGGCTTCCTCACTTCTTCGTCTTCTGAGTCAGTAGACCAAACTTCGGTGCCACCGAACTCATCGTCATTAACCGAACCCTGCACAATAAGAGCATTAATAGAAGGGTTAGCGGTAGACTTCTTCTTTCTCAACTCATCCAATCTCTTCTGCAGCACGGCTTCCTCATCCTTTCCGTCGTCCTTTTCAGCCATCTTCTTAAGAACACAGTCCTTAGCATAGTGGTTCTTGCCCCCACAATAGAAACAGCTTACTCCGGAATCGCCATCTGCCTTCGGTTCCTTCTTAGGCTCCTCAGCCTTCGGTTCATTGTTTGCCTTTTTAGAGCTGTAACTCCCCTGCCAGTTTCGGTTTTTGTTGCTGGGGAATCTTTTCTTTATGAACCTCTTAGGATTGGATACCATCATGGCATAATCCTCAGTTGTGAGGTCATACTCTTCCAAGTTGAGCTCTTCATCCTCCATTACGGCTTTACTTTTAGATAGGAGGGCCAACGAACCAAGACTAGAAACAACGTTCTTCTCTTAAACCACAATCTTCTCTTGGGACTTTAGAATACCCACTAGTTTCGCCAAAGAGTATGTTTTAAACTGTTCATGGGCCTTGACTGTGGAAACTACTGCTCTCCATTCAGATCTCAGTCCGTTCAAGAAAGTAACCTTTTGTTCGATGAGCTTCCTTTCAATGTCGTGTTTGATCATCTTGCTGAGAAGATGATTGAAGCGATCAAACGTTTGGGTCACAGTTTCTTCGTCCCCTTGCCTGAATTCTCCAAACTCAGATAGAAGCAAGGTTTGGATGGAGTGTTCAAGATCTTCGTCTGTGGAATACAGTTCGCGAAGTCTATCCCACACTTCCTTCGCCGTAGTGCATGAGCTGACCAGTCTGAATGTGTCGGACTGAAGGGCAAATCTAATCAACCTTAGCGCCTTAATATTGCACTGGAATTTGTCTTTTTCATCTTGCGCGATATTCGTCACGTCCTTAAGCAGATCATTGTACTCTTTTTGCGTCTTAATGATTCTGGATGTCGCAGAATGAGAAAACGGTCCATTGATGATGGCTTCCCATATGAGAAAACCATTGTCCTCCGATCCAATCATGTAATCTTCAAAATGATGCGCCCATACTTCATAGTCATGGGTGTATAAGATTGGAATCTTTGTCGTCGAACCGATGCTGTTGGAAATATTAATAGGGTTTGATTGCGTCGCGTCCATTATGATCGTAAAAACCTGTTCAAAGATCAGACTTGTAATAAAGCAGATTAGGGCAAAACAATAAATACTAAGATACGTCAATTAAGATGACGGCTCAATAAATATCGATGATTGCGGAAAACCCTAATGGAAATCTTTTTCACAGAAAAGATGTGTATCGATTACACAGCCTCCTGCTCTGATACCAATTGATGGGATTAAAACAACTTTTAATCTATGAAGATCGATTAGATCTTGAACAAGTATATGAATATTAAACAGTAAAAACGCAATAATAAGAACAAAACAGCTAGAATCAAACGTGTCGAATGATTAAATAAAATCCTTAGAAGAGCTCGATAAAGAACATCAACTGTAAAGGATCAGAAGATTACAAGAACGATTACAGGAAAAATATAATACTCTTGATGAATCGCTATATCGATAATCTGCAATCTTAAATCTTAACCTAATATGCATGCAAGCATTTAACTTATATACTATACATGAAAGGCTCACGGTTGGACAGGCCCAAACCGGAGAATACAAGGCTAAACAACGAGCCCAAAAGACGCAACATCAAAAACTCTCTTCAGCTCAACAATAGGATTCCTTCTTGGTCCATCTATCATTACCTCGCGTATACAAGCTGTATATGATTAAGATTAGTAGGACTGTCGGATGTGCGACTCTGCCCCAGGTCCACAACCCACGGGGAAACAGGAGATAGGGCGGAAACACACATACTAGATCTGCGTAATCACTCTCACATACCACCCTTGCGTATACATTCAAAAATAATAGGCGGGCTGTATTCGTCCATAGCCTCTATGCTCGAACTTGGTCTGCTGGACGAGTGGTATTTCGTGACGGTCTGTGGACGTCTGACGATAAGGCTTCGGAGGACAAAGTACTCTTCGCACGAGTACTTTGGGGGTTTAGAATGCGAAAGATAAAGTTTGGGTTTTGTTCGGACCTTCGATACGAATGACGAAAGTTTCGAGAACTTGCCGATCGAGGCGATAGAAACATATGAACTCAGTATGGTGAGGACCACGCCAACTCATGACGAAAGAAAAGCAACAGACTCTATACCGAACAAGGTTTTGGTCAAATGAAAGAAACGTCTGGTAAACAACGATGTAACCCTGGTATGCTTGGTACTGTACTCTTAGTATGTTCAACAATGAACTCCTTGTAACTGTTCTCGAGTTTCCTGTTTTCTATTTTGAAATTAACACTCCTATGTATCGTACCGCTATGTGCGCATACATACAAATAAAAGTGCTTTACTTACTGAAGGGATACTTTTATACCATGATCCCCCATGGTACCACTACCATCGCCCGTCATATACAAGTTGTGAATACTTCAGATGAGCCAGGCAGTCGACTGAGCATCTCTGCCTCAAATCCTCAACCAATTAAGGAAAGGGGAACTAAGCGGAGTCACTCACTCTAAGTCTGCAACATCTCAGTTGCGCACAACCCTGATGTATCTGGCGAGTCATAATAGCTTCTCTAAGGGATCTTTTATTTCTTTTGAATTTTACGACCTATTTCAACATGTGAGTTGTTATAGTTACTTTTAAGTGTCATCCCCAAATTTTAATCTTATATGAATATAAATTAGTTTTTAATGTAAATATTATTTTGAAAATGTACCACTACTCGACGACGACTCCGGGGTAGATTCTCCTGCGGTGATCATCAGAATACGTCCATCCGCTCCTGAGTTCTTCATTATCGGGCAGTCCCTCTGATTGTGTCCATTCTCACCACAGCCATAACAGGATTGGTTTTCTTCAGCTCCGAGGACTTGGGAGATCGGTTGAGCTGGTGCCCTGTAGTAACGGACTGTGTGTCCCTTTCTGTGGCAGTTCAGACACTGCATTTCTCGGCATATTCCGGTGTGGTGAAAGTTGCACTTTCCACACTTCGAAAGGTTTCCAGCATAATGACTGGCAGATGCTGAAACAGTAGGTGTCGTAGCGGCGTACATAGTACTCACTCGTTGCTCTTGCGGGGTGTCTTGTGTTGTTTGCTTCTTCTTTCTCTTGTCCTCCGACTCTTGATTATAGTCCTCTTCCCTTGATGACTCGGGAATAGGGACTTTTACGCTGTGGCAGACTCCATGATCGATGAGTCGCTGAGCCAAGCGTTTAGCACTATCGAACGTGGCTGGGTTAGAAGACAGCACATTTCCTTGGGTCGGAGCAGTCAGACCCCAAATGTATCTTTCTATCTTCTTTCTCTCCGAGGTAATCATCTCGGGGCATAGAGCTGCTAGTTCACTGAACCAGTCGGTGTAGGTCACTATGTCTGAGCCGACCATAGTGAGATCCCACAACTCGTGTTCCAGCTTTTGAATCTCGCCTAACGGGCAATATTCTTCCCGCATTAACTCTTTTAATTTTTCCCAACCTATTGAGTTTGCCACTAATAGGGTCAGTGACTTAACATGGCTGTTCCACCATGTTAGGGCCTTGCCATCGAAGGTGCAGGCAGCAAACTTCACTTTGTTTCCTTCTGGGCATAGACAGATTTCGAAAACCGACTCGGTTTTCTCGAACCATTGCAGGAGGGCAATGACTCCTTCAGTCCCTTTAAAGGACAATGGTTGGCATCTGGTGAAGTCCTTGTAGGAGAACTCTCCCTGGCGCACAGGGACCTCACCTTGAGTAGAATCAGTAGGCGTTTCACCTCCACTTGTACTGATGGGGTGATATTGTGTCATGGCTGTTGCCACAGCCGCGACCACTGCAGCGTTCAGAGTTGCTGCATCCATTTGTGGAGAAGGTATGGGAGTTATCGAAGTAGCGTGTCTGGGTGATCTGCGAGGAGGCATCTTTGCTAAAAGAAAACAAAGATGAGACGGAATAAATCTATAGTAACGGACACAAGCCGAAAGCTGAAAAGACAAGGTTATCCTAGTTCTGGATGTATCGGGTCCTGACTTCCACAGGGTTTTAGGAACAATTCATAAATGAGTCTATACCAAATAAACTCTATGAATTTGAAATAACTATCCTCGAATGAATATCTGTTTCCTGAATAACTGTTACCAGCTGCATGTAAGAAAATAATTCTAACACATGTAATGTGAGCAGTGTTTCCACTCGCTTGATAAATTAACCTAATTAATATTTATTAGTGTGACGCGTAAGACGTTTTGGTTACTTTGGCTGATCTTTCCTTGAAATCTTCTCATGAATTTGTCCTTGTTCCTCCTGAACTCTTATGTTGTCTACTATGAGGAAGTGGTTACGTTTATCTGGGCTTGTCGTGCGAGAATGACAGTGACTAAAGAACCTATGAACTTTAAGGTAACTTTATGGGGTGATCCTTACGGAATCCTCCTATAATTGTACAAGGTACACCAGTTTGTATTGTATATAATTGAAAATCAAATAGACCTTCGAATAATTGATCCCACCTCAACACTACTTCCTTAAAAGGAATGGATAGTGAAGCGTCGGTCACAGATTCTATGTCTATAAGATCTTGATTATATATAAAACTTTATGAATATACCCTGTAAGATTATAGACCTATCCGCAAGGGTCTTTTAAGTTATCACATAAGTTATTTATCTGGACTAAAATACTCATATAGTATTCTAACGTAATGTACTTGGCCTGGCGTTCTCTTGACTGGTGTTTCGGTAAGTTTCAACTCTGTTGCAACACCACATCATTCCCAAACACATGTCGGTCATATCTCGAATGAATATAGTTGATCAGGCTATATTGATCCTATCTATGATTACATATCTGTTCAGGTTGACGACAATGTCCAACCCTTAAATACTTTTAGTTTTGTTCTCCTCGGGACCCTAGTTCTATTATGTGTATATATATATATATATATATATATATATATATATATATATATATATATATATATATATATATATATATATATATATATATATATATATATATATATATATATATATATATATATATATATATATATATATATATATATATATATATATATATAAATAAAAGCCCTTCCATTCTCGTGCCGTCTAGAGCAAATTCACAAGGTTACAAGGACGCCACGTTACCTGCATTCAGACCGACGCATAACCCTTCTTTGTAAGAGGCGTCTGTTCCACTCTCATTCAACACCGATTCGTCACCAACCGTGTTTGAGACTCCGTTTCCCACCACCGCTTCCCTCTTTTTCCTCCTCACTCTTTCTAATAGCGATTCCGTTTTTCTATATTGATGTCGTTTTTTCTGTTTCATTGATCACTACCACGCCTTCTTCCACCATCAATTTCGGTCGATGTTTCTTTCTAAATCCATACAAAAAAGCAGATGAGGAAAAGGGTTGATTTTATGTTTCCCCCCAACGTCACATGTTGGATCATCCACGCTCGCTCCATCTATCATCTGCTCTCCACTGGTATGTGGTTTTCATTTTTATATTCATTTTAATTCTCTTTATGGGGTTATCTCTGCACTCCTCTTAGTCCTTAAATTATCATGTTCTGATGTTTGATTTCCTTAAGTTATTTTTTCTATAAAAGTCCTACGTTTGCAAAAAATCATACATGTAGAAACAGGAAACTTTGTGGATGTAGAAACAAGAGACTTTGGGAACTGTTAATTTCAGATTCAAGTAATCATCTAAAAAAGAAATAAATGACAATGTTGAGTGGAGGAGGATGACGAATTACTTGATTGTGGATTCAGGTATGGTTTGATTATTGAAAATTTTTAGTTGAACTTTAGTTTCTACTAATTTGTATTCTCTCATATGTTTGTTATTGTGGTACAGACATTGACCATCTTGTATGAGGCATTTTCTTCTATTTTCAACTACTACCAGTCGTACTGATAGTTTCTCTTGTTAAATTTTTTGTGCTTTTGGACAAGTTTATTTGCTTGGGAAAATATAGATAACCATATTACGTATGGTCAATTTTTTGTGCCATTAGGTTTCCTTCTCTGAAATTCCATTTTGTGTTCTATATTTTGAAACCAGTAATCATAAGCATTCTTATCTTGAATTTGTTCCTTGTTTACTTCATTTTTTTAGCAATTCTTTTGTTGTCCTTTCTATCAGGGATCATGCATCAATTATGGTTGGAAGTAGAGCATTGAACATATCCTAAAACACAACAAAACTTGGCCTTCAGTGCACTCATAGCCAACTATGTAAATGGCTCTATGGTGTGCAACAAACAGAACAAATTTAGTTTGTCTATTAGTGTCATACGTTCATTTCTTCCTGTTACAACCTTTTACTATAAAAATGTATCCAATTAGTAATAACATGTTCTTTTTTATTGGTATAGTTGTAATTTCCTCATCATTCCACAGATTCATTTTTAGTGGACTAGCCATGATTGTCCATATGATTGTTGCTTCCATCTGCATCAGCGTTGTGTTCATGTTATCAAGTCCAACAAAAAAGGTTTTATTTGGAGACTAGAGAGTAAGAAAATGCTTTAGTAACACAAATTCCTATTCCCCGTGACATTCCACGACTGCAACATTTTATTGGCATTGTAATTTCAGTTTCTTTTCTATCAATGATTTTGTTGCACTAATACATGGTGAGCTTTCCACCTTAAGGTAAGCAATTTTATATTGTTCACCAATCACCATAATTATTTCTATTGTTACTTATATTCCCTTGAATGAGCTTAACAGTGTGATCAGTATTCCAATTTCACATTTACTCTGTAAGTATATGATTATTAGTTAACGTATTTATTGTTGTTCCCCATAATAAATCCCCTTTTAATAGTTGTTAATGTTGATGATGATGTTGAAAGTGAAGCATTGGCAACTCTATTACTCAGCAAGCTATGCGATGGCATCAAAGTTTCTATTTTCTCTTGAAATAATGAAACAAATAATTCTTGAATGATATTGTATGTTATTAGGTATGTATAACTCATTCATTGGTACTTTATAGGGTAAATAAAGAAAGTCATTGTCACTTTCATAATTTTATCAATGTACCAACATAAGTAACTTTTATAGTGATTAGGCAATCAAAATGGTTAAATCACGTTGTGGTTTTCTGGATTTTTCCTTTATATAGGAAAACTGCCCTTTTAAATGGTAAAAAAAATCATATCATGGTCTAATCAATATAAAATAACGAAAGTATTTGTCTTATATATATATATATATATATATATATATATATATATATATATATATATATATATATATATATATATATATATTTATCTGTTGTAATTTTTTTAACCCTTGTGTAAAAAAAAAGACTTTTAAAAGATATATAACAAGTTATTATTGCACATTTTTTAAGAACTTGATGGATGGTATTGAACAAATTTGGTCTCATGTTTTTTTTTAGTTTTATAATTGACCCTTTTTTTAGAAATTCGTTTTTATAAAGTGTTTTTTTGTTAAGAATATGTAATTTTTTTTTTGGAAGTGGGTTGGAGATTAACATGACATTTTTTAGGAGAGTAGTCCATACGAACTATATGACATATGGTATAAGCAACATAAGAATTTTAAAGATTATTTGTTTTGCAATTTATTCTTTTACAAATTCACTTTCTAATTTTTTTTTTATATATATTTGTTTTTATTCATGTAAAGGTTGTAAAAGAGCATGTAAATGTTCGTTTTTTCAAATTTGATTCACACAGAATGTTTTATTTATATTATGGAATGGTATTGAAAACTAAAGTATGGCTTATTTTCTAAGTTTTTTACGAATTTGTTTTTATACATGTAAATATTTGTTTCTACAAGTTCATTTTCAAAGTTTTTGCATATTCTTTTTTGTGCATGTAAAGGTTGTAAAAGAGCATGTAAATATTATTTTCTTAAAACTCAATTTATTTTGGCTTTCCATTAAGGAATTTAATGGAAAATTAGTAAAGTTTAGTAAATGTTCTATTATGTTCTTTGTAACAGTCAGTTTCATGTGATAGTTTGACTAGACATGTATCTCCCCTGCATTCTAGACGAACACATCACATAGATAAGTTGCTCGTTTGCATACCGTTTTTATTAATTGAAAAAAGCATCGTTTTGGTACCCCTCTTTAAAGTTGTTACATATATTAAGAAATAAGAATTGCTAATGGGATCATGCGGATAAAAGATAGAGAAACCTAATTTCGTATACCCGTGGAAATCATGATTATAAATTTAATTCAATTTTCATAGCAAAAATTCATAATTATTTATCAATTATTTTAAATAAACTATTAATTAAGAGATATACCAAAATTTTAAAGTTAGTTATAACTTCAAATTTAACATAAAATTAAAAAAGTAAATGTTTCTATAAAAAGTTTAAAATCTATTATTTAAGGAAACTGATTCGTACACAACAAATTTTTTCCATACACAACAATTTATGCATTAAAGTATTGTATTATACAACTTTATAAAATATGAATTGTTGTGTATTGATAAAAATTGTTGTGTACGAATCACTTTTCATTATTTAAAACATTAACCTCATTAATTGTGATAGTAATTTGCATAATATATCTCATTGACACATGTCATAATATTAATGTGTAGTTGTATTATAGTAACACATAGCACAAAAAGATTAAAGTTATTCTTTTATTAGTATAGAAATTTTATTTTTATTTTTACATTGCATAACAATGTAATTTCATTATGTTACCCATAATAGCAATGCATTTCTATTTACTTACCAAAAAAAATAACAACATATTTGGTTCCAATATTCTTTACTCTTTTTATCGATATTGATAACATACTTTATTTTTAACCTATCATATAACGAACCAGATTTCTTTATTGACAACACAATCATATTCCATATTATATTAAGAGCATTCACCATTCAAATTTCAAGGCATCACACTATAGAAGATCCATGTAATCATAACATTTTGTCTTAATCTTTTTAAAAGGTCCAAATTACCTTTCTCGTCTCGTGCTAAGCACGGGCCTCGGAACTTACCTAGTATATTATATATAAAAGCCCTTTTATTCTCCTACCAGCAAAATCAAATTTACAGGCTTTATTGGACGCCACGTCAACTGCGTTGTGAAACGATTCCATTGACACCAACGTCGATTCATAATGGCTCATGTTCTACTGTGTCGTATCCGTTTCACCGTTTCATTGCCAATCGTTACCGCCGATGTTCCCCAATGAACTATGAAATTTCTTCAAGAGATAATTCTCTGATTCCCCTCCAGACGACCTCCCCTTCTCATCTCATACCAGGGCAACATCAATTTTATGTGTCTTCAATTTCCTACCCTATAATCGTTCTTGCTTCTCTTATATTATACCACAACAAGCTTTACCCTAATCCTTGCAATTGGCACAAAATGTTTCTGAATGATTACGATATTTGTCACGGTGATAAACACCTTCCATCAAGTCGCTGGAAATTCTTCACACAATCGCTTCAACTCTCTCTTCAATAAAGGTCCATAACACGTGACAATTGATTACTCCCTTTCTGCGATTTTATTTATGTTACCTAATAGATAACCGCTTCTCTTCTCTCGTTCTTTGTTGTTCTATTTTCGTTTGGATCATCATGAATAATTTCTCTCTAATCCCTTTCTCCTCCCACTCTCTAACCCTAACACCGATCACCATTTATCGCATCACGATCCCCTGGCACAGGTTGGATTCAACTTTGATTTTAGTTTATTTCATTATAGGGCTTTGAATAAATTTGGTTCTTTTTCCTCGGATCTTATTTTTCCACAATTATGGAATTATTGATCTACGGTTGATTTAGTATTTATATGTATTTTTGAGGTAATTAGAAATGATGTTTGGTTGTTAGATGTTCTATACCTTCATAAAAGTACAACATCCGAAACAATTACTAAATCAAACAATACTGAAGCAATAAATGAGATGTAATTATTAATTTTTGTTGGAGTATGTTAACGAGATGCAATTACTAAATCAAAGAAAATTGAAGCAATAAATAAGAACATTATAAATTTCATTTTATCCACATCTTCGGTGGATATTC